>NC_140011.1:24053171-24678614 GCF_964263955.1 Coregonus lavaretus | reverse complement strand
CCCTAGCCTGAGAGCTCGTCAGGCTGCACCATTCTCTGTGTCAGCCCCTCGTCCAACACAGACAGGCAGTCAGACAGACAGACAGAAGGTCCTGTCATTATAGTGTCCGATTTCCATAGAAATATGTCAGGTAGCGACACACATATCCCTGAACGCTGTGGTCAATGGAAAACAACGCTGCCGGGCCCGCCGGGGATCTGACAGAGGTTTTGAGACACACACACACACACACACACACACACACACACACACATACAAACACACATATCAATCAACGAGGCTAGATCAGCTATGACAGAATGGCACGTTTTATTGTGTGCATAAACAAGGGAAGAAGGGAAAAAGAGTGAGTGAGTGACAGGCTCACTCGGAGGAGGAGAGGAAATCATCCATCTATTAACCAAACAGCGACTGAGAGGACGCCAGAGAATCCAATCCACTATATGAATTTGTTGATGTATTCTCTCTTCAAAAGACAATAGTTTCCAGACTCTCTGCGAGACGTCAACGTGATCATGATACACAATGGCATCTGCTCTTATGAGAAACACATCAAGCCCTTGGACAGAAGTCCCAGACACAGATATGAAACTAGTGAACGCCTCGCCGCTGTCACTCACAGAGCCAGCGTGTCTAGCATGTTACTCACATCTCCCCACAACTCATAAGCCTCTCAACCACACACACGGGAGAGTCCTCCTACCGATAGAAGACATCTGTCACAAAAGCTAGCCAATTAAAAGAGCCATGCTGAGTTCAAGGGACCGATGAAATCATCAAATTGGAATGGACAGGTAAATAGGAATGCAACTAGGGGTTCTGGAAGTGGATTCTTAATCCTCAAAACCTGTGATGATATCAAATATTAGTGATAGTGATATTACTGTGCAACGTACACCGAGATTGCAAAACAAATCATATGTTGATGTTTTAATGTCAGTTTCTGTTTCAAAGAGCACCAAAACCTACACTAACCATGAGCATGTGGTCTGTATCATCCAATTACAGAGCAAATACGAGTCACGTGATTTGTTAGCAAACACATCATATGCCATCACGTGTCCCCCTACAGATCATGTGACTTGTATCTGCTCTGTGATTGGACGATACAGCAACTATTGAGTGCCTTCATGTATTTGCTAATGCCGCGGAAAGAGGGCACGGCCCATTGCATCTCTATGTGGCTGTGTGGTTCCGCCCTCACAAAGATCTCAATGGGGATGGAAATTGTATCCATCAGTCTCACCAATAAATCACCTTTTACATTGCAGTCCATTCAGTATACTGTATCAGTTGTGGACATTCCATTTTTTATTTGTCATAGAACCAGCCACTGCATTGAATTACATCAACTTCAGTGACATAACTACAATGGTACAACTGTTGATGGTTCTGAGGAGGACGTACCGACACAGTTGAAGAAGGGCTCCTTCTTACACTGGCTGGAGCAGCCGTCTCCATTCATAGAGTTCGTATCGTCACACTCCTCTCCCTGTGACCTAAGAGACAGACAGACAGGCAGACAAACAGGAGACTGTTACTGGGAGAACACACGCACACACAAACACACACACGCACGCAAACACACACACGGAAACACACAGACACACACATACAGCACACACACAAGTTACCTCTGGATGCGTCCGTCTCCGCAGTATGGTGCCCCAAGCTGGTGGGTGAGGGGTGGAGACGGTTCACTCTCACTGCGGGCGGAGATGGTTTGGACCTGGTAGGTGTACACAATGCCTGGTACCACGTCCCTAAAGACACACACACACAGATGAAAACTTTAGCTGGTACCACGTCCCTACAAGCACACAGGGGAGTAATCTTTAGCTGGTACCACATCTCTACAAACACAAACAGAGAATAGACCTTTAGCCCGCTGACCTAGAGTAGAGTTAGTGGCCAAGACTCTTAGCCAAAGAAATACCAAGAACATTTGAGGGCGAATCGTAACTTAAGATCTGTGCTCGTACCTCGATTTTCCACACACGTCCCACTGACAAAATGTGTGTTTTACACAACAGTTTGAGTTCAGCCCTAGATAAGAACAAATGGCAGTAACCTACAAAGAGAGGTCCATGAAAGCCCTGTAGGATCACAGGTCAGAGCAATGCGGTGGGCACGACTGTTACAGTAGGTTTCAATTACAGTCCATTTAGGCAAATGGCCCAGTATTCACACTCTTTCTCCCCACCTGAAATGTCTGTCCCTGCAGCCTGTATGAGGTTCCTGCCTTGTTCCTGCCCCTCTCTCATGCTCTGTTGTACTGTAAGTGATATCTATGGAGCCGCTCCAAATAGACAGACAGAGTGAGTTGACGTTCAAACAAAAGGTCAAGGCGTGCTGGTTGCTGTGACTGCAGCATGTGTGTGTCTGTTTATGTGTTTGTGTCTGTTTGTGTGTGTGTGTGTGTGTGTGTGTGTGTGTGTGTGTGTGTGTTTGTGTGTGTGTGTGTGTGTGTGTGTGTGTGTAGAGGTGAGGTGAGGGGACAGCCACGGGGCCGGCAGTGTGCTCAGCAGTACACCTCTCCTTCCGTCCCACTCCGAGGACACTGAGACACAAACAAACATCTGGCGAGGGGCTCCAGTACTGCTTTCATAGGGCGTAACACAATATGGCCTACGCAGGCCAAAAACAAGGGAGTTAGAAAAACATCCAGCCGCATAGCTCCGTATCAGTGTGCTCTCTGCGTGCCGAGCCAGCAGGATAGCTCAACATTGTACAATTCAATGAATGTGCCAAGGGAATCAGTAGATATACTGTATGCATATGGTTGGCCATGGTTTTGATTTCTGCTGGATTTAATGGTCAGTTATCATCATGAGAGTTGCTGGTTCATGTTTGGAGAGGATTTTCCAGGAGACAGAAGAACAGGGAAGATATTATGGAATTACAGTGAATAGAACCAATAGGCATCACCATCACACACAGACGATCAAATCAAATTAATTTCTGAATATCTTTCATAGTACTCCCACCTCTGAGCTCACATACACACACAGAGACCCTCACACAAACCCAACAAATACAGTACATACTTGCATAGTAAAATAAATAAAAGTGTGTAAAAATATAAAGGATATTTCATACAGAAACCCTCACATTAAACACCAATGGTATTCACTAAGTTGATGGTTTATATTTAGGATTTTTTTTTTACAGCTTTGTCATTCTATTTTACATTTTTAAATAATCTTATTGAATGACTGTATTGCATGTATGTTACACGTGATAAAAACACACAGAGGGCCAGAGATAATTATAGACACCTGTAAAAACCTAAAGTACCCAAAAAGGCCACTAGATGTCTTGTGATAGATTACATAACATTTGGGTAGTTTACTGTAATATACCCTCCCTTTGCATACAGTACCTACTAGCAATCACTCACTAACTCACTCACAACCTACCCTATACCCCTGCCAAATACTTAAAAGAACGCACTCACACCTGCACACACATACACACACACATACACAGAGAGAGAGAGACAATTTAGCCCTTTGTTACAGAGCCACTGCAGGGGCAGCCATCGCACTTACACATTGGTTCACACGAGGCCAGGGCCTTCCCCATCCTCTCCCGTTCCCCTTCTCTTCCAGCCGCCATCGGCAGACTGAGGAGGTGCCCGCCCTAATGGCCAGGGAAGCAGTAACATTTAATAAGTGGCAAAACAAATCATTCAAATGAGCCCTTAACATGAATGGCCTGTGCTGCCTTATTATGCATCAATTTAGCTCTGTTCTGACCAGGCACACTGCTGGGAGCGGGGCTGCTCACATCCAATAAAACACACACTTGGAGTGAAGCACACACACACGCACAGATTGAGCTTCATTGCAGGCACCGGTGCAGACACAGACACACACGTGTATGCACACACACACATAGACAGAAAGTACAATGAAGACAAAGACACACACTCAGACATACACATGTGCACGCAGGCACCCACACACCCACACACAGTACAGCCCCGAGCACACAGTCCGTGCCTTCGAAATGTGTCAAAAGATTTACTACAGGAAAGCCTTTTTTACCTTGGTGGTTTTGAGTATGAAATGTCTCCATGCCTTCTCATCCCAAAGACCCCAGTCACTCTCCTGCTTCCCCACAGCAGGCAAGAGAGAACATGGGGTTCAATTTGGCTGTCCTGCCCCAGATACAATGAAACACACACACACACACACACAAACACACACACACACACAAAGGAAGGTACAACCCAGGCAGTTTCCATGTTCTCCAGTACTGTGGAGGAGTCAGGAGGAGATTGAGGATCTGGGCTGGGTTTTGATTGTATTATTAACAACAATCAAATGGGATGTTTGACCTGACCCACTGCTCTGTTTTACAGTGTTCCCCAGTTTTGGAACGCTCCGAGGCGACTTTCTCAAATATCCCTTAGTCTTAATTGAATTAGTCAAGCCTCTGGAAAATAAAAGCTGTGGGAGACATGAGCCTGGAGGAAACACGTGCGAGCAGAGGGAGGGACGCCCAGAGTGATGCCGCTAACAAGGACCTCGACTCGCTCTCTCCCCCTCCTCCTCGTCAGACTCTGTCACGAGAAGAACACCAAGGGCGGTAGGCCGAGCCAGGCCCAGTACGGGACAAGGGGGAGACACACACACACTGCGATTTCTCGCTCAGGTCTGACGGAGGGACGTGACCCGTGCGAGAGGAGGCAAGCGGCTGGAATGGCGGGAAGGATGGCTGGGAAGCAGAGAGAGAGAGAACGACAGAGCAATAGAGAGGGAGAGAGGGAGAGAGGTAGACGACTTCTTCTTGCTGCAAGGAGAGCTACGTCACAAACTTCTGACGATTTTTACTACGCGGCTTATACCAGTGCAAAGGTTCACATGAGGCTTCCTTTACGTCGTCTGCCAAGATCAACAACCACTCTCGGCCTCCCATCTCCAAACACTCCCCAGTCTTGGAGGGAAAAGAAAGAGAAGGAGGAGGGCGAGAAAAAACGTTGGGACGCAGTAGAGAATGGAAAAAAAGGAGGGAAAAGGAAAAGAAAACAGATTTTTCAAATAGTGTCAAGAGAGGCTGTACAGATATGGGGGCCACCGGGGCCATCAGGGACAATAACTGGCATGTGAAATATGCTCCGGCGTGGGCCTACATAAGAAAAGCACCTTTGTCATGACACAGAGGGCAGAGAGGTTCAATGGGAAACTCTGACTTCACTCAAGGCTATCTGTCACTGATATCTATATACTGTACAATGAGGGAAAAAAGTATTTGATCCCCTGCTGATTTTGTACGTTAGCCCACTGACAAAGACATGATCCATCTATAATTTTAATGGTAGGTTTATTTGAAACAGTGAGAGACAGAATAACAACAAAAAAATCCAGAAAAACATAAATTGACGTTTGGCAACTCGAACCTTCAGCTCCCGCCACATATTTTCTATGGGATTAAGGTCTGGAGACTGGCTAGGCCACTCCAGGACCTCAATGTGCTTCTTCTTGAGCCACTCCTTTGTTGCCTTGGCTGTGTGTTTTGGGTCATTGTCATGCTGGAATACCCATCCACGACCCATTTTCAATGCCCTGGTTGAGGGAAGGAGGTTCTCACCCAAGATTTGACAGTACATGGCCCCGTCCATCGTCCCTTTGATGCGGTGAAGTTGTCCTGTCCCCTTAGCAGAAAAACACCCCCAAAGCATAATGTTTCCACCTCCATGTTTGACGGTGGGGATGGTGTTCTTGGGGTCATAGGCAGCATTCCTCCTCCTCCAAACACGGAGAGTTGAGTTGATGCCAAAGAGCTCGATTTTGGTCTCATCTGACCACAACACTTTCACCCAGTTCTCCTCTGAATCATTCAGATGTTCATTGGCAAACTTCAGACGGGCCTGTATATGTGCTTTCTTGAGCAGGGGGACCTTGCGGGCGCTGCAGGATTTCAGTCCTTCATGGCGTAGTGTGTTACCAATTGTTTTCTTGGTGACTATGGTCCCAGCTGCCTTGAGATCATTGACAAGATCCTCCTGTTTAGTTCTGGGCTGATTTCTCACCGTTCTCATGATCATTGCAACTCCACGAGGTGAGATCTTGCATGGAGCCCCAGGGCGAGGGAGATTGACAGTTATTTTGTGTTTCTTCCATTTGCGAAAAATCGCACCAACTGTTGTCACCTTCTCACCAAGCTGCTTGGCGATGGTCTTGTAGCCCATTCCAGCCTTGTGTACGTCTACAATCTTGTCCCTGACATCCTTGGAGAGCTCTTTGGTCTTGGCCATGGTGGAGAGTTTGGAATCTGATTGATTGATTGCTTCTGTGGACAGGTGTCTTTTATACAGGTAACAAAATGAGATTAGGAGCACTCCCTTTAAGACTGTGCTCCTAATCTCAGCTCGTTACCTGTATAAAAGACACCTGGGAGCCAGAAATCTTTCTGATTGAGAGGGGGTCAAATACTTATTTCCCTCATTAAAATGCAAATCAATTTATAACATTTTTGACATGCATTTTTCTGGATTTTTGTGTTGTTATTCTGTCTCTAAAAGTTCAAATAAACCTACCATAAAAATTATAGACTGATCATTTCTTTGTCAGTGGGCAAACGTACAAAATCAGCAGGGGATCAAATATTTTTTTCCCTCACTGTATGTGTGTGTGTATGTGTGTGCATATATGTGTGTGTGTGTATGTGTGTGTGTGTGTGTGTGTGTGTGTGTGTGTGTGTGTGTATGTGTGTGTGTGTGTGTGTGTGTGTGTGTGTGACCCAGTACACACACACACACATTCAGGTGATAGATGTGTGGTTTATGGCCTGGTGTGATGGACATTGCAGCCCCTGGGAGCCCCTCTACTCTAGGCTGAGGTCACACAGAGTCCTCCTGGACCACTGATCCAACCAGACAGACCTGGGGCTTCAAAAAACTTTTGTGAGCTCTCTAAACCACTTTATGACATTGAGGGACCAAAATGTCAACAGGTTGGGCCCTTTATATTTTGTTCAAAGTTAACCAGAGCAATGTATACATTTCTTTATTAAAAAGTATTGTGATGGCTTTCATAAAATAATTTCAATAGAGCTGAACACAAATTGCTGTTGTGACACAACACAACTGATTAATTTCAGCCTGTTGTCATCCACTGATCTCCAGTGTACGTAAACTTTGCATTCTATGTGCATTCTTGAGACAATATAGGCGTTCCTATTCTCCATGCCACTCCAAAGGCTTGAGCTCTACGGCCATTGTCGGCCAACAAGGTGTCGCGTGATAATATGTAATCGCGGCGGCTTCCATTGAAGTCTGTCCATATATTCTTCTCTAAGGCCCTTGTGAGAATAGAGACCTTATCTCAACAAAGACCTAGAGTCTGGCACAATGCACAGTAATGGTGTGCATTTTTCTTGGCGTGAAGATACCAGATGAGAGGTTTTTGGTTTCGCCTTAGCAGTACACAGCTGATTCAAATAATCAAAGCTTGATGATGAGTTGGTTATTCGAATCAGCTGTGAAGTACTAGGGCAAAAACCAAAACGGGGGTGGGGGGAACAGGACCAAATTTGGGAAACCCTGAGCCTAACTCAATGTCCTGCAATTTACTCTACAATATAAAATTACTATAGGACAGACTCAGAGTCACAAGGAGTTGGTGGCAGTGTTACTTCTATCTCGTCTCTTGAATTAGAAGATCCCAAAAAAAAATCTGCGATATTATAAGGAATAAGACATAACCCCATTCCCTTAATACAGCACAATAACAAGCTGCACAGTAGACACATAGTCAACTAACAGTTTGTCTCACATTGATGACATGTATAAGAAGCTCCATCACTCCCATGGTTCAGATGTTGACATGTCATTTAGTGAGGAGCTCCACTGGCCTAGCCTAGCGTTAATGACTCATTGTTGAGTGGGGCTCGCATACTGCCAAATCAGACAGTGAAGAGTAAACCTAACATAAGGACAGTACCAAAGTAGGAATATCAGCAAAGACAGTATAAGTCATGCTAATAATAACAATGGAAACCATTGTTGTCAAACAAAAAGTGATAAGTAATTTTACTTAACTCCCCTATACATGTCCGTAGAGGCAGACCTAGGTCAGATACGTTTGAGGTTGCTGCTCAAGTATTAGAAAGTATTTGACATATGGTATATATTTATCTGTCCAGTGTTCCAGACTTTCTATTAAATATTACCTCAAAAGAATTACAATATGAATTAAATATATGTTTTTTCCCAAAAAAGTATAATTAAGGATGTTAAAAAGCAGCTTTTCTCTGTGCCCCTGCTTGGCCTGTTAGGAAACAACAGAGTGGTTTGGGCATATACTGGTAAAAAAATAAAAAATGTCATTGTATGGATGGATTGGATTCAAGATTTGGAAATGCACGATGTGACTAAGGCTTTACTATAACAGCAATAAATGCAGGCTGATTATTTGTCCTTTGCTTTGTCACTATATTCCTGATATTTCTGTTGTTACAGTAGCTATCTAACTAGCTAGTCATGAAGCTAGATAGCTAGCTACAACTGCTACATATATCAGTCAACAACAGCTAACTAGGTTTCCTCTTGACAAAAACCTTTTTGTTACAAACCACATGATTTAAAATAGAAGGGAATGGCGAGATGGTTGTTGTGTGGAGGATCTGCTTTGACTTGCTTTCTTGCTGTCTAGCCAGCTAGCTAACGTTTTCTAATGTTAGCATGCTAGCTAATGATAGCTAACGTTAGAAATGCTAGCTAACATTAGCATTCTAACTAACATTAGCATACTAGCGTTAGCGAACTGCTTCTAAACAGCTAGTAGGCCTTACAAACCACATCGTTTGAAATACACCAGTTTATTAGGTACACCACCCTGTTCATGAAAATTGATCGCTCCTACAGACAGTAAGTCACGTGACATTGGCTTGCTATATAAAGCAGACAGATAGGCATCGAGGCATTCAGTTACTGTTCGATTGAACGTTAGAATGGGCAAAACTAGTGACCTAAGGAACTTTAAGCGGGGTATGATCGTCGGTGCCAGGCGTGCCGGATTCAGTATCTCAGAAACGGCTTCTCTCCTGGGCTTTTCACGCGTGACAGTGTCTAGGGTTTACCGAGAATGGTGCAACAAACAAAAAACATCCAGTCAGCGGCAGTCCTGCGGGTGAAAACAGTTTGTTGATGAGAGAGGTCAAAGCAGAATGGCAAGAATCATGCAAGCTAACAGGCGGGCCACAAACAGACAAATAACGGTGCAGTACAACAGTGGTGTGCAGAACGGCATCTCGGAACGCAAGAAGAAGAAACGGCTCCAGTGGTCACGTGATCACAAACACTGGACAATTGAGGAGTGGGAAAACATCACCTGGTCTGACGAATCCTGGTTCCTGTTGCATCATGCTTATGACAGAGTCAGGATTTGGCGTAAACATTATGAGTCCATGGCCCCATCAAGCTGGTGGCGGTGGTGTACTGGTGTGGGGAATGTTTTCCTGGCACACGTTAGGTCCCTTGATACCGATTGCGCAACAAACGTTTCCGACCCCTTGTAGAATCCATTTCCCCGAAGAATTCAGGCTGTTCTGGAGGCAAAGGTGGGTCCGACCCGGTACTAGATGGATGTACCTATTAAACTGGCCGGTAAGTGTAGAAGTGACTTGCGAGATAGTTGTTCCATAGGCTTTGTCCTTTTTTTTTAACACCAGCTGTGGATTGCTTGTCTTGCTAGCTAGCTTGCTTGTTTGCAGTGAGCTCGTGTCTCCCCTAGTCTCAAGAAGGATCCTAATCCCACTGGAGAATTTGGCAAAAAGGAAATGGCTGCTGGACGAATTACATACAGGCCTGTCTCGGCCAAAGATAATTATGTTATCATCCAAGCAAATTTCAAGCGTTTTTTTGTTTGAGGTTGGTTTCTTCCCCTCCAAATTATGCTTTCAGCTTTGGTCACAAATATGAGTACAAGATAAGTAAACAACAGTATTTGGGTAATAGTTAACAGAAGATTAACCTTTAAAAGGTGAACTTTTTAATGGACAGTTACTTTGTCTGGTTCGAGACTACAGATACCTATGGAACTCCACTGTGGGAACCCTATAGATAACCTCTTTATCATAACAACTTGTGGATTCCTATGAGGGATCTGAACCACCAGTATTGACCTTTGAACTTCAATTTAGTGCTTTACAGTAAAATTGGTCAGCGCCCATAGAGGCAGAGGGAGCAGAATTATAATAAGCCCAGAATCACCTCCACAGCCTCCCACAGAGAAACACAACCCCCTCCTGAACATTCCACTTTAACAATCCCCCCATATCCACTTTTTGGACCTTGCCCAATTTTACCCTGGGAAATCAGGTCGGAATTCTGAAAAAGGGTTCTGAGAGAGAGAGAGAGAGAGAGGAGAGAGGAGAGAGAGAGAGAGAGAGAGAGAGAGAGAGAGAGAGAGAGAGAGAGAGAGAGAGAGAGAGAGAGAGAGAGAGAGAGAGAGAGAGAGAGAGAGAGAGAGAGATGAGACGACCAGACATCCAGGGACCCGCTGCTGCCTCCTCCACTGCCTCTGTCTGCCACTCACCAATATGGTTCATATTAGAGAGCTTATGCAAGGCTCAGTGCTAACGCAGCTCCTTATGGAGAGAGAGCATGCAAGGGATGTCAGAGGGAGCGCAGGGCACAGTGGGGCTTTGTTGGAGTGGAGGGGGCAATGGAGATGGAGAGAATGTGTTATGGGGAGGGGAGGAGGAAGAGAGGTGAAGAGGAGGGGGGGGGGAGAAGGGGGGATGTTGTATGTTTTCTTTGCAGTACACATTAGTATTGCAAAACACAAGACTTTAAAACCATTCATAATATAATACTCTTGGAAAAAAAAACATTTTGCACGCATCTGTGAACTCAAACTCACAAACAAACCCAAAAACCTCCCCCAAAACAATTCACACACGGAGGCGATCTAAAACAATTAATGTTGGAGTGCAAAGCTATTTCTCACAAATACCTAAGAAGTGTATTATACATCCCTAATCTGTTTTGCTGGCAAAAACAAAACAGAAAACCTCCTAGTCAAGCAGTCAGAGCTGGGAAAACAACAGAGCTCTCTGAATAGATGTGAAGGGGCTTGTCTTCTCAGGGCTCGAGCAACAGTGGACTTGACAGGAGAGGAGCAAGGCCATGGGGCCACAGGGGTAAGAGCATATGAGAACATAGGGGGATATAGGAGGGAAGGAGAAGGGCAGAAGGGGGCAGGGTTCCCAGTGAAAAGGGGCCGTGGGGGCAGCTGTCCTCTCCCTTCCGGGCTGGCGGGTCCCGTCACGTCAGAGCTGAGGTGGGCTTTGAAGCCCTGACAGGCCAGAGGAACCAGGTCAGGGAGAGGATTAGCCCATGGGCCAGGGGGGGTCTCAGAAGACTAGGGTCATCCCCCCGCCTAACCTTCCTCCCTCCTCTCAGACAACCCCTAAGGGACCTTTCGAAATTTACGGAACGGGGTACATGGAGGAATTGGGGGGAGGGTCATGCTTTTTTTATTTCAGTCCGGGGAAGGTTTTGTATTTGTTAATTTACTCCAGGGGAGGGTCATGTAATTTGTATTCGATTAACTTTCAATATTTCTCAGTGTTTTAGAATTAGTTGCTTATTACATCTTGATGCCCGATGCTGTCCATCATCAGTTTGTGATTGAACTCAGTCCAGATCAAACACAAGAAAATAACAAGAGCTGTGCAATATTAGACCTATTAGTTGTTTGACTACCAGCATTTGATGAAACACACGCAATATGATAACTTGATATCTCTGAAACATTTTGTGAGTAGCAGAGAATGAAAGGGGATTAACGGCATATTCCGAAAATGTGTCTGTTCCTAAACCCCTCTGACTCATTGTTGGACTGTCTGTCAAAGTGCACACTTCTCTCACTCAGGGAGAGCAAAGTAGAGGTAGAGGTAGAGCTAGAGCTACCTCACCAGGTTATGCAGCCTCCCACTCACTGCAGCGCTAGATTGAACTTTGTGGAATAACGCAAATCTACAAAAAACCTAATTGCTCCTGTAGGTCGCTCTGGATAAGAGTGTTTGCAAAGTGAATGGAAATATAGTGTGCAACATGACAGCCACTTCACAGGATGACACATATGGACGACGCATAACTTTCCTACAGTAGTCAGCTGACAATGAACCTATCCTTGTAAAATCATTTTCATCGCAGATATAATAGATAGCCTAAGTACTGATGCATACATCAATCGAAATGCAATTTATGCTCACTGTCCAATTGTTCAATGGGGTAGATAAAATATGCTATTATTACATTTATAATTAGCCTACATTTACATTTTCAAATCGGTAGACTAATGAAAATCATTTACAAAATGATGCAGGGGATTTCATTTGCAAGCCAGGGCCAAATAGCTTTTCTCGAGTGAGCAAGAGAATGTGATAATGTAGGCTAATTTTATAAAATGGAAAAGTATTCTTATATGTTTGCACCAAATACCCTTGCAACAAATACCCTACTCCTTGAAAGTCGTGTATTGATTAAATATAGCATACGTGATGAATGATGATCACTTTTTTTATGTCCCTAACCACTCCATGATTTACCCCTGACCAGTCCAACCTTCCACATCAAATCACATTTTATTTGTCACATACTTTGTAAACAACAGGTGTAGACTAACAGTGAAATGCTTACTTACGGGCCCTCCCAAAAATACAGAGATAAAGAAAATAGATAAATAATAGAAAAGTAATAACACGTAATAATAAAAGTAATAATAAATACACAATGAGTAGCGATAACTTGGCTATATACACGGGGTACCAGTACAGAGTCGATGTGCAGGGGCATGAGGTAATTGAGATAGACATGTACATTTATACAATGGGTGTTCGGATTTCCCATTGTTAGAACCTATCCCGCCTATGATATACTAGACAACATACACATGGCCAGTACATTAATAAAAAGTGCCATTGTTTACCTCGTTACCTAGCAACGCACTACTACTACTACTTTTACAGATCCACTGCCCAGCCATGCAATGTATAAACTTGATCTCTACTGTTGCAATACTGTGTCCCATGGTGATGAACGTGTCTGAACGAGACAGACAGGCAGCTTTTCTCAGCCAGTCGAAATCATGAAGCCGCGTCATTTTTATGGACTTATACAGAGAAATGTAAATAGAAAAACTGGTAAATGAAAAAAAAATGCAGCTAGTTTGCTGTCTTTCTAGCTTCAGTATGAAGTGATTGTGTTAGCAGTGTAGTTGGCTAGCTAGAAACCTGCATAGCAACCTGCAAAGTTCTGGAACTATCAACCAGCGCTTGGGTAGTTTTGCTTATACCCCAGATAAAGCAAAACTTGATCTGGGGGTCCTCCCAGAATTCTATATTGTTTCTCAACAGGGAATCCATGTTTATTTGACAGAACACAAACTTTTTTCTTAGGTTTTTGCCACAGTAAATTCAATTGAAAGAGTAGACTAGTCTAGTGTTTCTAAATAGATTACTAATCTACCACCTTCCCTCAAAGTCCCACCCACTGTGATTGATTGACAGGTCTGAAACCCTAACAACTCTGTGTGTCACGACTTCCTCTGAAGCTGCCTCCCCTCCTTGTTCGGGCAGGCTTCGGCGTTCGTCGTCACCGGCCTACTAGCCACTGCCGCTCCATATCTCATCATTCCATTTGTCTTTTCTTGTCAATTACACACACCTGGTTCATATCCCCTAATTAGTACATGTATAAGTGTTCCCTCTGCCCCCCTTGTGCTTGTGGGTGATTGTTGTTTGTGAGTTGAGTGTAGCTCGGTTGAGCTACACGTACCTTGTATTTCTGGGGCTATTGTTCCCCGTGTGCCTGTACTTTGTTGACACTATCCAGCGTAACTGTTTCCTACGGAATAAACGTTGTATTCAATGATTAACGCTCCTGCGCCTGACTCCTTCAAATCACAATCTCACACTGTGACTCACAAACATACTTACCCCTCCCCTGACAATCCCATCCACAGTGATTGATTGACAGGCCAAACTGTTAAAGGGATAGTTCACCCAAATTACAAAATCACATTGGTTTCCTTACCCTAATTGTCCACAGAAGCAGAGCTCATAAAATACATAATTTGACGAACAAACATCATTGTGGCAATTCATATCTTGCAGTAAAACTGTAAATATATGACTTTAATATCAAGGAAAGACAGGTTTAATGTTAAAAAGGTTATCTTACTTAGAAAATATTCCTGATCATTTAGGCCTAGGCATAGAGGATATCCAAAACAACTAACAACTTTTTATATTTGGCTGGCTACTCCATGTACTTATGGAAAACACTGACTATGTAGGCTTGTGCATGCATACCCTCTTTATCTTGCATAACAGGCATACTCACCCTATCGTGTCTTATCACCCATTTCCTTCTCATGTGAACCATGCTGACAGCATGATAGTGAAATGGCACAACACATGGCAACGCCACAGAGAGTGCTACCTTTATCTAGTCAGCACATTCGAAGAAAGCAAAGCACAAAACTCCACTGTGCACAGATTAAGCCATCAACAAGACATTTTTTTCCCCCAGCACAAAACAAATGTGGCTAGCAATGAATGACCTTTGACTTGAGAAATGGGTGTTGGGCAGTGGAGTTGAAACCACCAAACTGGTGGTGGCCCACTAACATGCCTGAGGGTCTTTGAAAAGAACACATTGAAACATCATGACACTTATATTTGTAGGAGACATTTTCATGGAGGTTTCTAATTTGGGATTTTAAAAGAAATTTCTTCCGACACTAAAACGCAATTAACTATGAAACATTTCTCAATTCGTCAAAATAGTCAAAAACACTTAATTCTACTGGTGCAAAGTATCACTCCACCCAGGGCTGGGCTGGCATGAGAGCCAGAGAAAGGGGAGGTAGGCTTAGGCCCATCCCAGAGGGGAGATATACAGAGCCCACAGCCCAGATCCCTGGTGCCTGGCTGGAGTAGACGGAGCCTGTGCCAGAAAGACCACATCAGCTGCCCCTCTGGACACAGGCAGGCGGGCGGGCAGGCAAGCAGACAGGCAGGCAGGCAGGCAGGCTTGCAGGGCCCAGGCTTAAATCAGCCTGAAGCTGCAGTGCTTGCCTCAGCATATTAACTTTGGCTCCGCTTCACCCCCTGACCAAGAACAACTTGAACAAAAATAAGAGTGTTTTTCCCCGACACAGGGTCAATGAGGAGATTGGGCTTGGGATCAGATTAATTGGCAGTGTGAAGAGATAATGCTTATGCCGCAATTTCTCACCCATTAAGCATAGAACGCAGCAATCCTGAGGTGTCATTAACCTACGCCAGGCCTATACAGTACAACCCACACAGTCAATGCATTCAAAGTCACGTGTAACTGACAGTAAACAGCTAACCACCCTAGTCCGGTCTCTCACCTGTCAGTGTATCGCCTGGCAGGGTCGTTCAACAGCACGCCATGGGGGGTATGGGAGAATGGCGGCTGGCGCAGCAGTCGGTGGATGAGTGGCTGGCAGTGGCGGCACAGCGGGCAGTCGGGCTTGGACGCCAGTAGGGTGGCATCAATCTCCAGATGCTGCTCCATGGTGAAAAACTGCACGCCGTACACCTCCTCCTCCACGTCCAGCTTCAGCGTCAGCGGTGTATCACAGAACACGTTACTAGGGCCCAATGAGAGGTTGTTTCCACTGACGGTCAGGAGCAGTATGTTGTGGATGGCGGGAAGGGCCATCTCCTCAGGGCTGAAGAAGGTGACCCACACGGTGAGGGAGTCGGGCACCAGTGGGTGAGGGAACTCCAGCTGGAGCATGCAGCCCTGCAGTGGGCACTCAGACAGCCCCACGACCCACTGCTCGATGCCAGCATTGGGGCTCCAGGTGCGCACGCTGGGCTCACACGCCTGCTCCACGTCTGGAGGTCCTGGGGGTCAAAAGGATAGAGACACAGCAGATCAGACATAACATATAATAATAATAATAATAATAATAATAATAATAATAATAATAATAATAATAATAATAATAATAATAATAATAATAATACATGTATTTATTTAATATAGCACTTTTCATTACAAGTAGAATCTTAAAGTCGCTTTAAAAACTAAATAAACTATTTAACAAAACAAATGTAGGGATCTGGCAGTTATTGGGCAATGGTCTTTCCCAGCTTTAGAAGATAGGCAGTTCAGAAAGGTAGTATCTTGAGAGGAGGGAGCATAGATGGTACAGCCTGGTATCTATAAAGGCAATACACATGCAAAAGACTCAACAAACACATATCAGACAAAAATAAATACAACAGAAAAATAAGGTTAGGTCATTGCATTTGCAAACATGAGCATCATGTGTGATTGTTTGAATTTGTTTGCAGGCAGGGAAGAGCTAGAGTATAGACGTGAGTATAGAGTATGCTGTAGGTCAACCCCTAGAAGGGTGAAGTGCTATACTGTGTATATGGGTGATTTTACAGAAGTGGTGTAAATTGCTGTCCCACCCCCAAATAAATCTCAAAATGTAGGACATTTATTTACATCATGATATGTTCTAATTCAATCCAAGGCAATAACAAACATTCTTGAATTCATATAGTACAAAGTCATTTGTACTATATGAGAAATTCAATCAATCAACATTGAACATTTTACAAAGAACAATAGAGATTATATTAATTTAAATTCAATGTAAAAAAAATTGAAAATCAGGTAAAAAATCATGTTTTGACTATTTTGTTAATTTGGTATGCAAATAACATTTATAAAATGTATCTGTAATAGAAGGTTAATCAAAATGATCACTTCTGTGCACAGTGGCAGAGCCCCACCTGTTTAGCTAAAGAAAATATGTGTATTTCTTTGTGTGTGTGTGCCTGTTTTGCATGTTTTTTTGGCAGTAATACGTGTCACATATCAGTTTGCAGACAATGTAAAAAATAAATTAAAAATCTGTTAATGAAGCCGCCTACAAACATGGTCTCTTTTTTGTTTTCTTGAGTAAGGCAGCTCCAACATGCAGGTGTTTCAGCCTAGCTCAGTGCTTTCTGTGGTGGTGGGGCAGCCATTGGAAAATGCAGAGCGTAGGAGGGGTTGGTAATGTTCTCTAATTGAGCCGTGATTGGCTCAGTGTTCTGTCACTCATGGGGACACTATGTCACTGCAAAATCTATGGGGAGATTTCCACAATTCAAGCCCCTTGGGTGCTGCCATATAGTTACATTAGAAGTGCCCATCCAAGAAGGCTCAAGGTCATTGGCCACAGATAAAATGATGTCAAATCACATTATATCTACAGTAGCTTTGATTGCACTGACCATGTCAACATTATACTTTCAGAATCTTAGCTAGCAAGCTAGCAGTCATCATCATGAATCAAGTCGACAATCTACTGGCAAATCCTTTTCAATCCTTGTCATATGAAGATAAATTATTAAGAGAAATTATAGATTAAACGTATCAGTGCTCATCGGCCATTGGACAGAAACATTACACAACAAGTTGGAAATCGCAAATTCAACATTGAGTGGTTTGGAAGGAATCAGTAGCTAACTGCAAGTGCTGCAAAGCAATCACTAGCCTGCTATTCAGTGGAGTGGGTGTGTGGTCCAAGTCTGGGTTTAAGGGTCTCTTTTCCAAGCTTAAAAGGATAAACATTTAACATTGGCCATGCTGTCAATCCAGCCTGACTGGAAACTCGGAACTGGGAAATCTCAGACTTCAGTGAGTTCAAGAAAACTGGGAACTGAGCTCCGACAGGGAAAATACGTTTTGAACGGTCATCCTACTCAAAATTCCAAGTCGGGAACTCGGGCCTCTTTCTACAGCTCCGACCTGAAGATCATTGACGTCATGATTCGACCTTGTTTTTTTTCCCGAGTTCCAAGTTGTCTTGAAAGCACACTAAATCCAGAGAATGACAGATTTGATGACAAAGTTAGATGATAAAATTTGCCCACGAAGGACCGCCGTGCCACCTTCCTGTTCAAGTGAGCACAGCACAACAATGTGAGTCCAAAAATGTATTGTATGCTGCTGCATAAATGATGTAATAGGACAGGGAGATATGTATACTGTAGCTAAGGAAGTAATACTAAGTGTATGTTGTGTAGTAAGCTGTTAGCTGTTGGTGGTGCACATGTAGCCTATAGCCTGTTTTAGAGAAATGTCATCATCGAATATTGTAAGAGCTTTCATTGTCTGCTTATATGCCCCCTTTATTTATGCTAGCTCTGACTTGGTGTACAGGGAGAATACTGTAAGAACGGCCCATGTTCTGAATTTTGTCGCTGTACATTTCAAAAGTGCTGAACAAATTGTTATATTGTCTACATCCGTCCTAGCTCGCTCATTAATGTCTTAATCGAAATTACAGATTGCCTCTTGTCCGCTTGTCATCCCCTTATGCCATAGTTTGTACATCTCAATTGTCAGTAGAAACCACATTTGTTTAAGCAAGTCAGCCATATCAGCTGTTTTTTTAAAAGGCAGTAAATGAGGCTGAATGAACTGTTTCGCTGCCAGACAAGGCTCCGCTGATAGCCAGGTGTAGCAGTGATAATGATTCACTCCATGGTGCTAAAAAGAAAGCTCTGCTGTTGGGACAGCTTTATGTAGACCCTAACAGTTTATGGGCACAGTTTGTCACCGTTATAGTGCAATTCATGTATTGTTTAGTGTTGTGTTGTGTAATGGCTTTGCTGGCATGCATCAAAACAAAATTTGGTGAGTTTGCCCCACCATGATTTACATGCTAAAATCGCCACTGACTGTGCATGGTTCTCCCTTTATCGCAACTTTTTCACTATGTTTCAATAGTGACAAATTTAGTGGGGTGGTAAGGAATTCAGGTAAATATTTCAAATGTGCAATACAAACAAAGTGTGTAAGTAGTATACAGATGTAGGATCTTAATTTGATCACTCTTTTGTTGCAAACTTATAATGTGTTTGAGTAAAACAAATGTTTGTAATTTCCACTTTAACATTTCAGACTTGATTTGCCCTAACGAAAAATTGATCAACCCCTACAAAAATGTCCATTAATTATAATCCACATAATAATTCACATTTCCTGTTGCTGCAGAATAATTTTCCTGCTGTAACAGACTGGCTCAAATTAAGATCCTACATCTGAGGACATTTGTCCTGCGAAGAGGTTGGGTGGTGGATCCTACATCTGTGTAATGTATGTTGGAAGACGTGTGCTGAAAGTTTGGGAGTAATAGGACACTTCTGCAGAACAACCCACATACAGTGCTTTCGGAAAGTATTCAGACCCTTGACTTTTTCCACATTTTGTTACATTACAGCCTTATTCTAAAATTGATTAAATTAATATAAATCCTAATCAATCCACGCACAATACCCCATAACGACAAAGCGAAAAGTTTTTTTTGTGTGTGTGCAAATTTATAAAGATAAATACATATAATACCTTATTTACATGAGTATTCAGAAATTGAGCTCAGATGCATCCTGTTTCCATTGATCATCCTTGAGATGTTTCTACAACTTCATTGTAGTCCACCTGTGGTAAATGCAATTGATTGGACATGATTTGGAAAGGCACACACCTGTCTATATAAGGTCCCACAGTTGACAGTGCATGTCAGAGCAAAAACCAAGCCATGAGGTCGAAGGAATTGTCCGTAGAGCTCCAATACAGGATTGTGTCGCGGCACAGATCTGGGGAAGGGTACCAAAACATTTCTGCAGCACTGAAGGTCCCCAAGAACACAGTGGCCGCCATCATTCTTAAATGGAAGAAGTTTGGAACCACCAAGACTCTTCCTAGAGCTGGCCGGCCGGCCAAACTGAGCAATTGGGGGAGAAGGGCCTTGGTCAGAAGGCGATGGTCACTCTGAAAGAGGTCTAGAGTTCCTCTGTGGAGATGGGTGAACCTTCCAGATGGACAAACATCTCTGCAGCACTCCACCAATCAGTCCTTTATGGTAAAGCGGCCATTCGGAAGCCACTCCTCAGTAAAAGGCACATGAAAGCCAAAATGTGGAAAAAGTCAAGGGGTCTGAATACTTTCCGAATGCACTGTAGAACAGTGGTCTGACTGACTACACATGGATGAGGTCAGTGAAATATCAGGGTTGAATGAGCTGTTGGCTTTTCTCAGAAATGGACTATATGTGACAGACAGTGTACTGAGTTCATTGCCAGTAAAGCAGGGGAGGCAGCAGACTAGCTGCAGACTGAGGTGTGTTCCTACTGAGAGGGGCCCTGCACAGGGTCCTCACTGTAGCGTCGGTCAGCGCTCCTCCAGCTGTATTTGGAGTCCACAGATACCTTGTATTATCCAGAGTGACGTACACCAACATTCATCAAGTGCTTTGAGAAGCCAGCGCCGCAGACACTGTGTTCTCCCCATTTTCCTTTTGTGCACTTCCAAACTGGCAACCAACAAACCCATTTGCTAACCTCATTTCTGAGCACAGAATTTGGTTTCCAGGCCACATTATCTCAACACATGTATTATTATAAGTGTGTGTGTGGCCAGAGTAGAGGTAACTTTGAAAAAAGGACAGAAAAGTAACTGAGGAACTGAGATACACTGAGAGTTCTGTACCCTCACATTCTGTGGTGAGTTTTTCATTGACTTTTTGAGGAAAGGAGTTTTAGCCACTGACAATATGTTGTAATGTCAGCTGTTATGGTGGGCTGTCCTCCTGCTTTGGAACTCCTACTACGGATGCCAGAGATTAGAGATGTACGATGAGACAGGATCGTCATCCACCATAAAATAATCTATAGAGTAAGTAAAACATGTATAAAGATTATATGAATCCTTGGCAAGACCCACGTCTATTTTTCAACACTGTAGAATGACCAGTACAGTAATTTTAAGTATTACAGATTTTATCTTTCAAATCCAACTAAAACAGCACCTGCAAAGACTTCTCATCTGAATTTTTCATTAGGGTTAAATCTACTCGCTGGTATATAAACAGCTCTGAAGCGTTTGACCTAGCCTTGCCTCCCAGGCTGCTGAAAGGCCCTGAGGGTGATCAGACAATCCAAACCTGGCCTTTGAATAAGAGGCCTTGCTTTCTCACTTGATTAGCTAATCCCACCGGGGTATTAGCCTGTCTAGGAGAGCTCTCGTTCTAGGAAAGGGGGAAAGAGACATTGGGCGGAATTCCAGCTTAATTGCAGTAGGGTTGAATGTGGAGCACTGTGTCTGTGTGCCAGGGCCATTCGGCATTATGTGGGAATCAGACGGTGTAGAGTCGTGGAGCGCTGGGAAAAGGGGATTGGAATTGACTGAGATACGGATGGATAAACATAGAGGGATATGTCCGGGCATGCACTCTGCTTTCTAAGAAAGGGGCCTGCCTCTCCGTCATGAGTCACACTCTCGATAGCACACACAACAGACTGACTGACTTGCACTGAAGTAACCGTTGTCCTCCACTTTAATGGCCACTGCCACCACTTTTCACAACTTGAATTCATGCCATGACCCCTAACTAGAGGGCATGAGAGGAACCACAATGAAAATATGTCTTGCTCACTTGTGTTTTGTCTCTTGACAGCCATACGGTGTCAATTGATCAATTGATCAATCAAGCGATCCCACATAGCAATCAATCTTCAAGAACTTCCTCTAGTCTAGAAGGCCAATAAATGTCAGTCAGTCATTTATTCCACCTCTCTGCATGTAATATCTGCATTGTAAACGGTTGGCGTGGGTGACAGGGGTGAGGGATGGAGAACGGATGGGGAAAGCAGAAGGCATAAAGGAGGGGAGGTGACACTGACAGTCCAGCTCCTCTCCTATCCCTCGCCTGGGGACTTTCCGCATATTTCCTTCAGCACACATCCACTGCTCCTCTCCTTCTGTTCCAGATCAACCTCGTTGGCCTCCACTCAACATCCCAATGTAAAACAATAAACTTGTCCTGGCGTGATGATGCTTTTATATAGTGCAACTCTGGAACGCCTTAAAGGGATACTTTGGATTTTGGCATGCTAGCAGATACCCATAGACTTCCAGTCATTGTGCTGACACTAGTTAGCAGTGGCTCGCGAAACTACTGTACCTATAACTTCCTTCATAATAGACATAGAGACATAAACATGGTATCCACGAGTTCCTCTGACTCTGGGGAAGTAGATAAATGGCCTCATTGCCAAAATCCCAAAGTATCACTTTAAGGCAGTATTGCTTAAGATCAGGTAGCACGCTTCAGGATTGACATTCTCCAGAATAAGTGAGTGTGTGAGTGTACAGTACGTGCATGGCTGCACATATCCAATCGCCCTCCATCCACAAATCATTATCTCATGACCATCATAAAGTGCTAGTGGAGATGAAGCAGGGGAAGCTGCTCTTTCTCTTCAGGTACTTTGTCTGAACTCTGTGGCCCTGAGTCCCTGCAGTGTGCAGCACTGACAGCAATGGAGCAGAGCCCAATGAATGTAACCCCTGTTCTCCCAGACAGACAGCGAGAGCAAACACACCAAACACACACACACAAACACATGGTGTCACGTAATGCAGGGAGGCTTGACACTGCCCCGCCTTCAAAAGAGGGCGCTGCTAATGAAAGCATGGCCCGACATCTGGGCCAGAGTCAGACAGGAACATTTGGCGATGCACGGCTCGGTGCAGCAGCACATACACGCACAAATACACAAACTAATACACACACACATACACACACACACAAACAGACACCTACAGTGCCTTCAGAAAGTATTCATACCCATCAACTTATTTCACATTTTGTTGTGTTACAGCCTGAATAAAAAATGGATAACATTTTTTTTCACTCATCTACACACAATACCACATAATGACAAAGTGAAAACATATTTTAAGACATTTTTGCAAATTTATAAAAAAAGAAATGTTAGAATCACCTTTGTCAGCGATTACAGCTGTGAGTCTTTCTGGGTGAGTCTCTAAGAGCTTTGCACACCTGGATTGTACAATATTTATACATTATTATTTTCTTATTCTTCAAGCTCTTTCAAGTTGTTTGTTGATCATGGCTAGACAGCCATTTTCAAGTCTTGCCATAGATTGTCAAGCCGATTTAAGTCAAAACTGTAACTAGGCCACTCAGGAACATTCAATGTCATCTTGGTAAGCAACTCCAGTGTATATTTTGCCTTGTGTTTTAGGTTATTGTCCTGCTGAAAGGTGAATGTCTCGTAGTGTCTGTTGGAGAGCAGACTGAACCAGGTTTTCTTTTATGAAACTCCCTAGTCCTTGCCGATGACAAGCAGACCCATAACATGATGCAGGTATCCTATCGGTTAAGAGCATTGGGCCATTAACCGAAAGGTCACTGGTTCAAATCCTCGAGCCGACTAGGTGAAAAATATGTTGATGTGCCCTTGAGCAAGGCACTTAACCCTAATTGCTCTGGATAAGAGCGTCTGCTAAATTACTAAAATGTAAAATTTAATGCAGCCACCACCATGCTTGAAAATATGAAGGGTGGTAACTCAGTGATGTGTTGTGTTGGATTTGCCCCAAACATAACGGTTTGTATTAAGGACGTAAAGTTAATTTCTTTCCTACATTTTTTTTGCAGTTTTATTTTAGTGCCTTATTGCAAACAGGATGCATTTTTTAAAATATTTTTAGTCTGCACAGCAGGGGTTCCCAAACTTTTTTGGCCCACGATCTCATTTTGATATCTGAAAATTCTTGCGACTCCAAACATGTAAAAAATAATGATGTATCGATATTTCGTTTTAATGCAGACGAGAGCACTGAATCCAGCTTCACATAGATATGAGCTGGTGAAGGGTACCATGAGTTTTATGGTGCTTTCAAGACAAATGGGAGCTAAAAAAATATGAGGTAAAATCATGAAGTCAGTGATCTTCAGGTCGGAAAGTCGGAGCTCTAGAAAGAGGCCAGAGTTCCCGAGTTGGATGACCATTCAATACAATTTTGCCAGTCTGATCTCTTTTTTTCCAAGTTCCCATTTGTCTTGAACGCAATGAAGTTGGTTGGTGGAGATTTCCGAATTCCCAGTTACGATATTCCCTTTGAGTCAGGAAACAAAACTCCTCCGTAGTGACCCGTGAATGCGTTGTCTGCAGCATTCGGTCACATGACAGCTCGATCAGCTGTTCAATTTCACTTACTGGCATGTCAACTGAGTCAGGATCACAGTCAAACGGATTGGGAGGTAGGTCCCAAAGTGCTCTTCCAAGTGTTGGAGGGGAGCAGTCATCACTCGTGTGGGACACTTACTGATGCTGTTTTCTGTTAGAAACATGCACAGCCGAGGGAAGGGGGCATGATTCGCTTTTGAAAGACTCTCTCTCCAATAAGAATGATTGAATTCACTGATTCGGTCATTCAACTGTAGAATGTTTTTGTATTTCCCCTGCATGCTTGCGTTCAGTTTGTTCAGTTTCCCAAATATGTCTGTTAACATACCAAGGAGACATTTTCTTTTCATTACACAGAAAGTCAACCATGTCAGTTTTTTTTACATCCATTGTTAATGACAACAGTTCCTCTCTCAATGTGAAAAATCTTTCCAACACTCCCCCTTGATAACCATCAAGCCTTGGTGTGAAATAGAACATTGTCATGATCTGATCCCATATCTCCACATAGTTTTGCGAACAGGCGTGTGCGCAATGGATGTGGTTTAATGTAGTTTACAATCAAAGTTACTTGTTGCAGTGTATCTCCGAATTCTGTGCTCAGCTCTTTTGCCGCCAGTTGCTCTCAGTCTATCATACAATGCATCCACATTCCTAACTAGAGTGCAGAGTCCTGCCCGCCGTCCCGCTATAGATTGAGCCCCAACTCTGCAAAAGCCCAGCATTCGATTCCATGGAATCTGTTTTTCGTCAACATAGCCACGCAGCACACTGAACATCCCGTGTGCCGTTTCATGCCCGGGAATCATGAGACAGAACAATATGTTCTCATGAATAGCATCCCCTGACATATATAGCGAACAAAAGTCAATGCATGTGCATCTCGGCCCTCACAGCTAACGTTCATTTGGAGACCATAAACTGGGGAGATTTTGAGTCGTTCAGTCTTGATTGTTAGCAAAAGCATAAATTATTTGTTTAACAGTGTTATCTGACAAAGGTATTGATGTGAGATTCTGTGCCTCTGACTTCCCACACATTGTTTTCACCATATCAATTGCGGCCGGTAATATCAAAGTCTCTGCAAAAGTGTGTGGTTTCATAGCGTAGTGGGCCTAGCCATTCCTTGGGAATGATTCAAGTGCAACAGTCAAGTGCAGCCTTTTCCCATGATCTAAGGGCGCTCTCTGGAATCGTTTTATAATTTATATTTGAATAATTTTCATTTTGATTTTGAAGGTTAACCACATTACAATGATTTTGAGATACAAAGACAATATTATAATATGTATATATTTTTGTATATGTATATTATTTTCGGGGGGGATTTTGGAAATTCTCTCGCGACCCCGTTTTCATTTCAGGCGACCCCACATGGGGTCGCGACCCCTAGTTTGGGAACCGCTGCTGTACAGGCTTCCTTCTTTTTATTTAGGTTAGTATTGTGGAGTAACTACAATGATGTTGATCCATCCTCAGTTTTCTTCTATCACAGACATTAATTTCTGTAACTGCTTTAAAGTCACCATTGGCCTCATGGTGAAATCCCTGAGCGGTTTCCTTCGTCTCCAGCAACTGAGTTAGGAAGACGCTTGTATCTTTGTAGTGACTGGGTGTATTGATATAGCTGTCTGTTTAAAATACTAGCACACAGCTCGGACACCCATGCATAACCCACAAGACATGCCACCAGAGGTCTCTTCACAGTCCCCAAGTCCAGAACAGACTATGGGAGGCGCACAGTACTACATAGAGCCATGACTACATGGAACTATATTCCACATCAGGTAACTGATG
This sequence comes from Coregonus lavaretus, assembly GCF_964263955.1. Classification (NCBI taxonomy): domain Eukaryota; kingdom Metazoa; phylum Chordata; class Actinopteri; order Salmoniformes; family Salmonidae; genus Coregonus; species Coregonus lavaretus. Next base: position 24,652,760 of record NC_140011.1, on the reverse strand, counting down.
CAAGCAGTAGAATCAGATTGAAGAAAAAAAACAGGTAAAAATACACCTTATGGAACAACGGGGACTGTGAAGAGACACACACAAAGGTACAGACACATGCATATGCACACATTGTGATATTGTTGTATGGTGGTATTAAACATTATGTACTGTGGATATGTAGTGGTGTAATAATGTTATATGATGTACTGTTTTATCTTTTGTTTTATATGTAATGTAAGTGCTTTAATATGTTTGGACCCCAGGAAGAGTAGCTGCTGCCTTGGCGGCAGCTAATGGGGAACCCTAATAAATACAAATACAAATACACCATCCGAAGTGTAATTGATAACTTCACCATGCTCAAAGGGATTTTCATGTCTGCTTTCCTATTTTTTTTGCCATCTACCAGTAGATGCCCTTCTTTGCGAGGCATTGGAAAGCCTCCCTGGTTTTTGTGTTTGAATCTGTGTTTGAAATGTACTGCTCGACTGGGGGACCTTACAGATAATTGTATGTGTGGGGTACAGAGATGAGGCAGTCATTCAAAAACCATGTTAAACACTATTATTGCACACAGAATGAGTCCATGCAACTTATTATGTGACTTGTTAAGCACATTTTTACTAATGAACTTATTTAGGCTTGCCATAACAAAGGGGTTGAATACTTATTGACACAAGTCATTTCAGCTTTTATAATCTGATTAATTTGTAAATATTTCTAAAATCATAATTCCACTTTGACATTATTGGGTATTGTGTAGGCCAGTGACACAAAATCTAAATTTAATCAATTTTAAATTCAGGCTGTAACACAACAAAATGTGGAAAAAGTAATGTGGTGTGAATACTTTTTGAAGGCACTGTATACATGTGTGCATGCATGACTTTGCACACACACATCACAGATCTTTCACGTCCAGCCACACACTCTCCTGGTTCCAACCAGCTGCAAAATCCTCCTCATGAATGTCACAAACCACATGCAATTCACTTAACTATCTTGAGTGGTTTCTCCCATCCACATGCTTTCTTCCCTCTCTTTATTCATCCTCTGGTTTTTCTCTTCCCCCAGCCATATTTCACACACATGCCTGGACATGCCCACCATCCCTTGCACACACACACACACACACACACACGCACACACGCACACACGCACACACGCACACACACACACACACACACACACACACACACACACACACACACACACACACACACACACTCACACACACACACACACACACACCAGTGGAGGCTGGTGGAAGGAGCTATAGGAGGATGGGCTCATTGGAATGGCTGGAATGGAATAAATGGAACAGTATCAAACACATCAAACATATGGAACATGTTTGACTCTGTTCCATTTATTCCATTCCAGACATTACTATTAGCCCATCCTCCTATAGCGCCTCTCACCAGCCTCCACTGACACACTCCAATACATATTCAACCACTCAGCCACCCATTCAACCACACACACGCCCACACGTCATACACACACTAATGGCATTGGAATTATGCTTGCTTGCATCGTCGGGATGTCTGTGGGTGGCAGTTACTTGACTGCCATAAGCTGTCACTTCTGCAGAGACAACGTGCACACACACAAACACACACACGAGAAGGCAGCTGTTAGGAGCCTGTGATGGACTAGCATCGGTGTGTAAACAGGGGAGTGGAAATCTGTTGCTTGCTAACAATGAGCGCTTCCAATTGGGAAATCAGAGAGAGGTTTACACACAGCGCAGCGGACAAGCCCAGACATGCCTCTCACACACACTGTAGCCTGTGTGGAGCAAGGACTTTGCAAACAGACACACACACAGACACGCACACCGTTCTAGCGCCCGTCTGATCCCGAGCCCAATGAGTCACTGTGTTCATTATTAGCCATGTGCTGTCGGACACCTGCCAAGCTGATCAGATCTCACTGGATTCTACAGACACTAGCTCTGACCCTGAAAGACTGCAGCATTTTATTTACATTTACATTTTAGTCATTTAGCAGACGCTCTTATCCAGAGCGACTTACAGTTTGTGAATACCTTCTTTTTTTTTATATATATATATATATATATAATGAGTTCATACCCACAGAATAACAATGGAATAACTTTGAAGCTTGGGGAAGTGTGCCATCATGGCATCTCTATCAACATACCAACACAGTAGGGATCATATTTTCCTTATCAGTTTATTTCTTATCAGAGGACCTAGGAGAGAGTTTTAAGACCTCTGTATCTCTATATCTAGACTAGATTTAATAGACTGATCTAGTACTGCTCTAGTCCTAATGTACAGGTAGTATCAGCTGTGAAAGTAGCCAGCAGGCTTCCTCTGTATGTGATAATAATGGCAGATTTACTGACACACTGAAACACACACTGATATACACACTGATTCACACTGATACACACACTGATGCACACACTGATACACACACTGATACACACACTGATATACACTGATACACACACTGATACACACACTGATACACACACTGATACACACTGATACACACACTGATGCACACTGATACACACACTGATACACACACTGATACACACACTGATATACACACTGATACACACTCTGAAACCCACACTGAAACACACACTGATACACACACTGATATACACACTGATACTCACACTGAAACACACACTGATACACACAGATATACACACTGATACACACTCTGAAACACACACTGATATACACACTGATATACACACTGATACACACACTGATACACACTCTGAAACACACACTGAAACACACACTGAAACACACACACTGATACACACACTGATATACACACTGATACACACACTGATATACACACTGATACACACACTGATACACACTCTGAAACACACTGATACACACACTGATACACACACTGATACACACTCTGAAACACTCTGAAACACACTCTGAAACACACTCTGAAACACACTCTGAACAATGCTTAATACTGCAGCTGCCAAAGCCAGCTAGCGGTCAGAGGTACACAGCTGTGCAGACTATTTATAAAGGCCAAATTCCACCTCCCTAATTCTGGTCCCTCTACAGTTGTTCTAAAATCCACTGCAAGAGCTGGGGGAGCGAGGGGGAGAAAATGCATCCTATTTCAGGAATGCTGCTGATTTTAGCATTAACTGTCCTCACTTTCCCTGATAACAAATGGGAAAAATTATATTACAGACATGATCAGAGGAGAGCTCTTCCCAGTTCCCACCATGCCTGTCGCTGTGAGCCCACATTTGGGATTTCTGGGATATGGAATCTCCATTCCCTTGGGAACGCCGGCTCAACTTTGACTCCCTCTGCATCCCTTAGCTCGTGTCAAGGGCTGTGACAGATGAATCATTTGCATCTTTGGGGCTCGACTCAGCGACCATATGATTTGCATGTTTGAGAGTTGACGCAGAAGCCAAATAGAGCATGATACTGGCCTAGAGGGAAGAGTGGGATTTGAGTTTACTGATGTGGGGAAGATACTATCAGCAAGAGTAAAAGGAGGGGAGGGGTGTTTTGACAGAAGGAGGATTCATAGGGGGAAGAAGTTCAGGTGTGTTATTGACAGGGTGGGGTTACATTGAGAATGTGTGTGGGGTGGGTGGGTGGGCATGCCTTACAAGGCAGGGTGGGTGGTATACAGTAGCTACTGTATGTACTGTATGTTCTGGGGTAGGATGGTTAGAATCCAGGCGAGTAAAAGTAAATGAATGGGTAAAATGAGTAAGGAGAAGTACACTGAGATGTGAAGGTTACAGAGGTTTCAGTGATGAATGGAGGACGTGAATTAGGTGGGTAAGTTGTTTCGGCCTGGGTGAGACAGAGATGAGAGCCAGTGGGCTAGGCCCTGAGTTTGTCCAGTCAGTCAGAGAAACAAACAGACACACGGACAGACGTGTGGTAATAAATAACCCAGGATATAGCAGTCTTACCTTCTACTAACTCTCACAGTCTCACATCTGAATTAGACATTCATCCATGTTTCTCAAACGTCAAATTTCAAAGTTATTCCAAATGTCAAATTTCGAAGTGTTTAAGGTTAAGTTTAGGCATTAACTCCAAATTTTTAAGGTTAGGGTTAAGTTCAGGCATTAACTCCAAATTATTATGGTTAGGCATTAACTCTGAATGGTTAAGGTAAGGGTTAAGGTTTGGGATAGGCTTAAAACAAAAATATAAAAAACATATTTTATAACTGGATTCGAACTTGCAACCTTTGGAATCAGAGACATAAGCTTACGCCCATCCATCATCACTGTCCACAACGCCCTATCAAAACCAAAACCTACTTGAAGGTAACAGCGCTCACTGTTGCCCCTATTGGCCGGTTTCCACGTCATCTTCCGAAGTCCTCAGACATGGATGGACGTTGAATACTAACTTGTATCATGGGTGACCTGGCTGCTTACCTTCGGCCTCACGGGGGCTCCAGTGTCCAGAGGGGGCGCAGGGTCGGGGGGATGAGGAGTTGGATGCGTACTGCAGCAGGACCCGGCCCTCTGTGCATTTATCACACACTGATCCCACTTCTCTAGGAAACCAACAGACAGGCACAGCAACCAACTTAGATACAGTTTATATGGAAACACACTCACTTAGATACAGTCTAATTGAACTGGCCCTCATTTAAATAGAGGCCATATAGACATGCAGGTACTACTCACTTAGATAGTCAAACTAGACAGGTGTTAATTTAGATGTGATCCAAACAGACAGTCAACCCATTTATCCAAAATATCTGCGGAGTGGAGGTCAATGCAAAAATACCCCCACTGTGCTGCCTGCCCCATTCGTCCAGCTAATTTCACCTGTCGTAGAAGTGGCCGGAGATAGGCGGGAACCACTCCAGGGTAATTGCGGCATGCTCTTGCTCCACCACTTGGGGTGCCATGGGCACAGGAGGTGGCTTGGACTCGGGCTGCCATGTCTGGTAAATAAGGTCCAGGTAGCAGTGCATCCGGGCAACTTGGTTGGGGGTGAAAGAGTTCGTACAGTCGTCATCTACGTGGAAGAGATAATCAGAAATAGTTTAATATGATGGTTTGTAGATTATGTATTCATGTAAACTAAGTGAGATTTATTTTCTTTTAGAGCAGATTAAAGGTTTACAGGTTGAATTAACCAATAGGGGATGGTTAGGGAAGCCCTAAGAAGTAATATACAGTACCAGTCAAAAGTTTGGACACACCTACTCATTCAAAGCTTTTTCTTTATTTTTACTATTTTCTACATTGTAGAATAATAGTGAAGACATCAAAACAATGAAATAACACATATGGAATCATGTTGTAACCAAAAAAGTGTTAAACAAATCAAAATGTATTTTAGATTTTAGATTCTTCAAAGTAGCCACCCTTTGCCTTGATAACAGCTTTGCACACTCTTGGCATTCTCTCAACCAGCTTCATGAGGAATGCTTTTCCAACAGTCTTGAAGGAGTTCCCACATATGCTGAGCACTTGTTGGCTGCTTTTCCTTCACTCTGCGGTCCAACTCATCCCAAACCATCTCAATTGGGTTGAGGTCGGGTGATTGTGGAGGCCAGGTCATCTGATGCAGCACTGCATCACTATCCTTGGTCAAATATCCCTTACACAACCTGGAGGTGTGTTCTGGGTCATTGTCCTGTTGAAAAACAAATGATAGTGCCACTAAGCGCAAACCAGATGGGATGGCGTATCGCTGCAGAATGCTGTGGTAGCCATGCTGGTTAAGTGTGCCTTGAACTCTAAATAAATCACTGTCAGTGTCACCAGCAAAGCACCCCCACACCATCACACCTCCTCCTCCATGCTTCACAGTGGGAACCACACATGCAGATATCATCCATTCACCTACTCTGCGTCTCACAAAGACAAGGCGGTTGGAACCAGAAATCTCAAATTTGGACACATCAGACCAAAGGACAGATTTCCACCGGTCTAATGTCAATTGCTCGTGTTTCTTGGCCTAAGCAAGTCTCTTCTTATTATTGGTGTCCTTTAGTAGTGGTTTCTTTGCAGCAATTCGACCATGAAGGCCTGAACAGTTGATGTTGAGATGTGTCTGTTACTTGAACTCTGTGAAGCATTTATTTGGGCTGCAATCTGAGGTGCAGTTAACTCTAATAAACTTGTCCTCTGCAGCAGAGGTAACTCTGGGTATTCCTTTCCTGTGGCGGTCCGCATGAGAGCCAGTTTCATCATAGCGCTTGATTGTTTTTACGACTGCACTTGAAGAAACTTTCAAAGTTCTTGAAATATCCAGATTAACTGACCTTCATGTCTTAAAGTAATGATGGACTGTCATTTTCCTTTGCTTATTTGAGCTGTTCTTGCCATAATAAGGACTTGGTCTTTTACCAAATAGGGCTATCTTCTGTATACCACCCCTACCTTGTCACAACACAACTGATTGGCTCAAACGCATTAAGAAGGAAATAAATTCCACAAATTAACTTTTAACAAGGCACACCTTTTAATTGAAATGCATTCCAGGTGACTAACTCATGAAGCTGTTTGAGAGTATGCCAAGAGTGTGCAAAGCTGTCATCAAGGCAAAGAGTGGCTATTTGAAGAATCTAAAATCTAAAATATATTTTGATTTGTTTAACACTTTTTTTGGTTACTACATGATTCCATATCTGTTATTTCATAGTTTTGAAGTCTTCACTATTATTCTATAATGTAGAAAATAGTACAAATAAAGAAAAAGCCTTGAATGAGTCGGTGTGTCCAAACCTTTGACTGGTACTGTACATGTACACATACAGTATATAGAAAAACAGGGCCTGGTATCTACAGAATCTGTAGCAATGTTATTAAGAGAAGATGTATTCTTAAAGTCTCTACGGGTCCGTGACCTGAACATACAGTAGAATATACCCAGTGTGTTTTTCCAATGCAATGTCCTTGCTACATTCCACACCTGCCAAGGCACACATATGTGACACTCAGGGTCAGCATACTGTATGGTTGGACATTCCTACAGATGTAGGATTTTAATTTGAGCCAGTTTGCTACAGCAGGAAAATAATCCTGCAGCAACAGGAAATGTGAATTATTATGTGGATTATAATTTATGGACATTTTTGTAGGGATTGATACATTTTTCGTTAAGGAAAATCAAGTCTGAAATTTAAAAGTGGAAATTACAAACTTCAAACCTCAAATACACTACAAGTTGTACATTTCTCCTGCAACGGGGGATCAAATTAAGATCCTACATCTGTTTGTGATGGGTGTCTATTTCTGAGTGAGGGTTATCACTAGTTACCACAGCCACAAAGTGGCTATTTCGTAAAAAATCATAAAAACAAAAAGTAGCTTTTTGGTCTTCATTTAAGGTTAGGGGTTAGGCATAAGGTTAGCAGTGTGGTTAAGGTTAGGGTTAGGTTCAAAATCAGATTTTAAGAACAGAAATTGTAGAAATAGGCAAGGTTTAGCGATAATTATGACTTTGTGGCTCTGGTAACTAGTGACAAACCCTGAGTGAGGGAGGGCAGCGTGTGATGGGTTTTCGGACCATCTGCACGTGTTTGTATGGTGTGTGTGTGTGTGTGCGCGTTTGTGCATGTGTACATCATGTGTGTGCCTGTTTATGCGTGTCAGAAAGTGTGAACGTGTTTGTATGTCTGTTTATGTGTGTGTGTGCATGCATGCATGTGCATGTGCATGTTTCTGTGCCTGTATGTGAGCAGTCCAATCTCACCTGCGTAGCTCATGTAGTTGTTGTACGGTGTGTTAGTAAAGTGGCGACGCCCACAGGTGTCGTTGCCAGGCTCAGGGTCTCTGCAGTGCTTGTACTTGGGCGTGGGGTTAGTGTCTTCACACAGATCTCCTGTCTCCAATGAGGGCTCAGTCTCCAGACATGCATCGTTACACGACTCAATCTCTGAGATCCCCCGGAACACGTGGTACAGCCCGAGACTGTGGCCGATCTCATGGATCATGGTGTGGTTGTGACCAAATGTGCCGTAGAAGGAGGGGTTCAGAACAATGCCACCTACAAATGGAGCGCAGACACAGACAAACACCTATTCACACTAGAAAGTACTGGAAGCTGGAGTGGGATTGAGACAATGCATTATTCATCGACCCACACAGCTTCATTATCACCTTCCTCCCTGTCAGAGCGGAGGTAGAGAGACTGCAATTACTCCCAATCAACAATGTGGGGCTGTTGAGAGGAAGAGTGTGTGTGTGTGTCTGTGTGTCTGTGTGTGAGTGTGTGTGTGTGTGGGTACGTGTGCTTGTCTGTCTTTACCCAAATGTGTTAGGGCTTCTTTGTCCCACGGCCAAGTGGCGACTCCAGCCAGGTCTTCATCAGACGAGTTGGCAAAGAAGACATTCAGGTGAGTGGAGCCATCCAGATTCAGGATCTCTTTCAGCTCCTTTACATCCAAATAGGCTCTGGAGACCAGAGAGAGAGACGGAAAGAGAGAGAGAGAGATTTAAACAATGTACTGTAGTTCCTAGGAACGAGAGCCAGTTCATTTTACATCACAATAGTGCCTGGGAGCAAAGACTTCAGATTTACAATGGGCCCTGGAGCAAAGTTATTTCCTATTTCTGAAGAAGAATTAGAACATTTCTGACAACAATAGACCCTTAAGAAAATAGGTAGCGAGATCATTTCAGAATAGAACAAGTCCTGGAGCTGAGACAGACTTCAGGTCAGATTGAGAGAGAATTTAGGTAGGTAGTCTAGAGCCCAGCGGAGCAGGTCTAATTGAGATGTGTTTACTGTGCTTGGCTAATACTATGCTAGAGGTGGACAGGGAATATCATATGAGAACACATAATCCACACCATGAAACTGTCAGTCCCCTTCTTTCTACCCATGTCAAAAGCCCTTATTCAATAGCCAAGCTCTTGGTCTTGGCAAATCCTATTGACAAGATCAGTGAAGTATTGAAGGAGAGAGTAATATGTTGCAAATGTGAGTTTTTTCAGCCCCATAGTTGTCAGCTGTTTTTGCGAAGACAGACAGTCGTGTTACACACACAGGGCAACTGGAGGTGAACTGAAAAACATCACTCTCTAATCTATCATCACAAATTATACTGACAAACATGCAGTGGAACAAGTTGCATTTCACGTTTTGATCCAATTTTACCCTTATTTCACCCATGTTAGAGTTTCTTGTGTGTAAGAATCACAAAATAAACTCCTTTTATAATGTCTGGTTCTAAACAATGGCATTATAGACGACCAGCCAAAGGGCCCCAGAAAACCATTTATATCTGCAGGGGGAGACGATGGCAGAAAACTGACCTGCTATATTTTATGTAATTACATGAACGATTTATTCGAGAGAGCCCTAGCTGCTTCACATGGCTAGTAAAGCAAGTCTGGAACCAACAGGACCCTGAATAGCTTCTACCCCCAAGCCATAAGACTGCTAAATAGTTAGTTAAACAGTTAACCAATAGGTACCAGGACTATCTGTATTGACCTTTTTTGCACTAACTCTTTTGACTCATCACATACGCTGCTGCTACTCTTTATTATCTATCCTGTTGCCTAGTCACTTTACCCCTACCTATATGTACATACTGTATCTACCTCAATTACCTCGCACCTCTGCGCATCGACTCGGTACTGGTGCCCTGTGTATATAGGCAAGTTATCGTTACTCATTGTGTATTTATTTCTTGTGTAATTATTTTTCTATTATTTCAAACATTTTCTCACCGCATTGTTGGGAAGGACCCGTAAGTAAGCATTTTACTGTTAGTCTACACCTGTTGTTAACGAAGCAGGTGACAAATAACATTTGATTTGATTTGCAAAGCGAAGACGAGGAGGGGAGGTCTCAGACTCAGGGAGAGAATCCATTACTGGGGAAGGAGGGCAACGGATCACGAGGGTGAAGTGGGCAGCCATAAACGTGACAAATAAACATGACAAATGAGGACATCGTAAAAGGAAGAAGATGAAAAAAAAGTGCCAGAAAAAGTTGCAGTAAAAACCATTGGTGCCAGGCCGGTCAAGGTACAGTACAGTATATCATCCTCCTTAGTGGATAAAAATATAGGCTTGCTACCACCCATAGCGCTGGAGGAGTGGACACTGGAGTGTCATAAAGTATAATTGAAGTGACTGATCGTGGCAGATGACATGTTAGGATATGGTTTGTTAAGCTTTGGGACAGAATAATGAAGGCTTTATAAGAGGTTGGGCACAGCCAAGTGATGCAGATTGGGGAAGAACATGTTGTTATGGCACACCACAGCTGTTAGAGTGTGGTACAGGAGGACAAGCTGTACCCTTCTGCTCCCTCTGACGTCAATGGACATAATTTACAAAAGATCTGTAGATACATCTGATCAAGGATTTCACATATCAATAACTGGACCGTCTCCCAGCAATGTAAAAAAAAAACGAGTTCTTCAGGGGCTGGTCAAGTATGTCAGTATTGTTAATTGAAGTACTGTATGCACTTGAACTGTTTCACAACCCCCTGCTGCTGTTGATCTGGCTCTTCTAGAATAACTTCCCTCCGCTCCTTCAGAAAAAAGTCATCTCTGCACAGATCCAGGACCAGTAGGTGAGGAAGGATAAGGATGCTGTGTTAGTTTAGTTCCTGTCACAGGGTCTGGGCCAGGTATGTTTAGAATAAAGGGGTGGCGTAGTGGAAAAGTCCTGCTTGGCCTATGGGAGAACAGAGGCGGGCACAGGGCCCTATGGAGAGCACATGATATAAGGTCCTTCTCCCTAATAATTTCAGGAATTTCATTATTTCCTCTGAAAATATTTGTCCGGCTTTTTGGCCGCAATGCATGAGGGGGGAAAAGGCTCAGACGGTTTAATGGCGAGATGAGTAAGTCAGCGACAGATAAAATCAGAACTACTGTAGATCAGAACCCATCTAATCTGAGTTCAATTAGGTTTAATGCACAGGCTCCATTACAACAACCCAACGCACATCAGATGTGGACTGGATGGACGGATGCAGGCTGTGGCCTTGGCCGGCGCACAAACAGCATGACTGCATGAAAACAGGCCAGGCTGCATGTGTGTCTGTCGAGTTGCATGGATTTGCACTCTTCTGTGTATATAAATATGTGATCAGCTTTGTAGGAACGTAATTGACTGCTTGATGTAGTGGGAGGCTGTTGAGAAAGGGGAGAGAGCAGTGGCTGTCTGATACCACTTTAGCCAGTGTCGCCCCTGGGTGTGAGTATGCCGGTCTTGGGCCTGTCATGTGATTGACTTTGTCTCTCTCCCTCTCTAACACTCTCTCTCACTTTCCCTGTCTCTCCCCCTCTCTCTTTTGCGTTCTCCCTCCCTCCGGTTCTTCCTCTTTCCATCCGCCCTCTCTCCCTTCCCTGGCCCCAAGTCCCTTCTCTAAGGATGTCCTGTCTCTGGTATAACCCAAATTAGGACCTGTGGGTCAGTCTCACCCCCCTCAGCGCTCCTCTCCCCTCATCGCTTATCCTTAACCCTTACCCTTCATCCTCTATCCCTCACCCCTTGCCCCTCGTCTTGCACTTTCATAAGGGATGAGCCACACGGGAGAGACAAAATGTTCCATTCATTTGAACACTCCACTTTTCATGCATGCCCTGGGAAGAGAATCTAGATTTTAGAAAGAGAGAGAGAGAGAGAGAGAGAGAGAGAGAGAGAGAGAGAGAGAGAGAGAGAGAGAGAGAGAGAGAGAGAGAGAGAGGGAGAGAGAGAGAGAGAGAGAGAGAGAGAGAGGAGAAAAAGGAGGAAAATATAACTTCATTAAATTCAGACGTCAGCGGGCATCTGTTCTGGGGCAGTCCACGGTGCGATGAGCGCTCAAACTGCCATGTTAATGCTTTTATATCTGATACATATTAAATGGAGGATTATGACTTCATCCATTTACACCCATATATAATTCATATAAGCCCATAAATTTGCCTCGTATACATATGTCTGGGGCTGCTGAGTGTGAAATGCTGTGGTGAGTTGGCAGCCTCACAGCCAAGAACACTTTTAAATCGGTGGGCCCCTCAGCTCTCCTGTCATCGGCTCGGTCAACACCACAGATCCTAAAGCCATCATTTATCCTTTATTACCACACTCATGCTATTTTTCTCCATCAATATTTTGTGTTTTTTCCCCTTCCAAGGAGGACACAATGTACATAAGACCAAGTGTTGACACTCGGATTTCAAAGGTTGGACACCCGAGCTAGACAACTGGGACTTCCACAGTTCCAGAGTTCCACTACAGTACTGAGAATATAGGGCAGCGCGTAGAAACATATCATTTCCAGTGCTTGTAGTTCTTCCATTTATATCAAGTTGACACTCTTAATAGTGTTGGTGGTGTGTCCATACCAACCAATCATGACCTTGAACTGGGGTTTCAGAGGTGGTGGGACAGCCTTCAAAATGTGTTGGCATTCTCAGGTAAATTTCAACATGACAGTTTTCCATGTAACTGCCACTGTATGACATTTCTGTACCATCTCACCCATGTAAATTATAATCAACTCCAGATTAGGAGTTTTTCCAAATAAAATCAACTCCTGTTGTTGTCTTCTGACTGGTCGCTTATACAATGTCTTAATCTATGGTGGCGATAGTAATAACAGTACTTCAACTGTCTTTCCTAACTCTTCAGTTGAGGTAGATGGAAAAGGCCCCTCTTAAACTTTTACTCAACACCTCTCCGCCCCCCTCCCTGATCCCAATGACCCCATTGATGTCCATCACCCCCTTCTGTGGCCCACCGTCCCTACCTCACCCCACCTCAGCATCCCACCCAGTACCGGCTGATGAAATGTGGGGTGACGAACACACAGAGTGCAGGTGAACTCAGTCTGGGCCGGGGTCAACCAACCAACAGGTGCATTTACAAGGGAGTTACGACTTTCAAGGGAAAGTACTAAGAGCCAGTTTTACGCCCTAGCCACTCCATTAGGGTGAAACCATTAACATGGGCCTGGTTTATGGGCTGCAGGGCTTAGGGTTTAGAAGACAGACTGTAAAGCACCCAACTCAATGGTCCTGGGAGAATACACTCATTGAGAAAGACAGGAGGGTAGTGGGCTGGTGGCTGTGTGTGTGTATGTGTGTGTGTGTGTGTGTGTGTGTGTGTGTGTGTGTGTGTGTGTGTGTGTGTGTGTGTGTGTGTGTGTGTGTGTGTGTGTGTGTGTGTCTGTGGCCATTAACCTGCCACTGTGCCGGGGAGAGAGACAGTGACACGCAGAGAGGCTAAGCGGGAACAAATTGTCCTTCACCCCTGACGAAGCTGGGCCAGAGGCGTAACGGTCTCCTTTCTCACCCTGTGTAGAACAGGTAGGTCAGTAAATCTAGATAGAACCATTTACGTGGAAGGAAGGAAATGTCTATAGGATGTAGCATATTGGGATTGTGTGTTATATATGTGGAATTCAACTGAGTTGAGATCGAATGTCTCTTTAGTGTTTGTTTCAAACACAAGCATTCGCTTATTTTTCTAAGTGAGCTGTCAGTGTCCAGACCATGTTTTCCTCTTACTCCCTGCAAAGGATACTTACTGTTGTTTTACCTCAGATATTCACATACCGGTAAGCACAGTACCAGACATAAGTAAGAATGTCATCCCATGAAAAATATTGGCATAACCGTAAAACAGCACAACAACAAAGGCCTGTGAAAACAATGAAAAATATTTCCTTCGGCGCGAGGGGAGTGTTAAGTATTATTACTGGTATTTCCAGAGGAACCTCTGTCTGTGGAATGCAGAGATGAGTAGCTAGCGCAAGAGGCCTACCATGGTCCCCTGCTAGCCAGATTCCTAAACACGCTAAGTGGTAACAGGCATGAGGGTTACAAAAATAAACGCAGGACCTCACAGCCATTGTTCCCTTGCGTATGTAGCGCGTTGTTCATCCAGAATTCCACAATTAAGGAGGAATGTTGAATAATGTTTGTAGTGTGGCCCTCCACGAGGCCCTCTACACATACCACAATCAAACCAAAATAAGCACTTGGGGAGCTTCTCTTTATCAACATAAGAATTCTCTCTCTCTCTTTCTTCATCTCTCTCAATCTCTCTTTCCCCACTTTCAACAGCCCATATTTCATATGTCTGCAGGGATATTTCAATGGTAGGGACTGTAAGTGTGTGCCAATAGCTGATTTCTAAGAGAAGCCATCTTGGCTGACTGTTGATGAATGACTTTGTAATGATGACTGAAACGGAGGGGAGGGAAGAGATGGCAAACCCACCTGCTTTTTCTTTCTGATGTCGCCTCACACAAAGTTGTTTAGCAGCCGTTTGAAATACAGAGAGAGTGCCAGCGAGACAGTGCTTCCAGGCCTGAGCAATGAGCATGATAGAAAACAGCCTAGTGCCTTGATTCTGGCTGCATCAGAAAGACACAAATAATCCCCACAATAACCCTATTTGGAGCTTTTTTCACCCCCCTCTCTTTAGTATGACGGCGTCCAAAAACATTTACGAGCATCTGACATTGGTCGATTTTTTTTCCAGGCAGCGAGAGAACTTCAAGACCACAAGGACCCCCTACAACTGCCACAAAATGTCTCCGGCCTCTGTGTTTGAGTGTCACGCCTGCCAAGAAAAACCCAATCCTTTACTACTGGAGCACCTCAAGGTCCATGACAAAAAGCAGTTCCAGAGAGAACCAGAGACTGTTTTTCTCACTGCTGCTCAGTCATCCTCTGTGGCACAGAGTAGGAATCCTGCAGATACTGGCAGGTACTAGAGCAGTGGAGGCCTCCGCATCTCCTCCCAGTAACTCTATCAAACTGTTCCTCGCCACAAGCCTGCAGTACTCAAACTTCAAAATGATTTTCTGAGGTAAAACATTTCTATGATTTTCCTGTAACATTCTTTCCGAGGCTTAAAGAGAAGACGGCACAGAGAAGTAACGGCCAAGGGAGATATACTTCCCCTGCAAAAATGTCTCTCGGATGTTTCCTGGATAGGGTAGTCCTACGCTGAAATGCGTCCCTACTGCCGCTAGCAAAGTGATGCTGGTCACTCTCCTCTGACCTCTAATTACCCCTTCTGGTCTTTCTAGAGTCTAATTGTTTCCAATCTCACTTGTTTCCAATCAATCTAGCTTAATTAGGGCAGCAGAGGATAGACGGAGAGGAGCGAGGGAGAAAATACGTTGAAAAATGAAGAGAGAAAAGATCCGTCTGGGCTCTTCCCAGGGACACTACAGTGTGTTTCCTTGGTTTGGCCCCCCCAAGTGTGGGACGCTGATTGAGTCTGTCTTAAAGCCAGATTGGACTAGCGGCCACAGAGGACACCCTGCTGGGCCACACACACCGCCGGGAGGAGAGTTACACTCTGCTCACAGAGGGTCAGCCAGGAGACAGTGGAACTGACAGACTGTGTATCAAAACCTCACATCAGTGTCCTGACTGACTGTGTAATGAGCAGATGTGTGCAGTTATGTGTCACTCCAGACAGTGTGTATGTATGACAACATCAAGGACAGTGGATCACAGCATTGAAAAATAACAGTGTTGGTGAGGGTAGCATGCACAGAATGCCATGTCAGGAACATATATATAGTACTTGATACTACTTACAATTGAACAATTTTCAGACACATAACTGTTGACTAGACCCTGACAAATGGGCAAATCCTAACTTGAAGATCAAATGTATATGCAAATCTCCCTTTGACATCATTTCATGGTTTGTGAGAAACCTTGACTCCAACTTTGGAGCCAGGCTATATCTTTGTTTAGGACTCATCAAGCATTGACAAAGAGAAAGACAAAGACAGAGAGCTGACCTGTGTGGAGAGGAGCGGTTGAAGCAGGTCTTGGTCACGTCCGTCACATTGGGGTTACAGCAGTCTCCGTTGTCGTAGAAGAAGTTGTCCCAATTACACTCGGGGTCGCACACCCCGTTGCCCTGCTTGGACTGAGGGCAGTGGCTGCGGTGCCTGATACAGTCGCCCGCGTCTAAACCCGTCAGCGTGTGGTTGCACTCTGGGTCGCACGCCTCATCACCCACCTTGCTGATGTCACAGTTGGCCAGGACCAGACGGTGGCGCAGCGAGGAGTTGGTGACGTTGTGGACGCTCAGCTCCCAGGTGATGTTATAGACGGCGAAGGCATTGTTGAGTTGCTGGTGCTGCAGGTGGATCTGACGAGGCGTGACGGTGGGCCAGCGCCGAGAGTCGTCCCACACGTTGACTACGCGGTAACGCACCGTCTTGGACTTCCGGAAAGTCCAGGTGTGGTTGTAGTTGGTCACCACTTCCACGTTGTCGCAGACAGTTTGACCACAGGGCGGGGGTTCCAGAGTGGTGTCCAGGGACCCTCCAGTTCCACTTTCTCCTACCCCTCCTCCAGCCTGCCCCACCCTGCTGCTGCTACCCTCCTCTGGCTGGGGGAAGCTCCCATCCTTCACCGTCAGCCACTTCCGGGCAGGGTGTTCAAAGGTCTCCCGGATCACCAGCTGAGGCGCATCTTGAAGATTCTCGTGACCCTGCATGTCCCTGATTATTTGCCTCTGTCCCCGGGCCTCCCTCCACAGACTTACTCTCTCCACGGCCCCCCGGTAGTTATGGTTCAGAGCGTTCCCGCCCACCATCAGCACCTTGCACTTCTTGGTCAGATGGCTGAAGACGTTGCCCGACTGTTCACGGCTGACGCCCACCTGTGCGCCGTTGACGTAGAGCTTCATGTAGAGGCCGTCGTAGGTGACTGCCAGGTGGGCCCAGGTGTTGGGCAGGTAGTGGGCGTTGGAGTGGACGGAGGTGACCTTGTGGGCACGGTCCGTCTTTAGGGAGAAGAAGAAGCGTGGGTCACGGTTGCCCTGCTCGCTGGCCGCCCGGATGCCCAGCAGCCAGCCCCGGTCACTGGAGGCGTAGAAACACTTATCGTACAGACCTGGGATAGAGCAGAGAGAGAGGGACAGTCAGTTAACATTAGATTGAGAGACATAGAGAGATATGGTAAGACAAATAGAGAGACAGAGGAGAAAGGGATAGAATGAGAGAGAAAAAGAGAGAAAGAAGCTTTGTATTTCAGATGTTCTTTTCTACGTCAGCAAAGAGACACCTTCATTTAATTAAAAGAGAACAACACTCAGTCAAGATAGAAAGAGACAGTGAAAGAGCGAGAGTGTTAGATAATTCACTGATCACCTCTGGTACAGCAGAGAGAGGTTGATCAACACTGAGCAGCACTGAGTTCCAGCAGTCAGGCTAACATGACAAACACATGTATTTTACTCTCTATCCAGTGGTGGAAAAAATACTCAATCATAATACTTGAGTAAAAGTAAAAGATACCTTCATAGAAAATGACTCAAGAAAAAGTGAAAGTCACCCAGTAAAGTAAAGTATCTGTTTTTAAATGTCCTTAAGTACAGTGGTGGAAAAAGTACTCAATTGTCATAGTTGAGTAAAAGTAAAAAGTAAAAGTAAATGCCATACATCAAATTCCTTAAAATAAGCAAACCAGAAGGCACAATTTTCTTGTTTTCACACTTGTACACTCAAACATAATTTACAAACACAGTATTTGTGTTTAGTGAGTCCGCAGGTTAGAGGCAGTAGGGATGACAACTCGTTATATTGATAGTTGTTTGAATTGGACCATATTGCTGTCCTGCCTGAGCATTCGAAATGTAACGAGTACTTTTGGGTATCAGGGAAAATGTACGGGAGTAAAAAGTACATATTTTCTTTAGGAATGTAGTAGAGTAAAAGTAAAAGTTGTAAAAAAAAATGTAACTACTAAAGTAAAGTACAGATACACAAAAATAACGACTTAAGTAATACTTCAAAGTATTTTTAGTTAGTTACTTTACACCACTATCATTTGTATTCTTAGTTTAGTCTCAGGGGCCTTATGGCTTTGGCCCTGCACCAGAGCTAGTTTTTCAGGCGTCTCCTGAACAACATCAACCTAGGAGGTCTGCTTCAAGTCACTGATAGCCAATTCTTCATGTGAATTTTGAACAGTAAAATGTATACACTGTACTGTAAAGTTTATGTCTTATAATTCATCCAACAAAATGTCAAATGCATCTGTGTGTCATGTAATCACATGCTCTCATTCATCAGATGTTAACAATATGGTACAGACATTAACAATATGGTACAGATTATGTAGTAGATCTAGTAACACGATACATTTGAAGATAGCATTGAAATAATGTCCTGGAAATTGGGTTAAGGTGCATGCAGTATTTAGCTTGGGGAGACCCATAGAAACTCTTACAAGAAAGATTTCATGAACATTGAGGCCATTTCAACATTTCGGGGGAGCCAGAAAAGGTAGTTTTCTGCGAAAGCCTTGTTATGCTAGAGGCACCAAAACAACTTTTTCCTGTTGCACTTGGAAAGCATGTCAGCTTCAGCATGGTAATGTGTTTTCACTTCTTAGGGGATCTCTGAATGCTAAATGTTTGTGTGTTTAGTGTGTGTGTGTGTGCCCTTACAAAAAGAAGAACTTCAAATTTGTATGAAGGTCACTGCCTGTTCAAGGGACAATCCATAGTTGCTGCATTCATTTTTGAACTAATAAATTAATGATATGTACCTATCCATTCTTTAAGAATATATCGTATAAATGCCTCATGAGCTTAGTTTAACTGTTGTACCCCATCAGAACACAAAATTCAAACTTGTTTTACTCCAATGTTTGTAAACAAATTAAATGTAAGCAACCACTGTATAGCCTAAGAAAATGGTTAAAAATATAATTTTGATATCATGGATGTCTATGGATTTGAGAGCGATTTAATTTCTCCAGACCCGTCCCTCAGCTTTTTACTGAAACTGTGGCGAGGAGAACCATTTGTTAACCTTTAAATTAAGTATTGCCACATTAAACATCTTTAATAGAGTAATAGTGTTTTTATATGGTGCAATCCTCTAGTGAGTGAGTTACTTTTGTGGCATTAACATCAAGCAAAACTTCTGAAGTCGAGAACAAAATTCTTAGTATTGTAAACGAAAATAATGATATTGAAAGCAAAACATAAACCCAAAAGTAAAAAACGGCAAAACTAAATATTGCAAGGAAATAATTTCCAATTGCGAGAACAAATGAATTGTAAATGGATAAAAAAAAAATATATATATATACAGTGGGGAGAACAAGTATTTGATACACTGCCAATTTTGCAGGTTTTCCTACTTACAAAGCATGTAGAGGTCTGTAATTTTTATCATAGGTACACTTCAACTGTGAGAGACGGAATCTAAAACAAAAATCCAGAAAATCACATTGTATGATTTTTAAGTAATTAATTTGCATTTTATTGCATGACATAAGTATTTGATACATCAGAAAAGCAGAACTTAATATTTGGTACAGAAACCTTTGTTTGCAATTACAGAGATCATACGTTTCCTGTAGGTCTTGACCAGGTTTGCACACACTGCAGCAGGGATTTTGGCCCACTCCTCCATACAGACCTTCTCCAGATCCTTCAGGTTTCGGGGCTGTCGCTGGGCAATACGGACTTTCAGCTCACTCCAAAGATTTTCTGTTGGGTTCAGGTCTGGAGACTGGCTAGGCCACTCCAGGACCTTGAGATGCTTCTTACGGAGCCACTCCTTAGTTGCCCTGGCTGTGTGTTTTGGGTCATTGTCATGCTGGAAGACCCAGCCACGACCCATCAATGCTCTTACTGAGGGAAGGAGGTTGTTGGCCAAGATCTCGCAATACATGGCCCCATCCATCCTCCCCTCAATACGGTGCAGTCGTCCTGTCCCCTTTGCAGAAAAGCATCCCCAAAGAATGATGTTTCCACCTCCATGCTTCACGGTTGGGATGGTGTTCTTGGGGTTGTACTCATCCTTCTTCTTCCTCCAAACACGGCGAGTGGAGTTTAGACCAAAAAGCTCTATTTTTGTCTCATCAGACCACATTACCTTCTCCCATTCCTCCTCTGGATCATCCAGATGGTCATTGGCAAACTTCAGACGGGCCTGGACATGCGCTGGCTTGAGCACGGGGACCTTGCGTGCGCTGCAGGATTTTAATCCATGACGGCGTAGTGTGTTACTAATGGTTTTCTTTGAGACTGTGGTCCCAGCTCTCTTCAGGTCATTGACCACGTCCTGCCGTGTAGTTCTGGGCTGATCCCTCACCTTCCTCATGATCATTGATGCCCCACGAGGTGAGATCTTGCATGGAGCCCCAGACCGAGGGTGATTGACCGTCATCTTGAACTTCTTCCATTTTCTAAAATTACGCCAACAGTTGTTGCCTTCTCACCAAGCTGCTTGCCTATTGTCCTGTAGCCCATCCCAGCCTTGTGCAGGTCTAAAATTTTATCCCTGAAGTGCTTACACAGCTCTATGGTATTGGCCATTGTGGAGAGGTTGGATTCTATTTGATTGAGTGTGTGGACAGGTGTCTTTTATACAGGTAACGAGTTCAAACAGGTGCAGTTAATACAGGTGATGAGTGGAGAACAGGAGGGCTTCTTAAAGAAAAACTAACAGGTCTGTGAGAGCCGGAATTCTTACTGGTTGGTAGGTGATCAAATACTTATATCATACAATAAAATGCAAATTAATTACTTAAAAATCATACACTGTGATTTTCTGGATTTTTGTTTTCGATTCCGTCTTTCACAGTTGAAGTGTACCTATGATAAAAATTACAGACCTCTACATGCTTTGTAAGTAGGAAAACCTGCAAAATCGGCAGTGTATCAAATACTTGTTCTCCCCACTGTATATATATGTTTTTATGATAATGAAATGTTCCTTGTCTTTGATTATGTTACCCTGGCCTTTGCTTTTGCTGCCTTTTTTCCAGTTGCAAGTTTTGGCACATTAATTCCAGTGACATAGCACCCTGCATCCCACTTCCCACTGCTGGTTTGTCTCTGAAGCTTAGCAGGGTTGGTTCTGGTCTGTCCCTGGATGGGAGACCAGATGTAACTGGAGGTGGTGAAAAAATTAATTAACATGTGAAATTTCACGTCTGAAAACCACGTCTAACTCATGTACACATTTTCGTGTAATTTGTTCACACGTGTCTGAAAACCACATTTATTTATAAAAAGTTTTTGTCATTTAGCAGACGCTCTTATCCAGAGCGACTTACAGTTAGTGAGTGCATACATTTTTTCACATGGGTGTGTGTATGTGTGCATACGTGTTGGAACAGTTAATGTTCTTCCCCATCCACATAATGCAGTAAAGAGATCTGCGTTGATTTCAGGGCTTTTTCAAACAAGTAGGATTGTCCAAAGCAGACAAATGCAATCCAATGCAATCCACTGTCTTTGCACGGCAAATATAGGGAGGGGGGGGGGGGGGGGGGGGGGGGGGATGGGTGTAGGCTGGGGGAACGAAGCTAACATATGGAATTGTTTTCAGATGGTCATACCATGGATCATTTAGCTATTTGATTTGGAATTTTAGGACCCCTTTAGGTATAAAAATGTATATAAAAACATTATTTGATAAAATATTAAATTTGGCATTTACTACCATAGCCCATAGAAACACATTGAATAACACATTCATAAATGGCAAAAAAGACCAGTAGGAATAAAGTTTTGAAGTGTCTGTCCTACCCCCTTGGCATTTTTCGTATTTTGTTGCCTTACAACCTGGAATTAAAATTGATTTTTTGGGGGTTTGTATAATTTGATTTACACAACATGCCTACCACTTTGAAGATGCAAAATATTTTATATTGTGAAACAAACAAGAAATAAGACAAAAAAAAACAGAACTTGAAGACAACTTGAAGGCCATTCTTCAAGGCAAAACTGCTCCAGCTCCTTCAAGTTGGATGGGTTCCGCTGGTGTACAGCAATCTTTTAGTCATACCACAGATTCTCAACTGGATTGAGGTCTGGACTTTGACTAGGCCATTCCAAGACATTTAAATGTTTCCCCTTAAACCACTTGAGTGTTGCTTTAGCAGTATGCTTAGGGTCATTGTCCTGCTGGAAGGTGAACCTCCGCCCCAGTCTCAAATCTGGAAAACTGAAAATAATTTCTCTGTATTTAGCGCCATCCGTCATTCCTTCAAGTCTGACCAGTTTCCCAGTCCCTGCCGATGAAAAACATCCCCAGAGCATGATGCTGCCACCACTATGCTTCACTGTGGAGTTGGTGTTCTCAGGGTGATGAGAGGTGTTGGGTTTGCGCCAGATATTTTCATTGATGGCCAAAAAGCTCAATTTTAGTCTCATCTGACCAGAGCACCTTCTTCAATATATTTGGGGAGTCTCCCACATGCCTTTTGGCGAACACCAAACGTGTTTGCATATTTTTTTCTTTAAGCAATGGCTTTTTTCTGGCCACTCTTCTGTAAAGTCCAGCTCTGTGGAGTGTACGGCTTAAAGTGGTCCTATGGACAGATACTCCAATCTCAGCTGTGGAGCTTTGCAGCTCCTTCAGGGTTATCTTTGGTCTCTTTGTTGCCTCTCTGATTACTGCACTCCTAGCCTGGTCCGTGAATTTTCGTGGGCGGCCCTCTCTTGGCAGAGAGGTTTAATGGTGCTCCATGGGATGTTCAAAGTTTCTGATATTTTTTTATAACCCAACCCTGATCTGTACTTTTCCACAACTTTGTCTCTGACATGTTTGGAGAGCTCCTTGGTCTTCATGGTGCCGCTTGCTTGGTGGTGGCCCTTGCTTAGCGGTGTTGCAGACTCTGGGGCCTTTCAGAACAGGTGTATATCTACTGAGATCATGTGACAGATCATGTGACACTTAGATTGCACACAGGTGGACTTTATTTAACTAATTATGTGACTTCTGAAGGTAATTGGTTGCACCAGAGCTTATTTAGGTGCTTCATAGCAAAGGGGGTGAATACATATGCACGCACCACTTTTCAGTTATTAATTTTTTTGAATTTATGGAAACAAGTTATTTTTTTCATTTCACTTCACCAATTTGGACTATTTTGTGTATGCCCGTTACATGAAATCCAAATAAAAATCCATTTAAATTACAGGCTGTAATGCAACAAAATAGGAAAAACGTCAAGGGGAATGAATACTTCTGCAAGTCACTGTATATCTAGGAGATAGAAGCACGTTTTTTTGGACACATATTAAACCCTGTATTTGTGTTGACACAACACTTTCATTTGTATGTGTTACCTTCAGACGAGTCATAGATTAAAACGGAGAACACCATCGCATTTGTGAGAGTCTTCCCTTTCCATAGAGTGGAGGCTGTTTGGAGGCTACAGACTGTTTGGAGGCTACAGACGTTTTCATGAGAATAATGATTTTCGGGAATTCTCATGGTCTGACAAACACTGCTGTAGCTCGGCCACCTTCCACCGCAGATGAGGAAGGCCGACATAGGCGGATGCGGTGGATTGAGACGCAGCCCATGCAAAAAAACTGATATCTCTAGCTTAAACTGACGGATTTTGATGCAGATGTTTTTATGATCTCACTTAGATTGATGCAGCGGTGCTTCAATAAACCCTTAAGGATTTTAACATGTTTTTAATCAGATGTACACACATACAGTAAGAGTCAGGGGGATACTCTAATGGCAAAGCCATTCAAAGAGCATAGTGGGGTTCAACATCAAGGTCAGCCGTATTGAGTGTGACGTCCTTAGTGTTTCCACTACAGTGGAAGGAAAAAACCCTCCATCTGTCAGCTAGTGCACTCAAGGCTAAAAGGTGTTCTAAAATGTGTGTAAGGCTCCTAGTGTAAACAGCTGTCATAATTCTGCCAAGCTCAATTAATCTAATATAGTACACTTTTCCAGACCCAACCTGCTCTGTGGATGGATGGGGCACACAACACACACACAGGTATTTGCATACACACACTGACGCTACGGCTAAAAGCCATTTGTGTCAGGTTCAAAGTCAACCTTGCTTGAACTTGCCATTTGTCTTCCCCCAAGGAAAACACACTCATACAGAAAAAAGAGTGAGAAAACGTCAGAGAAATCTGATGAAAAGCAGGGAGAAAGGGAACAATGCCCTTTACGTTTGCTTTTGAAATGTTTGGGCTCTGAAAGTCGGGGAAAGGGACTTTGTGTACGGACAAAGTGAAGTGAGCGTCACACTGGGTTTTTGACATGTTGGAAGATTCCACTGATACTTTAGACTCTAAACACAATACACATCCCACAGCTGAACACCTTTTAACCCCCAGACAAATGACAGTTAATTACAAGTCAATTACATTTTGCTCTATAACTAACTTGAGACATCTTTCAACAATGTAATTAACTTCAAACCTTTTCATTACGTTTAATGATTAAAAAGAGAATCTTGTAATATGCAAATGATCTCTTATGTGTCAAACCTATACAGTAACCGACAGCTTGGGGGAAATACCATTGTAATTTCCCAGCATTTTCCAGCCATAGATTACCTCAACAGAAACCCCAAACCATCCTTAAGTTTCCTTCTACAGTCTGAAATCAAGAGATGAGCGACTACATGTAGCCCTTTGCTGTATGTCCTGTGGCTTTCCTCAAATGTATTATAAAACTATAAATCTAGAGTGAGTATTAAAGTTTAATACTCAACTATCTCATTACCCAAAGTATTTGTATGTAATCTTAGATGTTATATGTCATTAGTTATGTATCATCTCACATCTAAAACCTGCAGAGCACTTAAGTGCCTCTCTGCTTTGTTATCAAATGATGCATCTGCCAACATGGGCATTTATTGTCTACAGCTGGTCATGGAAGAGACCAACTCTGATCCAATGTCTTGCTATTTATTTTCCTTTCTCTGATGTGGGACAGGCCTCCGTGACCTGGGTAAAAGGGCAAAAAGGTCAGAAGTAAAGTTCATGTCACATTATGACACAGAACATGACATGCTAATGTGTGACATGGACTGCTATCAGGATGTAAAGTGCATGGCAGCATTCAGTCAAGTTCAATTACAGTTCAAGGCTCCCCTTCCTCTTTAAATACCATCTTTGTGTAACTTTCAAAAGCGGGACGAATTGTAACAACATGTCAACATTTCACAATAGGGAGAAGACAACGTTACAGATTCTTTGACTGGAGGGTTAGCCCGAAGTGGCTACGCTAAAGCAATAACACTCATCCTCCTTTGTAAAATGAAAGGCTGCTCAGTGACAGGTGTTGGTGGAGTGTTTGCGTATGTTTGAACGAGTGCCCAAATCAAAATCGGTCAGCCAGCTGAGTCGCAACACTGAGCTATTCCATTACCGCTACCCTGGGATCCAGTTTTAAAAGAATGCTTCCTTTTTTCCCCTTCTTTTTTGATGGTCCTTTCTACTTCCTGTGTGCGCATGCTCATTTTGTCAATGCTGTTCAAGGTCCTGAATCATGTTGTTCTGCTGGAGTCATTCTCCTGCAGTTCTATAGACCACATCTGCATTACAAATGACAATGTGTGTGTGTGTGTGTGTGTGTATGTGTGCGTGTCATACAGGGGTCAGTTTTACATCCCCAGCTGTTCTGATTATTACCAGTAAGCAGACCGCAGCGGGCACATCTCCTCATGTCAGTAGGCAGTGAGTTCTCCTGGCAAGTGCCCATCCCATAAACGCCTCTCTGTGTCTCAGAGCAAATGTTACATTCTAGCTACCACTAACAAACAGGCATTACTAAATACACATTCTGTACACACGTCAGCAATGGTGGGCCCTACACATGTCAGCAATGCAACGTATGCACATGGTGGGCCCTACACACGTCAGCAATGCAACATAAGTACATGATGGGCCCTGAGTCTTGGAACTCTGGCTGGCTGTGTAAGTGGTTTGGACTAGGACTTCATTGAGTATTCCACCAGCCATTGTTTAAGGCCATAGAGTCAATAAATCAAATCAAATCAAATTGTATTTGTCACATGCGCCAAATACAACAGCTGTAGACCTTACCGTGAAATGCTTACTTATAAGCCATTAACCAACAATGTAGATATTTTTTATCGCAATTAAATAAGACCAGAAAATAAGACCAAAAAGGAACCACAGATGCATGTTTATCAAACAGGAGTTATCTCTGGTCCTCAAGCCGTCACTTTGTTGGCACTCAGAGGTCTCACTGTGTGTGTTTTACTGTAAACAATAAGTAAATACCACAGTACTGTACTGTACTGTACTACTCGTCTCCCCTCACTTAT
The DNA here is from genome assembly GCF_964263955.1 of Coregonus lavaretus. Lineage (NCBI taxonomy): Eukaryota > Metazoa > Chordata > Actinopteri > Salmoniformes > Salmonidae > Coregonus > Coregonus lavaretus. The sequence goes on along the minus strand of NC_140011.1, from coordinate 24,626,738 downwards.
GAAAAGGCGAGATGACAAGCTCAATAAAAAAACAACAGCAGTGTCGTGATAAAAAGCGGGGCAAAAACAACAACAAGGCTGAAACAGCTGTAGAAAACAAGCTGGGCCTGGGTCAAAACAACAGGATGGGACTGATTTAGGCCTGGGATTGTTGGGAGGTCTCAATTGGATTTAAAAGATTAGGCATCATAACATTTGCTCGATAGGGCATTTGTTCTTTTCCATCAAAAGCAAATTTTTTCAACCACACTGATCTTAACCTGACGAGAGCAAACAACAAAATGAAATGCATAAGATAGGCTAAGATGGGTATGAGGTTAATACATGTGACATCCCCTGAGCAGACTGCATGTCCCGGTCAGGCTAAGACATTTATCTGAGTCACAGAGCTCTCAATGGATTCCCTGAAGAGTTGAAATGCCAAGAGTGAATTTAATAAGGGGCTGGCTTAGGCTGCCCCCACCAACAGGCCAAATCTAGTACACACATACTGTATACACACACACACACATACACAATAGACGTGCACACATGCGCGCACACACACACACACAGGGATGGACCAGGAGTATTAGTATTTTATTAGGATCCCCATTAGCTGTTGCCAAGGCAGCAGCTACTCTTCCTGGGGCTCAAACAGAGACAAAACATTACATCAAACAAAACATTATACACATTTACATTGCTCCATTATTACATTACAATATTACAATACTACATTACATTACTAAGAATAGAGTGTGTGAGTGTGTCTTCACAGTCCACGTTGTGCCATGAGGTGTTCTTTTATCTGTTTTTTAAATCTGATTTTACTGCTAGCTTGAGTTACCTGAGGTGGAAGACAGTTCCATGTAGTTATGGCTCTATAAAGTACTGTGCGTTTCCTAGCCTCTGTTCTGGACTTGGGGACTGTAAAGAGATCTCTGGTGGCATGTCTTGTTTGGTATGTATGAGTGTATGAGCTGTGTGTTAACTAAATGAACAGACAGTTTGATACTTTAACAGGTCAATACCTCTCACAAAGACCAGTAGTGATGCAGTCAATCTCTCCTCTACTTTGAGCCAGGAGAGATTGATATGCATATTGTTGATATTAGCACTCCTTGTAGGCCTACATTTAAGGGCCAGAAGTGCTGTTCTGTTCTGGACCAACTGTAATGTGTGTGTGTGTGTGTGTGTGTGTGTGTGTGTGTGTGTGTGTGTGTGTGTGTGTGTGTGTGTGTGTGTGTGTGTGTGTGTGTGTGTGTGTGTAAAACCCTTCGGAGTGGTAGCCTACAGTAGTATGCATCTGCACACATCTGCAATCAGTTGTGTTTGCTACGCTCCCTGTTGGCAGCCAATGGGATCGAATCTCATACAAATCTACATCAGAAGCAGTGGCACAGACACTGAAATCTATAAACAGTATATACATTGGAAGGAAATGTCGTCTAAGACTTGGCATAGTGGGTTTCAGAATGACATGACTGTAGCCAGCACGGTGTCTGGTCTAGTCTGTTCGGTGCTAGCTCACAACATTCACAGGGTACGTTGTGCGTGGATGAAGCAGGCTACGGTCTCCCTCCCATCACTTTACAAAGCTGAAACCAGTATTTAGACTGTCCTGATAAGGCCCCCCAATCCAATAGTCGGTTTCATTTTTTTATAATGTTAGAGTCACCTAATGTTATGCGCAAATGTCTAGGTTTGAGGAATCCCAGACGCAGCTAATAGCGCGTCCCTCCGCGCAATAGGGAAAACCCTGGAACTCTATTACTGTCTTGTAACCTCAGCAGCCAATACAGAAGTGTCGATTTGGGAGGCACTTTGGATTGCGGCACGGACGGTGCCCTAGACAGATCAGAATAAAAATGGATCTCTCTCACGCTCTACTTTTGCCTGCTGTGACGTGCCCACGGATTCAAAGTTTTGAGCATTACATCATAGTTTAAAATAGCCAGACGCCTCATAAAAAATACAATTTCTACGCACGATGACATCACCTGTCAATCAAGTGATGCGGTATAAATGGCAATATCGAACAACCTTGAAATAGGCTACAATTGTGATTTGAGTCCTTTTGCGCATGAGTTTAAATGAGGAACATTTCGAAAAATATACCAGGTTATTTATATTGATATAAAATGCATTCATTAAGACAGAAGATTCTATCTGAATGATCAAACCCAAGTAGGCTAATGCGTGCATCTACCCAAAATCTCTTTTCAAGGCATTACATCATTGGCGTGGGTCAGTTGTGAGATGAACTCACTCTCAACTCAGTTACGACTGCATGATGTTTTACTGTGACAACCCTGCATGATTTGAGCTAAAACAACATGCATGATAAAATAATAGCCTACACAGCTAAATGTGGGTCATAACATTCAATTGGTTTATTAACATCTAATTGCCCACTTTATTGCTTAATGTGTGCGAGGTAATAAAATAAACAGATTTCACACTTAACTTTTAAATTTGCTTTTGAATTTTAGGGCGCATAGACTAATAAAATCATTCCCATCATTCATTAATTTGTGTACTAAGACAGTTGTTTAGGCTACCTGCAATCACCGTAGGAGATCGTTGACCTCCCTCTGGTTTGATCCACATCTCCAGAGTAAAATTTCCTCTCGGTATCTCCACGCCCGGCTTAAGCCGAAGTTGGTCTCCCCTGCCGGTAAAATAAACAGCTTTCACCCGACCTGGAGAGTTCTCCTCTGCCTGAGAGGAGCGCCGACGCTGGCGAGGCACCCGTCGTTCCATGCCGGGCAAGGAGCGTTTGCCCCGGGGCAGACGTGTGGCACAAGCCCCTGGGAAGGTGGCTCTAGCCTCCCTGATACGCACCAAGTCCCTTTTGGATCTCCCCTTTCTCCGGACAGTCCCGCACTCTGATCCAAAACATAAGATGAGTATCACCAGGCAAGGCAGCCAGGGAAAAGTCCAAAGTTTCATTTTCAGGAGAAGAGGTGATAAAAATGTATAAAGAGCAATGAATATAAATAAATTCGATAAGTATAAAATTCGTAGGTCCACAATGCTCCTCTATAAAATCTTCCCGAGTTTCTCTTTCTGTTTTTTTTTCTTTACAGCCGCTTGTCAAACCGTAGAATCAGTCTAAATAAACCCATGAAGCGATACTGTAATATCCCCCTTATTGGCTAATGTTAAGCCACGACCCCCTTTCCTTGCCCGCGTTTAAGCAAAAGTAAGACTCTTCTGGAGAGATTCAAGGGACACAGGAATATTTGATTCATGCAGGTGTTCCACTGTGCCTTTTCAATGGGTCTCATTAAGCCAAAGGGATGACTAATAAGTAATCAATCAGAGGGGATCCTGTTGATGATGCCCCCCATCACTCCTTGGTTGTCTGAGTTAGCCTACTCGCAGAAACCCACAGTTGTCCGCCAAACGCTTGTTACACCTTTTTGTTGTTTCCTTATCCCACCCATAAAGTAAAACAGTATACAAAATACCACATTACATTCTAAATAAAAGTGATAATAAACCGACCTGTCATTATTTTATTAAAGAAAAAATAAACATTCCTTGACTTGCTTTTTGATATTCAAAAGTTGAAATGCACAAAATTATCTTGTAAAGCGAGAGATAGCTGCAAAAGTAATAAGCATCGCGATCATCATTCATTTGCCTGAAGCAGAGAGACACTTGGAGAGAGAGCCAGCACTGGGCGTCCGCTTTAAAGCAATTTCTCAAGTGTTCTTAAGAGCGAGCAAATCATGTTTCGAACGTTCCGGCCTTTTTTTTTTTTTTTTTTGGCGAAGTGGGATGTCAGACCGGTACACACTGGCGGCAATTCCATTTCTCCATGGGACACAGTGATGGGACGCTGTTTACGGAGTTTGGAATTCGTATGTGTATCCCTCTAGCGGCTACAATTCAAACAATCCAAATGATTTTCTACAATCTTACCTGATTCTGACACAAAACAGATGTAGACTGGAAAGTGACAGGCCATCCAGCAGTTCCCTTGTTGCGGTTGGATCACATTCCTATACGATTTCCTATTTAAAATACATGAACCCAACGTTGAATATCATGTCTTATTAGCTCTTAAATGGTCAGCAGTAATCAATCAAATTGTGTAACAACCAGTAGGCTAGGCCAGGGGTCTGAAGTCAGATTTGGCAATACACAGCAAAGCCATCAAAAAACCTTACACCCAGAATTCCATTTTAATATCCAACTTGTAGCCTACAGTAACCTATGTCTGTGGTAAAATATTGTGCATCACTAAAACAAAGCTGTTGATGTTCAGCACTCCCACCAGCAAAACTGCATTGTAATGCCTCCCTAGTTGGAAATATAAATTCTCACCACATAAATTGACAGAAATGTCAAGCACCATTTCATGGCTTTTCCCAGAGACAGTCAGGAAAATTAATGTTTCCCCTTTTGTCACCCTGTGGGTTCTTTGGTGTAAATGTATGCTTGGACAGCTGGACATTGCCACCTACCATAAAGTAAGAGGGAACAGACATTAAATATTTGCCTAGCACAAGCCATATAGTGTTGTGACTTTGTCGTGGCAAGATGGCCACATATTTCCTTTGTACCTTAGGAAGGGGAAATTACATATGGTAAGAGAGAGCACAACCCTGGTAGAGGTTTTCAAGTGGACCACTAAGTGTTAAGTAGAAACCTCAGCCAAAGAAGAGGGATAATGTTCTACTTCTCCAACCCCCATACAGTAGATACACCCATTCTTCTAAGGTCTGGCTGTCTAGTGACCTCTACTGACCTCATAAATACAGTCTTGTTCTGTGTCGGTCTGGGTCTTGGCCTGCAACACCTAGTCTATCTCTCGGTCAAGTCCCACAAGATTGGCAGTTACATTGCACTGCAATTATACCGACGACACCAACAGTTAGAGTAGTGATGTGTGCATACTGTTTCATCATCTGTCTCGGTCAGGAGATTCAAAACTCGGAGTGACCTTCATTCTTATACTCAACTCTCCTCACTATGTACCAACTGGAGAAAACAGGTGCAGTGTGCATAAGGTATGAAATTGCTCTCAATTTCACTATAACCTGCATCTAAAGAACAGGCACGCTTCTAGTGCAGCTTCACTCACATTCAAATCAGCCAATTGTCTCAACGGCCTGGAGATTATACAGGGATGATAGCATCCCATCTTAACCCATGACCAGTGATGCTGCGTGTCATTGTGCCCACCATTTATTCTAAGCCTTATGGTGAACTGAAATTAGCAACCCTGGCCTGCAATAACCCTCTTACATTAATGGCAGGTTAGGTCAACACTGGGTCAAGGTTGGAAATAAGAGCAATTGGAGAAAAACAACAACAATGCTGTTCCAGATATTGCCACTACAACGGAAAAATAGGAGATGCTTTCATGTATCCAGTGCATTGTGTCAGAGTGATGAGCAATTTAAAGCAATTGTGCAATGCTGGTTTTATATTGCTTAATCATTTTTGTATCTTGAAAAAGCATATTGGGAGATAATTTGCTATTTCTGTATGCCTAATTTGCCAGAATTCCAGATTATTCATGTCAGCATTGACCATTGTTGCCCTTGCCCTTGATGGATGATCAAAATCCACCCGTTTTAATTACACAATGAGAACTGGTCCAGTTACAGATGTAGGATCTTAATTTGAGCCAGTTTGCTACAGCAGGAAAAGAATCCTGCGGCAACAGGAAATTTGAATTATGTGGATTCTAATTAATGAAGAAAAACAAATGTGTAGGGGTTGATGCATTTTAAAGTGGAAATTACAAACTTTAGAAGCATTTTTAAACCTTGAACACACAGCAACAAAATAGTGATCAAATTAAGATCATACATCTGTACTGTAGTTTCTCTTCTGTACTGCAACGTCCATGAGATGTCAGAATAATAAAAGACGGTTAACTGATGCATTTAGGATTACCATTTAACTTCCAATGCATGCAAAGGCATTTGGGCTTTTCTCTCTGGCCACTCGTTATCGACAGATTACAGCTTAATACTTGCATGTAGCAGAACAATCTGGAAGGGGAGTGACAGCTTGGAGAGAGACAGTATGAGCAGCGGTATGCATGTGTTTGGAGTGAGGGGAGGACCCTGGTCTCCAACAGCAAAAGTGTGTGTGTGTGTGTGTGTGACAACTGACTGAAGTCAAACAGAAAAAAAAACACTGTCAACCATAATACATTAATGGACTGGGCTTAATCTGCCACTGTGGTAAAGTGCAAACCTAAACGCTCTCTCCTCTATTCTTTAGCATGATCCAGAAAAAGAAAAAATATACATCACATTGACACCGCTAGGGAAAGAAGTGGTGAGAATGACATTCCATGACATACAGTGCATGCACAGTACATTTGGGTAATGTTATGTCAGTTGTAAAATGGTAGTTAGCGATGAAATGAAAACCATCACGCATGGAGAATTTCCAGAAAACATTTGGTTATTTCTGGGGAGCAGGGAAATGGTAATTCCGTGCCTTGAACTATATTATACTACTGTATGTATTACATAGTAACGAAAATAACAATTTCACGTGAAAAAAATACAACCGTAAATCATATCTAATTTTTTTTAAATCCTTATGACAGCTCTCAGTTATGCATGCTTAGCATCTTAAGGGAGATAGTTCAGCAGGGCATTTCAACTTAGGCTACTACAAATATATGAGTTGCCCATGACATGTGACCATTGGTATGGATTCAATTCTTGGAAGAGTCTTGACACAAGTAAGAGATGACATATATTGCACTGCTACATCCGGGATTAGACTTGATTTGGTGACGCCAATACACTAAAACAGGTGTAAACAACTAGATTCAGCCGTGGGGCGATTTTTGTCGGAGCGGATGGTCGGGGGCCGGAACATAACTATAATAATTTTTACAACACAAATTCACCACAACTACTCCCAAAAATAGGTTTCTTTGAAAATAAACTATAATTTCATACCTTGATTACATTGTGAAACGATCAAGTCTCTTTTTGTATTTGTGGGAATACTTGGGGAATATTTTTACTATAAACTTTGGCCAAAAAAAACACCTAATAATAATAATAAAGCTGACCGCTGCACTAAGATATTGTAACGTAGACGCAGGGAGTCAGGAAACAAGTGCAGTGTGAGTTTAATGATAACGAACATGGAACGAATACAAAACAAGAGAACCGTCTAACAAGGAAACATAAACAATTCTACTTGATGACTAACAGAACAGAGTGCTAGATAAATGGTAAGTAAACAAGGTAGTAATGAAGTCCAGGTGTGACTGATGATGGGGCGTAGGTGTACGTAATGATGGAGCCTCACGTGGGCATCGTTCCAGACCTCTTCTGCATGCCTGAACGACTCGTCCACCGCAGGAGCTTTGGTCTGGCTCGGGGTCCACGGAGCCAGGGCTGACTGATAACCCAGAACACACTGGAAGGGAGTCAGCCCTTTGGAGTAGTGATGTAATGAATTATGGGCGTACTGCGCCCAGGGAAGGAATCGGGCTCACTCCCCCTACCGGTCCTGGCAGTGACTCCTCATGAACCTACCCAGCTTCTGGTTCATCCTCTCCACCTGCCCGTTAGACTGAGGCTGGTACACGGAAGTGAGGCTGACCATGACCCACAGCTTCTCCATGAAGGCTCTCCACACCCATGACGTGAATTGGGGGCCACGGTCGGAGCCGATGTCCTCCGGAAGGCCATAGTGTCGGAAGACCTGCTGGAACAGTGCCTCAGCGACCTGGAGGGCGGTAGGGAGACCAGAGAGAAGGAGAAAACGGCAGGATTTAGAAAATCTGTCCACAACAAGGGAGATCCGTGACGAAATCTATGGACAGATGGGACCAAGGCCGCTGAGGCACGGGAAGGGGTGGAGTTTACCCGCTGGATGCTCCCAAAGAAGGTTGTCCAGATGGATGGCCATCGCGATGAGCGTGTCCAGGAAAAGGTTGTCGTCCCGGCACGCCAACTCTGTCTGGACCTCCTCATGCAGTCCTCTTCGGAATAGAGTGCGGAGCGCCGGCTCATTCCATCCGCTGGAGGCTGCCACGGTCTTGAAGGTGAGGGCGTATTCCGCAGCAGTCTGGGCACCTTGCAGGAGTTGGAGTAGGAAGCCACGGCATTTGGATAGAGTCCCGTCACATTTGTCCGGGAGGGACAGTTGAGCATCGCTGACCTGGGCGGACTGCTGGGTAGGCTGGGGGACTGGCTTGCTGGGACGACTCGTGGTAGAAGGCCCTCCACTACTTGAAGGTGAATAATCTCGGGTGGTGTCAAGGTGGTGGAGGACGCGGAGGACCTCATCCATAGTCGCACCCAGTTGCACCAGCTGATTGTGGTTTTGGCAGAGTAGGTGTCCATGTTCGCCGACCGTCTGGTACATATCTTTCTCTTCTGCTGCTTCCATATTGTGTTTGGTAGTATTCTGTAACGTAGACGCAGGGAGTCAGGAAACAAGTACAGAGTGAGTTTAATGATAACGAACATGGAACGAATACAAAACAAGAGAATTATCTAACAAGGAAACATAAACAATACTACCTGATGACTGACAGAACAGAGTGCGAGATAAATGTTAAGTAATCAATGTAGTAATGAAGTCCAGGTGTGACTGATGATATGGCGCAGGTGTGCGTAATGATGGTTGCCAGGTGTGCATAATGATGGGTGCCAGGACCAATGGTTAGTAAAACGGTGACGTCGAGCGCTGGAGCGGGAGTAGACGTGACAAATATCAGAAAGACACCAGTCCAATGGCACTAAGATATCATAAAAACACCACTCCAATGGCACTAAGATATCAGAAAAACACCACTCCAATGGCACAACAGTATAAAAACATGTCCAGCTTATACTGTTGCGATCACTGAAAGCACCTAGCTGACTAAACTCCACTCCATGGTGAAGGAAGTTTCTGATGAACTCCCCCAACGGAGTGGAGCAGAGACCAGACTTTCAGTGGCGTGTCCAGGGAGTGGCCCAGGGTGGCCAAGGGCCAACCTGAAATCTGATTGGTCACCCCCCCCCCCCCTTGCTATGAGACTCAAAATTGAGCTCAGGTGCATCCTGTTTCCATTGATCATCCTTGAGATGTTTCTACAACTTGATTGGAGTCCACCTGTGGTAAATTCAATTGATTGGACATTATTTGAAAAGGCACACACCTGTCTATATAAGGTCCCACAGTTGACAGTGCATGTCAGAGTAAAAACCAAGCCATGAGGTCGAAGGAATTGTCCGTAGAGTTCCGAGACCAGATTGTGTCGAGGCACAGATCTGGGGAAGGGTACCAAAAAATCTCTGCAGCATTGAAGATCCCAAAGAACACAGTGGCCTCCATCATTCTTAAACTGAAGAAGTTTGGAACCACCAAGACTCTTCCTAGAGATAGCCGCCCGGCCAAACTGAGCAATCGGGGGAGAAGGGCCTTGGTCAGGGAGGTGACCAAGAACCCGATGGTCACTCTGACAGAGCTCCAGAGTTCTGATCTTTCTTCCACTAATTGGTATTTTTACCAATCACATCAGATCTTTTTCAGAACTGATCTGATTGGTCAACAGACCAATTAGTGATAGAAAAAAACATCTAAATTGAGCTGCCTGTGTAAACACAGCCATAGTCCTTTATCCGGCTATCTGGCAATCGTGGTTGGCATGGTGGGCTGTGGAAGCTGAGACTCTTTGTGCTTGCGGTGAATGTTTGGACCTCTTGCAGAAGATTTGCTGGTACTGCACGTCTCCTGGAAAGACATGGTTGTGGAGTTAACATTTTACACTATATGTGGAAGGGACGTAGGGCAACATGCCTTTGTTGGTAAAGGTGTCAACTGATTGGGACCTAAGTGTTTAGAAACAGACTAGTGTATTGTTTAGGGACATTGGGAGCTGCTTTTGAGAGGAAAGATCAGTCAACAAAGTGAATGTGCTGAGGGGCTGCAGAAGGTGTGAAAAGTATAAGGAGGGCAGTTCTTACACAGAATGTACTGTTTTGTATGGGAGATTGAGGAGAAATGGCACCTTTCAATCGTTCTCAAACACAACAATACATTTACTGTCTCTAAGCAAAACCAAAACCCCCTTCTTCATCTCAAAACGCATCTGTAAACCTCCTCCAGCCCATTGACTTTGACAGATAATTCTTGTCAATAGTAGCCCTTAGCAGTGGATTTTTATAGACGTGTCTTTGTATTGTGTTTTGAGAATCTGCCGAGAGAAGAAGGAGGTGGTTGTGTCATTACTGTTGTAGTCTTGATTTTATATATTCAGTGTCCCTTGCTGGCTTTTGTCCCACAACCTTGTTGTGCTCCATAAAGACAAGGTGTGTCCTCTCCCTCATGCTCATGTACCCAAAATTCCGCCACTTTGGGGTATTTCTCAGCAATGCACTGTGGAAGGACTCTATATAACCTGAGTTTTACAAAGAGAAAAGGTAAAGAGAAAAAGGGGTAGAAAAAATGTATTACATGGTCTGGAAGGTACTCTGTGAACCTCAGGCTATCTCGACCACCTGTAACCCCATAAGACAAAAACAAACCCATACAAACACTGCCCAATTCATGTTCATGCCATGCTTACTGAAAATTGAGCTATCTTAGCCGTCAGCTTGTAAATATTTTTGCCAATTTACCTTCACCTTGTGCAGAGCTAGGGATTGAAGGCACATGCTGGTGGAATTCTGTACCACCTAAAACAAAACACACAACAATACAAAATTTAACCACCCCACTAATTGTATTGATCTCTATTAGACTGGCGAGCTCAGCATACCTAACATGGACATTTCAATATTGTCAGCTTGCTGTTAACTAGTGTCACTACATTGGCAGCAAGATTGCTAGCCAGCTGTGAACCAACTAACCAACCATAGACGATTTATACACATTCATCATTGCGACCAACACACAAATAGAGAGTGAGTTAGATATATAGATAATGTAATGGTTAAAAGACTTGCTGGCACGAAAATAGGCATGAATGATCAGTTCCCGAGGGAGATTGCAGAACGGCGCAAAGTTCTGTAACCAATCTTCAAGGAAAATAGATTAAAAGGGAAGCGTGCTGCTCTCGTTGTCGATAAACTGTATATTGACAACCAAATGTTCCGCGACACATAGACAACTCCATGGCTATTCTGAAAGTTCTAATAGAGGAGTCGAATAATGGAACACCCAATACTAGCCATGATAGGGATGTGTAGTTCTGGGCTGATTCCTCACCGTTCTCATGATCATTGCAACTCCACGAGGTGAGATCTTGCATGGAGCCCCAGGCCGAGGGAGATTGACAGTTATTTTGTGTTTCTTCCATTTGCGAATAATCGCACCAACTGTTGTCACCTTCTCACCAAGCTGCTTGGCGGTGGTCTTGTAGCCCATTCCAGCCTTGTGTAGGTCTACAATCTTGTCCCTGACATCCTTGGAGAGCTCTTTGGTCTTGGCCATGGTGGAGAGTTTGGAATCTGATTGATTGCTTCTGTGGATAGGTGTCTTTTATACAAGTAACAAACTAAGATTAGGAGCACTCCCTTTAAGAGTGGGCTCCTAATCTCAGCTCATTACCTGTATAAAAGACACCTGGGAGCCATAAATCTTTCTGATTGAGAGGGGGTCAAATACTTATTTCCCTCATTAAAATGCAAATCAATTTCTAACATTTTTGACATGCGTTTTTCTGGAATTCTTTGTTGTTATTCTGTCTCTCACTGTTCAAATAAACCTACCATTAAAATTATAATGGCACAAAATAAGGTCTGACTGCACAGAGATGCTTGGGAAAATGGTTACAACTGGGGACCAGTGTTTGTGTCTCAGGGGAAGAGAGTGGATCTTATCTCCATCACCTAGGACTTGACATAGATTAATCAAATCTCACATTGTTGTACATTTTTGCTCAATCTTGCATGCTTTCTCAAACAGCTGTAACTGTATATGCATTCGTAAATCAGGTCCTTTCTTGAGTTGGGCTCTGGGATGTAACAACCGTTGAGCATCTGATCTTATGGTTGATTGTGGAGAAAAGGGGTGGTGTGTGTTAGAAATGTGCGTGTGTGTGTGTGTGTTTTTCCCACATCGTTTGCAAGGGGGTAAGTATGTTAGGGAGAATATAGGATGAACCACAATAATTGTCTGGACCCTGGTGTGGCAGACCCCGACCCTGGAGAGGGGCTGACTTCTGGGTCTGAAGTGGAGCCGCTGACCGGAGCTGAACTGGAAACCGGTGGAGCAGACTGCTCTGGCTCTGGAATGGATCCGCTGACCGGAGCTGGACTGCGCACCGGTGGAGCGGACTACTCTGGCTCCGGAGTGGAGCCTCTGACCGAAGCTGGCTTGGGCACCGGTGGAGCGGACTACTCTGGCTCCGGAGTGGAGCAAACGACCGGAGCTGGATCAGGCACTGGTGGAGCGGATTGCTCTGGCTCCGGAATGGAGCCGCTGACCGGAGCTGAACTGGACCCCGGTGGAGCGGACTGCTCTGGCTCCGGAGTGGAACCGCTGAACGGTGCTGGACTGGAAACCATTGGAGTGGACTGCTCTGGCTCCAGAATGGAACCACTGACCAGTGCTGGACTAGAAACCTGTGGAGCGGACTTCTCTGGCTCCGTAATGGATCCGCTGGCCGGAGCTGGACTGGACACCGTTGGAACGGACTGCTCTGGCTCCGGAGTGGAGCAGCTGACCGGAGCAGGATCAGGCACCGGTGGAGCGGACTGATCTGGCTCCGGAGTGGAGCAGCTGACCGGAGCTGGATCAGGCACCGGTGGAGCGGATTTCTCTGGCTCTGGAATGGAGCCGCTGACTGGAGCTGGACTCGGCACCGGTGGAGCGGACTACTCTGACTCCGGAGTGGAGCAGCTGACCAGTGCTGGTCCAGGCACCGGTGGAATGGGCCGGGCCGGACAGGGGACACGCACCACTGGTCTGGTGCGAGGAGCAGGAACGGGCCTGGCCGGACTGGGGACACGCACCACTGGTTTGTTGCGAGGAGCAGGAACGGGCCGGGCCGGACTGGGAACACACACCACTGGTTTGGTGCGAGGAGCAGGCAAGGGTCGTGCCGGACTGGATACACGCACCACAGGTCTGGTGCGAGGAGCAGGAACGGGCTGGCCGGACTGGGGACACGCACCACAGGTCTAGTGCGAGGAGCAGGAACGGGCCGGGCCCGACTGGGAACACGCACCACTGGCCTGGTGCGGGGAGCAGGTATGGGGTGTACCGGGCTGGCGACACACACCACTGATTTGTTGAGAGGAGCAGGAACGGACCGGGCCGTACTGGGGACACGCACCACAGGTCTGGTGCGAGGAGCAGGAACGGGCCGGGACGGACTGGGAACACACACGACTGGTTTGGTGCGAGGAGCAGGTACGAGCCGTACTGGACCGGATACACACACCATTGGTTTGGTGCGGGTAGCAGGTACGGGGCGTACCGGGCTGGCGACAGGCACCACTGGTTTGGTGCGAGGAGTAGGCATGGGCCGTGCCGGACTGGATACATGCACCACTGGCTTGGTGCGGGGAGCAGGTACGGACCGTACTGGACTGGTGAGGCGCACTGGTGACACAGTGCGTAGAACCGGTGCAGGATATACTGGACCGTGGAGGTGTACTGGAGGTCTGGAGTGTACACCTGGCACAACCCGTCCTGGCTGGATGCCCACTTTCGCACGACACGTGCGGGGCGCTGACACAGGACGCACTGGGCTGTGAATGCGCACTGGCGACACAGTGCGTATCTCTGCATACCTAGGTTCCTCTATGAACACACGCTCCTTCTGTTGCCTGACCAGCTCCTCTCTCCTTGCCTCCACTACTTCCTTCTCCCTTTGAGCCTCCTGTAGCACCTCCCTATGAACGGATAACTCCTGCTCCCTCTGAGCTAACAGCCCCCGTAACGTGGTGGCCTCCTCTCTCAGACTCTCGATCCGTAGGTCTTGGAGGACCTCTAAAATAGCGGCCTCCTCCTCTCTAGTCAGCCCTTTCATGGCCTCCTGCTGCCTCCTCGTCCACCCCGTGAGCCCCCCCCCCCTTGGGGCTGCTTCTCGGGCTTCCTCTTCGGCCTGCATCGTTGATGTCGCCGTTGATCCTCTCCTACCCGGGCTTCCTCCTTCATTGCCTTACCGTAACGGACGGCCTCCTCCTCTGTGATTTTCCCCCAACCGAGGAGGACATCTACCAACGTAGCCTCCCGCTGTGGCCCGGGTGTTTGCTCCTCCTGGCCACGCTGCTTGGTCCGTGTTTGGTGGGATCTTCTGTCACGAACGTTGAGAGATGGGTCGGACCAAGGTGTAGTGTGAAAAGCGTACATGTTTATTAACTCAAATAAACATACAACAAAACAAGAAAACAACGTAACGTGAAGTCCAAAGGGCTATACACATACCAGCCTGACAGGAACAATATCCCACAATACACAGTAGGCAAGGGCTACCTAAGTATGATCCCCAATCAGAGACAATGAGCGACAGCTGCCTCTGATTGGGAATCATACCCAGCCAGACATAGAAACAGAAAAACTAGAACCTAAACATAGAAATTCTAACATAGATACTCACGCCCTGACCAAACCAACTAAAGACAACCGGCCTCTCAAGGCCAGGGCGTGACAGCATATTAATTGATAATGATGTAAATTAAGATATGCAAGATATTTGAATAGATGTATATTTCTAAATAGCTAGTGAGGGAAAAAAATTATTGATCCCCTGCTGATTTTGTACGTTTCCCAAAGACATGATCAGACTATAATTCTAATGGTAGGTTTATTTGAACAGTGAGAGACAGAATAACAACAAAAAAATCCAGAAAAACGCATGTCAGAAATGTTATAAATTGATTTGCATTTTAATGAGGGAAATAAGTATTTGACCCCTCTGCAAAACGTGACTTAGTACTTGGTGTCAGGTTGGGCCGTCAGGTTGGGCCCAAGTTGGGCCGTCATCCCAGTGATCGGCATACCACCCCCGTCCCCCCGGATCCCTAGGGCCCCGAGAGGCCAGGACCCATCCATCGAAAACAGCACACAGTGCCACCCACAAAACAGAAGCAGGTCAACCGCCAAAAGCATTTCCAATGCTCTCACCTCAATATATATATACAGTGAGGGAAAAAAGTATTTGATCCCCTGCTGATTTTGTACGTTTGCCCACTGACAAAGAAATTATCAGTCTATAATTTTAATGGTAGGTTTATTTGAACAGTGAGAGACAGAATAAAAACAAAGAATTCCAGAAAAACGCATGTCAAAAATGTTAGAAATTGATTTGCATTTTAATGAGGGAAATCATTATTTGACCCCCTCTCAATCAGAAAGGTTTCTGGCTCCCAGGTGTCTTTTATACAGGTAACGAGCTGAGATTAGGAGCACACTCTTAAAGGGAGTGCTCCTAATCTCAGTTTGTTACCTGTATAAAAGACACCTGTCCACAGAAGCAATCAATCAATCAGATTCCAAACTCTCCACCATGGCCAAGACCAAAGAGCTCTCCAAGGATGTCAGGGACAAGATTGTAGACCTACACAAGGCTGGAATGGGCTACAAGACCATCGCCAAGCAGCTTGGTGAGAAGGTGACAACAGTTGGTGCGATTATTTGCAAATGGAAGAAACACAAAATAACTGTCAATCTCCCTCGGCCTGGGGCTCCATGCAAGATCTCACCTCGTGGAGTTGCAATGATCATGAGAACGGTGAGGAATCAGCCCAGAACTACACGGGAGGATCTTGTCAATGATCTCAAGGCAGCTGGGACCATAGTCACCAAGAAAACAATTGGTAACACACTATGCCGTGAAGGACTGAAATCCTGCAGCGCACGCAAGGTCCCCCTGCTCAAGAAAGCACACATGCATGCCCATCTGAAGTTTGCCAATGAAAATCTGAATGATTCAGAGGAGAACTGGGTGAAAGTGTTGTGGTCAGATGAGACCAAAATGGAGCTCTTTGGCATCAACTCAACTCGCCGTGTTTGGAGGAGGAGGAATGCTGCCTATGACTCCAAGAACACCATCCCCACCGTCAAACATGGAGGTGGAAACATTATGCTTTGGGGGTGTTTTTCTGCTAAGAGGACAGGACAACTTCACTGCATCAAAGGGACGATGGACGGGGCCATGTACCGTCAAATCTTGGGTGAGAACCTCCTTCCCTCAGCCAGGGCATTGAAAATGGGTCATGGATGGGTATTCCAGCATGACAATGACCCAAAACACACAGCCAAGGCAACAAAGGAGTGGCTCAAGAAGAAGCACATTAAGGTCCTGGAGTGGCCTAGCCAGTCTCCAGACCTTAATCCCATAGAAAATCTGTGGAGGGAGCTGAAGGTTCGAGTTGCCAAACGTCAGGCTTGAAACCTTAATGACTTGGAGAAGATCTGCAAAGAGAAGTGGGACAAAATCCCTCCTAAGATGTGTGCAAACCTGGTGGCCAACTACAAGAAAGGTCTGACCTCTGTGATTGCCAACAAGGGTTTTGCCACCAAGTACTAAGTCATGTTTTGCAGAGGGGTCAAATACTTATTTCCCTCATTAAATGCAAATCAATTAATAACATTTTTGACATGCGTTTTTCTGGATTTTGTTGTTGTTATTCTGTCTCTACCTGTTCAAATAAACCTACCATTAAAATTATAGACTGAGCATTTCTTTGTCAGTGGGCAAACGTACAAAATCAGCAGGGGATCAAATACTTTTTTCCCTCATTGTACCATCATACTCATTTTGGCGTCCCGTACAGAAATTCACTTTCATTACAAGCACTATTAGATTGCTATGTGCCCCATCATTGAGCACTTTATTCATCACAACTAATTCTGGAAACTGACCAACCAACACACAAAGTGTCATTTCAGTCCACATCAACTCTGTAGAAATGAATTGAAGCTGACAGTTGAAGTGGAGAATCACACCCACTTTACAATATGGCCCACATACTTCCTTTAATCACTCACTGGTACTGAAGCATGACTGATGCATAAAACACTCCTTCACTCCTTTAACTTATAGCAGAGAGAGAGAGAAAGAGAAAATGAGAGAGAGAGAGACAGAGAAAGGGAGACAGATACATTGACAGACATAACGTAAAGGGGAGAGGGGAGGAAAAGAGAGGTACCACCAAGGACACACAAGACGTTAAAAGAGAGGCAAGCAGACAGAAAGAGAGAGAGATCCTTCAGAGGATCAGCTGGCGAACGGTTAAGTTCTGCGAGGTGTTTGGGTGTGAAAGGATACAAGGGGGATCATCTCTCTCCCTCCCCAGCCCCAGGTCACCTCTGCTCCTAGACAAAATCAACACTGAAACAACAAGTTAATCAGGATCACAAGGCCCAACAGCTGGCACCCTCACCTCTTTTCAGGCTGCCCTAATTTCCAACACATGATACAGACAATGCTATGCACTCCAATGAGCTCCATCAGTTCAGCCATCAGTTCTCTCGCAAGCCAGTGCCATGAGAGGACAGATTGAACCCTTATTGCATCAGAAGTGGGGTGGTCTTGACTGGATGGCAAAGATTAGGCTCAGAATGTAACTGAGAGGAGTGGAGATTCTGGGTTGGAGCACTGCTGTTGTACCCTTGAGGGAAATTGTTTGACCTCAGTAACCAGATGTGCAAATTAGATGAATTTATGATTTGTTTAAACTGGTGGCAAAGGACGTTTAGGGATAAACCTAACACCAGGATCGGGGTCAATTCCACGAATTCAATTGTAATTTAATTCTCTCTCCCTGTAAATTCCATGGAATTCAATTCAAATTCCAGGTCAGTCTTTGAATTCAGATGTACAGTAATTCAGTTCCTTTGAATTCCAATGTTAGGTAAATTCCAAGAATTAAATTCCCAATTCAATATTATCCCCAACAATTCCACAAATGCAAAATCCTCAGACTTTCAGGCTGATCTTGTCACTATTCAGACATCCTCACTATACTGGAAATATAGGAATACAAATTGAATTGATTAAATACAAATCCTACCCTTACCGAAAAACTTGCTTCTGGCAAGCAGTTGTGGCAAACTTGTGGCGAAAATTCCACCGTTTGCTGCAAATTTGCTGCAAACTCAGTATGAATATGCAGATTAGATCAAGTTTTTGGTTGCTGTGTGTTAACAACATTGACATGTTGTATCTACATAAACGAACTTGCTTCTCACAGAGAACTAAACGTACTTAATATACTAAATATACTAAACAACATGTACTGCATTCAATGTCTTAACATATAAAAATAAATCCAATACAACTTGAAATCATCAGCATGCTTTGAAGAAAAAATGAAAAGATAATTTACAAAATGTAAATAATTAAAACAACAAAAACTAAAACAAAGTGAACTTTGGAGATGGTGGCTCTGTGGAAGTCCTTCGTCCAAAGCTTGTTGGATGCATGCACTGAAACAATCAGAAAACACAAAACAAAAACAAAATTAGCATACTGAAAACATGTTCTATTTTGGCTTCTTAAAAGGTAGACTCAGCGACTAATTGGCTTTGGAAAAACGGAGTCAGACTGTTAAAGTTGCCTTGATGTTGCTATGCTTCTTACAGAAACTGGCATTCTATATATTTTTCAGCAAGGAAACAATGTTTCTGCCTTGTATAAATGCTATATAAACAAATTATGTATATAGCATACACTGGGCCTACTAAATGTACCTTTAAACTGTACCTAGAGAGCCACAGTATACAATATGTTTCTCCAGCTAAGCCTCAACACAAATGATTCAAACTAATCAACTAATTATGATATTTAATCTAGACTAGGCACTTAATCATTAGGAGACAGTTGTCTACTAGTTATCTCTTCTTCCTGAAAAGCAACATCAAATTGAGTTATGCCTAATATGGCAATTCATATTATTTTTCCAAAATGAATTATTGTTAACTTACATCTCAAAGCCATGCATCCAAGAAGCCTTGACCTGGTGCACACATATTTCTCTGTCCTCAGTTTGATTGAAGGCTGTCTTTTTACCTTGTAACTGATTGCTTCTAGAAAGAAAGAAGGAACAACCAATGAACAAATGAGCTAGCTGCTAGTTTAAAGCAATGAAAGATCTAATTGTTACAAAGAATGAAGGTATGGGCTGCATTTATGAGAATAATACATGCATTTGCTTACCTTATCAAGCTTGAAGACGATCACTGATTTATCACTCAAAACAAGTTTTATGAGAGAGTGCACCACAAACATTTTTCCAGGGTGTTGATGCCATCCTCCTCCCAATACAGCCTCTTCCAACACCACGGTTAGTGGAAGGGTATACAACTGCAAAAGTTTTGCTTTGATGTCAAGTCATCTCATATTGTTGCTGCCTTAGCTGTTATGCTAGCTAACATGCTACTGAATAGTGACACTAGCGTATTTACATGCATATTGGTATTAAAAGACAGCAACGTATTCACCTAAAAATATGAGTGGCAAATCATTAGTTAACTAGCTATCACATTAATTGTGCAAAAATATGATAGCTAATGATAGCTAGCTAGCTAAGCGCTAGCCAGTCAGTGGCGCTGACAGATTGAAACTGATATCAACAAAATGGGTTTCACTCTATCCCATAAAACATGACATTGCTAACTAGGCAGCAATTAGCTAACAATTGTTAAGTTTATTAGGACGTGTAATTAATAAGTTAGACACTCACCAACAACTTTGGAAGGTAGCTAGCTAGATAGCTTGGGTTCCATTTTCCAACAGATTTTTCGAATCCCCCTGATTGGTCGTCAATGGTTACTGGTCTTGGAACATGTGTTCAGCAGAAACGGCTTCTGGTAAACTCTTTGCCACTAGTGGCAATACATAATGCCACAGGTTTGCCACAGATTCAAATAAAATCTTGAGAGAATTGTTTGCCAGAAAATAACCTCTGGTGAATCAATATTATTGTTGCCAAATGTTTGCCACAGATTCAACACTAGTGGCAAACATTTTCAAACTTCTGGCAACATTTTGTGACACACTATTTAGATTGCAGCAAATTTGCCACAAACTTTCTGAAAGTTTGCAGCAACACATTCATTTTTGTAAGGGTACAGTACATTTGTTATACCATTAATTCCATTAACTGGGAAATCTAAAAATATTGAATTCCAATTCAATTCCAAAGATTAAATGTTTTTACATTTCCAATTCAATTCCAATTCAAAAAGTCCACACAGTCTCATTCCAATTTCATAACTTGAAATTTTCGTTATTTGAATTTAATTCAATGTAAATTCTCCACTTCATGAGTGAATTCAATAATTGAATTGGAATTTCTAATTAAATTGGAATTGACCCCAATTTGACGGTTATGCTTCATGATCTTCTGTATCCAATTCTACAAGGATTATCATTATCACCAACAATATCATTGATCAATACTGCTTTGAAGATATCTAAAGTGACATCATCGTCTCTAAATCAAAACCTACAGAACTAACGTGTTTCTAGTAATCAAACTACAACTTCCCACCACCATAGGGCTCTGTGGGATACAATAACTCTTGAGGACTTGCCCTCGGTTTAACTTTTCTCCCTGTAGCGAATGAACTACATGTGTAAGGGGTGCAGAATCAAACTATGGCCCAGTCAGCAGCACACACGCATCTGCCACTGTTCCTGCCCCATACTACGTCTCGTCTGGTCACTAGAGCACATCCATATGGAGATGGTTAAAACCCTCATTAGTCTGCCTACTTTAAATACAGTCACAGTGACGCTTGTCCATAAAAGCACAAAGTAGAGTGGTTTCTGCGGTGGCATTAACCAGGTCGAGGCATTGAACCCCCATTCGCTCGAGTGATGGCTGAAACCTGAATACATTCCAAGAAATGAAAAGGAAGGATGATTTCTTAGAATGTTTCTAGAACTTTTTTGTTGGAGTGATCCATCTTTGGGTGAGGAAGGATGGAAAAACATCTAAGAAAATGGATAACAGTCTATGATGGGATATGGTCCATTGAAAGAAAATGTACTTGGTTTTATTAAAAACATATAGTATTGCGAAAGTCTAGCTTGAGGGCAAAAACAAGAATGGTAATTTCTGACTCTGTGCCCAAAAACTAGATGAGAATCCACCAATTGTACATGCTGCCTACATTCTGGAGAAGCCTACAGAGAACACTGGATTAGGTTACATGCAAAAACCATCTTCAATGTGGCATTTTGCCGGTATTGAACGGGACCCTACCTTGACTCCATTTGAAAATGGTTTTGAAGTTAGGGATACAGTGCATTCGGAAAGTATTCAGACCCCTTGACTTTTTCCACATCTTGTTACGTTAAAGCCTTATTCTAAAAATTATTACATAGTTTTTTTCCCCTCATCAATCTACACACAATACCTCATAATGACAAAGAAAAAACAGGTTTGTAGAATATTTTTGAAATATCACATTTATATAAGTATTCAGACCTTTTACTCAGTATTTTGTTGAAGCATCTTTGGCAGCGATTACAGCCTTGAATCTTCTTGGGTATGATGCTACAAGCTTGGCACACCTGTATTTGGGGAGTTTCTCCCATTCTTCTCTGCAGATCCTCTCAAGCTCTGTCAGGTTGGATGGGGAGAGTCGCTGCACAGCTATTTTCAGGTCTCTCCAGAGATGTTCGATCGGGTTCAAGTCCGGGCTCTGGCTGGGCCACTCAAGGACATTCAGACACTTGTCCCGAAGCCACTCCTGCATTGTCTTGGCTATGTGCTTAGGGCCATTGTCCTGTTGGAAGGTGAACCTTCACCCCAGTCTGAAGTCATGAGAGCTCTGGAGCAGGTGTTCATCAAAGATCTCTCTGTACTTTGCTCCGTTCATCTTTCCCTCGATCCTGACTAGTCTCGCAGTCCCTGCTGCTGAAAAACATCCCCACAGCCTGATGCTGCCACCACCATGCTTCACAGTAGGGATGGTGCCAGGTTTCCTCCAGACGTGACGCTTGGCATTCAGGCCAACGAGTTCAATCTTGGTTTCATCAGACCAGAGAATCTTGTTTCTCATGGTCTGAGAGTCTTTAGGTGCCTTTTGGCAAACTCCAAGCGGGCTGTCATGTGCCTTTTACTGAGGAGTGGCTTCCGTCTGGCCACTCTACCATAAAGGCCTGATTGGTGAAGTGCTGCAGAGATGGTTGTCCGTCTGGAAGGTTCTCCCGTCTCCAAAGAGGAACTCTGGAGCTCGATCAGAGTGACCATTGTGTTCTTGGTCACCTCCCTGACCAAGGCCCTTCTCCCCCGATTGCTCAGTTTGGCCGGGAGGCCAGCTCTAGGAAGAGTTTTGGTGGTTAATTTAAGAATAATGGAGGCCACTGTGTTCTTGGGGACCTTCAATGCTGCAGAAATGTTTTAATACCCTTCCCCAGATCTGTGCTTCGACACAATCCTGTCTCGGAGCTCTACTGATAATTCCTTCGACCTCATGGCTTTGTTTTTGCTCTGACATGCACTGTCAACTGTGGGACCTTATACAGACAGGTGTGTGCTTTTCCAAATCATGTCCATTTAATTGAATTTACCAAAGTTGGACTCCAATCAAGTTGTAGAAACATCTCAAGGATGATCAATGGAAACAGGATGCATCTGATCTCAATTTCGAGTCTTATAGCAAAGGTTCTGAATACTTATGTAAATAAGGTATTTCTGTTTAGTCTTTTGCAAAAATGTCTAAAAACCTGTTTTCGCTTTGTCATTATGGGGTATTGTGTGTAGATTGATGAGGAAAAACATTAATTTAATCAATTTTAGGGTAAGGCTGTAACGTACCAAAATGTGGAAAAAGTCAAGGGGTCTGAATACTTTCCCAAGGCACTGTATGTGTCTACACTTGAAGCTTTCCAGTTAAAGTACTGTATGTTAGTTTGAAGGTTGGATAATGGTACCAAAAAGTGTTTGAGTGAAAATTGCTGGGCCGTTTGATTCAGACCCTAAAAGTTCTGATCTTTTTGGTGGGCAGATGATTTGAAAAAGTGGCTTTACCACTCCCTGTAAAATATACAATCTGCAAACAGGAGAACGTTTGCAGAGCTATTGAGAGGCTTTAAAGTCAAACAGATTTTAATGGTGTGTGTGTGTGTGTGTGTGGGGGGGGGGGGGGGGGTGCTCTTTGACACCCTTTGGATGTGACCTTTCATCTTAATAATTCTTGCCAAACCAATATTATACAGCCATAAACTTTGGGAAACTTTACAACATAAAAGATACCAAACTACAGTGAGGGAAAAAAGTATTTGATCCCCTGCTGATTTTGTACGTTTGCCCACTGACAAAGAAATGATCAGTCTATAGTTTTAATGGTAGGTTTATTTGAACAGTGAGAGACAGAATAACAACAAAAAAATCCAGAACAACGCATGTCAAAAATATTATGAATTGATTTGCATTTTAATGAGGGAAATAAGTATTTGACCCCCTCTCAATCAGAAAGATTTCTGGCTCCCAGGTGTCTTTTATACAGGTAACGAGCTGAGATTAGGAACACACTCTTAAAGGGAGTGCTCCTAATCTCAGTTTGTTACCTGTATAAAAGACACCTGTCCACAGAAGCAATCAATCAATCAATCAGATTCCAAACTCTCCACCATGGCCAAGACCAAAGTGCTCTCCAAGGATGTCAGGGACAAGATTGTAGACCTACACAAGGCTGGAATGGGCTACAAGACCATCGCCAAGCAGCTTGGTGAGAAGGTGACAACAGTTGGTGCGATTATTCGCAAATGGAAGAAACACAAAAGAACTGTCAATCTCCCTCGGCCTGGGGCTCCATGCAAGATCTCACCTCATAGAGTTGCAATGATCATGAGAACGGTGAGGAATCCGCCCAGAACTACACGGGAGGATCTTGTCAATGATCTCAGGGCAGCTAGGACCATAGTCACCAAGAAAACAATTGGTAACACACTACGCCGTGAAGGACTGAAATCCTGCAGCGCCCACAAGGTCCCCCTGCTCAAGAAAGCACATATACAGGGCCGTCTGAAGTTTGCCAATGAACATCTGAATGATTCAGAGGAGAACTGGGTGAAAGTGTTGTGGTCAGATGAGACCAAAATGGAGCTCTTTGGCATCAACTCAACTCGCCGTGTTTGGAGGAGGAGGAATGTTGCCTATGACCCCAAGAACACCATCCCCACCGTCAAACATGGAGGTGGAAACATTATGCTTTGGGGGTGTTTTTCTGCTAAGGGGACAGGACAACTTCACCGCATCAAAGGGACGATGGACGGGGCCATGTACCGTCAAATCTTGGGTGAGAACCTCCTTCCCTCAGCCAGGGCATTGAAAATGGGTCGTGGATGGGTATTCCAGCATGACAATGACCCAAAACACACAGCCAAGGCAACAAAGGAGTGACTCAAGAAGAAGCACATTAAGGTCCTGGAGTGGCCTAGCCAGTCTCCAGACCTTAATCCCATAGAAAATCTGTGGAGGTAGCTGAAGGTTCGAGTTGACAAACGTCAGCCTCGAAACCTTAATGACTTGGAGAAGATCTGCAAAGAGGAGTGGGACAAAATCCCTCCTGAGATGTGTGCAAACATTTACATTTTACATTTACGTCATTTAGCAGACGCTCTTATCCAGAGCGACTTACATTATTATTATTATTTTCATACCCCCTGTGGGAATCGAACCCACAACCCTGGCGTTGCAAACGCCATGCTCTATCAACTGAGCTACATCCCTGCCGGCCATTCCCTCCCCTACCCTGGACGACGCTGGGCCAATTGCGCGCCGCCCCATGGGTCTCCCGGTCACGGCCAGCTACGACAGAGCCTGGATTCGAACCAGGATCTCTAGTGGCACTGCTAGCACTGCGATGCAGTGCCTTAGACCAGTTGGCCACTCAGTTGGTGGCCAACTACAAGAAATGTCTGATCTCTGTGATTGCCAACAAGGGTTTTGCCACCAAGTACTAAGTCATGTTTTGCAGAGGGGTCAAATACTTATTTCCCTCATTAAAATGCAAATCAATTCATAATTTTTTTTACATGCGTTTTTCTGGATTTTTGTTTTGTTATTCTGTCTCTCACTGTTCAAATAAACCTACCATTAAAATTAAAGACTGATCATGTCTTTGTCAGTGGGCAAACGTACAAAATCAGCAGGGGATCAAATACTTTTTTCCCTCACTGTATGTATTTGCATTGATTTGGCAAAAATGACCATTTGCCACTGACATACAGTATGGAACGAGCCGTCCAGGGGTGTTAGAAAAGCTGTTGGATGAATCAGGTTAGACAACGGCAACAACAGGGCAGTATAGTAACACTGTCAAAGGCCATAAAAGTGAAAACCTCAGACACTGTAGAGATAAAAGATGTGGTTATGAAAACCAAAATAGGTTATAATTGGGGTCAAGACAGATCTATTACAGCAATATTGGCGTCCTCAGCTCTGTGCCAAGTGTTTCTCCCACAACAAAAACACCCACACACTCAGGGTTAGAGGGTCACCGCATGGTATCCACTGACCTTTTCTGAATATCCTGTCAGAAAATAGACTCATTAAAGTGATCGCTTAGCTTTTCATAGGCGTTATATCTATGTAACGCAGACAATTGAGAGATGTTTCCACTCTCTGCAGAGGTCAGACGCCTGTGCGTGTATGTTTCGGCCTATATGTGCGTGCCCACGTGTGTGTCTTTGTGTCTAGGTGTGTGTGTATACAGCGTGTCCACACATGTGTATGTATGTTTGTATGTGTGTGACAGGAAGAAAGAGAGAGAGTGCATATGTACAGTAATAATAATAATAATAATAATAATAATAATATGCCATTTAGCAGACGCTTTTATCCAAAGCGACTTACAGTCATGCGTGCATACATTTTTTGTGTATTGGTGGTCCCGGGGATCGAACCCACTACCTTGGCGTTTCAAGCGCCGTGCTCTACCAGCTGAGCTACAGAGGACCACATGAATATCTGTCAAAGCAAGCATGTCCATGTGTGCATATGTCAAATTGAATGTGTGACTATCTGTTTGTATAGTCCACCAGCAGTAGTTAGTAAATCAGTCGCTGTCAAAAGTAGAACGAGTTCAACACAAGAACCTATCAGCAAGTCAATACACATGGATCAAAAGTATCCATTGGGTGTGCATCGCAAGGACAAACACCTATCCAAGTGTTCCTTTTAATAGCTTCAAGAGGTATTGCACAATATCTTTGAGGTGATGGATTTTGACAGGCAGGACATTTTTACCTTCACACTAACAATTAAATAGTAATTGAATGCCAACTATTAACAAAGCATCCGATTCTGAGAATGGCGCCAGAGCGAGCGGCATCTGTGTGTTTGCGTGGCTGTGTTTAAACAAGTCGTACTACAGAGCTGGCTGTGGTGGTGTGTTTTACCTCTAAGCAAGAAATGGAAATACCCAACCAGAGAGGGTGTAAGTGTGTAAAGGTGCACGGCAGATTGCAGTGTGTGTGTGTGTATGTGTGTGTGTGTACAACATCTGCAATATAAGAAAAGAACAGAAAGGTTTCCACCAAGCCACCTGAGAGCTCAGAGTACCAAAATAATTCAGTCAAGTCAATGTCCCTGGTTTGTTATGTAAGCCTGTGTATTCTTAATAGTCAGAGGTTTAGAACCAGGCCTAGACCCAGATGCCTGTGTCTGTTGTGTACCCGCGGTGTTCTCGCTAGTAGGCCGTGTTTGTTTATGTGTAAGCATATGCATATTTGAATGGTGGTGGAATGTATAGCATGCAGTGAGAAACACTATCAGAGGGAAGGGATAAACAGTGAAAATAATAGCCTACTTACTCAGAGGTATTTATTACCTTGCATCCAAACCATGACAAACCATAGGTCTGATACCACTTGAAGAGTTTTGTGCCTACAATTTACCTTTGAATAATATGCCATTTAACAACGCTTTTATCCAAAGTGACTTACAGTCATGCGTGCATACATTTTTGTGTATGGGTGGTCCCGGGGATCGAACCCACTACCCTGGCGTTACAAGCGCCGTGCTCTACCAGCTGAGCTACAATGTCAATGGTAATGTTAAAGGCGGTATCCTTCATTTCTTTTTCCGTTGTGCCACAGAATGAAATACACCAATCAATGCCGCATCAAAAACATACTCACACAAAAACAAACATAGTTCCATTTAAGCCAATCAATGTGCAGTGCACTCACAAACAGTGGCGTGTCCAGAGGGTGGCCACGGCCCCCCCTGAAATCTGATTGGCAACCTCAGTGCCCCTCCCCCCCAGAAATTGTGAGATCTGATAGGTCGTCTCTGAATATATTGATAGTTTTGACCAAGATGCGCACCGACAACAAGACCCTTACATTTTACTGGAGAAAGCATCTGAACGAGTGAAAAAGCAGCCCTCTGTCTTAGTATGTGTAGCCCATGTATCTGATGCTGTCTAGCCAAAAAGAGAATGATGTCATATTATTTTTGTCCAGACAGCATCAGATACATGGGCTACAGATACAAAGACAGAGGGGCGCTGTTTGCCTCGTTCGGATGCTTTCTCTGTTGAAATAGATTCAGCCTCTTGTGAATTGAAGGAAAATTATGAAACACGGATAGACACGAATTACAAATAATTTATCATTTTTATTCAAATTGCGGGAGCACAGTGCACTGTTCGAATGCTGGAGTTATTTTGGAGTAGACGAACGTGTGCAGGTAACCTACTTAACCTACTTTTTGAAGTGATTTGAATAATATCAAAACATCATGACTGGTTGTGTTCATGACACATTAAAAGGTAATACATTTTTACAGTTAAATTACAGTGCCTTCAGAAAGTATTCATACCCCTTGACTTATTCCACATTTTGTTGAGTTACAGCCTGAATTCAAAATTGATTATATTTATGTTTTTCTCTCACCCATCTACACACAATACCCCATAATGACAAAGTGAAAACATGTTTTTATAAATGTTTGCATATTTATTGAAAATTAAATACAGAAATATAAATGTACATAAGTATTCACACCCCTGAGTCAATACTTTGTAGAAGCACCTTTGGCAGCGATTACAGCTGTGAGTTTTTCTGGGTAAGTCTCTAAGAGCTTTCCACACCTGGATTGTGCAACATTTGCCCATGATTATTTTCAAAATTCTTCAAGCTCTGTCAAATTGGTTGTTGATCATTGCTAGACAACCATTTTCAGGTCTTGCCAAAGATTTTCAAGTAGATTTAATTCAAAACTAATTTGACTCAGGAACATTCACTGTCTTCTTGGTAAGCAACTCCAGTGTAGATTTGGCCTTGTGTTTTAGGTTATTGTCCTGCTGAAAGAGGAATTCATCTCCCTGTGTCTAGTGGAAAGCAGACTGAACCAGGTTTTCCTATAGGATTTTGCCTGTGCTTAGCTCCATTCTGTTAGTTTTTTATCCTGAAAAACTCCCCAGTCATTAACTATTACAAGCATACCCATAACATGATGCAGCCACCACTATGCTTGAAAGTATGAATAGTGTTACTCAGTAATGAGTTATATTGGATTTGCCCTAAACATACCACTTTCTATTCAGGACATTTTTTGCAGTATTACTTCAGCGCCTTGTTGCAAACAAGATGCATATTTTGGAATATTTGTATTCTGTACAGGCTTCCTTCTTTTCACTGTGTCAATTAGGTTAGTATTGTGGAGTAACTACAATGTTGTCGAGACATCCTCAGTTTTCTCCTATCACAGCCATTAAACCCTGTAACTGTTTTAAAGTCACCATTGGCCTCGTGGTGAAATCCCTGACAGGTGTCCTTCCTCTCAGGCAACTGAGTTAGGAAGGATGCATGTATCTTTGTAGTGACCGGGTGTATTGATACACCATCCAAAGTGTAATTAATAACTTCACCATGCTCAAATGGATATTCAATGTCTGCTTTATTTTGCTGCACATGCTGCCACTGTTTTGAACACGTTAGATTATACAATTTAGAACGAGCAGCCAGCTCATGAACGAAACAAGCATGCAGATTCAATAAGTGAAAACAACTTATCTAACTGGAGCTAGCTAGCTAACACAATGTCACAAAGCATGATGCTCTAGCCAGTTAACTTTCATTCTGAAATAGCTTCACATTTCCGAGTTAGTCAGATCTTAGTTTAGAAAGACTTGAAATTGGCATGGGAGCTAAATAGCTAGCAAGCTAGTTGTTTATCAAATGCAGATAACGGGTTAATTTGACCAACAAAAAAAAGACCAAACCATTTCTTAATGTTTCAAAAAATTACTGTATCTGGCTAATTTATTTGATCATGCTTTGTGATACACCCGGTTTTATGCTGTTTTAGTCCACACAACATGTCGCCCTGTCACCTACAGTAGAACCTGATGAATACCATGGGAGGAAACAATCAAATTGGTCAGCCACAGTCATGCTTTTTTTGTCCTACCAGATCCACGATGAGAAGGTTCTAGCTAGTGTATCCATCTGTCCTTTGAATCTTGTTGGATGTAGATGTCCGGTTTATCCAGGTCCCAGGCTTCCATGACTGTTATGATTATTTATTTACTTGTTAATTAAAATTATATTTTTGCTTTAGCACCATCTGTACCTGATTGAGCAGATCTAGTCTCATGTGCAGAAGTAAGCTGTCTGGTGCGAGAGACTCATTGGGAGGGAGACTAGAGCAAACCCAGAAGTTCTGACTGAACACAAATTTGAGCGCCCCAAGATGGTCCATTTACATTGTGCTGTTATAATTGATGCTATGAAATCCTGCGATTTCATTGGGGCAGTTCCTCTTCATAGCAAATACCAAAAAGAAAACAGGTGTAGACCTTATAGTGAAATGCTTCCTTACAAGACCTTAACCAACAATGCAGTTTTAAGAAAAATAAGACTTAAGTAAAAAATAGATAAGTAAAAAGACAAAAATAAGAAAAATAACAAATAATTAAAGAGCAGCAGTAAAATAACAGTAGCGAGGCTACATACAGGGGGTACCGGTACAGAGTCAATGTGCGGGGGCACAGGTTAGTCAAGGTAAAAATGTACATGTAGGTAGAGGTAAAGTGACTATGCATAGATAATAAACAGAGAGTAGCAGCAGCGTAAAAAGAGGGGGTGGGGGGGGACAATGCAAATAGTCAGAGTAGCCATTTGATTAGCTGTGCAGGAGTCTTATGGCTTGGGGGTAGAAGCTGTTAAGAAGCCTTTTGGACCTAGACTTGGCGCTCCGGTACCGCTTGCTGTGCGGTAGCAGAGAGAACAGTCTATGACTAGGGTGGCTGAGGTCTTTGGCAATTGTGAGGGACTTCCTCTGACACCGCCTGGTATAGAGGTCCTGGATGGCAGGAAGCTTGGCCCCAGTGATGTACTGGGCCGTACGCACTACCCTCTGAGCAGTTGCCATACCAGGAGGTGATGCAACCAGTCAGGATGCTCTCGATGGTGCAGCTGTATAACTTTTTGAGGATCTGAGGACCCATGCCAAATCTTTTCAGTCTCCTGAGGGGGAATAGGCTTTGTCGTGCCCCCTTCACGACTGTCTTGATGTGTTTGGACCATGATAGTTTATTGGTGATGTGGACACCAAGGAACTTGAAGCTCTCAACCTACTCCACTACAGCCCCGTCGATGAGAATGGGGGCGTGCTCAGTCCTCCTTTTCCTGTAGTCCACAATCATCTCCTTCGTCTTGATCATGTTGAGGGAGAGGTTGTTATCCTGGCACCACACGGCCAGGTCTCTGACCTCCTCGCTATAGTCTCATCGTTGTCGGTGATCAGGCATACCACTGTTGTGTCATCAGCAAACTTAATGATGGTGTTTGAGTCGTGCTTGGCCATGCTTGGCCATGCTGGTCAGCGGGGTGGTGGCACAGGAATCCTCATCTCTCCCAAGTGGACATTCTCTCTTTCTCCCCTGACCCATCTGTCTATCTCCTCATTTGAATTCCATGCTGTCACAGTCACTAGCCCATTCAAGCTTAACATCCTTGTCATTTATCGCCCTCCAGGTTCCCTTGGAGAGTTCATCAATGAGCTTGACGCCTTGATAAGTTCCTTTCCTGAGGATGGCTCACCCCTCACTGTTCTGGGTGACTTTAACCTCCCTACGTCTACCGTTGACTCATTTCTCTCTGCCTCCTTCTTTCCACTCCTCTCCTCTTTTGACCTCACCCTCTCACCGTCCCCCCCTACTCACAAGGCAGGCAATACGCTTGACCTAATCTTTACTAGATGATGTTCTTCTACTAATCTCACTGCAACTCCCCTCCAAGTCTCCGACCACTACTTTGTATCCTTTTCTCTCTCGCTCTCCTCCAACACTACTCACTCTGCCCCTACTCAGTTGATAATGCGCCGTCGCAACCTTCGCTCTCTCTCTCCCGCTACTCTCTCCTCTTCCATCCTATCATCTCTTCCCACTGCTCAATCCTTCTCCCTCCAATCTCCTGATTCTGCCTCCTCAACCCTCCTCTCCTCCCTTTCTGTATCCTTTGACTCTCTATGTCCCCTATCCTCCCGGCCGGCTCGGTCCTCCCCACCTGCTCCGTGGCTTGACGACTCATTGCGAGCTCACATAACAGGGTTCCGGGCAGCCGAGCGGAAATGGAGGAAAACTAGACTCCCTGCGGACCTGTCATCTTTTCACTCCCTCCTCTCTACATTTTCTTCCTCTGTTTCTGCTGCTAAAGCCACTTTCTACCACTCTAAATTCCAAGCATCTGCCTCTAACCCTAGGAAGCTCTTTGCCACCTTCTCCTCCCTGCTGAATCCTCCCCCCCCCCTCCTCCCTCCTCCCTCTCTGTGGATGACTTCGTCAACCATTTTGAAAAGAAGGTTGACGACATCCGATCCTCGTTTGTTAAGTCAAATGACACCGCTGGTCCTGCTCACACTGCCCTACCCTATGCTTTGACTTCTTTCTCCCCTCTCTCTCCAGATGAAATCTTGCAACTTGTGACGGCCGCCCGCCCAACTACATGCCCGCTTGACCCTATCCCCTCCTCTCTTCTCCAGACCATTTCCGGAGACCTTCTCCCTTACCTCACCTCGCTCATCAACTCATCCTTGACCGCTGGCTATGTCCCTTCCGTCTTCAAGAGAGCGAGAGTTGCACCCCTTCTCAAAAAACCTACACTCGATCCCTCCGATGTCAACAACTACAGACCAGTATCCCTTCTTTCTTTTCTCTCCAAAACTCTTGAGTGTGCCGTCTTTAGCCAACTCTCTTGCTATCTCTCTCAGAATGACCTTCTTGATCCAAACCAGTCAGGCTTCAAGACTGGTCATTCAACTGAGACTGCTCTTCTCTGTGTCACGGAGGCTCTCCGCACTGCTAAAGCGAACTCTCTATCCTCTGCTCTCGTCCTTCTAGACCTATCTGCTGCCTTTGATACTGTGAACCATCAGATCCTCCTCTCCACCCTCTCCGAGTTGGGCATCTCCGGAGCGGCTCACCCTTGGATTGTGTCCTACCTGACAGGTCGCTCCTACCAGGTGGCGTGGCGAGAATCTTTCTGTGCACCACGTGCTCTCACCACTGGTGTTCCCCAGGGCTCAGTTCTAGGCCCTCTCCTATTTTCGCTATACACCAAGTCACTTGGCTCTGTCATATCCTCACATGGCCTTTCCTATCATTGCTACGCAGACGACACACAATTAATCTTCTCCTTTCCCCGTTCTGATAACCAGGTGGCAAATCGCATCTCTGCATGTCTGGCAGACATATCAGTGTGGATGATGGATCACCACCTCAAGCTGAACCTCGGCAAGATGGAGTTGCTCTTCCTCCCGGGGAAGGACTGCCCGTTCCATGATCTCGCCATCACGGTTGACAACTCCGTTGTGTCCTCCTCCCAGAGTGCAAAGAGCCTTGGCGTGACCCTGGACAACACCCTGTCGTTCTCCGCTAACATCAAGGCGGTGATCCAATCCTGTAGGTTAATGCTCTACAACATTCGCAGAGTACGACCCTGCCTTACACAGGAAGCGGCACAGGTCCTAATCCAGGCACTTGTCATCTCCCGTCTGGATTACTGCAACTCGCTGTTGGCTAGGCTCCCTGCCTGTGCCATTAAACCCCTACAACTCATCCAGATCAGCGTGGCAGATGTGTTGTTACCTACCCTTACCACCTGGGGGCGGCCCATCAGGAAGTCCAGGATCCAGTTGCAGAGGGAGGTGTTTAGTCCCAGGGTCCTTAGCTTAGTGATGAGCTTTGAGGGCACTATGGTGTTGAAGCAATGTTTGCAATGTTCGCAGGGCCTTTGCGCCCTCGGAGCTGCTGTTGCTGGCAGAGTCACTGAGGGGCAGAGTAGTAAGTAACTGAACAGCTTGTTTTGAACAATATATTTTGAAACAGGAAAATGTACACATTTACCATAATTTTCTGAGCATTTAAAATATTATCCATTAATTATATAATATGCTGCTTGAATGGAACCACTGTAACAAGACTTATGGAATATATTAATGATATATTTGAATGGAAATGTACCAAACCTAAACTGAAGCATTTAATGCGTTGAACCATCACAATTATATTGAAATATATCCACCTTGCATCGATTGAGGTTAAACCCCCCCCCCCCCCACCCCCCGTCCTCCTAACCTGGGTCTGTGCCCCACCTTAGCCACCACATACAAAATGTTCTGAATACCCCACTGCTCACAAAACCCCTGCCCGTCATCCCTACCAGGTCAATATTTTGACCTATTGTTTTCCTTTCTTTTTAGAGATTGTGCTTTTAAATCAGTGTTAAAAAACAACAACATTAATGTTAAAAATGTGTTAAGTTAGCAAGGACATTGAAACCCCATGGTGCCAGCCAGGTTGATTGAGTCCAGGTCTGGTTCTTTGCCTCTTTGTCTCTCCAGCTGGTAATTATTTCCTTATGGCATTAAGACCCACATCTCCAGACATTTACACATACTTACTGTGCTTCTAAGGGTTGGGGAGCAACTAATTTACATGTAATCAGTTTCATGCAATCTGATTACATAAACTAATCAGTTACCAGCCAAAATATTGTTATCAGATTACAGATACTTTTGAAAAACTAGGTGATTACTTCTTGGATTACTTTTAAATTCAGAAAGGAAAAAAAAAAAATATATATATATATATATATATATTATCTTTCTGTTTTCTCAATGACATTCAATTCAGCACTGAAAAAAGGTGCAGGTTTAAGTTTGTCCCACCTCCAAAATATTGCTATTTTTAAAACAAGCCATAGAAAGCTGGTTGCAATTTCAGTTTAATCCACCAGAAAAGACAGAACAAATAATGCAACAAATATTATGGTTAAACTCAAATATAAAAAAAAAGGTATAATCTTTGTAAATCATAAATAGGACGGGTGGAGTTGTCACACATGCGGTTAACAAAAATATATGGAAATGTCTGCTCTACCCAAAATTACAACCAACTAATTGCAGCATTACCGCAAAAATGGAAGAGGCAAGTGGAAGGGGGAAAAGTAAGGAACTTGTCTGTTTGCTTTGCATTAAAGACCAAAATTGGTTAAAGATAATTGTGATAAATAAAAAAGTATAACAGTTTAATTTAAGGTCCAAAAAATTGACAGCTGTCCCAAAATAGTTGGGAAGAGATTTTTGATGTACCGATTCCATGGCACATGGTTTATGAACTGATACGCAAAACAACGGCGTATTCAAAACGTATAATTTTTCTATTTAAATTATTATACAAAATTCTTGCAATAGAATGTTATATATATATATATATATATATATATATGGTGAATACAATGATCCCAGCTCTGCAGATTTTGCTGCGAAGAGACAATCATTAGATCATTTGTTTTGGTACTGTCCATATGTAGCTTGTTTTTGGTCGCAGGTCCAGGAATGGTAGAAGAAGTACAACATTTACCTGGAGCTAACTCTGAAGATAGCACTACTGGGTGATTTGAAAAGTCATAGTCAGTCAATCAATAATATAATACTTTTAGCAAAAATGTTTCTTTAATTTACAATCTGTAGAAACTATGAGAATAGAAAGGTTCAGAACTTTTGTGAAATCACAGCACAGTAAAAAATATATGGCAAAGTACAAATCAAGCTGGATGGGCTTCGGAGATGGATGGGAGGGGTTGATTGTAGCTGAATGATGGGATTAAAAACAAACAAAAGATTACTGTTGTAAGGTGCATTGTGTCCGTAAAATGTATATATTATGTTAAAGATGGAAGTAGAAGCCTAAGCGTTGTTGTCCCTTAGTTTACTCCAATTTGGATAGGGGTGGGTAGGGTTAGGGGAAAATATATTTTTAAAAGATGCGTGTATTCGGAAAGTATTCAGACCCCTTGACTTTTTCCACATTTTGTTACGTTACAGCCTTATTCTAAAATTGATTACATTGTTTTTCTCTCATCAATCTACACACAATACCCCATAATAACAAAGCAAAAACTGGTTGTTAGGAATATTTGCAAATGTATTAAAAATAAAAAACTGAAATATCAAATGTATTGTATTCAGACCCTTTACTCAGTACTTTGTTGAAGCACCTTTGGCAGCGATTACAGCCTCGAGTCTTCTTGGGTATGACACTACAAGCTTGGCACAGCTGTATTTGTGGAGTTTCTCCCATTCCTCTCTGCAGATCCTCTCAAGCTCTGTCAGGTTGGATGGGGAGTGTTGCTGCACAGCTATTTTCAGGTATTTCCAGAGATGTTCGATTGGGTTCAAGTCCGGGCTCTGGCTTGACCACTCAAAGACATTCAGAGACTTGTCCCGAAGCCACTTGGCTGTGTGCTTAGGTTTGTTGTCCTGTTGGAAGGTGAACCTTCGCCCCCAGTCTGAGGTCCTGAGCACTCTGGAGCCGGTTTTCATCAAGGATCTCTCTGTACTTTGCTCCATTCATCTTTGCCTCGATCCTGACTAGTCTCCCCGTCCCTGCCGCTGATAAACATCCCCACAGCATGATGCTGCCATCACCATGCTTCACCGTAGTGATGGTGCCAGGTTTCCTCCAGACGTGACGGTTTGCATTCAGGCCAAAGAGTTCAAACTTGGTTTCATCAGACCAGAGAAACTTGTTTCTCATACTCTGAGAGTCTTTAGGTGCCTTTTGCCAAACTCCAAGTGGGCTGTCATGTGCCTTTTACTGAGGAGTGGCTTCCGCCTGGCCACACTACCATAAAGGCCTGATTGGTGGTGTGCTACAGAGATGGTTGTCCTTCTGGAAGGTTCTCTCATTTCCACAGAGGAACTCTAGAGCTCAGTCAGATTGATCATCGAGTTCTTGGTCACCTCCCTGACGAAGGCCCTTCTCCCCCGATTGCTCAGTTAGGCCTGGCGGCCAGCTCTAGGAAGAGTCTTGGTGGTTCCAAACTTCTTCCATTTGAGAATGATGTGTTCTTGGGGACCTTCAGTGCTGCAGACAATTTTTGGTACCCTTCCCCAGATCTGTGCCGCGACACAATCCCATCTCGGAGCTCTACGGACAAGTCCTTCGACCTCATGACTTGGTTTTGCTCTGACATGCACGGTCAACTGTGGGACCTTATATAGACAGGTGCTTGCCTTTCCAAATCATGTCCAATCTATAGAATTTACAACAGGTGGACTCCAATCAAGCTGTAAAAACATCTCAAGAATTATCAATGGAAACAGGATGCACCTGAGCTCAATTTCCAGTCTCATAGCGAAGGGTCTGAATACTTATGTAAATAAGGTATGTTTTTTATTATTACATTTGCAAAAAAATCTAAAAACCTGTTTTCGCCTTGTCATTATGGGGTATTGTGTGTAGATTGTGACTGAATTCCTGAATTCCATAATACATTTGCTACAATGATCTGAAAAAGGACCATTATGTATCCAGCACACCCTCCAGTGACATTAGGTAACTTTCAAATGAAATGTTGATGAAGATTGGGGATATGATTATTACAGCTTTGGCCACAGAGAGTGCACTGCAGATTGCGCTCACACTCGCTGTCCTTCCTTGTCATCTCCATCTTGACATTGTCATTGGTTGTCGGACATCATGCAGGGAGCTGGCTCCCCAGATCAAGACTATGATTAATAAATAATAATGGAGAGATCACAGCTCTATTTATAGACGGGCAGTTCAACCTTCACCTCACTTCACACACTGACCATGGTCGTCCTCCTCAAACCAAGACCACTACGTCATCCTTTCACACCTTCCTCTCAGCTCCTTTCACCACCTTACTATGAAATATTAACACTTGCATACTGTATGTTTGGAGGGTGGGGTGGATGGGGACAGTATCACCTGTGTATTTCATCATTGGACAGCAATACATCTGTGAGTTTTTTCAATGAAGTAGACAGTATACTATTAGTATTAGTAGTTACACCTGCATACTGTGTCTATTAGAAACACACCTGCAAACATGACAGTGATACGTAAATACTGCGTCGTTATAAGATAAGACTGCCTAACACATATTCTGTAAAATGTTCTATAAGTACTGTGTGTAGCCCAGGAGTATAAAGCCTGTATGTGTCTTTAAAAATGACATTAGCACACACAATCTTTATGCCATACTGTGTCGTTGGGAAAAGCCCCACCGCTGTGGCTTGATGTTGAATCCAGGCCAAAGTGTGTGTGTTTCTATGTGTGTAGGTGTGCAGGGAGGGAGAAGCAGTTAGGCAGGCACACTGGGTGCCTGTGAAGTCAGGGGGGGCTAGGTGGAGTGTTTCTGGGGGAGGCGACACCTGACAGCAGTGGGGTGGATGCACCCTGGCACTTCTGTACATCCGCGTCATTACGGATAAAGTCACCACCTATGATGAAGAACTACAGCACTGCTGCCACTGTCAGGGACAGGAGTCCTCCTCTATACTTCTATTATTGTGTCCTCCTCCGTCTACATGCGCTCACTGAACAGACAGCTGGGGACAGGTGGGATGCCCATCGGTTGTGTGAGGTGGAGGTGCCAACACCCTTGTCTTTGTCAGGCACATGGTATGAGACGCATGTCCAGAAAGCAAGATGAAGCTGTGGTGCTCTCTCTACTTGGGTAATCAAGAAGTCCAATTGGGACATGGGACATGGCCTGAAGTGAGTCGAAAGTGGCTCTCCTTTTCTTCGTCTGGAGACGCAGGATCTGGTAAACTCAGTTTATAATAAAACGACAATTGGACACCCGTTAGCGTTAGTAAGTAAGTGCCGATGAATGAGAGAACATGAGACTGAGAAACAGCCTTGGTGGAGACAGAGTGTGAAGGGCTAGTAGTGGCTTGTATTGTAGGAGAAGCATGGCACAACACCCAGTGAGAGTGATCAGATTGAACCTGTGTGTGGGCTGCTTACTTCCTTACACTTTGCATGTTACCCACTGGCATACCGGACACCCACGCAGGGCGGGGGGCACACAGGCCCATACGCCTGTCATCTATGTCTTTTTTTGGTACAATTTATTTTTTATTTTCAAACAATACAGAACATACACATACAAATGACAGCATACAACACACACAAACGTCAATGACATCACACCTGCCCATACCCACCTACTCACACCCCAGCACCCGCATCACTCTCTGCCACATGGCCTCAAACTGCACCATTTTGTTTCTCTCCATCGC
Organism: Coregonus lavaretus; assembly: GCF_964263955.1. Taxonomy (NCBI): domain Eukaryota; kingdom Metazoa; phylum Chordata; class Actinopteri; order Salmoniformes; family Salmonidae; genus Coregonus; species Coregonus lavaretus. The sequence continues at coordinate 24,588,288 of NC_140011.1, read as the reverse complement.
CCACACACTTTCAACATTTAGATAATAAAGCATTTGACCTTTCCATTGTGTTAACGATGGAGGATTGGTTGATTTCCAATTAAGTATATGTTTTTTCAAGATGATTGACAAGAAAAGTATAGTCCAACCTATCTGATCTCACTGCACCCTCATATGCCATGTCTTGAAATATGCAGACAGACGGATTAAAAGTAAATTTACATTGTAATACTTCTGACAGGCAACCTTCTAACTCCGCCCATAACATTTGGACATTATAGCATTCCCAGAAGGCATGGATTATTCTGCCATTGTGCAGTAGAATTTGTGCATTTTTCTGTGTAATAAATTCTATACATACATTTATACTGGATTAAGCGTACATTTTCATTAACTGTAATTTCGTTAGTTATGTTCCTACATTTCCTCCATCTTGTGCCAATGTCAGTTATTTCTAACTCTTGGTTCCAATAGTTTATATTTTAATTTATAAAGAGATTGTCAGTTGGATAGGCTCTCTGCAAGGTTTTGACTCAAGTAGGATTCCCTCAAGATTGCTCTGATGTCCAAAAGATTTCGAATCGAAATATTGTGATATGAAACTGTTAAGTTGCATGTATTTGAACATTTCTACATGGGTCAGTCCAACATTGCTTTAAATGTTGTTGTTTTTTAAATTGAATACATCATTTTGACAGTAACACTCCAAAAAGTCATTCATAAACCTTTTTAAATTCCATATGTAGGAAGCTAAGTGCTTTTAAGTGTTTTTTTCTTGGGCTTCAGGAATGACTGAAAAAGTGCTTCAGACCTTGAATTATTCATATATTTCTTTACTGATTGAAATAAAGGGGATATCGGTGAACAAATGCTGTGGTCAAGGCGATGGCGCCAGTGCAATGCGTGGAGCTTACTCAGGTGTTCAAAAGCGTATGTCAGACCGAGAGCCTAATGCTTCTTAGGTAGTTCTTTATGAGTTTTTGTTTAAATAACGATCTCCCTGCAAAAGCGATAGTTACAGGGATGGTAAAAGCTTGATTGCGGTAGCAATGACACGTGTGCCTATGGCTCTATTTAGTCCTTTTTCTTTATTCCCTTTTGTGTACTTTTATTTTGAATGTATTAACCTAGAAGCGCTTTAAATATTTATCCTATCGTGTGCTGCGTTTTAGTTTATTTCTTATTTGAGTGACTTCCTTTTCTTTTAATTGGTTATTCTCCTTTTGAAACTTTGTCTAGTTCTGGGAATGAGTGTGTTAATCAGGGACCTGAGCCACGCCCCACACACCTGAGGAGCATTGGGGCTAATGAGCAGTCCCTGCACAAAGGCAGCTCTCAGACATTGTTCAGGAGAGTCAAGCCAGGTGCCACAGCCACACACACACCAATACCACAGCGTCTGGGGAGAGGGGACCAGATGAGTGTGACCCTGCTCGGGAAGAGCCGAATGGAACGAACCTCCTCGGGATGAAGAGCTGAACGATGTGTGAGTGCGTACCTATGGTTTCCAGTATGATGACGTTACTGAATACGCTTTCTCCACCCTCTCCAGACGTGGCCTGTTACTACGAGACTGCCGAAGCCACGACTACTGCATCAGAACCCCATGATGACAATGCCGAAGCAACGAACGCTCCATGCCAAACAATTACAGACTCTAGCGTGTATGTTGTGTGAGTATGCCCGGGCCTGTCCTTGTGTTTTGTTCTGTGTTGCTTTTATTCTGTAACCCCTTTTTAATACTGAGAAAATAAGATATTAAAGAACCGTAAACACTGTCTGCCTGTGGAATTGAAAGAACTTTGGTTTTTGACAGCAACATCAGGGAAACTGGGCTGAAGGGCGTGGTGCTTCAAATACAGCAGTTATGCAACATCTTTATTGAGCCTCATTGTCATTTATGAATCACAGCTAAATACGGTAGGCTATTTAGATAGTAGGCTACACTGCATAATGAAACAATCCCTAGTAAGGCAGTGTTTTGAGGGTTAACTTACTTATTTAGCATTAAGACTGGTTTTACACACAACTTTCTGTCCAAGCTGGGAGAGCGCGCAAGGATGGCTCATGTCATGCAGGTTCAGGTAGGCTAAAAATCACATTTCATTGGTCGCATACACATTCAACAGATGGTATTGCGGGTGTAGCGAAATGCTTGTAACATATACAGGACAGTTGTATATTCAAAAAAGATTGTGGCCAGAATTCCCTTGGGGGTTCCAGAGAAACTGTTATGCCAGTGATGGAACCTTGCAATAATCCGTTTCATCTCATTCATCAAAACTCATGGGTTTTCACTTCGTGGTGAGGTGTGCTCTCCTGGAATTCACTACTTACTGCACCTGGATGAAAAACCCCAGGAAAAATTAAGTTCTCACATTTAATTAAGGGCAACATGGGAGTGCCAAAACCCATCGCATTTATCTCATCCTGGCTATCGGGTTGCGCTCCTGTCTCGATGTATGGAATAGAAAATAAACATGCTGCACGAGGGCCACGAAACGAAGCCAAAACAAATATGATTGGATGGCCCGCCAGTCTTGGCAGCAGTTACCTGTTCAATAAATGTTCCTCCCGCTTCCAGTCCTGAAGTACATGTGAGCCTTTTCCTGCCCCCTAACGCACAGCATGGCATAGCAAAGCCAGAGTTTACCTGGAGTTGGGCTATCAATGTTTTCCCAGTTCACCCCCTGAAGAACGGCTCTAGCTACGTTGAGCTAAAGCCTGGTACTGCCACCTGCTGGCCCAGAGTGTAAACAGGGGAACCCCTCACAATGCCACAGTCCTCTAAAACGGACTTGTCTGCCAATGAAATTAAGCACTAGTACGGTTAAATGAGTTAAAGCTACAGTTTATATAGAGGTGCTAAAGTTAATGTGAAAAAGTGTGTGCACAATGTATTTCTATGCTACTCATATAAAGCACTAAGTTGCAACAACTTCTCTTACTAGTGCATAATGGAAGCAATTGTCTAAGGGTGGTGTGTTTTTTCCTAAATGACAAAAAAAAATTAGAGCTGCCCTAACACTTGTGCTGTAAGCAAAAACAAACTTGGCATCCAACTCTGTTGGTAAACGGTGTGGAAAAACTGACCTTCAGCAGTGGGGCGGGGAAGGGGAGGCCCGCATAGGCACATGTGCTGTGAATTAGCTTTCGCGGGCAGGCTAGTGGTGGGAGTAACCTTAGAAACCAGCGAGGGTGTTTCTGCATGGCTGCAGTCTGCAGTGCCTCAGGGGCTCAGTGACCCAGGTGCGAGGAGAGGAAGAAGGACAGCAGGCCGAAACCCACGCCCCTCCCCCCTTCGCCGCACCAGTGGCCCCCAGGGAACCCTCGCACGCACCTCCAACCAACCACCCTCTGTAAGGCTTCTCTCTATCCTTCTCTCTCTTTTTTCTTCCATGTGAGGCTTCTCTCTCACTCTGCCTTTACGTAAGGCCTCTCGTCCCTTTCCATGAACACTCAGTTTTTCTCTCTCAGCCACTGTGTAAGGCCTTGCTCCATGTAGGAGCACTCTCTTTCTATGAAAAGCAGACACTTGTCTCAGTATGTTCATATATGAATGGAGGGGCTCTCTCTAATTTGGTCTACGTGTTAGTCATTTCTGTCTCACAAACACACTCCTCTCAATGCACCGACACTGTACATAAGAGCATGGTGAGAAGCTGATGTTCATTTCAGCCAGTTTATTCACAGCACATACTACAGTGGGTAATGTATTTCAGAACATTGTACAGTACTGTCACTTCTGACATTCTGAAACAAAATACTTTGTATCCTGTCAGCAGTTTATCAAAATAGTGTCACTACAAAAGTATAAATTAGGCCTACCGATAAGACAACTCAAATCCATAAAATGATCTGCCAAAGCGTGATCAAAAGACAAACATGGTGGAATCAAAATACGTTGTTTTTTTTACGCAGCCTAGCAGAGTATAGAAATAACAAACATGACGTCTCCATAAAACAACATTGATGCTCAACTGGAATTGAGAATAGTCTAAAATTCTGAAGGAGAGCGAAATAGTATTTGTTAGCCATCTTGTATTTACAGTTCACATTAGCATCTTGTTCTACCCACCGGATAAAAACGAGACCTGCGTTTCTGCAAAGCCATTAATTAGCGAAAAAAAAAAAAATATATCGAATCTGAATTCAGTTCTTTATAACAAACAGTATTTAGCTTGAGTTGTGTGTATCAAAACCTTTGAAATGCTAGTTTATAAAAAGATGTATGGTGTTATCAACTGTACTCCCCATTTCTGCAACACTTGCTCCCTCTAGTGGAGTAAAACAACAGTTATGGTATTTACATACTGCCACCCCTGAAAGGAGGATGAAGTTGCCCCTAGACATTGATCTGAGGTCAGTTTATGTGCCTTTGCCCCTAATGTTTAAAGTTAGGATTAGGGGATGGTAAACTGTGCCTACGAGCAACTTCTAACCCCTGAAACTGTTCCGTCTTAGAAACACTCTGGCTTATATGATAGAATAGATCAGTACTCTAATATTGATTGCATGCATATCTTTGTTATAATTCTCATCTTACCAACAAAGTGTGCTAGGCAATAGTTGTAGTATTGGAGATCACCACAATGACTGCATGTCCAGGAGAATTTACTGCTTGAAATTCTAATGTAAGATCTACAGGATAAATACCTTCACTATGGTTACTCAAAATAAAATACCACATATAAACTAAATACATTTGTGTCATTATCTATATTTAATTTTAGTCATTTAGCAGACGCTCTTATCCAGAGCGACTTACAGTTAAGTGAGTGCATACATTTTCATACTGGCCCCCCGTGGGAATCGAACCCACAACCCTGGCGTTGCAAGCGCCATGCTCTACCAACTGAGCTACACAGACTATATGCTACACTTCCTATTTCATCATATTGGACATGTCCAAAATCATAATGTCGGAGAAACCATAGCCTTTCCTGTATGTCCTGGAGCCATAGAACTTGAGATAAAAAAGTACTCAGATGCTATGGACAGAGGAAAGATAAGTCAACCATCTATACTGAATAGGCATGTTATCAATATGTACGTACCTAGGTCTGTGTGACACTCACTTCCAATATAGTATTGGTCTAGCCAGTTGGGATGTTATGCATATTCCAACTTATTTGTGCAAGTCTTCACAAAGGCAACAAAAGATTTCACACACTCAACTCCTAAATTAGAAAGTGGAGTGTGTCACTGAACGGAGGACAGACAAAACTCAAATGCGGGGAAGGATGAACATACATTGCCAAAACATTTAATCCTACAATCAAAATCCTACAAAATGAATCCAGTGCATGAATTAAAAGCATGAAACCATAACAGCCACACCAGTAAGTTTCTTTGGACTATTTGCTTTTGGATAAATTAATTCATGGGTCTACATTTGATGTAAAAAGTACAAACAAAAATGAAGACTAAGAAAGACTAATAGATATGAGAAACTGACAGACATAATACATAGACACGTGGAGTTTGGTGTAGTGAAAGACTGTCTTTAAAAACAACAAGGGTTAAGGAAAGAAAAGATAAACTTTGTTTGTAGACCTCATTAAATCTCACAAACCACGTTTCCTTCCAGTTATGTGAGTAAAGTCATACCGTACATAACAAAAATCACAACAGCTGTGATGGAAACAGGAAGTTTCGGTACAATTTTATAAATGCCGACAGATAATTTGTTTGTGCGACATGGTGGGATCTTTTTGTTTCTATAAAATTAATTATGCGAGAAATGGCGGTGGAAACGCCCTTATGCGCAAATATTTATATAACAACCATCATATTGAAGTAAACTTGCGAGTCATATGATGACATGGTGTGTGAAAGTGCAAACATTAACTTGCTTGACCATGCTTTAAGTCATGTAACTTTCTGTTACATGCAATATGCTTTGTGGACTAAACCAGACAGAGATTAATGTCCGGTTTTGTGATAAAACAAAAAGGTGTGGTTGAATTTATTCTGCCACTGTGCCTTATTATTGTCTCAGCCTTTAGGCTATATCACGGTCGCAAGGCATATGAATTAACAGGTTATCGAGCAAACAAAGCAATTATCACAACACATAGGTTGTAATATGGCTTTTTTTCTTGCTTCCCCAGAGATTTTACCCACGCACCGCTACTGGATTTTTATTCTGTACATAAAAACCTACGTGAAAAATAACTTTTGTGTGCACTACGACATCACACACTGATTTTTACCTGTAACAAATCTGTTTGGTGGAAACACACCACTGGTGGGAAAATGCAAAATTTCTTTATGCAGATTTTGGAATATTTGCATGCAAATCTGTTACCGATTAGATCAAATCAAATCAAATGTTATTGGCTACATGCGCCGAATACAACAGGTGCAGACATTACAGTGAAATGCTTACTTACAGCCCTTAACCAACAGTGCATTAATTTTTTTTATCAAAAAGTAAAATAAAACAAAAAAGTGTTGAGAAAAAAAGAGCAGAAGTAAAATTAAATAACAGTAGGGAGGCTATTTATACAGGGGGGTACCGGTGCAGAGTCAATGTGCGGAGGCACTGGCTAGTCGAGGCAGTTGAAGTAATATGTACATGTGGGTAGAGTTAAAGTGACTATGCATAAATAATTAACAGAGTAGCAGCAGCGTAAAAAGATGTGGTGGGGGGGGGGGGGGCAGTGCAAATAGTCTGGGTAGCCATGATTAGCTGTTCAGGAGTCTTATGGCCTGGGGGTAGAAGCTGTTGAGAAGTCTTTTGGACCTAGATTTGGCACTCCGGTACCGCTTGCCGTGCGGTAGCAGAGAGAACAGTCTATGACTAGGGTGGCTGGAGTCTGACAATTTTGAGGGCACCGCCTGGTATAGAGTTCCTGGATGGCAGGAAGCTTGGCCCCAGTGATATACTGGGCCGTACGCACTACCCTCTGTAGTGCCTTGCAGTCGGAGGCCGAGCAGTTGCCATACCAGGCGGTGATGCAACCAGTCAGGATGCTCTCGATGGTGCAGCTGTATAATTTTTTGAGGATCTGAGGACCCATGCCAAATCTTTTCAGTCTCCTGAGGGGGAATAGGCTTTGTCGTGCCATCTTCACGACTGTCTTGGTGTGTTTGGACCATGATAGTTCGTTGGTGATGTGGACACCAAGGAACTTGAAGCTCTCAACCTGTTCCACTACAGCCCCGTCGATGAGAATGGGGGCGTGCTCAGTCCTCTTTTTTTCCCTGTAGTCCACAATCATCTCCTTTGTCTTGGTCACGTTGAGGAAAAGGTTGTTATCCTGGCACCACACGGCCAGGTCTCTGACCTCCTCCCTATAGGCTGTCTCATCGTTGTCGGTGATCAGGCCTACCACTGTTGTGTCGTTGGGAAACAACTGTGTTGTTACCTACCCTTACCACCTGGGGGCGGCCCGTCAGGAAGCACAGGATCCAGTTGCAGAGGGAGGTGTTTAGTCCCAGGATCCTTAGCTAAGTGATGAGCTTTGAGGGCACTATGGTGTTGAATGCTGAGCTGTAGTCAATGAATAGTATTCTCACGTAAGTGTTCCTCTTGTCCAGGTGGGAAAGGGCAGTGTGGAGTGCAATAGAGATTGCATCATCTGTGGATCTGTTGGGGTGGTATGCAAATTGGAGGGGGTCTAGGGTTTCTGGGATAATGGTGTTGATGTGAGCCATGACCAGCCTTTCAAAGCACTTCATGGCTACAGACGTCAGTGCTACGGGTCGGTAGTCATTTAGGCAGGTTATCTTAGTGTCCTTGGGCACGGGGACTATGGTGGTCTGCTTGAAACATATTGGTATTACAGACTCAGTCAGGGACATGTTGAAAATGTCAGTGAAGACACTTGCCAGTTGGTCAGCACATGCTCGGAGTACACGTCCTGGTAATCCGTCTGGCCCTGCGGCCTTGTGAATGTTGACCTGCTTAAAAGTCTTACTCACATCGGCTACGGAGAGTGTGATCACATAGTCATCCGGAATAGCTGGTGCTCTCATGCAAGTTTCAGTGTTGCTTGCCTCGAAGCGAGCATAGAAGTGGTTTAGCTCGTCTGGAAGTCTTGTGTCACTGGGCAGCTCGCGGCTGTGCTTCCCTTTGTAGTCTGTAATAGTTTTCAAGCTCTGCCACATCCGACGAGCGTCAGAGCCAGTGTAGTACGATTCAATCTTAGTCCTGTATTGACTCTTTGCCTGTTTGATGGTTCGTTGGAGGGCATAGCGGGATTTCTTATAAGCGTCCGGGTTAGAGTCCCGCTCCTTGAAAGCGGCAGCTCTACCCTTTAGCTCAGTGCGGATGTTGCCTGTAATCCATGGCTTCTGGTTGGGGTACGTACGGTCACTGTGGGGACGACATCATCGATGCACTTATTGATGAAGCCAGTGACTGATGTGGTGTACTCCTCAATGCTATCTGAAGAATCCCGGAACATGTTCCAGTCTGTGCTAGCAATCTTAGCTTAGCATCTGCGTCATCTGACCACTTTTTTATTAACCGAGTCACTGGCGCTTCCTGCTTTAGTTTTTGCTTATAAGCAGGAATCAGGAGGATAGAGTTATGGTCAGATTTGCCTAATGGAGGGTGAGGGAGAGCTTTGTATGCATCTCTGTGTGTGGAGTAAAGGTGGTCTAGAGTTTTTTTTCCTCTGGTTGCACATTTAACATGCTGGTAGAAATGAGGTAGAACGGATTTAAGTTTCCCTGCATTAAAGTCCCCGGTCACTAGGAGCGCTGCCTCTGGATGAGCGTTTTCCTGTTCACTTATGGCCTTATACAGCTCATTGAGTGCAATCTTAATGCCAGCATTGGTTTGTGGTGGTAAATAGACAGCTATGAAAAATATAGATGAAAACTCTCTTGGTAAATAGTGTGGTCTACAGCTTATCATAAGATACTCTACCTCAGGCGAGCAAAACCTCGAGACTTCCTTAGTATTTGATTTTGTGCACCAGCTATTGTTTGTTTACAAATATACACAGACCGCCACCCCTCGTCTTACCGGAGTCAGACGTTCTATCCTGCTGATGTAGCGTATAGCCCGCTAGCTGTATGTTGTCCATGTCGTCATTCAGCCACGACTCGGTGAAACATAAGATATTACAGTTTTTAATGTCCCGTTGGTAAGATAACCGTAATCTTAGGTCATCCAATTTATTCTCAAATGATTGAACATTGGCTAATAGGATTGATGGAAGAGGCAGTTTACTTGCTCGCCGTCGGATCCTTACAAGGCACCCCGACCTACGTCCATGATATCTCCATCTCTTTCTCATGCGAATGACAGGGATTTGGGCCTTGTCGGGTGTCTGTAGGATATCCTTCACGTCTGACTTGAAGAAAAAATCTTCGTCCAATACGAGGTGAGTAATCGCTGTCCTGATATCCAGAAGCTCTTTTTGGTTATAAGAGACGATGGCAGAAACATTATGTACAGAATAAATTACAAATAACGCGGAAAAACACACATAATAGTACAATTGGTTAGAGGGCTGTAAAACGGCAGCCATCTTCTCCGGCTACATCAGTAGCTACTGATGGTTAACTAGAGTCAAAATCAATTAAGACATGTATCATTTTCATTTGGAAAACAACAAATTGGTTGCCATCACACACAAATTCCACTCTTTCTGGGAAGAGCAGTTTGATACTCCTATCCCTTGGAAACAGGATTTTGGTTTGATTTATTCACTGAACAAAAATAAACGCAACATGTAAAGTGTTGGTCCCGTGATTCATGAGCTGAAATAAAAGTTCACAAACTGTTCCATATGCACAAAAAGCTTATTTCTCTCAAATTTTGTGCACAAAGGTGACTCTAAAATGTGCAGTCTTGTCAAACACAATGCCACAGATGTCTCACGTTTTGAGGGAGCATGCAATTGGCATGCTGACTTCAGGAATGCCCACCAGAGCTGTTGCCAGAAAATGTTATGTTAATTTCTCTACCATAAGCCACCTCCAATGTCATTTTAGAGAATTTGTCAGTACGCCCAACTAGCCTCACAACCGCAAACCACATGTATGGCGTCATTTGGGCAAGCAGTTTGCTGATGTCAACATTATGAACAGAGTGCCCAATGGTGGCGGTGGGGTTATGCTATGGGCAGGCATAAGCTACGGACAACAAACATAACTGCATTTTATCGATGGCTATTTGAATGCACAGAGATACCGTGACGAGATCCTGAGGCCCATTGTCGTGTCATTCATGTGCCGCCATCACCTCATGTTTCAGCATGATAATGCACAGCCCTATGTCGCAAGGATCTGTACACAATTCCTGGAAGTGGCCTGCATACTCACCAGACATGTCACCCATTGAGCATGTTTGGGATGCTCTGGATCGACGTGTACGACAGTGTGTTCCAGTTCCCGCCAATATCCAGCAACTTCGCACAGCCATTGAAGAGGAGTGGGACAACGTTCCACCGGCCACAATCAACTCTATGTGAAGGAGATGTGTCGCATTGCATGAGGCAAATGGTGGTCACACCAGATACTGGTTTTCTGATCCACGTCCCTACCTTTTTTTTTGGGGGGGGGGGGGGGGGGTATCTGTGACCAACAGATGCATATCTGTATTCCCAGTCATGTGAAATCCATTGATTAGGGCCTAATGAATTTATTTCAATTGATTGATTTCCTTATATGAACTGTAACTCAGTAAAATCTTAGAAATTGTTGCATTTATATTTTTGTTCAGTATAAAAACAAGACTTCACAATCCGAATGTTTCAGTTGAAGATCTTGTACACATTTCTGGCTACTAACAATATGTTTCAAATATGGGGCATCGAAGAATCCCATTTGTGCAATTTTTTTGGTGTGGAAGGGGATGATTTGTTACATATTTTCTGGTATTGCCCCATAGTTGCTAACTTTTGGGCAAAAGTACAGGAGTGTTTCCACCCTGTTTTCCACAGTTGTGTTATAGCTCTACAAACAGTTAAACTGGGTGACTTAAGGTAGAGATGCAACACAAAGAATCTCTTGATTCTGCTGTGGAAGGTTTTCATTTTTAAAACTCAAAACAAATATCTTAGTATTGGATTCTTTGAAAATAACTGTCAAAACACTATTATACACTGAAAGGATTTATCGCAAAATAAAGTGGGAGGTCAAGATTTTACTGATAGTGGGACCAAATAACACATCAAGAGGGATGGGCCTGATTTCATAGACACAGGAAAGGTGCTCCTGATAGCCAGTCATATGACAATTAGTATTTTGTATTTTTTTGGCAAGTTGTATTTATGGTGGTTGTTTTGTTTTTTGTATGTAATTCCTGTTTATTAATTTTTTCTAGTTTGTTAGGGTAATTGCTTGTTTGTTTTGCCTTTGTATGTCCACCACACCAAGGTAGTGGGCTGAAGAGGGTGGGGTGTTCTGGGGGAGGTGTGGCGGGTAGTCTGGGGGACCATAAACCTTTAGCTCCCACTTCCCTAATGTGGGATGGCTATTTGTAATGGCTGTCAATGGTATTACATGCCTACGATTGAAAAATAAAAATGACAAGGAAAGAAATACATTTTTTTTTTAAATTATAATTTAAACAACTACATCCATTAATAATACATTATGTTGTTGAAAAACAATTTCCACGTTAGCTATTATCTCTTGGAATATGAAAGTCCTTAATATTTCTATTAAAACGTTCCTGCTGTCTTGATATCCTAGTAAGAAACCATATTGATAAAGCAAATTCCCAGAAACATATCTGATCCAAAAGAACGCACATAGAATAGAGAATCTGTAAAAAAAAATTGCCACCTCGCTGGAAGCCCAACTGTCTCTCAGTGAACTCAAAAAGGCATTGACTAGCATGATCACCTGGATGGGACAGTATTCCTTGTGAGATCTAGTAACATTTTGGGAATCAATTAGGTCCACTATTGCTCGAAATGATTAACACAGCCTTTCACAAAGGTTCATTTGGGAGAGATGTGAATACAGCACTAATTTAACTTTAATTTAAAAAAGGTAAGGATGCCACCCAGTGTTCTCACTCTCACCCCCTATTTTAGATAAACACAGATATTACACTTTTTTCCAAAATGCTGTCGTCCCGTCTTGAGACTTACTTACCCAAATTGGTCCACCTAGACCAAAGCGGGTTTGTTTAAAAAAAAATATCCTCGGATAACCTCCGTTGACTATTACATATCTTAGATGCTTCATCAGACACAACAGCTCCTTGGGCTGTATTATCTTTCGATGCAGAAAAAGCTTTTAATAGACTAGACTGTTCATGTCTCTGGTCTGTCTTGGAACATATGGGAATTTGCTCCAATTTCATTCGATTAAAATGCTATATGCCAATCCCTCAGCCATAGCTATTTTTAATATCCATGGAACGCCTGGCCCAGGCAATTCGTCAATCGAAGGAAATAACACAAATTTCCCTAAAATCTACTGATCACTTCATCTCATTATACGCAGACAATATTTTATCTAGACAATTTCTCAATTGCTCCCAAACACATTTAAACTCAGATAAATTCAGCTTCAGCTCAAGTTATAAAATGAATCTAACCAAAATCAGCCCTACTGCCTCTCAAGACCCCGATGGAGGACTCCATCTCTATTTATGGAATCCCAATCATTTCCCATTTTAAATATTTGGGAGTAGACATATTGAATTCCTTAGATAAAACCATTGCCAGAAACTTTAACAGAACGCTGCAATTAATTCAAATCTGACCTCAGTAGATGTAATATAATCCCAGTTGCTTTAACCACCAGAATATTTATTGTCAAAATGAATACATTGCCACAGCTGATTTTCTGTAGTTCAATGCTTCCCATGGCTCCCCCTTCTGGCTATTGGGATAAAATTCCTAGTGCAGTTTCAAAATGTATATGGCAAGGTAAACGATCCCGGATAAAATTAACAAACTTACAAAGAGGGAAAGACGAAGGAGGACTATCCCTACCAAACTTGAAATAGTATTTCCAGGCACTAGCATTTCTAACCATCCTAAATTGGTTTAGACATGATTATTCTTCCCCCTGGCTGAGTATAAAGATACATATTGTGTCTCCTATTGCCCTGGAAGAGGTGGTCTTCACGGATATATCCCTTAAAAAATGTAAACCTATTATTGCTCACACAATTTCTATTTTGCGCAAAATTGAAAAACAATGCAACTGGGAATCAAAATGGCTTGCCCATACTCCAATATTTCACAATAATGCCTGGAGGGTGGCCTTTTGCATCACCCACAATAGTCCAAATGTGGAATCCGTACCCTTACCGATATCATGGACAGTAATGGCTTGAGAATATTCCAAAATGTGAACAATACAGTCCCTTGCAAAAGTATTCATCCCCCTTGTCGTTTTTCCTATTTTGTTGCATTACATCCTGTAATTTAAATGGATTTTTATTTGGATTTCATGTAATGGTCATACACAAAATAGTCCAAATTGGTTAAGTGAAATGAAAATAATAACTTGTTTCAAAAAATTCAAACAAATAAATCGGAAAAGTGGTGCGTGCATATGTATTCACCCCCTTTGCTATGAAGCCCCTAAATAAGATCTGGTACAACCAATTACCTTCAAAAGTCACATAATTAGTTAAATAAAGTCCACATGTGTGCAATCTAAGTGTCACATGATCTCACCTGTTCTGAAAGGCCCCAGAGTCTGCAACACCACTAAGCAAGGGGCACCACCAAGCAAGCAGCACCATGAAGACCAAGGAGCTGTCCAAACAGGTCAGGGACAAAGTTGTGGAGAAGTACAGAACAGGGTTGGGTTATAAAAAAATATCCAAAACTTTGAACATCCCACGCAGCACCATTAAATCCATTATTAAAAAATGGAAAGAATATGGCACCACAACAAACCTGCCAAGAGAGGGCCGCCCACCAAAACTCACAGACCAGGCAAGGAGGGCATTCATCAGAGAGGCAACAAAGGGACCAAAGATAACCCTGAAGGAGCTGCAAAACTCCACAGCGGAGATTGGAGTATATGTCCATAGGACCACTTTAAGCCGTACACTCCACAGAGCTGGGCTTTACGGAAGAGTGGCCAGAAAAAAGCAATTGCTTAAAGAAAAAAATAAGCAAACACGTTTGGTGTTCACCAAAAGGCATGTGGGAGACTCCCAAAACATATGGAAGTAGGTACTCTGGTCAGATGAGACTAAAATTGAGCTTTTTGTCCATCAAGAAAAATGCTTTGTCTGGCGCAAACCCAACACCTCTCATCACCCTGAGAACACCATCCCCACAGTGAAGCATGGTGGTGGCAGCATCATGCTGAGGGGATGTTTTTCCATCGGCAGGGATTGGGAAACTGGTCAGAATTGAAGGAATGACGGATGGCGCTAAATACAGGGAAATTCTTGAGGGAAACCTGTTTCTGTCTTCCAGAGATTTGAGACTGGGAAGGAGGTTCACCTTCCAGCAGGACAATGACCCTAAGCATACTGCTAAAAAGCAACACTCAAGTGGTTTAAGGGGAAACATTTAAAATGTCTTGGAATGGTCTAGTCAAAGCCCAGACCTCAATCCAATTGAGAATCTGTGGTATGACTAAAAGATAGCTGTACACGACCGGAACCCATCCAACTTGAAGGAGCTGGAGCAGTTTTGCCTTGAAGAATCTGCAAAAATCCCAGTGGCTAGATGAGCCAAGCTTATAGAGACATACCCCAAGAGACTTGCAGCTGTAATTGCTGCAAAAGGTGGCTCTACAAAGTATTGTCTTTGGGGGGGGGTGAATAGTTATGCTGCTCAAGTTCTGTTTTTTTTCGTCTTATTTCTTGTTTGTTTCACAATAAAAAATATTTTGCATCTTCAAAGTGGTAGGCATGTTGTGTAAATCAAATGATACAAACCCCCCAAAAATCCATTTTAATTCCAGGTTGTAAGGCAACAAAATAGGAAAAATGCCAAGGGGGTGAATACTTTCGCAAGCCACTGTATATACACATTACCAGGCAACTCCTTTTTATTTTATTTTACAACTTAGGTCAGCTATGCTGGCATAAGGAGTGCCTTGGAAAACCCAACTACCGAACCATCCAATGATGGGATTTATAAATAAATTAACTGGGCTCTGGAAAGGACTGATCTCTATAATACATAAACAACTTGGAAAGCTCATATTCTAAATTAGCCATTAAAAAAGTATGGTCCACAGATCTAATTGAATATCAACAACCCTTTAACTGGAACAGAATATGGAAAAATATGACCTTGGCATCCTGTAATCCGAACCATCAATTTATACATTTTAAGTTTGTTCACAGACTGTATTTATCACCAAGGAAATGTTTTATGGTGAAATTGGCCCCAACTCCCAACTGTTCACTGTGTCCCCTAAATCAGGTAGGCACATTCTTCATATGATGTGGGAGTGCCCTGCAGTTAAATGCTTCTGGGGCAAAGTTACAAAATTATTTGTAAAATGTGCATCAATGTAAATATTCAATGCTTTGCATCTATTATGTTACTTAACAATGATAGCTCCTTGAATCTCTCAATAAGAGATGATTAACTGCTGGCAGGCAGCACCGCCGCAAAAAAGCTGTTGGCTCTTCGATGGCAATCACCTCTCCCAAGTCGCCAGTGGATACAGTTACTATTAGAAGTTATAACATTAGAATTATCAACAGCGAGAATGAATGGTGCTAGTCAAGGTACAAATGAGGCCAGGACAAATATACTTGACTCTAAAGAATAATCTTAGCTAAAGCCTAACACATACAAATTAACAATTCATAAAGCCCAACACATACAAGAAATAAATAATAATAAATTGGATGGATTGTCTATGTGTGCCATTCAGAGGGTGAATGGGCAAGACAAAATATTTAAGTGCCTTTGAACGGGGTATGGTAGTAGGTGCCAGGCGCACCGGTTTGAGTGTGTCTAGAACTGCAACGCTGTTGGGTTTTCACGCTCAACAGTTTCCGGTGTGTCTCAAGAATGGTCCGCCATCCAAAGGAGATCCAGCCAACTTGACACAACTGTGGGAAGCATTGGAGTCAACATAGGCCAGCATCCCTGTGGAATGCTTTCGACATCTCTGGTAACCTGGAGGGGGAGTGGGGGGTGCTGGGGGGTGACTGACGAGCAAACCTAGTTGCTAGGGGGGGTGGGAAGGGGTGGGAAACATGGTTTCCGGGTGTGGGGGGTTGGATGGACACCTGTTGGCTGGGCGGGGTCAGAGGCCCACTTCATTTTTGTTTTGTTTTCCTCTTAATATTGAATTTATTATTACTAAAATATATATAGTTTAGTCACCAAAATGTGGGGGGGTGGAGGTGGGTCAGAAAATATACACATAGAAAAAGAAAGACACCACTAATAGGCCAGGGGCAATCAGGCCGACGAGTTCCCAATCACACCCACCCCAACCCTCAAGTCATTCAGTATAGTCACTCGGTAACAGAGTGCAGTCTAATGGCACCATTGTCCAGGACGGATCTGAGGCTAGGCCATACACAACCACCGAAGGCCAATCTACTCCCTTTAGTCCTTCAAAAAGCTACTAAAGCCAGACAACTACAAGCCATTGAAGAAATTGTAAAAATATGGCAATTTGATAACATTGTAAAGGCATGAAGTTGACTGACTCATAGGGTCAGAAGTGATTTAGTGAAAGAGAGATCTTTAAATGGCCAAAGAATAACAGCGGTTACTAGCTAGCACCAGATGCAACACCCCTTACCATTCTTGTCGTTTATCCTATGAATTTTAAAAGCCATTCAAACCCTGATAATTCATTTTTTCTTTGTTGCATTTGGCACTAACCATGGTTTGATCCCCATCTTGAGAAGATCGCCCTACCTCCTCGCCCTTCTTGAACAGTATCCAACCAGTCTGGATGTTTGACGCATGTTCTCATTCACTAACCTAGGCTTTTGATGTGCTTTTAGGGCAACGCTACTTTCACAACAGTACGTCCATGAGATCAGACTCTCTGGGTTCCCCCATACCTCTGTAGATAGTCTGTGTAGTCATTGGTGGAGCAGTCGAGAACAGTCGAGCTGTGGTCGTGGTTAGGTCAGCCTCAGTGGTTGGACCTTAACATTCAGGCCATGTTGGAGCGCAGGAAGATGAGTTTGTTCATCTCCTCGGTGGTGACCTGCTGCCTCCTCTTAATGGCCAGGCTCTGTTCGCAAATGCTCACACACTCGCTGCGGACGCCCACAGCGGGCACGGCCAGCAGCCACAGTGCCAGGTGTGCCAGTCTGGGGTAGCGGTCGCCCACCGTGGTGCTCCAGTAGTGGAAGAGGTCTGGGTTGGTACCCTGGAGGAGCGGTTCAGCCAGATACTGGAACACCTCCTGTCTCACCTGGGTCTGGCTTTCATCTGACGACGCCTCACACGACGACACGGCTACTACCCCTCTGGCGTCCACCCCGCCCCTGGGGACATCCACGCGGAGCCGTTTGAGTGTTGAGGGTCCATCCATGTCCTCACCTCCGGACCCCCCGCCGTCGCGGGCGTCTGTGGCCATCTCGCAGGCGTGGGCGATGATCTCCTCTTGCTGGTAGGCTGGGACGGGACGCAGCTTCAGCTGGGGGTCCAGGACCATGGCTACCTGGTGGGCTTTCTCCACCTTGAAGTTCTCCTTGAGAGCTTCCAGGAAGTAATGGCAGAGCTTGCTGGAGGTCCCCACCTCCCCAGCCTTGGAGGTGAACAGTTTCTCCAGGCGCAGGTAGACAGGTAGCACCTGCTGCAGGGTGGGCCTCCTCTGGCTGCTGAGTTCCAAGGCGGCCAGGCGCAAAGGGGCCAGCAGGCAGGTCAGCGTCCCCAGAAGGTGCTTGTTGAGGCCATGCAGTGTGGAAGCCGTGGCCTTGCTCCTCCCATACGCCTCGCAGATCTGCTCAAAGTGGGAGTGCACCTGAAGCAGGGCCTCAGCTGTGCGGTCCCAGCAGGGAGGAGTGGGGCTGAGCCCAGGGGGAGTGGAGGGGTTAGACGTGCCCTCGTCCGTGGCGCCGCTGGTAGACAAGAGGCTGGTGGAGGCAATGTCGCGGCAGGCGGCCAGCAGCTCAGACAGCTCGTGGAGCCCCCTTGCCTGCAAGCTGTGTTTCCCCAGCACCGCTTGCACCACAGCACCCAACGAGCACCCGGCGCACCGCAGGCACACCCTCCTCCGCCCACCTCCACCCAGCGGCAAGCCCCCCACCCCTACCCGCGGCTCAGTCACGTACACTGTGCGAATGTCCGACATGACGAACTCCGACAGCACGTTCTGTGTCCACTGGTGCACCTGCTCGGGCCCCTCCCTCAGGTCTGCCTCCTTGACGCCTAGAACGTAGCGCTTGAGCCTGGACCCCTCCACCTGGTAGGCTGTCAGCACTAGGCAGGCATCAGGTCCCACTGTCTGGGAATGGCAGGTGACGGCAATGCCCAGTGAGGAGTTGGAGCCTAGGGCGCAAGTCACCTTGACCTTGACCTGGTTGTACATGCGGGGAAGCTGGAGTAGGGCCAGAGAGCTCATGTTGCCCAGGGCGTCGCGGGTGGAGTAGGCACCGTGGCGGGCGCCCGTGTCCACCAGAGTCTGGGCCAGCTTTAGGAAGTCCTTGCTGTTGAGCATGTTGAGCACGCCCAGGTCTGTACACATCACCCTCAAGAGACGCTCAGCCACCTGTTGCCTTTCCTTCTCCGGTAACCCACCACTGTTCTCTGTGGATAGAGAGAGGAATGGGAGAGATACAGTGAGAGTGAGGAGGAGAGAGGGAGAGGAGATGGGAGAAAGAGAAAACTGAGGAAAACTATGGGAAAGGGAGGTAGAGATAGGAGAAAGAGTTTAAGCGGGAGAGATAAAGTGTGTATTCATAGGCAGTGTGGCCTAAGTGTGTTTATTAGGGTGTCCAATCAAAAATGCATATTTTGACCAGTGGGTAAAATAATAATGTAATAAAAATTATGTCTCCATCATAATCCGTTCAAAAGTTATTGGAGATTTTACCCATGTAGGATGGCCAAAATGAAGGTGACTAAATCAATGGAGGCCAGAGAAAAAAAAGTGGCAATCAAATCAGGAAAATGGCATTGCGTCAGCTAGGCTGGATGCTGTGAGAGAGTTAAGGCTACCTGACAGGCTCACCATTGAACACGTCATCTTTCTTCTGGGATCCGGAGGACATAAAACAATATAGAGGTAAGATGGATATTGATTTTGAGACGACATGTATTTTCATATTTTAATAAACCCTTTTCCTATTCATATTAAATTCCTGTTCTTTTTAGAAGATTTCTCACAGAAAAAAGCGTATCTCTGAAATGTCAACAGAGCACTGAGCGTACTGCAAGCTTTTTATTTGCAAAGCCTTTTACATTTAGTTCGGATTGTGTAATGCTAATTTTGCTTTTTGCGACCTGCAGAAACAACTTTGCAGACGACCACCACAACATGTCAAATCCTAGACAGTTGCTGCAAGAAACTGGCACCGCTCTGTCAACAGAGCTTGGTGCTTATTATCGGATCTATTAGGTTACGAAATGAGACTTTTTGGATATAATGTTTATATGTTAGAGAAAGAACCCACTGAACAATTCAGAACATGAAGAATCATATTTGTCTTGGTAAAATTTATTTTATAACATAAGAAGTGAAATTACGTCATCAAAGAACATTTTCAAGAGTGGGTGGAAACCCTGTTCTATATCGTGGAGCTCCGCCCCATAGGGGAGCTCTGCTCCTATTGGTTTACCCACTGCCCTAAGGCAGCATCAGCCTGAGACAAAACTATGCACACACCTACAGCCAATAGGAGTACAGGTGTCCCTATAAGAGGGGATGCCTCCCCTCAATCAGCCTCCCTTTATCTTCAGAGACTGGACTAGACTGAAGAAGCCAAGAAGAGACGAAGAGAAGAAGAGAAGACTCAGGACGAGAACGCCGTCGAATTTCCAGTCTTCGACGTCGTCCTAAAATGAGCACACCAGGAGATTTTCCACCCCCAAAAGCTATTTTCAGAGCTCAATGCAGATGCTCCTCCATGGCGGCCGGCGACTCCCACGACTTATGTTTCATGTGTCTAGGGTCCCAGCATGCCAAAGAGGGCGTCTGCAGTTCCCCTAACTGCGCCTCCTGCGCCCTCCTTTCTACAAAGGAGAGGAAGCAGCGTTGGGCGTTTTTTAGGGAGGATATCCCCCTAGAGGACATGTTGTCGATACTAGCCTCTGCTTCAGAGGCGTCATCTGACGGCGCAGACTCAGGGGATGATGGGGACTATGAGGAGGAGGCTGACATTCCTATGGAACAGTCAGACCCCGTCCCTCATACATTCAAGCCCCCCTTTCCTTTGGTTAGCGAGAGGGCTTGTAGTTCCTATGGTGATGACAACACGGGCCCTGAGAAATCAGAAGCCCTGTCCTTCACCGCAGCGTCTCTGATAACGGACTTTCCGGGTCTCATTGAGAGAGCTGCTAGACGGCTGGAAATACCGCTGCCCCCTATTCCCTCCGCACCGGAGGTTGACTTAATGGAGGGCGGCCCTTATTCCAGGCCAAGAAGAGCGGCAGAGCCACTAGCTCCTGCCATGCCTTCATTGGCAAAATACGTTGAGGGCTCATGGGAGGCACCTTTAGCGGCGCGTTCGCCGGCTAAAACATACCTCTCATTCACTAGAGTGGAGGGAAGGTTCCAGGGCCAAGCTAAGGGAATCCCCAGGTTAGAGAGCGCCATGGCGGCGTATCTCGTACTGGGTTCGAGTCCCTGGCCCTCTTCCAGGAAGGCCACATTGCCATCTCAGAAGGACCGTCTCACAGCACAGCTGTTAGAGAAGTCCTTCAATTTGGGAGCCCAAGCTGTAGCAGCAGCTAACAACATTGCCCTCTTGGCAGCCGCTCTGTCCCATTTAACCACGGGTAAGACAGCGCTGGAGCCAGAGGAGGTGGAGGAGGCGTCTAGAATTTCTGGCGCCATCCTACACCTAACACAGGCATCGGCCGTCTGCTCGGGGAGGTCCATGGCCACCTCGGTGAAGGGATGGGTGATGATGTAAATGCTTTTGTTGATGTGTTGAATAAAGAGTTGGCTCCACCTGACTTTGTCAAAAAAGAACCCCTTTTCCATAATACGTCCGAGAGCGTTCAAATCTCACCCTCTCTCCCCTACCACTCTAAGCGCCGTTCAGCCCACCAAGGGTGCGCTGCTGAACAGGCATTCAGAGTAGGTTCACATAACACTTCAGGTATAAGAAGTGCTTCACATAGCAGACGGCAGTCTCTGTCAGACTCTGACATGATGACGCAGTCGCTATTTGGGGATGGCGCACTATCACAGACTAAGGTCTCCATTAGTGCGATTCAGACCCATGATGCGTTCACGGAGGGCCCGATTACCACGGTCACGAAGGTGCCCAGTGTATCGGCGCCCTCACTTCTTTCTGAACGCGCCAATGTTCACCACAATGAGTGTAGTTCAGCCCACCAGAGGTGCAGAGCTGAACGCACACAGGAGGTGAAAGGAGGAAAGATACCAAGACACCGTCTTGGTTTATCTCAAAGAGACCTCACATTACAGACTCCAAGGAGTACTGTAGTGAGTGCCTCTCATAGCAGGCTGCAGTCTCAGTCAGGAGACATGATGACGCAGCCGCTATTTGGGGATGGCGCACTATCGCAGACTAAGGTCTCGGTTAGTGCGATTCAGACCCATGCTGCGTTCACGGAGGGCCGGATAACTAAGGTTACAGGAATAACCAACGTATCGGCGCCCCCACCTGTCACAGAACGCGCTAATACTCACCACACTGAGCGTGACTCAACCCACCAGAGGTGCAGAGTTGAACACGCACAGAAGGTGAAGGTTAAGAAGGTATCAAGGCGCCGCCTTGTGTTACCTCATAGAGCCCTCATATTACAGACTCCTAGGAGTATTGTAGTGAGGGACTCTAATAGCGACTCTATCACCTACGATGACGCAATCGCTTGCTGGGGATGGTGCCCTGTCGCAGGCTGTGGCCTCGGTCAGTGCAATTCAGACCCGCGCTGCGTTCACGGAGGGCAGGAATACGACGGTTACGGGTTTAACTGACGTCTCTGCCCCTCCTTCTTTGTTCAGAACGCACTAATGCTTCCTCTCCCTTTCATGGGAGGCCCACCTTGGGCTGTTCCACCACCTCAGTGTTGGGGAACAGCGGCAGCAAGGGCCATAGAGGAATACAGGTCCTTCCTACTGAATGTACCACAGCTTCGCGCTCGGCCGCTTTCTCTGTATTGCTGGCAGTGGCAGCGAAGCTGCACCCTCTCACGCTGGCTAGAACAGACGCTGCAGAAGGGTTATGCTCTCCAATTCCATCGGACCCCACCCCCATTCAGGGGAGTGGTGGAGACGGTGATGAAAACGCCCGAAAAAGTGGCCGCTCTGGTTTCAGAGATTACGGAACTTTTGGCGAAGGAGGCGGTCACAGTGGTTCCCCAGGAGCAAAGGAACAAGGGGCTATATTCGCCCTACTTCCTAGTGCCAAAAAAGACGGGGGGAATGAGGCCAATATTGGATTTACGCATTCTCAACGAGAGCGTAACCAAACGGCCCTTTCGAATGCTAACGACAAAACGTCTGCTGGAATGTGTCCAGAAAGGAGACTTTTGTACGAGCATAGACCTAAAGGACGCGTCCTTTCATGTGCCGGTACAGCCGCGACACAGGAAGTTTCTGCGATTCGCCTTTCAAGGGGTGGCGTACGAATACACAAGGATGCCATTCGGGTACGCCCTGGCACCTCACACGTTTTCCAAGTGTGTGGAGGCGGCATTGGAACCGTTGAGTCATCAGGGAATATGGCTACTAGCCTACCTAGACGACCTACTGGTTCTCGCCCCGTCAGCAGAGCTGGCGATCACTCACACAACACAGACAGTGATTCATCTCACACGTCTGGGGTTCGCTGTGAATTGGAAAAAGAGCGCGCCCTGGCCCAGTCATCAGATTGTGTACCTGGGGATACAGCTAGACACTGTAACGATGAGGGCTCAAATTTCGGACCCCCGAAGGGTAGCGTTGTTGCTAGCCCTGAGGAAGTGTCGTCCGAATCACACGGTGACGGCGCTGTCGATCATGTCACTCTTGGGTCTCATGTCGTCAGCCCACTCTGTGGTTCCGCTGGGACTCCTGCACATGCGCAGGATGGAGCGATTGTTCGCCCAACTAAGATTAGACCCATTGCATCAACGTCATCGGTTGGTGGTGGTTCCCCTCACGCTCAGTGCAGATCTGAACTATTGGAGAAACCCGCGCGTTCTCACGCACGGAGTCCCGATAGGCAAAGTGTCCTCTTACATCCCAGTGTTGGGATGTAAGAGGACACTTTGCCTATCGGGATGGGGAGGGACATGTCAGACCCAAGCGATAGGAGGTGTGTGGCCTCCTGCGAGTCGCCACATCAACCTCTTGGAGTTGGAAATGGTTCGACTGGTTTTGACCCACTTCGCGTCTACCCTTCGGGGTCGCGATGTGCTGGTCTGGTCAGACAACCAATCCACAGTAGCCCACATAAATCGCCAGGGAGGAGTCAGGTCTCCTGCTCTCCATCGGGCGGCAGAGGAATTGTGGCTGTGGGCTCACGAGCACCTTCGCTCATTGAGAGCAGCACACATTCCGGGCTACTTGAACGTAGGAGCAGACCTCATGTCAAGAGGGGGTCCTCGAGACGACGAGTGGTGTCTGCATCAGGACATTGTTCTCCAAATTTGGGAACAGTTCGGGAGAGCCGAGGTGGATCTATTCGCATCACGTGTGAACGCGCAATGTCCCCTATGGTTCTCTCTAAGGGAACAGGAAGAACCGCCACTAGGAAGAGACACCTTTGCGCACCACCCGTGGCCGAGAGTTCTTCTGTATGCATTCCCTCCGCTGTCCTGCATTCTCCCACTGTTAGCCAGGGTGAGGTCAGGAGGGCTGTCAGTGATACTGGTAGCCCCCGATCGCCCAGGGGCTCCTTGGTTTGCGGAGATGAGTCAGATGTTGATTGCGCCACCTTGGCCAAATCCACATCGACGGGACGCATTGTCTCAGGCGGGGGGCACGATAGTGCAGTTTCCCATAATCGGCCAACCACTGAAGGCCTGGCTGCTGAGAGGGACAGGCTAGAGCGCTGTGGGTTATCTGATGCGGTGATCAGGATCAGGATCGTGCCAGTTCCACTTCTAAGATGTATGCCAGTAGATTGAACGTGTTTTCACAATGGTGTGTCACACAAGGTGTAGACCCCATGAGCTGTCAGGTTGAGAGTATTCTCTCTTTCCTACAGCTTATGTTTGACAAGCAGCGATCGCCCGCCACCATTAAGGTGTTTGCAGCGGCGATTTCAGCTTGTCACGAGGGGTTTGGCAGAGACAATGTCTTTAGCCACCCTCTAGTGAAACGTTTCCTATTAGGAATGCGGCGGCTTAGGCCAACACCTAGAGCCACGCTTCCTCAGTGGGATTTGGCTTTGGTACTCGAAGCGCTACGTAAGTCGCCATTTGAGCCATTGAATCAAATACCCCTCAAGAAGACAGTGCTGTTGCTCGCTTTGACTACGGCTAAGCGTGTTATTGATTTGTGTGCTCTTTCGACGAGACCCGACTGCCTGGCCATTAATGGCGATCTGAGCAGAGCGGTGTTACGTCCTAACCCGGCATTTGTGCCGAAGGTTATTAGGAGTTCATATAGATCACAGACCGTGGAGCTGTGGGCTTTTTCTCCTCCTCCTCATAGAGAGAGGAGTGAGGAAAGGCTCCATCGCCTGTGCCCAGTACGCGCCTTGGCGTGTTACTTTGAGCGCACAGCAGCGATTAGGTCATCGCCTCAGCTGTTTGTGTGTGATGGTGCTGCTGCACTAGGTAGACCACTTTCGAAACAGCGTCTGTCTTATTGGCTCTGTGAGGGCATTGAGACAGCTTATGAGGCAGCGGGGCGACAATTGCCTCAGGGTATCAGAGCTCACTCCACTCGTGGAGTAGCAGCTTCTACTGCCCTTTTCAGAGGAACAGGGGTAGAGGATATATGTAGAGCGGCGTCATGGTCAACACCGTCTCCATTTATCAGTTTCTCTCTCTTGGATATGTCTTCTAACTCTTTGGCTCAGTCTGTACTCAGCGTGGCTGAAGGGAGACTTTGAGCTAGGAGGAGAGGAATGCAGGACTGTGGAGACAGGGTCTCTATCAGGTCCGCTTCTGATAGAAGGACATATTTGTGGCATGACTCCTGACTGACAGGTTCAGTACAGTAGAGGGCATGTATTGATCTGCCCACCAGTGATTCACTGGAGTGAGGCGGAGTGATGAGGGATAATAGTAGTAACCTGGGTTACGATACTATTAGACCGGTCATGACAATTTGACGGAATGTGACGTCATCTATCTGCTTGTTCAGATTAGTATGAATCATGTTCTGGGATCTGCCCAATAATCTCTGGGGTTCCATTGATTGAGTGAGGCGGCCTACCGTGTACACAATGTAGAATGACACTTTGTCTCATTCCATTAGTGGTCGGTAGTATTGTAACAGGATATTGAGGTACCATCTATCTGCTAGTACAGATTAGTATGGCCTGTATTCTGGTGATCTGCCCACTAGTCATTGGTGTTGCCATTGGACTAGATGGGGCGGGTTTTTAACCGATGACGCAGTATATTGTGACACTTGTAGGGTGACAGTGGTTACAGTACTGCGGGAATTGGTTGCAGCCATTGCTAGGCCTGACCTTTTCATTTTGATGGGAAGTGTTGGGCTCGGCAGGGAGTACATTTTGGAGCGCTACGCTCCGCCTTAAACCAATAGGAGCAGAGCTCCCCTATGGGTCGGAGCTCCACGATATAGAACGATTAGTTACCGGAGTGTAACTCCAGTTCTATGAGTGGAGCGGAGCCCCATAGGACTTAAGGCCCTGCCGACCCTCTCTAGTCTCGCTGAAGATAAATATATCGGGAGGCTGATTGAGGGGAGGCATCCCCTCTTATAGGCACACCTGTACTCCTATTGGCTGCAGGTGTGTGCATAATTTTGTCTCAGGCTGATGCTGCCTTAGGGCAGTGGGTAAACCAATAGGAGCAGAGCTCCCCTATGGGGCTCCGCTCCACTCATAGAACTGGAGTTACACTCCGGTAACTAATCGTTTATTCATAGGCAGCATGACTATGACAGTGATATTGAATGAGTCGTAGCCTACTCACGGTTGATGGAGTGGTTTCTCTGTGCAGGCTGGGATTGAGCCTGTATCTGGACTTGAACTATTTGAGCTTGGGCCTGATGCTGGGGCTGGGGGGACCTCCATAGCTGGTCCTGTGAGGCTGGGCCCGGTGATGTCTTTGGAGATTCCCCTTTCGTATGCTTTTCATTATCCGCTGGGGGGAAACAGAGAGATAGAGGGTTGGTTAACTGTTAAGCTAGGGTTATCTAACAGCTACTAGCTTTGCCAAGATAATCCATCCACCTGACAGGTGTGGCATATCAAGATTAAACAGCATGATAATTACACAGCTGCACCATGTGCTGAGGACAATAAAAGGCCACTTTAAAATGAGCAGTTTTGTCACACAACACAATGCCACAGATGTCAAGTTTCAAGAGAGCGTGCAATTGGCATGCTGACTGCAGGAATGTCAAACAGAGCTGTTGCCAGAGAATTTAATGTTAATTTTTCTACCATAAGCTACCTCCAACATAATTTCATAGAATTTGGCAGTACGTCCAACCGTCCTCACAACCGCAGACGCCGTGTAACCATGCCAGCCCAGGACCTCCACATCTGGCTTCTTCACATGCGGGATTGTCTGAGGGGGTGGTTCTGAGGAGTATTTCTGTCTGTAATAAATCCCTTTTGTGGGGAAAAACTCATTCGGACTGGCTGGGCCTGGCTTCCCAGTGGGTGGGCCTGGCTGCCAAGTGGGTGGGCCTATGCCCTCCAAGTCCCACCCATGGCTGTACCCCTGCCCAGTCATGTGAAATCCATAGATTAGGGCCTAATTTATTTATTTAAAATCGACAGATTTCCTTATATGAACTGTAAATCAGTAAATCATAGAAATTGTTGTATGTTGCGTTTATATTTTTGTTCAGTACAGCAAAAGGTTAGCAAAGAAGCTTATACTTCCAGAGGGTTTGCTAAAAGCCAAAAGCTGAGGGTTAGCTAGAGGCTAACAGTTAGATGGGGTTAGTAAACAACCAATAATCAACCAAAAGAGTAGGTACACAAAACTACATGGGTGACAATGGTCATAACACAAATAAAGTGCATAATAAATGTTATATATAAAATAATAAATGTGAAAACATGTTGAATGAAAACATTGCCTCTCCATCTCTCCTAACCTAAGGGTATCAAGCCATTAACAAGCTTAGAATTCAACTTAAACTTGGACTGAGACCAACTTGATCAGCTGAAATCTCGCCTCCCAGCCATTTGACGACTACACTCCATGAGTAGAGCCAGTCAGGTATATCTCCCTCTAGGTGCAGGTAACTCACCAGCATGGGACTGCATGTGCTCCAGCAGGTTGTTGTAGAACTGGAACGGGATGCCACAGGCGCCACATGTGTAGGGTTCTAGAAACACAAGGCCCAGAATAAGGGTTCCCGTAGCGTAAGAAAGAGCACATCCACTGTGGACCTGTCCAGTCTATTCCCTGAGTGTAGCAAGATCTAGGCCACTGCCGGCAAGTTTAATTTTACTGCATATAAAAACACAGGGACATGTTAAACCTACTTAATGAAACATTTTCTTCTATTATCCATGTATGACATTTAAGAGTGTCGCCTTGTCTTTGGGGTTTTAGCGGCATTAGGCCCCGATTGTTGTGAAGCACTTTGTGGCTAATTTATTTGGTTGCATAGGTTTTTCATGACATTTTCCCATCTGGCTTGTCAACTGTAACAGCTTATTGTTGAAGGGCACATAATCATTATGCCCAGCTTGGGTAAAGTATGGGTCAGTAAATAGTCCCTCATCTCATGCCATGACAACACTTAAAAACAGTAATGCCACAACTAGTCTCTTCCATTCGCCATGGATTAACCTGCCTAATTTCAACCCTTCACATCAAGTACTACAGTGTCACAAACACTGCCTAAATGGAGGTGCAAGTGTAACAAGCCCAAATGAACAAGGCGAAATGACAAGTGAGTAGGAAAATATCACTGGCAGCAGCTGCTTCTCATTATGGTCAAAATAAACAAAATGGAGAGGGTGAAATGGCCCCATTTGTTTGTGTTTGCAGGCAGGCAGGTAGAGAGAGAAGTGGACTCACTCTGTGATGCAGGGAACGAACCGGTCACCAGGGGGCTTGGAGTACCTGAGTGAGAGAGGGAGTGAGTGACGTCACAGACTCAGACACACTGCATCGGTTTTCAGATACAATTCCCTACCCTTTCAGAGTGTGCACTTGCTCTCCTTGTGGATTTAAAAGCCTTCGATTGATATAGGCATTGGCAACTATATTTCCTAGACCAATCCATTATTTTTGAATCCACAAGGGGGAGCAAACGAGTGTATAGTTCAGGAAGAGGGGTAGAGAATAAGACAATGGCCTTGATTTGAATGTGGTTATATGCTTGGACACTACTAAGCCACCAACACTCACACTCCTGCCTGATTCACTCTCCATCTATCTCCATGTTCTACCCAGGTCTAAGAACACGTTGTCTCCCTATTTATTGACATTCACAGCTAATGATTGAGTTGCCCAACTGAAAATACACTGCATGGTGCAGACATTCATAAAATGCACAAGTATACAGCTAATGAGAAGCGCCACAGTGCTCACCGCTTGAGTTCTGGGAACTGTTGGTGTCCACCAGGCTGGACTGGGTTTTGCTCTCTATTTTCCGACTGAAGGGACGGTCTGTGGAATATAACAAATCAAATTGTTTTAGTCACATGCTTCGTAAACAACAGGTGTAGACTAACAGTGAAATGCTTACTTACGGGCCCTTCCCAACAATGCAGAGAGAAAGAAAATAGAGAAATAATAGAAAAGTAAAACACTAAATAAAAGTATGAATAAATACAAATGTTTTAACTGACAAGACCCAAAGAAAAACCATTGCACGCTCCAAAAAGGTTTCTTACTTGATGTGTAAAAACAGTCCAGATATACAAAAAAATAGTTATTTTTGAGTGTAGACCTCTGACAAGACATGGGTGAAAAACAGGTGGATACATAATTTATCATACAATAATGGTGGATGTTGACACAATAGATGCTTTCCAAAGCCCATACAATTCTAATCCAGTGAATTGGGTACTACATATTGAATGTCACCTTGGGATGATTCATTGCTTTTTCGTCACCGGATTCAATAAAAAAGGTATATTCACCCATAGCATTTGAATATGGGTCCTACTACTCCTGTCCACCATCTCTTTTGACCCATTATTCTGTACTAGAGGAGTGTGTCATGCTTTAAATAGCTCTGCATATACAGAATGCTCAGTGGAGGAACTGATCAGGTGAGAGATATGACAGATAAGATGAGCGAGGGGCTTCAGATCACAGCAGAGAAAGTTGAGAGAAAACGATCTGCGGCAGGAGATTGTAGCCTTGCTTTACAGTGATATCAAATGTTACTGTGCCTTGCAAAAGTATTCATCCCCCTTGGCGTTTTTCCTATTTTGTTGCATTACATGTAATGGACATACACAAAATAGTCCAAATTGGTGAAATGAAATGAAAAAAGATTACTTAAATAACGGAAAAGTGGTGCATGCATATGTATTCACCCCCTTTGCTATGAAGCCCCTAAATAAGATCTGGTGCAACCAATTACCTTCAGAAGTCACATAATTAGTTAAATAAAGTCCACCTGCGTGCAATGTAAGTGTCACATGATCTCAGTATATATACACCGGTTCTGAAAGGCCCCAGAGTCTGCAACACCACTAAGCAAGGGGCACCACCAAGCAAGCGGCACCATGAAGACCAAGGAGCTCTCCAAACAGGTCAGGGACAAAGTTGTGGAGAAGTACAGATCAGGGTTGGGTTATAAAAAAATATCTGAAACTTTGAACATCCCACGGAGCACCATTAAATCCATTATTTAAAAATGTTTAAAGAACATTGCACCACAACAAACCTGCCAAGAGAGGGCCGCCCACCAAAACTCACAGACCAGGCAAGGAGGGCATTAATCAGAGAGGCAACAAAGAGACCAAAGATAACCCTGAAGGAGCTGCAAAACTCCACAGCGGAGATTGGAGTATATGTCCATAGGACCACTTTAAGCCGTACACTCCACAGAGCTGGGCATCACAGAAGAATGGCCAGAAAAAAGCAATTGCTTAAAGAAATAAATAAGCAAACACGTTTGGTGTTCGCCAAAAAGGCATGTGGGAGACTCCCCAAAAATATGGAAGAAGGTACTCTGGTCAGATGAGACTAAAATTGAGCTTTTTGGCCATCAACGAAAACGCTATGTCTGGCGCAAACCCAACACCTCTCATCACCCCGAGAACACCATCCCCACAGTAACGCATGGTGGTGGCAGCGTCATGCTTTGGGGATGTTTTTCATTGGCAGGGACTGGGAAACTGGTCAGAATTGAAGGAATGATGGATGGCGCTAAATACAGGGAAATTATTGTGGGAAACCTGTTTCTGTCTTCCAGAGATTTGAGACTGGGAAGGAGGTTCACCTTCCAGCAGGACAATGGCCCTAAGCATACTGCTAAAAAGCAACACTCGATTGGTTTAAGGGGAACATTTAAATGTATTGGAATGGCCTAGTCAAAGCCCAGACCTCAATCCAATTGAGAATCTGTGCTATGACTTAAAGATTGCTGTACACCAGCAGAACCCCATCCAACGAGCTGGAGCGGTTTTGCCTTTAAGAATGGGCAAAAATCCCAGTGGCTAGATGTGCCAAGCTTATAGAGACATACCCCAAGAGACTTGCAGCTGTAATTGCTGCAAAAGGTGGCTCTACAAAGTATTGTCTTTGGGGGGGTGAATAGTTATGCACGCTCAAGTTCTGTTTTTGTCTTATTTCTTGTTTGTTTCACAAAAAATATATTTTGCATATTCAAAGTGGTAGGCATGTTGTGTAAATCAAATGATACAACCCCCCAGAACATCCATTTTAATTCCAGGTTGTAAGGCAACAAAATAGGAAAAATGCCAAGGGGGTGAATACTTTCGCAAGCCACTGTACATAACAACAGCTAGGGTTTGATTGAACCTGCCCACTGTATGATAAACTCTCAGGTCCATTTCAAGCTCTAAAAGTTGACATCTTTAAGGGTTTAGAACACCCTTTTTGGTTGTCACTCTATATACATTCACACACAGCGATTGTGAATGAGTTAGTGTGCGAGTAGATTAAGCACAGATCCCAGCTCAGTTGTCCATACCGGTTTCTAATTTAGTGGCACTGTATTTGCTGACGTCCATGTTTCCACCCACACTTCCACGTGACCGAGGCGACTTCATATTATCGAAGGACCAATCTGTGGGTAGAGAGTTCTGTCAGTACAATCATATAAATAACAGTGGTAACTTATCTACCTACTTTAACTGAACTGATGATCTAACACAGGTGAGTTTGGGAGGTTAGAGATAGGTTAGACTACAACAGATGACTAGTCCCTTCCGTAGACCTGTGAGATGACTTACTCGTTGGTTGGTGAAGAGCCACATGCTCCTGGTATGGGTTGAAGTACTTGTACTGCTTCCCACAGAACTCACACACATAGCTCCCAGTTTCTGTGGGAGAAAATGACAGAGGTTACCCAAAATATCACATTACTTGCATGCGATAAAAATGACTTCCTGCAATGATATAAGAATAACATGAGTAGCATCCTTGGTGGTTCACTGAAATGGTTTCCTTAATTTTCAGTTGTGGGGAAATTGTGAGACTGAATTATTCCCCAAATCTAATCATATTGTATTACGCTCATAATGGGATATAATGTACTAATACCTATCCCCAGACCCAAATACATTGCATGTATGAGGTAAAGCGCTAAATGCTAAAACTAATAACATTGCCTTAATAACACACTGCAAGAGGATGGATTTCAGATACATAATCAATCCCTTTGAAGAGTATACACTGAGTGTCACCCCCTCTTCAAAGGGGGTGACACTCTAGATCCAAACTGTTATAGACCTATATCCATCCTGCCCTGCCTTTCGAAAGTATTGGAAAGCCAAGTTAACAAACAGATCACCAACCATTTCGAATCCCACAGTACCTTCTCCGCTATGCAATCCGGTTTCTGAGCTGGTCATGGGTGCACCTCAGCCACGCTCAAGGTCCTAAACGATATTATAAACGCGATCGATAAAAGACAGTACTGCGCAGCCGTCTTCATTGACCTTGCCAAGGCTTTCGACTCTGTCAACCATCGCATTCTTATTGGCAGACTAAATAGCCTTGGCTTCTCTAATGACTGCCTCGCCTGGTTCACCAACTACTTCTCAGATTGAACTCTGTGTGTTAAATCGGAGGGCCTGTTGTCTGGACCTCTGGCCGTCTCTATGGGGGTGACACAGGGTTAAATTCTCGGGCCGACTCTATTCTCTGTGTATATCAATGATGTCGCTCTTGCTGCTGGTGACGCTCGGATCCACCTCTATGCGGACGACACCATTTTGTATACATCTGGCCCTTCATTGGACAATGTGTTAACAAACCTCCAAACGAGCTTCAACGCCATACAACACTCCTTCCGTAGCCTCCAACTGCTCTTAAACACTAGTAAAACTAAATGCATGCTCTTCAACCGAACGCTGCTTGCACCCACCCACCCGACTAGAATCACTACTCTCGGCGGGTCTGACCTAGAGTATGTGGACAACTATAAATACCTACAGTGGGGAGAACAAGTATTTGATACACTGCCGATTTTGCAGGTTTTCCTACTTACAAAGCATGTAGAGGTCTGTCATTTTTATCATAGGTACAACTTCAACTGTGAGAGACGGAATCTAAAACAAAAATCCAGAAAATCACTTTGTATGATTTTTAATATGATTTTGCCCTGGCTGTGTGTTTCGGGTCGTTGTCATGCTGGAAGACCCAGCCACGACCCATCTTCAATGCTCTTACTGAGGGAAGGAGGTTGTTGGCCAAGATCTCGCGATACATGGCCCCATCCATCCTCCCCTCAATACGGTGCAGTCGTCCTGTCCCCTTTGCAGAAAAGCATCCCCAAAGAATTGTGTTTCCACCTCCATGCTTCACGGTTGGGATGGTGTTCTTGGGGTTGTACTCATCCTTCTTCTTCCTCCAAACACGGCGAGTGGAGTTTAGACCAAAAAGCTCTATTTTTGTCTCATCAGACCACATGACCTTCTCCCATTCCTTCTCTGGTTCATCCAGATGGTCATTGGCAAACTTCAGACAGGCCTGGACATGCGCTGGCTTGAGCAGGGGGAACTTGCGTGCACTGCAGGATTTTAATCCATGACGGCGTAGTGTGTTACTAATGGTTTTCTTTGAGACTGTGGTCCCAGCTCTCTTCAGGTCATTGACCAGGTCCTGCCGTGTAGTTCTGGGCTGATCCCTCACCTTTCTCATGATCATTGATGCCCCACGAGGTGAGATCTTGCATGGAGCCCCAGACCGAGGGTGATTGACCGTCATCTTGAACTTCTTCCATTTTCTAATAATTGCGCCAACAGTTGTTGCCTTCTCACCAAGCTGCTTGCCTATTGTCCTGTAACCCAACCCAGCCTTGTGCAGGTCTACAATTTTATCCCTGATGTCCTTACACAGCTCTCTGGTCTTGGCCATTGTGGAGAGGTTGGAGTCTGTTTGATTGAGTGTGTGGACAGGTGTCTTTTATACAGGTAACGAGTTCAAACAGGTGCAGTTAATACAGGTAATGAGTGGAGAACAGGAGGGCTACTTCAAGAAAAACTAACAGGTATGTGAGACCTGGAATTCTTATTGGTAGGTAGGTGATCAAATACTTATGTCATGCAATAAAATGCAAATTAATTACTTATAAATCATACAATGTGATTTTCTGGATTTTTGTTTTAGATTCCGTCTCTCACAGTTGAAGTGTACCTATCATAAAAATTACAGACCTCTACATGCTTTGTAAGTAGGAAAACCTGCAAAATCGGCAGTGTATCAAATACTTGTTCTCCTCACTGTAGGTGTCTGATTAGACTGTAAACTCTCGTTCCAGACTCACATTAAGCATCTCCAATCAAAAGTTAGATCTAGAATCGGCTTCCTATTTCGCAACAAAACCTCCTTCACTCATGCTGCCAAACATGCTCTCGTAAAACTGACTATCCTACCGATCCTTGACTTTGGCGATGTCATTTACAAAATAGCCTCCAACACTCTACTCAGTAAATTGGATGTAGTCTATCACAGTGCCATCCGTTTTGTCACCAAAGCCCCATATACTACCCACCATTGTGACCTGTACGCTCTTGTTGGCTGGCCCTCACTACATATTTGTCACCAAACCCACTGGCTCCAGGTCATCTATAAATCACTGCTAGGCAAATCCCAGTCTTATCTTAGCTCACTGGTCACCATAGCAACACCCACCCGTAGTCTGCGCTCCAGCAGGTATATCTCACTGGTCAACCCCAAAGCCAACACCTCCTTTGGCCGCCATTCCTTCCAGTTCTCTGCTGCCAATGACTGGAACGAACTGCAAAAATCTCTGAAGCTGGAGACTTATCTCCCTCACTAACTTTAAGTGTCAGTTGTCAGAGCAGCTTACCGATCACTGCACCTGTACACAGCCTTTCTGAAATTAGCCCACCCAACTACCTCATCCCCATATTGTTATTTATTTTGCTAATTTGCACCCCAGTATCTCTATTTGCACATCATCTTTTGCACATCTATCATTCCAGTGTTAATACGAAATTGTAACTATTTTGCACTATAGCCTATTTATTGCCTTACCTCCATAACTTACTACATTCGCACACACTGTATATATATTTTCTGTTGTATTTTTGACTTTGTTTTGTTTACCCCATATGTAAACCTGTGTTGTTGTTTTTAATCGCACTGCTTTGCTTTATCTTGGCCAGGTTGCAGTTGTAAATGAGAAGTTGTTCAACTGGCTTACCTGGTTAAATAAAGGTGAAAAAATTAAAAATAAAGTGTACAAAACACAGATGACAGACTGACCAGGTGAATCCCGGTGAAAGCTATGATCCCTTATTGATGCCACTTGTTAAATCCACTTCAATCAGTGTAGATTTGTATTTGTATTTATTATGGATCCCCATTAGCTGCTGCCAAGGCAGTTATACCTTTTTTTTTAACATTACAATACATTCACAACAGATGAAGGAGAGGAGACAGGTTAACAAAGGATTTTTAAGCCTCAAGACAATTGAGACATGGATTGTGTATGTGTGCCATTCTGAGGGTGAAAGGGCAAGACAAAATACTTAAGTGCCTTTGAACGGGGTATGGTAGTAGGTGCCAGGCGCACTGGTTTGAGTGCGTCAAGAACTGCAACGCTACTTGGTTTTTCACACTCAACAGTTTCCCGTGTGTATCAAGAATGGTCCACCACCCAAAGGACTTAGAGTCAACATGGGCCAGCATCCCTGTGGAACACTTGACACCTTGTAGTCCATGACCCTGATGAATTGAGGCTGTTCTGAGGGCAAAAGGGGGTGCAACTCAATATTAGGAAGGTGTTCAGTGTATATCTCGCACAGTATGGTGTGCCCAATAGCAAAACCCTAATCTTCCAAGCAACAGCAGACCAGCATGCAGTGCAGCCTTACTTGGTCCTATTTTTTGAAAGGGTTCCACTGGCTCCTCCTCCTTGAGGTCTTCCACAGGTCCTAGAACCACCTGCTCGTATGGGTCTGGGGAGAGGGGAAGACCGAGGAATATGGAGGAAGGGGTCAAGTTAATTCACACAGGGTACTTTCTTTAGAGCAGCAGTAGCCGTGGAAGTGAAGTTTCAATCAAATAGCTCTGCCTTAAGGGCTACAAGGACACTACTCTTACAAATATCTGCCATGTGACTGCCTTGTTTACTGTTCTAAGCACTTTGAGATCTTCCTTTTACCAGGACATTGCATCCTCAACTTCCCAAGAATTTATTCTAAACAAACCCACAAACTTCGATGGAACTGCAAGTCAAGGCAACATTGCTACTGAGACAGAACAAGTTCCCATTTGAATTCGGCGGCAGGTAGCTTAGTGGTTAAGAGCGTTGTGCCAGTAACCGAAAGGTCGCTGGTTCTAATCCCTGAGCCAACTAGGTGAAAAATCTGTCGATGTGCCCTTGAGCAAGGCACTTAACCCTAATTGCTACTGTAAGTCGCTCTGGATAAGAGCGTCTGCTGAATGATAAAATACAAATACAATTAAAAACAGACAAAGAATAGAAAAGGCCTAGTAGGAACACAATAATGGAGAGTAAAAGGAGAAGAGAGGGTACATAGTCAGTTACCGTCAACAGCATGCAGGTCACGGTGCTCCTGGAAGCAACTGTAGTACTTGTATTTCTTCCCGCAGATGTCACAGGAGTAGCGGAAACTATCTGCATTCGGACAAACAGAGACCACACTGGTCTGTGGCACACACGGGAATGCAATGACGTCACATCCCACTGGTCACTGCCTAGCTTACAGCAGTCATTTGTTTCAGTTCACTCAATAAGGTATAAAAACCAGTGGATGGTTTGATGTGTTATTGGTCCATCGAGTTTGCTTTTGTGCAGTGTTGGCATATTCCATGTTGTACAAGAAGAAGATTGTTTTTTGAGATGTGACCTATTGTCTTACTGGGAGAATTATCAAGGTGGTGTTGTGGGGAGAATGGTGCAGGTCAAAACATAGGGTTTGTAGCTACAGTGAGGGAAAAATGTATTTGATCCCCTGCTGATTTTGTACGTTTGCCCACTGACGAAGACATGATCAGTCTTTCATTTTAATGGTAGGTTTATTTGAACAGTGAGAGACAGAATAACAACAACAAAAAATCCAGAACAACGCATGTCAAAAATGTTAGAAATTGATTTGCATTTTAATGAGGGAAATAAGTATTTGACCCCTCTATAAAACATGACTTAGTACTTTGTGGCAAAACCCTTGTTGGCAATCACAGAGGCCAGACGTTTCTTGTAGTTGACCACCAGGTTTGCACACATCTCAGGAGGGATTTTGTCCCACTCCTCTTTGCAGATCTTCTCCAAGTCATTAAGGTTTCAAGCCTGACGTTTGGCAACTCGAACCTTCAGCTCCCTCCACAGATTATCTATGGGATTAAGGTCTGGAGACTGACTAGGCCACTCCAGGACCTTAATGTGCTTCTTCTTGAGCCACTCCTTTGTTGCCTTGGCCATGTGTTTTGGGTCATTGTCATGCTGGAATACCCATCCACGACCCATTTTCAATGCCCTGGCTGAGGGAAGGAGGTTCTCACCCAAGGTTTGACGGTACATGGCCCCGTCCATCGTCCCTTTGATGCGGTGAAGTTGTCCTGTCCCCTTAGCAGAAAAACACTCCCAAAGCATAAATGTTTCCACCTCCATGTTTGACGGTGGGGATGGTGTTCTTGGGGTCATAGGCAGAATTCCTCCTCCTCCAAACACGGCGAGTTGAGTTGATGCCAAAGAGCTCCATTTTGGTCTCATCTGACCACAACACTTTCACCCAGTTCTCCTCTGAATCATTCATATGTTCATTGGCAAACTTCAGACGGGCCTGTATATGTGCTTTCTTGAGCAGGGGGACCTTGCGGGCGCTGCAAGATTTCAGTTCTTCACGGCGTAGTGTGTTACCAATTGTTTTCTTGGTGACTATGGTCCCAGCTGCCTTGAGATCATTGACAAGATCCTCCCGTGTAGTTCTGGCCTGATTCCTCACCGTTCTCATGATCATTGCAAATCCACGAGGTGAGAGTTTGCATGGAGCCCCAGGCCGAGGGAGATTGACAGTTATTTTGTGTTTCTTCCATTTGCGAATAATCGCACCAACTGTTGTCACCTTCTCACCAAGCTGCTTGGCGATGGTCTTGTAGCCCATTCCAGCCTTGTGTAGGTCTACAATCTTGTCCCTGACATCCATGGAGAGCTCTTTGGTCTTGGCCATGGTGGAGAGTTTGGAATCTGATTGATTGATTGCTTCTGTGGACAGGTGTCTTTTATACAGGTAACAAACTGAGATTAGGAGCACTCCCTTTAAGAGTGTGCTCCTAATCTCAGTTCGTTACCTGTATAAAAGACACCTAGGAGCCAGAAATCTTTCTGATTGAGAGGGGGTCAAATACTTATTTCCCTCATTAAAATACAAATCAATTTATAACATTTTTGACATGTGTTTTTCTGGATCTTTTTGTTGTTATTCTGTCTCTCACTGTTCAAATAAACCTAGATTAAAATTATTGACTTATCATGTCTTTGTCAGTGGGCAAACGTACAAAATCAGCAGGGAATCAAATACTTTTTTCCCTCACTGTATAGTGCCTTCAGAAAGTATTCAAACCCTGGACTTTTTCCACATTTTGTTGTCTTACAGCCTGAATTTAAAATGGATTAAATTGAGATTTTGGCATTACTGGCCTACACACACAAAGTGGAATAGTGTTTTTAGACATTTTTACAAATTAATTAAAAATGAAAAAGCTGAAATGTCTTGAGTCAATAAGTATTCAACCCCTTTATGGCAAGCCTAAATAAGTTGAGTATAAATGTGCTTAACAATTCACATAATAAGTTGCATGGACTCACTGTGTGTGCAATAATAGTGTTTAACATGATTTCTGAATGACTAGCTCATCTCTGTACCCCACACATACAGATAATTGTAAGGTCCCTCAGTCGAGGAGTGAATTTCAAACACAGATTCAACCGCAAAGACCAGGGAGGTTTTCCATTGCCAAAGAAGGGCACCCATTGGTAGATGGGTAAAAAAAAAAGCAGACATTGAATATCCCTTTTAACATGGTGAAGATATTAAGTACAATTTGGATGGTGTATCAATATACCCAGTCACTACATTAAGGCACTAAAGTAAAACTACAAAACATTTGGCTAAGAAATGACCTTTATGTCCTGAATACAAAGTGTTGTGTTGTTTGCCCCAAACATATCACTGAGGACAACTCTTCATATTGTTGGAAACTGACTAATTGACTTGAGCACGTTTTAGTATGTTTATATAAAGTGGCCTAGCAGTAGTGATTATAGTGTTATGGGTTAGATAGAATGATCTACACTGAACAAAAATATTTACGCAATAGGCAACAATTTCAAAGATTTTACTCAGTTACAGTTCATAAGGAAATCAGTCAATTGAAATAAATTCATTAGGCCCTAATCTATGGATTTCAAGACTGGAAATACAGATATGCATCTGTTGGACACAGATACCTTTAAAAAAAAAAGTAGAAGCGTGGATCAGAAAACCAGTCAGTATCTCGTGACCACCATTTTGCCTCAAGCAGCGCAACATCTCCTTCGCTTCGAGTTGACCACACTGTATATTGTGGCCTGTGGAATGTTGTCCCACTCCTCTTCAATGGCTTTGCGAAGTTGCTGGAAATTGGCAGTAACTGGAACACGCTGTCATACACATCAATCAAGAGCATCCCAGAAATGCTCAATGGATGACATGTCTGGTGAGTATGCAGGCCATGGAAGAACTGGGACATTTACAGCTTCCAGGAATTGTGTACAGATCCTTGCGTGCATTATCATGTTGAAACATGAGGTGATGGCGGCGGATGAATGGCACGACAATGGGCCTCAGGATCTCGTCACGGTATGTCTGTGCATTCAAATTGCCATTGATAAAATGCAATTGTGTTCATTGTCCGTCGCTTATGCCTGCCCATACCATAACCCCACCGGCACAATGGGCCACTCTCTTCACAACATTGACATCAGCAAACCGCTCGCCCACACGACGCCATACATGCTGTCTGACAGCTCCCTGGTACAGTTGAAACGGAGATTCATCCGTGAAGAGCACAATTCTCCAGCATGTCAGTGGCCATCGGAAGTGAGCATTTGCCCACCAACGTCGTTTAAGACGCAAAACTGCAGTCAGGTCAAGACCCTGGTGAGGACGACAAGCACGCAGATGAGCCATGTGCAGAAATTCTTCGGTTGTGCAAACTAGGGCTGTCCAAAAAAAAGAAAATCTTAACAACTTGGTTGGAATTTTTAAATGTTTATTTTACCCTACGTAGACACACCCTTTGTGTTTTAATAAAATCAACTATATGTAGGCTACTGAGCTTGTCTTATGCTTTAAGCACATGTTGATAAAATAATTAAAAAGACACAAGTGACTCGAGGGAGCCAGAGATCAAGATAGCCTAACCAGAAAAAAGCATGTTCCTGACCCTCTCCCTCCCGCTGCTGCTGGCCTTCGCAGATTCTGCTGTTACACTCCTAAAAGGCTACACCAGGGGACAGCAACCTTTTCTTCTTCTATATCATATCATGGCTGTCCGCAAACAATCATTTAAGTGCATGCCGCCACCTACTATGCTGGAATGTACGATCAATCATGATCTGCCCAATTCTGTACTACCATGAAAATAAAAACCAAATAAATCCCTACTAACTTCTACCACACCCTCCCCCTCCCCCAAAAAACCCTCCAACCCCATTACACTTCATCATGGTGAAACACTCCACCTTTAGGATTGTTCAGCATGTCAACAGTAACATCTGTTACCCCCAATATCTCTTTTGCCGTCTCCACAATAACCTTCAACCTGGCATTTTTTGCTTTCCACAAACCAAGACATATTGATAACTTTACCAATAAAAGCTATGAAGTCAACTTTATTCATTATCAAAGTGTCCTTTGACATTGCACATTCATGAGCGCAAGGTTTCTGAGCAGGCCTTCAAACCATGCCAGGACCAGCAGAAACACCAGCCCCGACATTAGGTCCCCTTACTACAGGAGCAGCCATGGAAGCTCCATCATTCCACACTGTAGTTCCACCAATCTGTCTTATAGCCTCTGCATACAATACATCATGACTAATTCTATACAGTGCATTCGGAAAGTATTCAGACCCCTTCTTCCACATTTTGTTACGTTACAGCCTTATTCTAAAATGTATTACATTATTTTTTTTACTCATCAATCTACACACAATCTCCCATAATGAAAAAGTAAAAACAGGTTTTTCGAAATCTTTGCAAATGTATTAAAAATGAAAAACAAAAATACCTTATTTACATAAGTATTCAGACCCTTTGCTATGAGACTCAAAATCTAGCTCCGGTGCATCCTGTTTCCATTGATCATCCTTGAGATGTTTCTACAACTTGATTGGAGTCCACCTGTGGTAAATTCAATTAATTGGACATAATTTGGAAAGGCACACAAATCAAATCAAATTTTATTTGCCACATGCGCCGAATAAAACAGGTGTAGACCTTGAAATGCTTACTTACAAGCCCTTAACCAACAATGCAGTTGTAAGAAAACTAAGTGTCAAGTAAAACATTTAATTAAAAATAATTAAAGAGCAGCAGTAAAATAAAATTACAGTAGGGAGCCTATACACAGGAGGTACAGGTACAGAGTCAATGTGTGGGGCAGAGGTTAGTAGAGGTAATTGAGGTAATATGTACATGTGAGTAGAGTTAAAGTGACTATGCATAGATAATAAACAGAGAGTAGCAGCAGCGTAAGAGAGGGAGTGGGGTGGGGTGGGGACAATGCAAATAGTCCGGGTAGCCATGATTAGCTGTTCAGGAGTCTTATGGCTTGGGGGTAAAAGCTGTTAAGAAGCCTTTTGGACCTAGACTTGGCGCTCCAGTACCGCTTGCTGTGCGGTAGCAGAGAGAACAGTCTATGACTAGGGTGGCTGGAGTCTTACCATTTTTAGGGCCTTCCTCTGACACCGCCTGGTATATAGAGGTCCTGGATGGCAGGAAGCTTGGCCCCAGTGATGTACTGGGCCGTACGCACTACCCTCTGTAGTGTCTTTCGGTCGAAGGCTGAGCAGTTGCCATAACAGGCAGTGATGCAACCAGTCAGGATGCTCTCGATGGTGCAGCTTTAGAACTTTTTGAGGATCTGAGGACCCATGCCGAATCTTTTCAGTCTCCTGAGGAGGAAGAGGCTTTGTCATGCCATCTTCACGACTGTCTTGGTGTGTTTGGACCATGATAGTTTGTTGGTGATGTGGACACCAAGGAACTTGAAGCTCTCAACCTGTTCCACTACAGCCCCGTCGATGAGAATGGGGGCGTGCTCAGTCCTGTTTTTTTTCCTATAGTCCAAAATCATCTCCTTTGTCTTGATCTCATTGAGGGAGAGGTTGTCTCATCGTTGTCGGTGATCATTCCTACCACCGTTGTGTCGTCGGCAAACTTAATGATGGTGTTGGAGTCATGCCTGGCCATGCAGTCAAGGGTGAACAGGGAGTACAGGAGGGGACTGAGCACGCACCCCTGAGGGGCCCCTCAGGGGTTCGTGTCAGATGTGCCGCGTGTCAGATGTGCTGTTACCTACCCTTACCACCTGGGGGCGGCCCGTCAGGAAGTACAAGATCCAGTTGCAAAGGGAGGTGTTTAGTCCCAGGGTCCTTAGCTTAGTGATGAGCTTTGAGGGCACTATGGTGTTGAACGCTGAGCTGTAGTCAACTAAATGAATAGCATTCTCACATACAGTGGGGGAAAAAAAGTATTTAGTCAGCCACCAATTGTGCAAGTTCTCCCACTTAAAAAGATGAGAGAGGCCTGTAATTTTCATCATAGGTACACGTCAACTATGACAGACAAAATGAGAAATAAAATTCCAGAAAATCACATTGTAGGATTTTTAATGAATTTATTTGCAAATTATGGTGGAAAATAAGTATTTGGTCAATAACAAAAGTTTCTCAATACTTTGTTATATACCCTTTGTTGGCAATGACACAGGTCAAACGTTTTCTGTAAGTCTTCACAAGGTTTTCACACACTGTTGCTGGTATTTTGGCCCATTCCTCCATGCAGATCTCCTCTAGAGCAGTGATGTTTTGGGGCTGTCGCTGGGCAACACGGACTTTCAACTCCCTCCAAAGATTTTCTATGGGGTTGAGATCTGGAGACTGGCTAGGCCACTCCAGGACCTTGAAATGCTTCTTACGAAGCCACTCCTTTGTTGCCCGGGCGGTGTGTTTGGGAACATTGTCATGCTGAAAGACCCAGCCACGTTTCATCTTCAATGCCCTTGCTGATGGAAGGAGGTTTTCACTCAAAATCTCACGATACATGGCCCCATTCATTCTTTCCTTTACACGGTTCAGTCATCCTGGTCCCTTTGCAGAAAAACAGCCCCAAAGCATGATGTTTCCACCCCCATGCTTCACAGTAGGTATGGTGCAACTCAGCATTCTTTGTCCTCCAAACACGACAAGTTGAGTTTTTACCAAAAAGTTATATTTTGGTTTCATCTGACCATATGACATTCTCCCAATCCTCTTCTGGATCATCCAAATGCACTCTAGCAAACTT
Organism: Coregonus lavaretus; assembly: GCF_964263955.1. Lineage (NCBI taxonomy): Eukaryota > Metazoa > Chordata > Actinopteri > Salmoniformes > Salmonidae > Coregonus > Coregonus lavaretus. Next base: position 24,544,950 of record NC_140011.1, on the reverse strand, counting down.
CAGACGGGCCTGGACATGTACTGGCTTAAGCAGGGGGACACGTCTGGCACTGCAGGATTTGAGTCCCTGGCGGCGTAGTGTGTTACTGATGGTAGGCTTTGTTACTTTGGTCCCAGCTCTCTGCAGGTCATTCACTAGGTCCCCCCGTGTGGTTCTGGGATTTTTGCTCACCGTTCTTGTGATCATTTTGACCCCATGGGGTGAGAACTTGCGTGGAGCCCCAGATCGAGGGAGATTATCAGTGGTCTTGTATGTCTTCCATTTCCTAATAATTGCTCCCACAGTTGATTTCTTCAAACCAAGCTGCTTACCTATTGCAGATTCAGTCTTCCCAGCCTGGTGCAGGTCTACAATTTTGTTTCTGGTGTCCTTTGACAGCTCTTTGGTCTTGGCCATAGTGGAGTTTGGAGTGTGACTGTTTGAGGTTGTGGACAGGTGTCTTTTATACTGATAACAAGTTCAAACAGGTGCCATTAATACAGGTAATGAGTGGAGGACAGAGGAGCCTCTTAAAGAAGAAGTTACAGGTCTGTGAGAGCCAGAAATCTTGCTTGTTTGTAGGTGACCAAATACTTATTTTCCACCATCATTTGCAAATAAATTCATAAAGAATCCTACAATGTGATTTTCTGGATTTTCTTTCCTCAATTTGTCTGTCATAGTTGACGTGTACCTATGATGAAAATTACAGGCCTCTCTCATCTTTTTAAGTGGGAGAACTTGCACAATTGGTGGCTGACTAAATACTTTTTTCCCCCACTGTAGGTGTTCCACTTGTCCAGGTGGGAAAGAGCAGTGTGGAGTGCAATAGAGATTGCATCATCTGTGGATCTGTTGGGGTGGTATGCAAATTGGAGTGGGTCTAGGGTTTCTGGGATAATGGTGTTGTGAGCCATGAACAGCCTTTCAAAGCACTTCATGGCTACAGATGGGAGTGCTACGGGTCGGTAGACATTTAGGCAGGTTATCTTAGTGTTCTTGGGCACAGGGACTATGGTGGTCTGCTTGAAACATGCTGGTATTACAAACTCAGTCAGGGACATGTTGAAAATGTCAGTGAAGACACTTGCCAGTTGGTCAGCGCATGCTTTGAGTACACGTCCTGGTTATCCGTCTGGCCCTGTGGCCTTGTGAATGTTGACCTGCTTAAAAGTCTTACTCACATCGGCTACGGAGAGCGTGATCACAGAGTCCGGAACAGCTGGTGCTCTCATGCATGCTTCAGTGTTGCTTGCCTCGAAGCGAGCATAGAAGTGATTTAGCTCGTCTGGTAGGCTCCTGTCACTGGGCAGCTCGCGGCTGTGCTTCCCTTTGTAGTCTATAATAGTTTCCAAGCCCTGCCACATCCAACGAACGTCGGAGCCGGAGTAGTACGATTCAATCTTAGTCCTGTATTGACTCTTTGCCTGCTTGATGGTTCGTCGGAGGGCATAGCGGGATTTCTTATAAGCGTCCGGGTTAGAGTCCCGCTCCTTGAAAGCGGCAGCTCTACCCTTTAGCTCAATGTGGATGTTGCCTGTAATCCATGGCTTCTGGTTGGGTTATGTACGTACGGTCACTGTGGGGACGACGTCATCGATGCACTTATTGATGAAGCCAGTGACTGATGTGGTGTACTCCTCAATGCCATCGGAAGAATCCCGGAACATATTCCAATCTGTGCTAGCAAAACATTTCTGTAGCTTAGCATGTGTCATCTGACCACTTCCTTATTAATCAAGTCACTGGTGCTTCCTGCTTTAGTTTTTGCTTATAAGCAGGAATAATTACGGTCAGATTTGCAAAATGGAGGGCGTTGGAGAGCTTTGTACACATCTCTGTGGGTGGAGTAAAGGTGGTCTAGTTTTTTTCCCTCTGCTTGCACATTTAACATGCTGGTAGAAATTAGGTAGAACGGATTTAAGTTTCCCCACATTAAAGTCCCCTGCCACTAGGAGCGCTGCCTCTGGATGAGCATGTTCCTGTTTGATTATGGCCTTATACAGCTCATTGAGTGCAGTCTTAGTGCCAGCATCGGTTTGTGATGGTAAATAGATAGCTACGAAAAATATAGATGAAAACTCTCTTGGTAAATAGTGTGGTCTACAGCTTATCATGAGATACTCTACCTCAGGCGAGCAAAACCTCGAGACTTCCTTAGCATTAGATTTCGTGCACCAGCTGTTGTTTACAAATATACAGAGACCCCCAACCCTTGTCTTACCGGAGTCAGCCGTTCTATCCTGCCGATGTAGCATATATCCCGCCAGCTGTATGTTATCCATGTCGTTGTTCAGCCACGACTCGGTGAAACATAAGATATTACGGATTTTAATGTCCCGTTGGTAGGATATCCTTGATCGTAGTCGTCCATTTTGTTTTCCAATGATTGTACGTTGGCTAATAGGACTGATTGAAGAGGCAGATTACTTGCTCGCTGTCAGATCCTTACAAGGCACCCCAACCTTTCTCATGCGAATGACAGGGATTTGGGCCGTGTCGGGTGTCTGTAGAATATCCTTCACGTCCGACTTGTTGAAGAAAAAACTTTGTCCAATACGAGGTGAGAAATCGCTGTCCTGGTATCCAGAAGCTCTTTTTGTACAGAACAACTTACAAACCACACAACCTGTCTATATAAAGGTCCAACAGTTGACAGTGCATGTCAGAGAAAAAACCAAGCCATGAGGTCGAAATAATTCTCTGTAGAACTCCGAGACAGGATTGTGTCGAGGCACAGATCCGGGGACGGGTACCAAAACATTTCTGCAGCATTGAAGGTCCAAGAAAACAGTCACCTCCATCATGTTTGAAAATGGAAGAAGTTTGGAACCACCAAGACTCTTGCTAGAGCTGGCCGCCCGGCCAAACTGAGCAATCGGGGGAGAAGGGCCTTGGTCAGGGAGGTGACCAAGAACCCGATGGTCACTGACAGAGCTCCAGAGTTCCTCTGTGGAGATGGGAGAACCTTCCAGAAGTACAATCATCTCTGCAGCACTCCACCAATCAGGCCTTTGTGGTAGAGTGGCCAGATGGAAGAGACTCTTCAATAAAAAAGGCACATGACAGCCCACTTGGAGTTTGCCAAAAGGCAGCTAAAGGACTCTCCGACCATGAGAAACAAGATTCTCTGGTCTGATGAAACAAAGATTGAACTCTCTGGCCTGAATGCCAAGCGTCACGTCTGGAGGAAATCTGGCACTATGCCTACGGTGAAGCATGGTGGTGGCAGCATCATGCTGTGGGGATGTTTTTCAGCAGCAGGGACTGGGAGACTAGTCAGAATCGAGGGAAAGATGAACGGAGCAAAGTACAGAGAGATCCTTACAGACTCAAGGCTGTAATCACTTGGTCATTATGGGGTATTGTGTGTAGATTGATGAGGGAAAACAACAATTTAATCAATTTTAGAATAAGGCTGTAACATAACAAAATGTGGAAAACGTAAAAGGGGTCTGAATACTTTCCTAAACACTTTCCTAAATGCTGCACTATGCCCCCCCCACTATGCCCCCCCCCCCCTTTTGGCCTCAATCACTCCTCCTCCCTTCACATTTTCTTTAATATAATCTATGGACATACAGTGGGGGAAAAAAGTATTTAGTCAGCCACCAATTGTGCAAGTTGAGAGAGGCCTGTAATTTTCATTGAAGATGAAACGTGGCTGGGTCTTTCAGCATGACAATGATACCAAACACACCGCCCGGGCAACGAAGGAGGGGCTTCGTAAGAAGCATTTCAAGGTCCTGGAGTGGCCTAGCCAGTCTCCAGATCTCAACCCCATAGAAAATCTTTGGAGGGAGTTGAAAGTCTGTGTTGCCCAGCGACAGCCCCAAAACATCACTGCTCTGCTTTACTTTGGAATGGGCCAAAATACCAGCAACAGTGTGTGAAAACCGTGTGAAGACTTACAGAAAACGTTTGACCTGTGTCATTGCCAACAAAGGGTATATAACAAAGTATTGAGAAACTTTTGTTATTGACCAAATACTTATTTTCCACCATCATTTGCAAATAAATTCATTAAAAATCCTACAATGTGATTTTCTGGAGAAAAAAAATCTCATTTTGTCTGTCATAGTTGACGTGTACCTATGATGAAAATTACAGGCCTCTCTTATCTTTTTAAGTGGGAGAACTTGCAGAATTGGTGGCTGACTAAATACTTTTTTTCCCCACTGTATGTAAAAACAGTCTACATAAAGCCAACAAATAAAAACATTTCAGCCTGCAGGTAGAAAATATCCTGATAAAAATAAATATCCTATGAATCACATTGGCTACACTACACATGGCCTGTCTGCAAGGAACTTGAAACATTGTATCAACTATAAAACTTGGGTCAGGCCTGAAGCTTGAGCTAGCAAACTTGCAACATTGTATAAAATAAGTTTCCCACTCCAGTGACCTCCGGACAGACATAGCTGTAGGCTATTTGCGCAAGGGATAAGAAGTAATCAGGTAGGCCTATTTTATTACCTTTCCACCAGATCAGCGCATTACATTTTTTCCCCCTTTCACGCTGAGTGGTTATCGAAAGAGAGCTGGAAAGATTTTTCAAATAGGCTACGTTGAGGAACTATTGTCATTCTCAATGGATGTAAAAACAGACAATGTTAACATAATTAACAGAAATTACCGTAACCAAACAAACATTGTAGATTAGAAATTATGGGAATTAACAGCAAATGTACTAATGGTGAGCCATCCCCGCGGCCTCCGCAATGGATTAGTCCACTGAGACAGACGTGAATCAGACAGCTGTCTCGTGCCATAAAAAAAAATATATATATATATATATATATATATATATATATATATATATATATATATATATATATATATATATAGACTGCTCGACTGAAAAAAATATCTTGGTCGACCAACAACCTATCGACCAAACGGGGTCAGCCCTAGTAGAAACCCACAATTTCATCAGCTGTCCGGGTGGCTGGTCTCAGACCATCCCGCAGGTGAAGAAGCCGGATGTGGAGGTCCTGGGCTGGCTTGGTTACACGTGTTCTGCGGTTGTGAGGCCGGTTGGACGCACTGCCAAATTCCCTAAAACAACGTTGGAGGTGGCTTATGGTAGCGACATTAACATTCAATTCTCTGGCAACAGCTCTGGTGAACATTCCTGCAGTCAGCATGCCAATTGCACACTCCCACAAAACTTGAGACATTGTGTTATGTGACAAAACTGCACATTTTAGAGTGGCCTTTTATTGTCCCAAGCACAAGGTGCACCTGTGTAATGATAATGTTGTTTAAATCAGCTTCTTGATATGCCACACCTGTCAGGTGGATTAATTATCTTGGCAAAGGACAAATAATCACTAACAGGGATGTAAACAAATTTGAGAGAAATAAGGTTTTTGTGCGTATGGAAAATTTCTGGGATCTTTTATTTCAGCTCATGAACATGGGACTAACACTCTACATACTGTGTTTATATTTTGTTCAGTATATGTGCAATTGTATTTGGCCAGAGGGAGAGTATAAAAGGGGCCCGTCTCTGAGTACCAAAATGATTCCATAAGGAGAGAGTTAGAGCTGATAGATCGTAAATTACTGTCCTATAACACAGTCTTATAGCTTCACCGTCTTATATCATATTATCTTAATGTTTTAGATCTTTACTGGGTTATATCATTATATTCTTATAGTATCCACCTGTGCGTGCGTATGTGTGTGTATGTGGAATTGCTCATGGTGATCTTAGGCTTGTGTGCGGCTGCTCGGCCATGGAAACCCATTTCATGAAGCTACAGTTCTTGCACTGACGTTGCTTCCGGAGGCAGCTTGGAACTCGGTAGTGAGTGTTGCAACCGAGGACAGAGGATTTTTAGGCACTACGCGATTCAGCGGTCCAGTGAGCTTGTATGGAATACCACTTCGTGGCTGAGCCGTTGTTGCTGCTTGATGTTTCCACTTCACAATAACAGCACTTACAGTTGACCGGGGCAGCTCTAGCAGGGCAAACATTTTACAAATGTACTTGTTGGAAAGGTGGCATTCTATGATGGTGCCACGTTCAAAGTCACTGAGTTCTTCAGTAAAGCCATTCTACTGCCAATGTTTGTCTATGGAGATTGCATGGCTGTGTGCTCAATTTTATACACCTGTCCGCAACGGGTGTGGCTGAAATAGCCAAATCCACTCATTTGAAGGGGTGGCCACATACTTTTGTATATATAGTGTATATACTTAGGGATCCTAACTTCAAGAACTCTACTGACTGATAAGAAGACCGGTGAGATGCGTGGAGGAGTACCAAGTTTCCGGACTCAAGCTGATTGATTGTTCATCCTAGACACAGTAGATGAGTCGGAGGTTATAAATATATGTGCTTGTGACTTTTTATCTTGTCTTTGCAGCTGTATGACCCAGTGTGGTGAATACATCTATCATCAGCTTTTATTAGAGTCTTTCTGGATCATGGTACCAGAACTTTAAACCTAACAATATTTTCAAACATGGTGGTGGCTGCATCCTGTTATGTGTATGCTGATCATCAGCAAGGACTAGGGAAGTTTATGATATAAAAAATAAACTGAATAGAGCTAAGCACAGACAAAATCCTAGGTGAAAACCTAGTTCAGTCTTCTTTCCAACAGACACAACGAGACAAATTCACCTTTCAACAGGACAATAACCAGGCCAAATATACATTGGAGTTGCTTACCAAGACGACATTGAATGTTCCTGAGTGGCCTAGTTACAGTTTTGACTTAAAGTCAGCTTGGAAATCTATGGCAAGACTTGAAAATGGCTGTCTAGCAATGATCAACAACCAACTTCACAGAGCTTGAAACATTTTGAAAATAATAAAAGTGCAAATATTGTACAATCCATGTCTGCAAAGCACAGAGACTTACCCAGAAAGAGTCACAGTTGTAAATCGCTGCCAAAGGTGATTCTAACATTTGACTCAGGCGGTTGAATACTTATGTTATGAAGATATACAGTGCGTTCGGAGAGTATTCAGACCCCTTTACATTTTGCTACGTTAAAATCCTATTGTCCTCGGTTGCAACACTCACTACCGAGTTCCAAGCTGCCTCTGGAAGCAATATTTATTTCTCCCCGTATCAAATCTACACAAAGTACCCCATAATGACAAAGCTAAAACGTTTTTGTTTTTAACTACTGAAATATACATTTACATAAGTATTCAGACCCTTTACTCAGTAATTTGTTAAGGCACCTTTGGCAGCGATTACAGCCTTGAGTCGTCTTGGGTATGACGCTACAAGCTTAGCACACCTGTATTTGTGGAGTTTCTCCCATTCCTCTCTGCAGATCCTCTCAAGCTCTGTCAGGTTGGATGGGGGGACAGCTATTTTCAGGTCTCTCCAGAGATGTTCGATCGGGTTCAAGTCTGGGCTCTGGCTGGTCCACTCAAGGACATTCAGAGACTTGTCCCGAAGCCACTCCTGTGTTGTCTTGGCTGTGTGCTTAGGGTCGTTGTCCTGTTGGAAGGTGAACCTTTGCCCAAGTCTGAGGTCCTGAGTGATCTGGAGCAGGTTTTCATCAGGGATCTCTCTGTACTTTGCTCCGTTCATCTTTCCCTCGATCCTGACTAGTCTCCCAGTCCCTGCCGCTGAAAAACATCCCCACAGCATGATGCTGCCACCACCACGCTTCACCGTAGGGATGATGCCAGGTTTCCTCCAGACGTGACACTTGGCATTCAGGCCAAAGAGTTCAATCTTGGTTTCATCAGACCAGAGAATCTTGATTTTCATGGTCTGAGAGTCCTTTAGGGGCCTTTTGGCAAACTCCAAGCGGGCTGTTTTGTGCCTTTTGCTGAGAAGTGGCTTCCGTCTGGCCACTCTACCATAAAGGCCTGATTGGTGGAGTGCTGCAGAGATGGTTGTCCATCTGGAAGGTTCTCCCATTTCCACAGAGGAACTCTGGAGTTGTCGGGTTCTTGGTCACCTCCCTGACCAAGGCCCTTCTCCCCCGATTGCTCAGTTTGGCCGCGCGGCCAGCTCTAGGAAGAGTCTTGGTGATGGAGGCCACTGTGTTATTGGGGACCTTCAATGCTGCAGAAATGTTTTGGTACCCTTCCCCAGATCTGTTCCTCGACCCAATCCTGTCTCGGAGCTCTACGGACAATTCTTTCGACCTCACGGCTTGGTTTTTGCTCTGACATGCACTGTCAACTGTGGGACCTTATATAGACAGGTGTGTGCCTTTCCGAATCATGTCCAATCAATTAGAGTCACCACAGGTGGACTACAAATCAAGTTGTAGAAAGATCTCAAGAATGACCAATGGAAACAGGATGCACCTGAGCTCAATTTCGAGTCTCATTGCAAAGGGTCTGAACACTTATGTAAATAAGGTATTTCTAAAGACCTGTTTTCGCTTTGTCATTATGGGGTATTGTGTGTAGATTGATGAGTATTTTTATTTATTTATTTATATAAACCATTTTAGAATAAGGCTGTAACATAATAAAATGTGGAAAAAGTCAAGGGGTCTGAATACTTCCCGAATGCACTGTATTAGTGTTTTATTGCTCATGTTATTAGTATTCTTTTATTTTTTTAAACAAATGTTCACATTTTTCTTACACTTTGACACTCAAGCTGACATGAATTTTAATATGGTCAAACTATGTATCAATTAGCTATATGATTTTGATTTTTAGTACCCTTTAGGTATAAAAAAAAAATTTTATCGAAAAAATGTATTTGATTAAATATTGAATTTGGCCTTTACTATTATAGCCCAGAGAAACGCATTGAATAACACATTCATAAATGGCAAAAAATACAGTATTTTACTTCTTTTTTGGGTAGGCACAACACTACCTTCACACTTCCATAAAAAAATTTAAACCGGTACCAGTTACCTTCAGACAAGTCCCGTGACACTTTTGGGGGACGTAAAGCAAAAGGAGAACACCATCGTGTTCATGACAATCTCCCCTTTCCACAGTGGGGTCACATTAGTTTGTAGCCCAAGCAGTTCGGACACTACAAACAGAAGTTGGCACATCGACTGTATCGACTTCAGACGAGTCCCTTGACACTTGTGGGGGTCGTAGAGAAAAACGGAGGCACCCGTAGTGTTCGTGAAAGTCTCCCCTTTCCATAGAGTGGTCATAATATGTAGGTCAAGCCGTTTGGACACTACAGACGTTTTCGTGAGAAGACCGATTTTATGGATGTCTCATGGTCTGACAAACACAGCTCTAGCTATGCCATCTTTCACCGCAGATGCAGAAGTGCGACATCGGCGGATGCGATTGATCGAGATGCATCCAATGCAACAAAAAAGATATCTCTAGCTTAAACTGTGTTACTTACAGTAGATTACACCAATGCGTCAATCGACTCTAGGGGGTTAAATCCATTTTAATCCCACTTTGTAACATAACAAAATGTGGAAAAATTAAAGGGGTGTGAAGACTTTCTGAAGGCACTGTAGATGTGTGCGTGTGTATGCATGTACACACCTGTGTGTATGCGCATTCGTGAGCGCGTGCGTGTTTGTGCATGTGAAAGCATTTGCATACACATCTGTGTACTCACTGTTGGGAGTTGGTGGTGCACCCTCCCCTGGTATGCTGTCGGACTCTGCGGGTGGGGAAAGACAGAAACACATTCTTAAGAGATCTGCTGTTGGCATGGCACCAACGCTTATAACAGCTTGACTCACTCGGATCTCAGACAACATTTGGCATCGCTCACATAAAAAATGATGGATGTCAGGAAGGAGAGTGGAAGAAAAGAGTACTTAAAAAGTATTAGCGGATGAATGCAGCTGACAAGTTACTGATAAGAAATGAGCCTCAAACATAACATTACGCCATAAATCCAATTTTACATCCCCAAAATTGGATTCATGTGACTTTTGGATCGGGGATTGCATTATCATGCCTTTATATATTTAGCAGGAGAGGGATTATCAAAAATGAGGTGCTATTAAATCATGTATGCAGTGACTTGAGTTGATTATTTTGATCTTATCAAACATTTCCTATGTCATCACACAAAGAAGCCTTAGTGTTTCAGGGCAGGCCTTCCTTACCTCTGTGGGCACGGACGTGCGTCTGAAAGCAGTTGTAGTACTTGTACTTCTTCCCACATATCCCACAAACATAGGAGCCTGTGTGACAGAGGAAAGTAAATATAGAGAGGGCTGAAAATGCTGCAATAGTTAATAATAATAATAATAATAATAATTGGTCATTTAGCAGACGCTCTTATCCAGAGCGACTTACAGGAGCAATTAGGGTTAAGTGCCTTGCTCAAGGGCACATGGACAGATTTATCACCTAGTCGGCTCCGGGATTAGAACCAGCGACCTTTCGGTTACTGGCACAACGCTCTTAACCACTAAGCTACCTGCCGCCCCATAGTTGACTGCATTGATATCATTGGTCTGTAACAATATATAGAACATGCACTCAGTGACCAGTTTATTAGGTACACCACCCCATTCACAAAAATGGTTCGCTCCTACAGACAGTGAGTCACGATGAGGCATCCAGTTACTGTTCGATTGAACGTTAGAATGGGCAAAATAAGTGACCTAAGCGACTGAGCGTGGTATGATCGTCGGTGCCAGGTGCACCGGTTCCAGTATCTCAGAAACTGCCGGCCTCCTGGGCTTTTCACGCACGACAGTGTCTAGGGTTTACCGAGAATGGTGCGACAAACAAAAAACATCCAGTCAGCGGCAGTCCTGTGGGCGAAAACAGCTCGTTGATGAGAGGATGAAGGAGAATGGCAAGAATCATGCAAGCTAACAGGCGGGCCACAAACAGGCAAATAATGGTGCAGTACAACAGTGGTGTGTAGAACGGCATCTTGGATGGCACAACTCGTCGGTCCTTGTCACGGATGGGCTATTGCAGCAGGCAACCACACCGGGTTCCACTCCTATCAGCTAAAAACAAGAAGAAGCGGCTCCAGTGGACACACTGGACAATTGAGCAGCGGAAAAACATTGCCTGGTCCGACGAATCCCGGTTCCTGTTGCATCGTGCTGATGGCAGAGTCAAGATTTGGCATAAGCAGCATGAGTCCAAGACCCCATCCTGCCTGGTGTCAACGGTAAAGGCTGGTGGTGTAATGGTGTGGAGAATATTTTCCACACATTAGGTCCCTTGATACCAATTGAGCAACATTTCCATGCCCTGAAGAATTCAGGCTGTTCTAGAGGCAAAGGGAGGTCCGACCCAGTACTAGTCCCCTGTAGCTCAGTTGGTAGAGCATGGCGCTCGCAACGCCAGGGTTGTGGGTTCATTTCCCACGGGACTGGGAAATGAACTGTAAGTCGCTCTAGATAAGAGCGTCTGCTAAATGACTAAAAATGTAAAAAAATGATGTAGATGTGTGTACCTAATAAACTGGCCAATAAATGTCTCTCTCTGTGTAACATCATCATACCTAAACACTTGGGTGATTTCCCGGGCACAGATTAAGCCTAGTTCTGGACTTCAAATCATTTTCAATGGAGATTCTCCATTGAGTTTGTGAAATGTTTGCTAATTTATTAAAATACAGAAATCTCTCATTTATATAAAGTATTCACACCCCTTTGCTATGCCACTCCAAATTGGAGCTCAGGTGCATCCAATTTCCTTTGAACTTCCTTGAGACGTCGCTACAACTTGGAGTCCACCAATCATGTTTTCGCTGTCATTATGGGGTATTGTGTGAAGATAGGTGAGGAAAAAATTAATCAATTTAATCCATTTTGAATTCAGGCTGTAACAACAAAATGTGGAATAAGTCAATGGGTATGAATACTTTCTGAAGGCACTGCACATTCCAGCTGAGATGGTTAATGTTCAACTTCAGAGGCCAGTGTGTAGCTGAAGACAGGTGCAAAACAGGTTTGTGTAATGAACCCAGATGTTGGGAGTAGGTAAAAAATGTAGCAATTGAGATGAGAACATTTGAACGGCTGGATGCAGGTGCACAGGTTTGGAAGAGCGCAGATGTAGAGGGAGAAGGTAAAATGACAGGTACATAGGCGTTGAAAGGAGGTCTTCTTTCCTACAGAGTGGGTTTGTTCGTTTTGCGTCAGCCGTTTTGCATTATGGTCTAAATTGTGCAAACTCCACCAACCTAGCACAGAGGGTGATGCAAAATGAACCTGCGCATTGTGTGTGGAGTGGGAGGTGACGTGTTAGGGGGTCGTACCCTGAGTCTGGTCATTGCGAGACCTTCCTCCTCCTCCACCGAGGACCACACAGATCTCGGCAGGCACATCTTTCCCGTTACTGGCCCCCTGCGTGCAAGGCTCCTTCTTTATCATGACCGGGACAGTGAGAGTGGCGGTGGTGGTTGGGGTTGTGGTGGGGCCATCTGAGACTCCATCCCCCGTGTCAACCTGCTCCTGCGCAGGATTGGTAGGCACCTCCTGACCACTCATGACTCCTACTACTCAGGGCCAGCGTACCTAGGGCTATGCGTGTGAGAGAGTGAGAGAGAGCAACAGACAGCCAGGAGAAAGAGAGAAGGAAGAAACAATACAGAATTACTAAATCGACCTCTCCAAAAACAGCTGCCTTTCTTTGAAACAGGTGCAGTTCAAATACATCATCAATGGACAACATCAAGGCAGCCGAGCTCTGAAAAAACTATTTTTAGACAGCTCTAAGGCAAGGCACTTGACACTCAGTAACACCCACAGACTGGGATTGCCATATGACTGACCAATGTACTTCTGAGAGAGAGGTGTAGTCTGGTATACTAATGAGAGAAAGGGCAATTTAATGGTTCTCAAAATTGTCTCCATATGGGCATTATTGTTATCGAGATGAATAAAGGTCTATTCTAACCAGGGGGGCTACCAAATCTGGCCTCTATAAAAAATACAAAATGACTCATGACAATGAGGTTTGCCCAAAATAGGAGGGGAATAGATGGGAGAGATATGCATGATTATTATGTATAATTAGCCCTACAGCGCTTCATTGTGTACGGGTGACCTTTGATGACAATACATCCAGTGCCCAGGTGCTCTAATTTCAGAAACATCCAAATTACCCAGCCTTCTACTGTAAGTACCATAGTACACTAGTACTATAATGAGGGGACACCAGGCAAGAGGGTATGTGTAAAATGCAACCAAGCAAAACAGAGCTATAACCGGGATGACAGATTTTTTTTTGGAAAGAGAAGAATTTCACTAATAATAGCAACAACAAGACCTTTCATGGGCAACACACCTTTTCTTGGAAGCGATAACTTACTGACATTGGCGCAAATTATTAAAACAGATCATAGTTACGTGGGCCGCTGTTGTCCCCCAAATATTACTTTGCTTTTGAATCACAATCAAAACTACAGCATTGGTGTGTGACATGTTTCCGTTTGTCACCCTAAATATGAATAATTGTGCAGAACTTTCTACACTGCTTAAAATAATTAAGGGAACACTTAAACAACACAATGTAACTCCAAGTCAATCACACTTCTGTGAAATCAAACTGTCCACTTAGGAAGCAACACTGATTGACAATACATTTCACATGCTGTTGTGCAAATGGAATAGACAACAGGTGGAAGTTATAGGCAATTAGCAAGACACCCCCAATAAAGGAGTGGTTCTGCAGGTGGTGACCACAGACCACTTCTCAGTTCCTATGCTTCCTGGCTGATGTTTTGGTCACTTTTGAATGCTGGCGGTGCTTTCACTCTAGTGGTAGCATGAGACGGAGTCTACAACCCACACAAGTGGCTCAGGTAGTGCAGCTCATCCAGGATGGCACATCAATGCGAGCTGTGGCAAGAAGGTTTGCTGTGTCTGTCAGCGTAGTGTCCAGAGCATGGAGGCGCTACCAGGAGACAGGCCAGTACATCAGGAGACGTGGAGGAGGCCGTAGGAGGGCAACAACCCAGCAGCAGGACCGCTACCTCCGCCTTTGTGCAAGGAGGAGCAGGAGGAGCACTGCCAGAGCCCTGCAAAATGACCTCCAGCAGGCCACAAATGTGCATGTGTCTGCTCAAACGGTCAGAAACAGACTCCATGAGGGTGGTATGAGGGCCTGACGTCCACAGGTGGGGGTTGTGCTTACAGCCCAACACCATGCAGGACGTTTGGCATTTGCCAGAGAACACCAAGATTGGCAAATTCGCCACTGGCGCCCTGTGCTCTTCACAGATGAAAGCAGGTTCACACTGAGCACCTCCATGTGCTCGCCAGAGGTAGCCTGACTGCCATTAGGTACCGAGATGAGATCCTCAGACCCCTTCTGAGACCACATGCTGGTGCGGTTGGCCCTGGGTTCCTCCTAATGCAAGACAATGCTAGACCTCATGTGGCTGGAGTGTGTCAGCAGTTCCTGCAAGAGGAAGGCATTGATGCTATGGACTGGCCTGCCCGTTCCCCAGACCTGAATCCAATTGAGCACATCTGGGACATCATGTCTCGCTCCATCCACCAACGCCACGTTGCACCACAGACTGTCCAGGAGTTGGCGGATGCTTTAGTCCAGGTCTGGGAGGAGATCCCTCAGGAGACCAACCGCCACCTCATCAGGAGCATGCCCAGGCGTTGTAGGGAGGTCATACAGGCACGTGGAGGCCAAACACACTACTGAGCCTCATTTTGACTTGTTTTAAGGACATTACATCAAAGTTGGATCAGCCTGTAGTGTGGTTTTCCACTTTAATTTTGAGTGTGACTCCAAATCCAGACCTCCATGGGTTGATAAATTTGATTTCCATTGATAATTTGTGTGTGATTTTGTTGTCAGCACATTCAACTATGTAAAGAAAAAAGTATTTAATAAGATTATTTCATTCATTCAGATCTAGGATGTGTTATTTTAGTGTTCCCTTTATTTTTTTGAGCAGTGTATTTAGATGACCAAGCTGTGGAGGGAGTATTTCTGGATGGCAATTGGTTAATCAGGCGCTCCTTCAGACAGAGCTGGCCATATTGAAAAGGGCACTGGTTCAATAGAACAATGTGTGTAAAGGAGAAAAAAGGGCAGGCTCATTGCATGTAGGCTAGTCATAAAAATAAAATCACAGTTACTTTAACTTTCTGTTAAACAAATATTAGGCCTAATTGAAATGTGTTTCCTGCTCCATTGTTTCATGCCCCATTTCCCTAATTTTGAAATCTAGTCTACATTGGTTGGTCATGGTGCTCCTGATCTGGTAGAGAAATGGACAATGGGAGAACCTCCATGTTTTTCATATCAGCATGGGTTCAACAGTTAAATGGGCTGGGGCTATACTAATCTCAAACAGCATTAGAATAAATGTAAAATGACTAACCGCCCCTGACATCTAGCCTACTCAATAAAATGATTCCTGCAAAGAAAAGTAGCTAGCCGACAATGGAAACATTGGAAATTCTAATCTCCCTCAAAAGATGCCAATTCAATTCAACACGCTTGGTTAGATTGGAGGCCGTAAAAACTCATTTGGGAAGCAAAGGGAACGGCTGAGTGCTCATTTCAGCAGCAGCCCTGTCGCGGCCGTGCGCCATGTTGTGTTGGAAATTATGATGAGAGCTTTTTTTAAAACAAAAACACAGCCCTATCTGGAACAAGTGGGAGCACGAAACTACATGGAGGGGAATATCAACCGAGAGGAAAAAGCTGAAATGTGAAATCCCTCTCAGCGCTGGACATGATTGGATTCCATACCATAATGGCAGGATGTGATTAATTTTTTCACAAAATTATCACACGTAGACATTAAATCTGTGCTGCTTGGTCGGTAGCTATGCAATTGTGAATTAGTTATTGATAGCTAGCCCAGTCTATTTGAGACTAGTTTGCGTCTGCGCTGGAACCATCATGTCATTAATCTGATCAAGTTTGTGAAATCTCACGGTGGAAAAAAACAACCATGGATGAAATAGGATCAACTGAGGATATATCTTGCAGCCTCTGAGAGACAGGCTACATTTTAGAAAATATGATGTGCCATTTCAGGGAATTTCTCTCATAAAAAGGTCACACAACCACATTTCCATCCACAGTTTTTATGCGAGTAAAGTCCTACAGTATCACCACGACAGCTGTGATGGAAACAGGAAGTTTCTGTACGGATTATAAATGGCGACAGAATTTGTTTGTTCGACATGGTGGGATCTTTTTGTGTCCTTAAATTAATTATTAAACAAATGGCAGAGGAAACACCTTTATGTGCTAATATTGATATAATAACCATCATATCGAAGGTAAACTTGAAGTCACGCGATGATATGGTGTGTGGTCCTCCCACTAAGGCTACAGATGAAATAAATTATGATGAACTTCACAGGGTGGCGGATGTGCACGGTGATGAGCTTGATGCTCCTTTCCAATAAAAAAAGGGTCTTATTCTGGTGAGATGATGATCAATGCTGACTGCCATTTGACAAATTAAAATATTCTCGCTCTTATCCATAATAATCTCATCATGTATACTAGCCTACCTGCACAGTATCTGCGAGCTGCTGGCTAGAGCGCACGTGCCAAAACCAGAGTAGGCACATTTGTCACAAAAACTGTTGCGTTAAATAGCAAAACTATCAATAGAGTTGAAAATGCAATGTAAAACACATTGATCTTTAGATTTTCATTCTGGCGAAAAAGTACATTTTGTATGCAGTACGTCATCACGCACTGATTTTTATCCGCAACAAGTCTGTTTGGTGGAAACACACCACTTGAAAATGCAGATTTTATTGTATTCACATGAAATTCTGTCGCCAATTGGATGGAAACCTAGCTACTGAAACAGATATTTTCACCTGCACGAGTGAAAGGCCTAAGTTGTAGGCCTCGTTTAGGGGCTAATTTAGTTTTTCCATTCCCTCACTGTTTAAATAATTACATCACATAACATACAGAATGCATCCAAATAATCCAATGCTGTGAAACTGAAATGGGCCTACTTCCAAGATGTGAAAAACATGGTGTCACGGCCTCCCGAGTGGCGCAGCGGTCTAAGGCACTGCATCACAGCATCAATTCAACATGAAAGCTTTTTTAGGAAATGTGTGTATGCGAGACTACATCTTATGAAACAGGTTTAGCAGGAAATTTGCCCATTTGAATAGACGACTGCTTTCCTCAAGATTGAGGGCAGCTGTTAAGTTAAATGTCATTGTATGGATATTAAACATAATATCTGTGCTGGACTACAGCACTAAGCTAATCAGTCTCATTGCTAGAGATGTCGGAAAGGTCAACATTGGAGGAAACATAAATTAATGGAACATTTTTAAACATTGCATCAAGATGGGGCAAGATACTTGAAATACTAGGCTATGTGTGGACTGTACATGATGGGCTAATACCAGAACAAATTATGCACTACTAGACCAATTCCGACTTCATTTCTGAGAAAGACATTTTGCTGAGGAAAATGCATAGCAACAATGGACATGAAAAAACAGACTCAAAATAAGAAAAGGTGACAAGAGTATAGAAATTGGTTGAAAAGCAAGCGCATATGAATAAAATAACATTGAAATCAGTGGAGGCTGCTGAGGGGAGGACGGCTCATAACAGCTGGAACGGAGAGAATGGAATAGCATGAAACACATAGAAACCATGGACCCCAGGAAGAGTAAGGGGATCCATAATAAATACAAATGCATTCATTCCGCTCCAGCCATTACCAAGAGCCCGTCCTCCCCAATTAAGGTGCCACCAACCTCCTGCGATTGAAATCAATACATTGGTTCCCTATATTCCTGCTATGCAGAGAGGAGTATCAGTGGTGAGTAGAATATTGTCAGCCACAGGGATGACCAAAACCTATTTCAGCCCGAATGCTTTCCTTCTCTCCTTAATCAGAAGCACATTTTCCTAGCCCCTCGGTGTAATAAATTTCTCTCAAGATGGCTTCCAACCAACAATTTAAAAAAAGCAATAATGCAGAGAAATGGGAGAATCTTTTTTTTCCTACATTTCCTTCTATTAGCCGGAATGGTCTGGAAACAGAAATGCATCAACTCGTAAAATTCAATCCACATGTGCTCGGAAACCCCATAAAACTTTTCAATGTATATGTTAATGCTGTGAATTAAAATTTAATAACTAGAGATATTGAAAAGCGGACTTGAATTATCCAAAAATAAATCCTGAAAGAGCAGCCCTAAAATTAGAAATTCAGGGCGGCATCCGGTCTGCCGCTAAGCCCTTGTACGCTAGCAGATTACATTTTTGATGAAAATCAAAATTGCAGTGCAGGCTGAGGCAGGTCTGGTAAACCTGCTCCATTGTGATTTATAGATTCATTAGAGCAAGAGGAGACTTTCCCCCTGTTTCACAGAAATTACATTCTCTTTATAAAATAGTATTTTTAGAAAGGCAACCTGAGCCCTGAAACCGTTAGAAACCTGACACAAATAGCACACACTTCCTATGTGCATTTAACAACAGTACACAGACTGGCCTTAATTCATCTTTGCTGCAGCAATCGAGCGTCCTTGTGCATTATTCATGAGTCCAATAAGGTTAATTTTAAGTAGAGGGGGAAATATGCACAGAATATACAAACTACCCAAAATGCCCAAAGTTCTTTAATATAGCCGTCCAAACCTGAAATACTATACTGCTGGCCCCAACTCGAGTGATGTCATTTTCAGAGATTTATCAGGACAACTATGCTTATATGGTAGGTAATTGGACAGATGCCAAGGTTTACCTGGCCAACAACTAAAGAGTTGACAAACACTTACTAGCAACTGCAATTGCTAAGCTTTCGTAGCTCTCAGCAAGAATATCCAAATGCTCAGAAGGAAGGATTACACCTACCTGCATTGCAACAAGGTTTCCTAAAAAACAGGTATGCCTACATAAAGTTGACTGCACTCTAGACATTAAAAGTAAGTGACACTAAGTCCTAGCTAGTGAAAGATGATGGTCTAGGCCTTCATTAATTGTTATGAACTGACAACAGGGTTTGCTCTTTCTTGTTCTCCATCTCTGAGTTTTGTTTAAATTGGGGCGGCAGATATTTTGGGGTTCATAAGCAGATCATTACATCCTACCTCTTGGTGATCAGTGCCTAAAATCTGCAAACAGCTCTGTCTTGCACAGTCCTGTGTCTCCCTTCTACCAGGGTCCCGCAAGCCAGTGTCTGTAAATAGTTCAGGTCGATTAGTTTTAAAAAATTAGAATACACTCCACAAACTAATATGCATTAACGTATATAACTATATATAAACACAGAACACCATAAAATGTACAATTAAAGTTGCATGTTGTGTGTCTATAAAAAGGTGCCTTTCACTTTAATGCAACCTCACTCCAAAACAAATCCTAAATGACTTTCATTCCTTGGCTGCTCTGACATTTATTAATAATAATAATAAACATTCCTGTCATCCATACATTCATTCTCTTCAATTGAAAACCTGGAATTTCCTAATGTAATTCATAGCCTGCATTTTTTATTAGATTGAATGTGGAGGGAAAAGGTCAGGGTTCAGGTTCAGATTTAGCATGCACAGCATTTCCACCAACACTTCAAATTCACACTACAGTTCTAAAGGTCAGCGCCAAAATGACCAAAGTAAAATGGCTCCCTCAGATCTACTTAACAAAGACAAACCATGCAAGACAGGAAATTGTTTAGTGTCTACAAGATTAATGTAAACAGCAGAGAAATTGGTTATGATTGTTTTTCCTCTTCCTAAAATGTGCCAACTCCTCCTCTGCATTTGTCCTCTTTTCTCTACTGTTCGCTTTTGTTTGGTCAGTGTTTGTTTTATTTCCAAAGTTTAGACACATAACAAGTCCGGTGCATTCCTTGTTTACCATATTTCATCATCGAGCAGACCACGACATGAATTCGCTTTATAATTTCTCAAAACACACAAAACAAATTCAAGATGGGCAACCTTGACCTTTCAAACACCACATTTCTATTGTATATTACAAAGGGAATTCTTATATAAGAATGTCAGAATGGGTGACATGCAGAAGCTCTTACATTACAGTGTTGTTACCATATCTCTTTACCCTCTCTTCCAATCTACATCTAAGGGCTTAGATCTGTCATACACTGTCATTCTTTATTTAATACTATGGGAAGGCACACCCAGCCTACAGATTAGGCTGATTGTTACTATATCGGTAGACTACTAAACACACTTTTTCACAATTACCATCAACATCAGAGAGGATGTTAGTAGTATCAAAGCCGCAATCTGCCATTTCAACAGTCAGACCCTGCCTGCCACTTTGTTTGGTAAACCTTGATAGGGCTGGGGAAATGTGACCACTCAAATGCATCTAAACTTTGGAAACAAGGATTAACAATCTACTTTTAGATTGGCATTAGTTCTAAACAGATTTTGGAGCTATAGCCTACATTGTTTGTTGTCAAATGACAAAAACATCAACAATGGATTAATACAGCCAAGATCTTGGGTTATGATGGAGTAAGACAGTTGCACTGTAAGTTAAGGCAGTTATATTTTTATTATTTTAAGTAGGAGGATGCTAATTAGTAAGCTATTTCAATTAAGGACATATTCACTATTAACATATATAAAAACTAGATAGTAGTCCAAACTTTTTGATTAAACGTTATGGGAGTTGACACACCCTGATTCAAACTGTGGCTAGGCTACTCCTAGTTTCTCATATTCAACATCAAAGAGCGCATAATGATAGAACGAATCTGGTTCAAGACTGAGGCAATATTGCAATCAATACATGTATCAAACAGTTAATATTTTTACATGCACTCAAACAGCAGCTCGTACAATCTACCAATTATCCTCTACAGTAAAAAAGAAGAGCGTTCATACTGCAAGCGTACATACAGTCAAGGCACTTAATCATAGGCTACCAATGTAGCTACTTCTTTTCAAAAATAGCTTCGAAATTAAAAACTAAATGAAGGTCACAAAATGTTTTAAAAACGAAGGTTAGAATAAAATGTTTAAACGACAAATTAATTGGAATTTCTTAATTTCATAAAATAACTACCGACAGGTGGCGCCAATTTCAGAATGAAATGAATTAAAATCCTACCCCGTTTTCGAAAACAGAAGTAGAAATTATATTCGAAATTGGAAACATTGTCTTCATCATGTCGACCAATTGAAACTGAACCAAATAGCCTACGCTTTATCACAAAAGTACACCGTCATTAATCAATTGATGCGATTATGGAATGTGAGAGAAAATTGAAGCAAATTTCACAAAACATGGCTGGCTGCAAGGTTGTTTTCAGACTGTTCCTCCTCGTCCTTCACTGTTGTAACTTCCAATGCGCTTTCAAAGCTACAATTCATTTGTTACAATCTATCACTGGGTTAATTAGCCAGTGCAGACAACGGAGTTTTACTCGAAAACTTCATTCGAAACCGCTGTCTAAAATCAACAGATTATTTGTGACGGAAACTAAAAGGCAGCACCATCGCGTTTGATAATGCTCACCAAACATGCATTAGCTTGCAAACAGACATCCTCACTCATTATGAAGAGCGAGTCGAGTGAACTATGAGCAACTGCGGCCTGTACAATTTTTTTTATTTACGATTTCTAAATCAGAAAAAAACGAAACAGAATGGTTTGACTACCTCCCAAAATGATGCAGCTCATGCGAGTAGGCTTGCTCGAGCTCCAAAATCCTCCTCATCCACCAGCGGTGACTGCACAAATAACGCTTTGAAATAAAATGAGTTGCCGGTTTTCATTATCAAATGATAAAAATTAAAACTGCTTTATTTCCGCGCTTGCAATCTTGACATCTTCCGGAATGAGCCCGGGTGTATAATTGTTTTGACAAAGCTGTATGCTACAGTCCGTCCCGGCTCGGTTTATTCGTTTCATTTTTTCATTTTTTCCGTACTCAGGGTAGGCTATGCGTTGCGGATTCTCCAGTGGGAATTTTCGTCCGCCATCATACAAGGACAGATTCCGAAATTGCAACGCCTGCTAGTTATCTCAAAATTATTCTGGGCAGAGTGGGAAAAAAGGTCGAACGACAGTAAAGTTGCGCAGGGAAATAAAGAGACTAGAAATCACACATAAAACAATTCCCGGATCTAATAATGTGGAAGTTTTATAGGAATTGAAACAAAGTAACAACTTCATGATGACACAAATTATTTGAAATTATGTTGACCATTATAAACATTCTGTAATTTGTACCCTTTGTCGATGTATTTCCAAATAATATATAAATCAATCCAACATGACCGGATGATATGTTGTATATATTTTTTCCACTCACATATATATGTATAGTATACATATATTATATGCTGCACAAAAATATAAACGCAACAATTTCAAAGATTTGACTGAGGAAATCAGTCAATTGAAATAAATAAATTAGGCCCTAATCTAAGGATTTCACATGACTGGACAGGGGCACAACTATGGGGTGGGCCTGGGAGGGCATAGGCCCACCCACTTGGGAGCCAGGTCCACCTACTGGGGAGCCCCCTCAGACGATCCCGCAGGTGAAGAAGCCGGATGTGGAGGTCATGTGCTGGCGTGGTTAAACATGGTCTGTGGTTGTGAGGCCAGTTGGATGTACTGGCAAATTCTCTAAAACGACGTTGGAGGCAGTCAGCATGCCAATTGCACACTCCCTCAAAACTTGAGACATCTGTGGCATTGTGTTGTGTGACAAAACTGCACATTTTAGAGTGGCCTTTTATTATCCCCAGCACAAGGTACACCTGTGTAATGATCATGCTGTTTAATCAGCTTCTTGATATGCCATACCTGTCAGGTTGATGGATTATCTTGGCAAAGGAGAAATGTTCACTAACAGGGATGTAAACAAAATTTGAGCTAAATAAGCTTTTTGTGCATATGGAAAATTTCTGCGATCTTTTATTTCAGCTCATGAAAAATGGGACCATCACTTTATATCAATCAATCAAATTTTATTTATAAAGCCCTTTTTATATCAGCAGATGTCACAAAATGCTATACAGAAACCCATCCTAAAACCCCAAACAGCAAGCAATGCAGATGTAGAAGCACGTGTTGCATTTATATTTCTGTTCAGTATAATACAGTATAATATTTTTTTATTTCAAGAACTGTTTTTGCTATGTCTGAATTATAGATACACCCCCTCCCCCCTTTGCTCTCAGAATGGCTTCAATTCGTCGGGGCATGGACTCTACAAGGTGTCGAAAGCATTCAACAGGGATTCTGGTCCATGTTGACTCCAATGCTTCCCACGGTTGTGTCAAGTTGGCTGGATGTCCTTTGGGTGGTGGACCATTCTTGATACACACAGGAAACTGTTGAGCGTGAAAACCCCAGCAGCGTTGTAGTTCTTGACACAAACTGGTGCGCCTGGCACCTACTACCATACCCCGTTCAAAGGCACTTCAATCTTTTGTCTTGCCCATTCACCTTCAGAATGGCACACACACTCAATCCATGTCTGAATTGTCTCAAGGCTTAAAAATCCTTCTTTAACCTGTCTCCTCCCCTTCATCTACACTGGTTGAAGTGAATTTAACAAGTGACATCAATAAGGGATCATAGCTTTCACCTGGATTCACCTGGTCAGTCTTTGTCATGGAAAGAGCAGGTGTCCTTAATGTTTTGTACACTCAGTGTATATAGGCCTATATGCATATAAATTATGTGTTGGGCACGGCTCCACGAGGGGGCAAAAGGTGGCTTAGCCCCCTCAGTTTTAGTTTTATGTCCCTTTATAAAAATAGCAAAAAAGTTTGAATGATTGAGTGACAGGTTGGTGCAAAATCTGTATCGCCTCTTCGATGTGTCAGCACAATGGACAGAGAGCACCACGGTGTGTGTAGGGGGGCTATGAAAAGACACTGGGGTGGTTAGGTATGACTCCTTTAGGTTTCCATAAAAAGCGGTTAAAAAACGCTTCTCATCTGTGGTGGGCTAAGTAAATAACGTGATACGCCTCAACCTGTAATATTTGATTTTGATTTATAAAGCCAGGGTCAAGTTTACCGTTGAAGCCGCTTCACTCAAACCTGCCTCACGCCCCAGAGTTTAGTTAGCTTCTTAGCTAGCTGTAAAAAGTGTTAATGTTATTAGCCTTAGCCTATTTAGCTAGCTCGAACCAACCAATCTGCCACTGTCACGATGGATATCATAAATTGGCTTTGCCAAAGTATCCAAACAAAGCCAAAAGGAGAAGGAGAGTGATGAGCAGTAGCAGCACCAAACCACCGAGGCCCCCACCAAGTCCAGCAGCGATGATGCTGCTGAGATCCAGATAGCTCCGCGTGCAGAGCCTACCCACCCTTCCACAAGCGCCACCAGAACTATTGCTCCACAGCCCCCTCCACCTCTGACTGTTCCTGACTATCTTGGAACAGAGGAGCCAACCCAGGTTAGCCTAGAATCCTATCCTACCCCAAAACGTTCATTTAATAGCAACTGGTTCATAGGAAGAGAGTTGCTGGAATACTTGGTTACTGCAGATGCAGCATTTTGTTTCCCATGTCGGTTTCTTCCGATTGAACACGTGACTTCCGTCTCGCTTCCGCATTGTCTCCGTGCTGTTGTTGCTGTGCTGTTTGTTGCTACTTGGCTACCTGCCAAACTATTCACGTTTTACTTTTAATAAACGTTTATTCAATCTCTGTGTTCAACAAATTTACCAACTTTTTAGTTTTGTCCTCACTCATCTTTTTTCGTTAAACTTTTTCACCCCGGACGTTTATCCCGAGACAGAAGAGTCATTTTCCTGTGCGTTTTAGCTGCCAACTTTACGTTATTTTCCTTTTTTCCATCGCAACTTTTTTCCCTTATTCAACTTTTTCACTCCGGACGCTTTATCTGGACGTGGTTCATCAACATCTTCAACATCTTCAACAGCCGAAGCTAAGTAGTAACATTAACATGATGTCTTCTAATTGCAGTCGCTGTACTCATAATATACAGGAGAATTCTCGCCTTACGGCGAGAATAGCTGTGCTACAAGCCCAGCTTCAGACGCAATCGTTAGGCAAGGGCAATATCAGTGTAGGAAAGGAAGAAACAGCGTCTGTGCCACCAGTAAGTACAGACAGTAACGTTAGTATAAATCCCCCCGCACAGTCCCCGCAGCCGGACAACTTTCTCATGGCTTCTGGAGGGAAATACTGTTGGAATGCTCAACCGGTGTCGCTCATTCAGCCGACAGAAACCTTCAACCGGTTTTCCCCATTATGTAGCGAGTCGGAGTCTGAGTCTGAGTCTTCTCTAGTCTCTACTCCTCCCGTTACGGGGTCTGAGACTCCGAAGGCTCCCACCATTAGCTCTGACAAATTGAAAACCCTAGTCATTGGCGACTCCATTACCCGCAGTATTAGACTTAAAACGAATCACCCAGCGATCATACACTGTTTACCAGGGGGCAGGGCTACCGACGTTAAGGCTAATCTAAAGATGGTGCTGGCTAAAGCTAAAACTGGCGAGTGTAGAGAGTATAGAGATATTGTTATCCACGTCGGCACCAACGATGTTAGGATGAAACAGTCAGAGGTCACCAAGTGCAACATAGCTTCAGCGTGTAAATCAGCTAGAAAGATGTGTCGGCATCGAGTAATTGTCTCTGGCCCCCTCCCAGTTAGGGGAAGTGACGAGCTCTACAGCAGAGTCTCAGCACTTAATCGCTGGTTGAAAACTGTTTTCTGCCCCTCCCAAAAGATAACATTTGTGGATAATTGGCCCTCTTTCTGGGACTCACCCACAAACAGGATCAAGCCTGACCTGCTGAGGAGTGACGGACTCCATCCTAGCTGGAGGGGTGCTCTCCTCTTATCTACCAACATAGATAGGGCTCTAACTCCTCTAGCCCCACAGTGAAATAGGGTGCAGGCCAGGCAGCAGGCTGTTAGCCAACCTGCCAGCTTAGTGGAGTCTGCCAATAGCACAGTCAGTGTAGTCAGCTCAGCCATACCCATTGAGACTGTGTCTGTGCCTCGACCTAGGTTGGGCAAAACTAAACATGGCGGTGTTCACCCTAGCAATCTTATTAGGATAAAGACCTCCTCCATTCCTGCCATTATTGAAAGAGATTGTGATACCTCACATCTCAAAATAGGGTTACTTAATGTTAGATCCCTCACTTCAAAGGCAGTCATAGTCAATGAACTAATCACTGATCATAATCTTGATGTGATTGGCCTGACTGAAACATGGCTTAAGCCTGATGAATTTGCTGTGTTAAATGAGGCCTCACCTCCTGGTTACACTAGTGACCATATTCCCCGTGCATCCCGCAAAGGCGGAGGTGTTGCTAACATTTACGATAGCAAATTTCAATTTACAAAAAAAAAAATGGCGTTTTCATCTTTTGAGCTTCTAGTCATGAAATCTATGCAGCCTACTCAATCACTTTTTATAGCTACTGTTTACAGGCCTCCTGGGCCATATACAGTGTTCCTCTCTGAGTTTCCTGAATTCCTATCAGACCTTGTAGTCATAGCAGATCATATTCTAATTTTTGGTGATTTTAATATTCACATGGAGAAGTCCACAGACCCACTCCAAAAGTCTTTCGGAGCCATTATCGACTCAGTGGGTTTTGTCCAACATGTCTCTGGACCTACTCACTGCCACAGTCATACTCTGGACCTAGTTTTGTCCCATGGAATAAATGTTGTAGATCTTAATGTTTTTCCACAAAATCCTGGACTATCGGACCACCATTTTATTACGTTTGCAATCGCAACAAATAATCTGCTCAGACCCCAACCAAGGAGCATCAAAAGTCGTGCTATAAATTCTCAGACAACACAAAAATTCATTGATGCCCTTCCAGACTCCTTCTGCCTACCCAAGGACGTCAGAGGACAAAAATCAGTTAACCACTTAACTGAGGAACTCAATTTAACCTTGCGCAATACCCTAGATGCAGTTGCACCCCTAAAAACGAAAAACATTTGTCATAAGAAACTAGCTCCCTGGTATACAGAAAATACCCGAGCTTTGAAGCAAGCTTCCAGGAAATTGGAACGGAAATGGCGCCACACCAAACTGGAAGTCTTCCGACTAGCTTGGAAAGACAGTACCGTGCAGTACCGAAGAGCCCTCACTGCTGCTCGATCATCCTACTTTTCCAACTTAATCGAGGAAAATAAGAACAATCCAAAATTTCTTTTTGATACTGTTGCAAAGCTAACTAAAAAGCAGCATTCCCCAAGAGAGGATGGCTTTCACTTCAGCAGTGATAAATTCATGAACTTCTTTGAGGAAAAGATCATGACCATTAGAAAGCAAATTACGGACTCCTCTTTGAATCTGCGTATTCCTCCAGGGCTTAGCTGTCCTGGATCTGCACAGCTCTGCGAGGGCCTGGGATCGGGAGAGACACTTAAGTGTTTTAGTACTATATCTCTTGACACAATGATGAAAATAATCATGGCCTCTAAACCTTCAAGCTGCATACTGGATCCTATTCCTACTAAACTGCTGAAGGAGCTGCTTCCTGTGCTTGGCCCTCCTATGTTGAACATAATAAACAGCTCTCTATCCACCGGATGTGTACCAAACTCACTAAAAGTGGCAGTGATAAAGCCTCTCTTGAAAAAGCCAAACCTTGACCCGGAAAATATAAAAAACTATCGGCCTATATCGAATCTTCCATTCCTCTCAAAAATTTTAGAAAAAGCTGTTGCGCAGCAACTCACTGCCTTTCTGAAGACAAACAATGTATACGAAATGCTTCAGTCTGGTTTTAGACCCCATCATAGCACTGAGACTGCACTTGTGAAGGTGGTAAATGACCTTTTAATGGCGTCAGACCGAGGCTCTGCATCTGTCCTCGTGCTACTAGACCTTAGTGCTGCCTTTGACACCATCGATCACCACATTCTTTTGGAGAGACTGGAAACCCAAATTGGTCTACACGGACAAGTTCTGGCCTGGTTTAGATCCTACCTGTCGGAAAGATATCAGTTTGTCTCTGTGAATGGTCTGTCCTCCGACAAATCAACTGTACATTTCGGTGTTCCTCAAGGTTCCGTTTTAGGACCACTATTGTTTTCACTATATATTTTACCTCTTGGGGATGTTATTCGAAAACATAATGTTAACTTTCACTGCTATGCGGATGACACACAGCTGTACATTTCAATGAAGCATGGTGAAGCCCCAAAATTGTCCTCGCTAGAAGCCTGTGTTTCAGACATAAGGAAGTGGATGGCTGAAAACTTTTTACTTTTAAACTCGGACAAAACAGAGATGCTTGTTCTAGGTCCCAAGAAACAAAGAGATCTTCTGTTAAATCTGACAATTCATCTTGATGGTTGTAAAGTCGTCTCAAATAAAACTGTGAAGGACCTAGGCGTTACTCTTGACCCTGATCTCTCTTTTGACGAACATATCAAGACTGTTTCAAGGACAGCTTTTTTCCATCTACGTAACATTGCAAAAATCAGAAATTTTCTGTCCAAAAATGATGCAGAAAAATTAATCCATGCATTTGTTACTTCTAGGTTAGACTACTGCAATGCTCTATTTTCCGGCTACCCGGATAAAGCACTAAATAAACTTCAGTTAGTGCTAAATACGGCTGCTAGAATCCTGACTAGAACCAAGAAATTTGATCATATTACTCCAGTGCTAGCTTCCCTACACTGGCTTCCTGTTAAGGCAAGGGCTGATTTCAAGGTTTTACTGTTAACCTATAAAGCGTTACATGGGCTTGCTCCTACCTATCTTTCCGAGTTGGTCCTGCCGTACATACCAATACGTACGCTACGGTCACAAGACGCAGGCCTCCTAATTGTCCCTAGAATTTCTAAGCAAACAGCGGGAGGAAGGGCTTTCTCCTATAGATCTCCATTTTTATGGAACAGTCTGCCTACCCATGTGAGAGACGCAGACTCAGTCTCAACCTTTAAGTCTTTACTGAAGACTTATCTCTTCAGTAGGTCATATGATTGAGTGTAGTCTGGCCCAGGAGTGTGAAGGTGAACGGAAAGGCTGGAGCAACGAACAGCCCTTGCTGTCTCTGCCAGGCCGGTTCCCCTCTCCACTGGGGTTCTCTGCCTCTAACCCTGTTGCAGGGGCTGAGTCACTGGCTTGCTGGTGCTCTTTCATGCCGTCCCTGGGAGGGGTGCGTCACTTGAGTGGGTTGAGTTACTGACGTGATCTTCCTGTCTGGGTTGGCGCCCCCCCTTGGTTTGTGCTGTGGTGGAGACCTCTGTGGGCTATACTCGGCCTTGTCTCAGGATTGTAAGTTGGTGGTTGGGGATATCCCTCTAGTGGTGCGGGGGCTGTGCTTTGGCGGAGTGGGTGGGGTTATATCCTTCCTGTTTGGCCCTGTCCGGGGGTTTCTTCGGATGGGGCCACAGTGTCTCCGGACCGCTCCTGTCTCAGCCTCCAGTATTTATGCTGCAGTAGTTTATGTGTCGGGGGGCTGGGGTTAGTTGGTTATACCTGGAGTACTTCTCCTGTCTTATCCAGTGTCCTGTGTGAATTTAAGTATGCTCTCTCTAATTCTCTCGTTCTCTCTTTCTCTCTGAGAACCTGAGCCCTAGGACCATACGTCAGGACTACCGGGCATGATGACACCTTGCTGTCCCCAGTCCGCCTGGCCTTGCTGCTATTCCAGTTTCAACTGTTCTGCCTGCGGCTACGAAACCCCTACCTGTCCCAGACCTGCTGTTTTCAACTCTTAATGATCGGCTATGAAAAGCCAACTGAGAGACCTGAGCCCTAGGACCATACGTCGGGACTACCGGCCGTGGTGACTCCTTGCTGTCCCCAGTCTGCCTGGCCTTGCTGCTATTCCAGTTTAAACTGTTCTGCCTGCGGTTATGGAACCCCTACCTGTCCCAGACCTGCTGTTTTCAAACTCTTAATGATCGGCTATGAAAAGCCAACTGAGATTTATTCCTGATTATTATTTGACCATGCTTGTCACTTATGAACATTTTTGAACATCTTGGCATGGTTCTGTTATAATCTCCACCCGGCACAGCCAGAAGAGGACTGGCCACCCCTCATAGCCTGGTTCCTCTCTAGGTTTCTTCCTAGGTTTTCGCCTTTCTAGGGAGTTTTTCCTAGCCACCGTGCTTCTACACCTGCATTACTAGCTGTTTGGGGTTTTAGGCTGGGTTTCTGTACAGCACTTCGAGATATTAGCTGATGTAAGAAGGGCTATATAAAATAAAATTGATTGAAATTGATTGATTGATTGAAAGTTCTGTGTTAGGTCCAATGCTAATGCAGACAAGGCTTTCACCCAAGACAGGTTTTCTAACTGGAAGCATGCTACTGATAGTACCAAACCATTTGCTAGGCACGCATCATGCAAAGACCATTTGAAATGCACTGCACTGTGGAAAGAAAAACAAGTTCGAAGTGCTATGGGAACATCGGTGTGTCAGCCATTGTGGACATTATTGAGTTCCTTGTTTCAAACCAGCAACCAGAGGGGGACATTGGACGTGATAGAGTCAAGAGGGGAGGGGGGCAGTGGACTTTTTCTGTCTATGATAAAATATACTCTCAGAAAAGACAAGGAAGTGCCAATGTGTTTAGAACTATACCCCACAATGACAGAAACACGTCACACAATATTCAAAATGAAATCATAGGGCTCATGAGTGGGGCGTCCACAGCTACATGCGAGAACTCATTTTCCACTTTGACAAACGTGTTCAGTCAGCACAGAAGAAGCATGCTACACCTGAAGAAAGCTCAACTAATCCAACTGGCATTTGAGGGGATCTTACGTGAAGATTTTGGGGAGAATGGAATTATCGATTAATCAAGTAGTTCCATATAGCATCAAGGAGGCTGCAACTCTTCTGAAAAGGTAAGAAACAATCTAGCTGGTTGGTTTTTATCAAAATCTTGGTGGTATAGCCAGTGACTTCCTTACTTAGCCAGCCTAGGTTTTCAACAGCCTTGCTTTAGTGTGTAGGAAACTGTCCATGGTGCTGATACAGCGCAGCGGAGATATCGCGCCAACCTATCACTTCTATTTGGTGGAGGAGAGCAGATCTCCTCTAGAGCAGTGATGTCGGGTAAGCTTGGCGTCGGGTAAGTTTGGCTTTATACATAGCTTGGGCTTTGTCGAGTAAGGCTTAAACGATGTATTTAGATTGTAGTTAGGTATTGTAGGTAGGTATCGTGGGTTGTTGTAGGTAGTTGTTGTATGTAATTATTGTAGGTTAGTATTGTATTCGGCAGTGCCGGGTGTAGCACGAAGCTAGCTAGCTAGCTAACTCACCACCTGGACTAGCTGGCGAGTAGCTATTAGCAACGGTATAGTTGTTTCACGCCTGAGAGTGCCTGTAATTACGCCAGCTGGCTGCCTACAATGGTTATATACAATAACTGCCTACCATTCAGCTGTTTTCTAACCTCATTGTCTGAACCGTTAACGTTAGGTAGCAAGTGGCTACTGTGCTTGAAAATTAGCAAGCTTGTTGCAACCTGGATAGCTACTTGTAAACAATAGCTGGAACGACCGAGCGAACAGACGCGAACTGGCTGAGTCAATTCAGTGGCTAGCTTTGCACTTGGCTAGCTAACAGTAGCTGCTAGGGGTAAGTCATAACCTACACTTGTGTTTTGTTTTTTACATATTGATAGTCGCTCAAGGAATTCGGGACATGGGTGACTAGTTAACGTTAGTTTGGCTCTCTCTGTGTGTTCGTGCCGTGAAAGGAGGGGTTCTTCTTTGTCTGAAAGCAATGGCTAGCTAGTTTGCTAACTAACTGGCTGAATAAGTTGACGACGGACTCGCTCAAGCTGTCGGGACTAACCCACAACGTTAGACACGGACACGAACGATCTGCTTGTGTGTTGATACACTGGTGGTTGTTGTGGCTGAGTATTGGCGCTAAACCCTGCTGCTGGAGACCGGCATGCTAGCTGGCTGTGGCGTCTTATGACGAGGTGCCCGGACGTTTTTCACGGAATAATACTGCACCTAGTTAGCTAGCTGAATAAACTAGGTTAGTCTATTCCTAGAAAACATTGAACCGCTGTAGTTTACAACAATTATAGTTTCTGAGGTGGAAGTTGGGAGAGTTATATTTGGGAGTTGTGGTGAGGGAGGCCCCGCTCTCTCCTTTCCCAGATGTTTAGTTCATTTTATTCCGATCTCCTCTGCATTATTGTAGCCATCTGCTGCAGCCTGTCAACTATGCCTCTGCCTATCCCTGTTCTCTCCTCTCCGCACAGGCTACACAAACGCCTCACACCGCGTGGCTGCTGCCTCTCTAACCTGGTGGTCCCTGCACGCACGACCCACGTGGAGTTCCAGGTCTCAGGCAGCCTCTGGAACTGCCGTTCTGCTGCCAACAAGGCAGACTTCATCCCAGACTATGCTACCCTCCAGTCCCTCGACTTCTTGGCGCTGACGGAAACATGGATTACCACTGAAAACACTGCTACTCCTGCTGCTCTATCCTCGTCTGACCATGTGTTCTCGCATACCCCGAGAGCATCTGGTCAGCGGGGTGGTGGCACAGGAATCCTCAACTCTCCCAAGTGCACATTCTCAATTTTTCCCCTGACCCATCTGTCTATCTCCTCATTTGAATTCCATGCTGTCACAGTCACTAGCCCATTTAAGCTTAATATCCTTGTCATCTATCGCCCTCCAGGTTCCCTTGGAGAGTTCATCAATGAGCTTGACGCCTTGATAAGTTCCTTTCCTGAGGATGGCTCACCCCTCACAGTTCTGGGGGATTTCAACCTCCCTATGTCTACATTTGACTCATTTCTCTCTGCCTCCTTCTTTCCACTCCTCTCCTCTTTTGACCTCACCCTCTCACCGTCCCCCCCTACTCACAAGGCAGGCAATACGCTTGACCTCATCTTTACTAGATGCTGTTCTTCTACTAATCTCACTGCAACTCCCCTCCAAGTCTCCGACCACTACTTTGTATCCTTTTCTCTCTCCCTCTCCTCCAACACTACTCACTCTGCCCCTACACAGATGGTAATGCACCGTCGCAACCTTCGCTCTCTCTCTCCCGCTACTCTCTCCTCTTCCATCCTATCATCTCTTCCCTCTGCTCAATCCTTCTCCCTCCAATCTCCTGATGCTGCCTCCTCAACCCTCCTCTCCTCCCTTTCTGCATCCTTTGACTCTCTATGTCCCCTATCCTCCCGGCCGGCTCGGTCCTCCCCTCCAGCTCCGTGGCTTGATGACTCATTGCGAGCTCACAGAACAGAGCTCCGGGCAGCTGAGCGGAAATGGAAGAAAACTAGACTCCCTGCAGACCTGGCATCTTTTCACTCCCTCCTCTCTACATTTTCTTCATCTGTTTCTGCTGCTAAGGCCACTTTCTACCACTCTAAATTCCAAGCATCCGCCTCTAACCCTAGGAAGCACTTTGCCACATTCTCCTCCCTGCTTAATCCCCCCCCCCCCCCTCCTCCCTCTCTGTGGATGACTTCGTCAACCATTTTGAAAAGAAGGTTGATGACATCCGATCCTCGTTTGTTAAGTCAAATGACACTGCTGGTCCTGCTCACACTGCCCTACCCTATGCTTTGACTTCTTTCTCCCCTCTCTCTCCAGATAAAATCTTGAGACTTGTGACGGCAGGCCACCCAACAACCTGCCCGCTTGACCCTATCCCCTCCTCTCTTCTCCAGACAACCTCCAGTGACCTTCTCCCTTACCTCACCTCGCTGATCAACTCATCCTTGACCGCTGGCTATGTCCCTTCCGTCTTCAAGAGAGCGAGAGTTGCACCCCTTCTCAAAAAACCAACACTCGATCCCTCCGATGTCAACAACTACAGACCAGTATCCCTTCTTTCTTTTCTCTCCAAAACTATTGAGCGTGCCGTCTTTAGCCAACTCTCTTGCTATCTCTCTCAGAATGACCTTCTTGATCCAAACCAGTCAGGTTTCAAGACTGGTCATTCAACTGAGACTGCTCTTCTCTGTGTCACAGAGGCTCTCCGCACTGCTAAAGCTAACTCTCTCTCCTCTGCTCTTGTCCTTCTAGACCTGTCTGCTGCCTTTGATACTGTGAACCATCAGATCCTCCTCTCCACCCTCTCCGAGCTGGGCATCTCCGGCGCGGCTCACTCTTGGATTGCGTCCTACCTGACCGGTCGCTCCTACCAAGTGGCGTGGCGAGAAGCTGTCTCCGCACCACGTGCTCTCACCACTGGTGTCCCCCAGGGCTCAGTTCTAGGCCCTCTCCTATTCTCGCTATACACCAAGTCACTTGGCTCTGTCATATCCTCACATGGCCTCTCCTATCATTGCTACGCTGACGACACACAACTAATCTTCTCCTTTCCCCCTTCTGATAACCAGGTGGCGAATCGCATCTCTGCATGTCTGGCAGACATATCAGTATGGATGACGGATCACCACCTCAAGCTGAACCTCGGCAAGACGGAGCTGCTCTTCCTCCCGGGGAAGGACTGCCCGTTCCATGATCTCGCCATCACGGTTGACAACTCCGTTGTGTCCTCCTCCGAGAGTGCGAAGAGCCTTGGCGTGACCGTGGACAACACCCTGTCGTTCTCCGCTAACATCAAGGCGGTGACCCGATCCTGTAGGTTCATGCTCTACAACATTCGGAGAGTACGACCCTGCCTTACACAGGAAGCGGCACAGGTCCTAATCCAGGCACTTGTCATCTCCCGTCTGGATTACTGCAACTCGCTGTTGGCCGGGCTCCCTGCCTGTGCCATTAAACCCCTACAACTCATCCAGAATGCCGCAGCCCGTCTGGTGTTCAACCTTCCCAAAAAAAACAACATTGTAAAGTGGTTATCCCACTGGCTATAAGGTGAATGCACCTATTTGTAAGTCGCTCTGGATAAGAGCGTCTGCTAAATGTCGTAAATGTAAATGTAAATGGTCAAAATCACTCAATGGTGTTGGCATTTTAACTTTTATGTTTACTGTGGTATAGCGTGATATAAGTATAATTCTATATAATTCCAATGCAAGAACCCAAATGACACCCCTGTGTATAGCTCAGTGGCGGTCAGTGCCGTTTAAGATGAGGGAGGATGATTTTATTTTCATGAGCATGGCCTTATTTCTATTACAGCATATTGGATTACTCTCATTCATATTCCATTCACCCAGTTCAATGTAACAGCGATAGGTTTAGGCTACTACATGATACTAAACATTTCCCTATACCCATTATGAGGTTGCTACAACCTAGCTGTCACGATCGTTTACGGACGAGAAGGACCAAGGCGCAGCGTGATAAGCATACATGTTTATTAACCGAATAAACACACGACAAAAACAACAAACGAAACGTGAAGTCCAAGGTAGCACACAAACATACCATAACACGGAACAAGATCCCACAACTAACAGGTGCCAAAAGGCTGCCTAAGTATGTCCCCAATCAGAGACAACGAGCGACAGCTGCCTCTAATTGGGAACCTCACAGGCCAACATAGATCTAGACATACTAGAATCTAACAGACAATCAACATAGCCAAACACAACACAGAAAATACACACCCTGACTCAACAAATACAAGTCCCTTGAGTCAGGGCGTGACACTACCCTATGAATGAAAGTTTACAACGTAGGTGCACACAGGTCGAGAGACAAATCAGAGGTCACAGACAGTGACACATGGACAGACAGTGACATTCAATACCACCTTGCACACTCTTGCCTGCATCTAGCTGATATAGGGTGTAATCATTAGTCCAACAGTTGCAAACAAGAGTTTCTATTGGACAAATTCAGGTATGTTTATTCCCATTTTGTTCTGTTTGCTTCCATTTAAGAAATGTTTTTCAACAGAATTGGAGGAAGAAATACACCCCTGATCACGCGTAAACACAGTTCACTTTCATAGCAGCCACATCGTATTCCTTGTCGCATCTATGCGCTCTCCTCCTATCACCTCTTCCCTTCGCTTGTGGACTTCAATGCACAACACATCGTTCAATGCACAACGTTACAGTGAACAGTCAGTAAGCAGTTACACCGGCGGGCCCTGGTGGCAATAAATTTGTAATACCAAAAGCTTACCTTGACTTGGAAGAGTTCCAGTGTTGTGTTAGAAAGTCATAGCCATCTAGCTAATATAGCATCTCTCTGTTTGAGCAGGGTGTTTCAGTAGGCTAAACTAGCTAGCTGCATTTTCTAGCTAAGTAAGTGAAACTGAAAATGTCCCTCCCATCCCGGAGGACCAAAGCCCTAGGACCATGCCTCAGGACTACCTGGCCTGATGACTCCTTGCTGTCCCCAGTCCACCTGGTCGTGCTGCTGCTCCAGTTTCCACTCTTCTGCCTGCGGCTATCGAACCCTGATCTGTTCACCGGACGTGCTACCTTGTCCCAGACCTGCTGTTTTCAACTCTCTCTCTCTACCACACCTGCTATTTCAACCTCTAAATGCAACCTATAAAAAGCCAAGTGACATTTCCTCCTGATGTACTGACCTGTTGCAACCTCTACAACCACTGTGATTATTATTTGACCCTGCTGGTCATCTATGAACGTTTGAACATCTTGGAGAAGAATCTGGCCTTAATGGCCATGTACTGTTACAATCTCCACCCGGCACAGCCAGAAGGGGACTGGCCACCCCTCAGAGCCTGGTTCCTCTCTAAGTTTCTTCCTAGGTTTCTGCCTTTCTAGGGAGTTTTTCCTAGCCACCGTGCTTCTACATCTGCATTGCTTGCTGTTTGGGGTTTTAGGCTGGGTTTCTGTATAGCACTTTGTGACATCTGCTGATGTAAAAAGGGCTTTATAAATAAAAGGTGATTGATTGATTTGCTTCTCCTTCATTTTGGAATAAATTAATTTGTTAAAAACTGTTCAACTATTGTCTTTCTCTCTCTTTGAGATTTCAACTGCCCCTTAGTCACTTTATCCGGGTGCTGGGTCTGATATTTGTAGTGAAGTATTTTTTCAGACTGCTGTTGAAAAAAACACTTCCACAAACCGAAAATGTGATGACTGTTAGCTTGCACGTCTAAGCTAAAAGTGGTAGGCTTATGAAACAAGATGACAATTGCTGACTTCTTGGGTGGCCAACACTTTAGAAGATTTCAAATTCGAACAGTATGTTGAGTTTCAGTCCAAATTCTCATACTACATCCTAGGCTTAGCGTACAAGAATAGTAGGCTGTTTATTGGCCTATTATTGTTATTATTATTATTATTATTATTACACATTATGTTTTATACCACAGCATTGTTCAATACTTGATTCATCTACCAAAGATGATTACATTTCGGTGATTTTCTTTTCTTTATATCAACCACTGTCTATCAGACACAAGTTGTGTAACTAGCAGTGGAGGCTCTTCAGAGGAGGAAGGGGAGGACCATCCTTCTCAGTGAATTTCAGAAAAATTTAAATATATTCACGTCACCAAATAACTGATTAAAACACACTTTTTTGCAATGAAGATCTACGTAGCCTCAACACCACTCTTTAGAAGAGCTAAATGCCTTCTGTGCTCTTCTATTCTCACTTAAAGGCAAGCAACACTGAACCATTTGTGAGAGCACCAGCTGTTCCGGACAACTGTGTGATCACGCTTAGGACCCTGGGACAGAACACCTCCCTCTGCAACTGGATCCTGGACTTCCTGACGGGCCACCCCCAGGTGTTGAGGGTAGGCAACAATACATCCACCACACTGACCCTCAATATGAGAGCCCCTCAGAGGTGCGTGCTTAGTCCCCTCCTGTACTCCCTGTTCACCCACGACTGCGTGGCCGCGCACGACTCCAACACCATCATTACGTTTGCTGACGACCCAACGGTGGTAGTCCTGATCACCGACGATGATAAGACAGCCTATAGGGAGGAGGTCAGAGACCTGGCAGTGTGGTGCCAGTACAACAACCTCTCCCTCAACGTCAGCAAGACAAAGGAGCTGATCGTGGACTACAGGAAACGGAGGGCCGAGCACGCCCCCTTTCACATCAACAGGGCTGTAGTGGAGCGGGTCGAGAGTCCACATCACTAAAGATCTATAATGGTCCAAACAAACCGACACAGTCATGAAGAGGGCACGACAATGCCTCTTCCCCCTCAGGAAGCTGAAAATATTTGGCATGGGCCCTCAGATCCTCAAAGAGTTAAACAGATCCACCATTGAGTGCATCCTGCTTGGCATCTGACCGCAAGGCGCAACAGAGGGTAATGCATATGGCCCAGTATATCACTGGGGCTGAGCTCCCTGCCACCCAGGACCTCTATACCAGGCGGTGTCAGAGGAAGGCCCTAAACAGAATCCAGCCACCCAAGTCATAGAATGTTTGTCTCTCTGCTACTGCACGGCAAGCGGTACCGATGCACCAAGTCTGGAACCAACAGGACCCTGAACAGCTTCTAGCCCCAAGCCATAATACTGCTAAATATTTAGTTAAATAGTTCACCAAATAGCTACCCAGACTATCGGCATTGACGCTTTTTGCACAAACTTCTTTGACTCATCACATACAGTGGAGAAAAAAAGTATTTAGTTAGCCACCAATTGTGCAAGTTCTCCCACTTAAAAAGATGAGAGAGGCCTGTAATTTTCATCATAGGTACACGTCAACTATGACAGACAAAATGAGAAAAAAAAAATCCAGAAAATCACATTGTAGGATTTTTAATGAATGTATTTGCAAATTATGGTGGAAAATAAGTATTTGGTCAATAACAAAAGTTTCTCAATACTTTGTTATATACCCGTTGTTGGCAATGACACAGGTCAAACATTTTCTGTAAGTCTTCACAAGGTTTTCACACACTGTTGCTGGTATTTTGGCCCATTCCTCCATGCAGATCTCCTCTAGAGCAGTGATGTTTTGGGGCTGTCGCTGGGGAACACGGACTTTCAACTCCCTCCAAAGATTTTCTATGGGGTTGAGATCTGGAGACTGGCTAGGCCACTCCAGGACCTTGAAATGCTTCTTACGAAGCCACTCCTTCGTTGCCTGGGTGGTGTGTTTGGGAACATTGTCATGCTGAAAGACCCAGCCACGTTTCATCTTCAATGCCCTTGCTAATGGAAGGAGGTTTTCACTAAAAATCTCACGATACATGGCCCCATTCATTCTTTCCTTTACACGGATCAGTTGTCCTGGTTCCTTTGCAGAAAAACAGCCCCAAAGCATGATGTTTCCACCCCCATGCTTCACAGTAGGTATGGTGTTCTTTGGATGCAACTCAGTATTCTTTGTCCTCCAAACACGACGAGTTGAGTTTTTACCAAAAAGTTCTATTTTGGTTTCATCTGACCATATGACATTCTCCCAATCCTCTTCTGGATCATCCAAATGCACTCTAGCAAACTTCAGACGGGCCTGGACATGTACTGGCTTAAG
This sequence comes from Coregonus lavaretus, assembly GCF_964263955.1. Taxonomy (NCBI): domain Eukaryota; kingdom Metazoa; phylum Chordata; class Actinopteri; order Salmoniformes; family Salmonidae; genus Coregonus; species Coregonus lavaretus. The sequence continues at coordinate 24,505,784 of NC_140011.1, read as the reverse complement.
CAGGGGGACACGTCTGGCACTGCAGGATTTGAGTCCCTGGCGGCGTAGTGTGTTACTGATGGTAGGCTTTGTTACTTTGGTCCCAGCTCTCTGCAGGTCATTCACTAGGTCCCCCTGTGTGGTTCTGCGATCATTTTGACCCCACGGGGTGAGATCTTGCGTGGAGCCCCAGATCGAGGGAGATTATCAGTGGTCTTGTATGTCTTCCATTTCCTAATAATTGCCCCCACAGTTGATTTCTTCAAACCAAGCTGCTTACCTATTGCAGATGGCCATAGTGGAGTTTGGAGTGTGACTGTTTGAGGTTGTGGACAGGTGCCATTAATACAGGTAACGAGTGGAGGACAGAGGAGCCTCTTAAAGAAGAAGTTACAGGTCTGTGAGAGCCAGAAATCTTGCTTGTTTGTAGGTGACCAAATACTTATTTTCCACCATAATTTGCAAATAAATTCATTAAAAATCCTACAATGTGATTTTCTGGAGAAAAAAAATCTCAATTTGTCTATCATAGCTGACGTGTACCTATGATGAAAATTACAGGCCTCTCTCATCTTTTTAAGTGGGAGAACTTGCACAATTGGTGGCTGACTAAATACTTTTTTCCCCCACTGTGTATACTGAGATCATGTGACAGATTTATATTTTAAATTTTTAGTCATTTAGCAGACGCTCTTATCCAGAGCAATTTACAGTTAGTGAGTGCATACATTTTTCATACTGGCCCCCCGTGGGAATCGAACTCAGAACCCTGGCGTTGTAAGCGAACATGCTCTACCAACTGAGATACACAGGGCCCAGATCATGTGACATTTAGATTGCACACAGGTGGACTTTATTTAACTAATTATGTGACTTCTGAAGGTAATTGGTTGCACCAGATCTTATTTAGGGGCTTCATAGCAAAGGGGGTCAATACATATGAACGCACCACTTTATTGTTTAGAATTTTCTTGAAACAAGTTATTTTTTTCATTTCACTTCACCAATTTGGACTATTTTGTGTATGTCCATTACATGAAATCCAAATAAAAATCAATTTAAATTACAGGTTGTAATGCAACAAAATAGGAAAAACGCCAAGGGGGATGAATACTTTTGCAAGGCACTGTATACTGTACACAGTCACTCACACACCCTACACTGACACTCTCACACAAAACCCACACACATTCACATACACTACACACACACACGCACGCACACACACACACACACACACACACACACACACACATATACACATACACACACACTTTTACCCTCATCATATGCTGCTGCTACTCTGTTCTTTATTTTACTTGTATTATTATCTATCCTGATGCCTAGTCACTTAACCCTGCCTTCATGTGCATATCAACCTCAAATACCTCATACTCCTGCACATTGATCTGGTACTGGTACTCCCTGTATATAGCTCCATTGTTTTATTTTATTCCTCGTGTTACTATTTTTTTTATTTATTATAAGCATTTCACGGTAAAGCCTACACCCGTTGTATTTGGCGCATGTGACAAATAATATTGGATTTGATTTGTGATTCATAGGGAATACATTACAAAGGATGAAGAAACAATACTCCAAGCCACAGCTCCATACTACTTGTCAGACACAGAGAACTGATACTGCATACTGGCCATTGGGATGGGCTTGGTGTGGAGTGTGGGGGGTCCGTCAGTGGCATTTGACCATTTATTTGGATTCTTAATCATTGTTAAGAAGAGGTTTGGTCACAATTTGATGTTGGGTACTATATTTATTAAATATTATATGAATCCTATAAATTGAAATAGCCAATTTGGATGCAATAAATTAGCTGAAATTCAAATTCAAATTGTCTTTCAACAAAATAATGTTGCAGGAATACTTATCTTATCTACAGAAACAGTTTCAGAACAATCTGTGATGGTGCGAGTCAAAAACCTCTTTATTGTGCTTTTTGAGGTGGAATTACTTTTATGCTATGCAGCCAGTCCACTCTCTGGGCTGTGAGGGTGAATAGGGCCATACCCACTGGGCAAAAACGCCATTTCAACAACAACAAAATTAGTGTGATGATGTTGAATCAACGTGGAAAACTGACCGGGTTTACAAAAAGTCCTCACTGTAAGGGAATTTAGTATTTTCTTAATTCTCACATCTTTTAACCTAAATCCAATGTCATGGTAAATGTTTTTGTTGATTTCACGTTGAATTCACGTTAGTTGTCAACTCAACCACATCAAAAATAGACGTTGAGCTGACTTCTGTACCCAGTGGGTAGCTACTCACCCACTAATCACTTATGACAACTGTGCAATACTCTCCACGTAATTGTAGCTGCCAGTCAAAATTGCTAAATCTATGAGGGACTCAAGAAGCCAAGGCAACACCTCCAGAATCATTTTGAGGTAAGAACCTCATACTTCTGTCATATTATCTATCTATTGTAGACAAAGGTTGTTCAAATCCTGTAAGTAAAATCCAGACACACAAATATGTCATGTTCTGTAATAGGTGTGTATCAACACTCACCCAGTCACGTTTCCACATGGTTATGGCAGATTCCTACGTCTGACAGGCTTTGAATTGCTCATTCCAAATCACAGCACAGTGCTGATTGTCAACTATTGTAGTGGGCAGTAATATTTGATATGTGTATATGCAGTTTATTATAAACTGGGTGGTTCGAGCCTTGAATGCTGATTGGCTGAAAGCCGTGGTATATGAGACCGAATACCACATGTATGACAAAACCTTTATTTTTACTGCTCTAATTACGTTGGTAACCAGTTTATAATAGCAATAAGGCATCTTGGGTGTTTGTGAAATATTGCTGTATCCAGGCACGTGCTTAAGAACAGCCGTTAGCCGTGGTATATTGGCCATATACCACACCCCCTCGGGCCTTATTGCTTAATTATATATACCTCACATGCGACTCATAATAAGACTAAGCAATTAAAAATGTTCATCTTACTCCATAAATATAAGTAAAATATACAAGCAAGCATTAGGCAATGAGTTGATGTTGACTAGCAAGAATTGGTCTGAGAATGATCTATATCAAAGGCAGATATTTAATTAAAATGGTACAATGAATGGATTCACATACAAGGCATAAACCTTAAGTTACAAGCATTAACAAGCATTACAAAGCATACTTCTAGGCATATAGATCCTGAGGTTAACTTAGAAGACAAAGCATGAACAAAGAGATGCCCATATTAGGCCATAGGCGTAGAAGCCTAGGAAATGAGAATTGATCATACAACCTTCCTCCAAGGACTGGATACAGGATAAGAGAGAGAACAAAGGCATTTCATTCCATTTATAACATCTGAAGGTGTAACCTTCTCAACCCAAAACCAACCACCATTAACCAATCAAACAATACCAAGTTTACAGTGTAACCTGACCACCAAGACTCAATCTCCGCAAGGTGTCACAGCATCTAAGAGCTTGTGTGGGGGATGAGACCAATGTAGATAAGACAGAATTCCTGAGAAGACAATAAAACCCTTTGCATACAGTAATTCAGAGTTCACCCTGTACAGATACAAGTAACCACAGAGATAATATATCCATATAGATAGCATCAGAGTTATCCTCAGTGAATAAGTTTCAGATAGATACCAAACATGGATAATATAGTATTATTCTATCACTCATTCAATAGTCAGTCCTCTGCATACTGTAACAGAGAGATACATTTTGGCCCCTCAGAGGGGGAAGGGCTGACTAGTCCTTGGGCATTGTCCTTTGTTATTTCCTTGTGTTCCTGGACTATTTGCCATGCAACCCCAGGTGACAGATAGCACATAAATTAGGGCTGAGCCTAAACTATGATTTAATGAATCATCTGCTGTAATATTGAAATGATTACATCAAAACCTATGAATACATGTAAATGGTTTGACAATGAAAAATCATATTTAATGCTAGTGTAAATGGTGGGGAATTACTCTAAAGACCTCAGAGCTGACAACTTGTCCCTTGTACTGTCACAAGTCACTCCAGCTGAGCTAGTATCGTCTTTGTCCAGCAGAGAGCAGCAAATCTCCATCAAATTCCAAGCTTTCGTATCAGCTCTCTGGTCAAAAGCCTGTAGCTGTGATAGCTGAAGAGATCCACGTGAACTCCCATAGAGCTGCAATGGGTTACCTCGTTTTATTACTTAATTGTCATCTCACACTTGTGTTTGATACAAGCCTGTGTTTGATTATCATAATTCCTGGAACACCTTACATCTCATCATAGGCTCAGCGCTGTGCATGCACACGGTATGTACTAGTGAAACAGAAGGTTTTTACTGTATGTCATCTGTCACCCATGCAACCCCTGCAGTTTCACTAGTTTCACTGCTGGACTAGGGTAAAGGATGAGCTCAGCTCACTCACTCACTCTAGCCTGTTTTGAAACATGAGTCCTCCTGATCTGCTGATCTGATCTGGAGCAGAGGGGGCAGCAGGTAGTGCAGTGGTTAGGAATGTTGAGCGAGTAACTGAAAGGCCGCTGGTTCGAATCCCTGAGCCGACTAGGTGAAAATCTGTCGATGTGCTCTTGAGCAAGGCACAGGCCTAATTGATCCTGTAAGAGTGTCTTATAAATGACTAATTACATTTTATATATACAGTGCATTCGGAAAGTATTCAGACACCTTAACTTTTTCCACATTTTGTTACGTTCCGGCCTTATTCTAAAATGGATCAAATAATTGTTTTCCCTCATCGATCTACACACAATACCCCATAATGACAAAGCCAAAACAGGTTTTTAGAAATGTTGGCAAATGTATTACATATTTCAAACAGAAATACCTTATGTACTTTGCTATGAGACTCGAAATTGAGCTCAGGTGCATGCTGTTTCCATTGATCATCCTTGAGGTGTTTCTACAGCTTGATTGGAGTCCACCTGTGGTAAATTCAATTGATTTGACATTATTTGGAAAGGCACACACCTGTCTATATAAGGTCCCACAGTTGACAGTGCATGTCAGAGAAAAAACCAAGCCATGATGTTGAAGGAATTGTCCATAGATCTCCGAGACAGGATTGTGTCGAGGCACAGATCTGGGGAAGGGTACCAAAAAATATCTGTAGCATTGAAGGTCCCCAAGAACACAGTGGCCTCCATCATTCTTAAATGGAAGAAGTTTGGAACCACTAAGACTTTTCCTAGAGCTGGCCACTGGCACCTAAAGGCACCTAAAGGACTCTCAGACCATGAGAAACAAGACTCTCTAGTCTGATGAAACCCAGATTGAACTCTTTGGCCTGAATGCCAAGCGTCACATCTGGAGGAAACCTGGCACCATCCCTACGGTGAAGCATGGTGGTGGCAGCATCATGCTGTGGGGATGTTTTTCAGCGGCAGGGACTAGGTGACTAGTCAGGATCAAGGGAAAGATGAACGTAGCAAAGTACAGAAAGATCCTTGATGAAAACCTGCTCCAGAGCGCTCAGGACCTCAGACTGGGATGAAGGTTCACCTTCCAACAGGACAACAACCATAAGCACACTGCCAAGACGATGCAGGAGTGGCTTCGGGACAAGTCTCTGAATGTCCTTGAGTGGCCCAGCCATAGCCCGGACTTGAACCCGATCTAACATCTCTGGAGAGACCTGACAATAGCTGTGCAGCAATGCTCCCCATCCAACCCGACAGAACTTGAGAGGATCTGCAGAGAATAATGGGAGAAACTCCCCAAATACAGGTGTGCCAAGCTTGTGGCGTCATACCCAAGAAGACCCGAGGCTGTAATTGCTGCCAAAGGTGCTTCAACAAAGTACTGAGTAAAGGGTCTGAATACTTATGTAAATGTAATATTTCCGTTTTTTTATTTGTAATACATTTGCACAAATTTCTAAAAACCTTTTTTTGCTTGTCATTATGGGGTATTGTGTGTAGTTTGATGAGAATTATAATTAAAAAGAAATAAATTGTTGAATAAGGCTGTAACGTAACAAAATGTGGAAAAGTGAAGGGGTCTGAATACTTTCCAAATGCACTGTATATATATATTATTTGATTGTGATGGTGATGACAAATGACCTCATCTTTCCAGTACAGCAGGTCTCTCCAGGTCTCCATAGTTTTTTTTTGGAAGCCTCTCTCCCTGGCATGTTCTTACTGTAAGTAATGACACTTTAAGGCCAATGGAGATGAAATGGCCTCTCTAAATATAGTCACAGAATGCCCCATCTCCCTCTCTCTCGCTCTCAATTGAATAGAATTCAATTTAATGGGCTTTATTGGCATGGGAAACATATTTTTTTATTGCCAAAGCAAATGGAATAGACAATAAACAAAAAGGAAATAAACAAGGGAAACATTAGTAAACATTACACTCACAAAAGTTTTAAAAGAATGTAGACATTTCAAATGTTATATTATTGGCTATGTACAGTGTTGTAACAATGTGCAAGTAGTTAATGTATGAAATGGAAAATAAATAAACAGATAAATATAGGTTGTATTTACAATGTTGTTTGTTCTCCGCTGGTTGCCCTTTTCTCATGACAACAGGCCACAAATCTTGCTGCTGTGATTGCACACTGTGGTATTTCACCTAATAGATATGGGAATTTATCAAAATTTGATTTGCTTTCAAATTCTTTTTCAGTCTATGTAATCTGAGGGAAATATGTGTCTCTAATATGGTCATATATTTGGCAGGAGGTTAGGAAGTGCAGCTCAGTTTCCATCTCATTTTGTGGGCAGTGGGCACATAGCCTGTCTTCTCTCACTTCCTTTTAGGTGGTTGTAGAATTTAACAGCTGTTTTCTTGATATTTATAATTAGCTGGTATCGTTCTTATTCTGCTCTGCATGCATGCTGTCACGGTTTCGGCCGAGGCTGCTCCTCCTCCTGGTTCGGGCAGGCTTCGGCGGTCGTCGTCCCCGGAGTACTAGCTGCCACCGATCTATGTTTCATGTTCGTTTGGTTTTGTCTTGATGTTGTACACCTGTGTCTTTTTAGTCCTCGTTAGTGTCCTATTTAGTTCTCGTTGTGTGTGTTTGTCTTTGTGTGTGATTGCTCTTCTGTTTTAGTGTTGGAGCTACGTACTTCCCTCCGGTGTTTTGGAGAGGTTTTCGCACATGTTAGTGCGCCGTTTGTTTGACGCCTGTGTGCGCCGTTATTTCGCCTTCGGGCTTATTGTGCTTATTTTCTACATGAATATTGCACTAAAGTCTTTTGGACTGAGCTTCTGCGTCCTGCGCTTGAGTCATGCACCACACCCACCTTCAGCACCCCTTGACACATGCATTTTTCTACAGCTTTTCTGCTACATATACATACATTTTACACATACATTTTACATACACTACCAGTCAAAAGTTTGGACACACCTACTCATTCAAGGGTTTTGCTTTTATTTATACAATTTTTTTTTTTACATTATAGAATAATATTGAAGACTTCAAAACTATGACATAACACGTATGGAATCATGTAGTACCAAAAAAGTGTTTAACAAATCAAAATATATTTTATATTTGAGACTCTTCAAATAACCACCCTTTGCCATGATGACAGCTTTGCACACTATTGGCATTCTCTCAACCAGCTTCATGAGGTAGTCACCTGGAATGCATTTCAATTAACAGGTGTGCCTTCTTAAAAGTTAATTTGTGGAATTTCTTTCCTTCCTAATGCATTTGGGCCAATCAGTTGTGTTGGGACAAGGTGGGGTAGCCCTATTTGGTAAAGGACCAAGTCCATATTATGGCAAGAAAAGCTCAAATAAGCAAAGAGAAATGACAGTCCATCATTACTTTAGGACATGAAGGTCAGTCAATACGGAAAATGTCAAGAACTTTGAAAGTTTCTTCAAGTGCAGTCACAAAAACCATAAAGCGCTATGATGAAACTGGCTCTCATGAAGACCGCCACAGGAATGGAAGACCCAGAGTTACCTCTGCTGCAGAGGATAAGTTCATTAGAGTTACCAGCCTCAGAAATTGCAGCCCAAATAAATGCTTCACAGTGTTCAAGTAACAGACACATCTCAACATCAACTACCACAGCATTCTGCAGCGATACGCCATCCCATTTGGTTTGGGCTTAGTGGGACTATCATTTGTTTTTCAACAGGACAATGACCCAACACACCTCCAGGCTGTGTAAGGGCTATTTTACCAAGAAGGAGAGTGATGGACTGCTGCATCAGATGACCTGGCCTCCACAATCCCCCAACCTCAACCCAATTGAGATGGTTTGGGATGAGTCGGACCGCAGAGTGAAGGAAAAGCAGCCAACAAGTGCTCAGCATATGTGGGAACTCTTTCAAGACTTGTTGGAAAAGAATTCCAGGTGAAGCTGGTTGAGAGAATGCCAAGAAGGTGCAAAGCTTTCATCAAGGTAAAGGGTGGCTATTTGAAATATATTTTGATTTGTTTAACACTTTTTTGGTTACTACATGATTCCATATGTGTTATTTCATAGTTTTGATGTCTTCACTATTATTCTACAATGTAGAAAATAGTAAAAATAAAGAAAAACCCTTGAATGAGTAGGTGTGTCCAAACTTTCGACTGGTACTGTACATGGTACTTTTATATACAGCAATCACATAACAATAATACATTACCGAACACAAACTCTTACCCCCCAGCCACTCTCAGCCCATCACCATAGACCACCCTCGTTTGGTTTCCATGTGCCATATATTTTTCAATTGTGCTGTGAGGTTTTACATACATTTTGAACCTTTCTAATTGCATAGTATCCAAAGATTGTGAGCTAAAGATGAAAACCTTTCCTACGAGTATTATTATAGTATTGATTGACTGACTATGGCTTTCCAAATCGCCCAACACTGCTAATTGTAAGGTTAATTTTAAGTGAATATTGTGATTTTTTTAACCATTCCTGAACCTGTGACCAGAAACAAGCTCCACAGGGGCAATACCAGAATAAATGATCTAGTGATTTTGTCTCTTCGCAGCAATATCTACAGAGCTGAGATTGTTGTATGCCCCATATACTGTCTATACTGTGTGTATATATACAGTGGGGAAAAAAAGTATTTAGTCAGCCACCAATTGTGCAAGTTCTCACACTTAAAAAGATGAGAGAGGCCTGTAATTTTCATCATAGGTACACGTCAACTATGACAGACAAAATGAGAAAAAAAATCCAGAAAAATCACATTGTAGGATTTTTAATGAATTTATTTGCAAATTATGGTGGAAAATAAGTATTTGGTCAATAACAAAAGTTTCTCAATACTTTGTTATATACCCTTTGTTGGCAATGACACAGGTCAAACGTTTTCTGTAAGTCTTCACAAGGTTTTCACACACTGCTGCTGGTATTTTGGCCCATTCCTCCATGCAGATCTCCTCTAGAGCAGTGATGTTTTGGGGCTGTCGCTGGGCAACACAGACTTTCAACTCCCTCCAAAGATTTTCTATGGGGTTGAGATCTGGAGACTGGCTAGGCCACTCCAGGACCTTGAAATGCTTCTTACGAAGCCACTCCTTCGTTGCCCGGGCGGTGTGTTTGGGATCATTGCCATGCTGAAAGACCCAGCCACGTTTCATCTTCAATGCCCTTGCTGATGGAAGGAGGTTTTCACTCAAAATCTCACGATACATGGCCCCATTCATTCTTTCCTTTACACGGATCAGTCATCCTGGTCCCTTTGCAGAAAAACAGCTCCAAAGCATGATGTTTCCACCCCCATGCTTCACAGTAGGTATGGTGTTCTTTGGATGCAACTCAGCATTCTTTGTCCTCCAAACACGACGAGTTGAGTTTTTACCAAAAAGTTATATTTTGGTTTCATCTGACATTCTCCCAATCCTCTTCTGGATCATCCAAATGCATTTTAGCAAACTTCAGATGGGCCTGGACATGTACTGGCTTAAGCAGGGGGACACGTCTGTCACTGCATGATTTGAGTCCCTGGCGGCGTAGTGTTTTACTGATGGTAGGCTTTGTTACTTTGGTCCCAGCTCTCTGCAGGTCATTCACTAGGTCCCCCCGTGTGGTTTTGGGATTTTTGCTCACCATTCTTGTGATCATTTTGACCCCACGGGGTGAGATCTTGCGTGGAGCCCCAGATCGAGGGAGATTATCAGTGGTCTTGTATGTCTTCCATTTCCTAATAATTGCTCCCACAGTTGATTTCTTCAAACCAAGCTGCTTACCTATTGCAGATTCAGTCTTCCCAGCCTGATGCAGGTCTACAATTTTGTTTCTGGTGTCCTTTGACAGCTCTTTGGTCTTGGCCATAGTGGAATTTGGAGTGTGACTGTTTGAGGTTGTGGACAGGTGTATTTTATACTGATAACAAGTTCAAACAGGTGCCATTATTAATACAAGTAACGCGTGGAGGACAGAGGAGCCTCTTAAAGAAGAAGTTACAGGTCTGTGAGAGCCAGAAATCTTGCTTGTTTGTAGGTGACCAAATACTTATTTTCCACCATAATTTGCAAATAAATTAATAAAAAATCCTACAATGTGATTTTCTGGAATTTTTTTTCTCAATTTGTCTGTCATAGTTGACGTGTACCTATGATGACAATTACAGGCCTCTCTCATCTTTTTAAGTGGGAGAACTTGCACAATTGGGTGCTGACTAAATACTTTTTTCCCCCACTGTACAGTGAGGGAAAAAAGTATTTGATCCCCTGCTGATTTTGTATGTTTGCCCACTGACAAAGAAATGATCAGTCTATAATTTTAATGGTAGGTTTATTTGAACAGTGAGAGACAGAATAACAACAACAAAAATGCAGAAAAACGCATGTCAAAAATTTTATCAATTGATTTGCATTTTAATGAGAGAAATAAGTATTTGACCCCCTCTCAATCAGAAAGTTTTCTGGCTCCCAGGTGTCTTTTATACAGGTAACGAGCTGAGATTAGGAGCACACTCTTAAAGGGAGTGCTCCTAATCTCAGCTTGTTACCTGTATAAAAGACACCTGTCCACAGAAGCAAACAAGAAATAAGACTAAAAAAACAGAACTTGAGCGTGAATAACTATTTACCCCCCCAAAGTCAATACTTTGTAGAGCCACCTTTTGCAGCAATTACAGCTGCAAGTCTCTTGGGGTATGTCTCTATAAGCTTGGCACTGGGATTTTTGCCACATTCTTCAAGGCAAAACTGCTCCAGCTCCTTCAAGTTGGATGGGATCCGCTGGTGTACAGCAATCTTTAAGTCATACCACAGATTCTCAATTGGATTGACGTCTGGGCTTTGATTAGGCCATTCCAAGACATTTAAATGTTTCCCCTTAAACCACTCGAGTGTTGCTTTAGCAGTATGCTTAGGGTCATTGTCCTGCTGAAAGGTGAACCTCTGTCCAAGTCTCAATCTCTGGAAGACTTAAACAGGTTTCCCTCAATAATTTCCCTGTATTTAGCGCCATCCATCATTCCTTCAATTCTGACCAGTTTCCCAGTCCCTGCCGATGGAAAAACCTCCCCACAGCACGATGCTGCCACCACCATGCTTCACTGTGGGGATGGTGTTCTCGGGGTGATGACAGGTGTTGGGTTTGCGCCAGACATAGCATTTTCCTTGATGGCCAAAAAACTCAATTTTAGTCTCATCTGATCAGAGTACCTTCTTCCATATGTTTGGGTAGTCTCCCACATGGCTTTTGGCGAACACCAAACATGTTTGCTTATTTTTTTCTTTAAGCAATGGCTTTTTTCTGGCCACTCTTCCATAAAGCCCAGCTCTGTGGAGTGTACGGCTTAAAGTGGTCCTATGGACAGATACTCCAATCTCTGCTGTGGAGCTTTGTAGCTCCTTCAGGTTTGTCTTTGGTCTCTTTGTAGCCTCTCTGATTAATGCCCTCCTTGCCTGGTCCTTGAGTTTTGGTGGGCGGCCCTCTCTTGGCAGGTTTGTTGTGGTGCCATATTCTTTCCATTTTTTAATAATGGATTTAATGGTGCTCCGTGGGACGTTCAAAGTTTCGGATATTTTTTTATAACCCAACCCTGATCTGTACTTCTCCACAACTTTGTCCCTGACCTGTTTGGAGAGCTCCTTGGTCTTCATGGTGCCGCTTGCTTGGTAGTGTCCCTTGCTTAGTGGTGTTGCAGACTCTGGGGCCTTTCAGAACAGGAGTATATACAGTGGGGAAAAAAAGTATTTAGTCAGCCACCAATTGTGCAGGTTCTCCCACTTAAAAAGATGAGAGAGGCCTGTAATTTTCATCATACGTACACGTCAACCATGACAGACAAATTGAGAGAAAAAAATCCAGAAAATCACATTGTAGGATTTTTTATGAATTTATTTGCAATTTATGGTGGAAAATAAGTATTTGGTCACCTACAAACAAGCAAGATTTCTGGCTCTCACAGACCTGTAACTTCTTCTTTAAGAGGCTCCTCTGTCCTCCACTCGTTACCTGTATTAATGGCACCTGTTTGAACTTGTTATCAGTATAAAAGACACCTGTCCACAACCTCAAACAGTCACACTCCAAACTCCACTATGGCCAAGACCAAAGAGCTGTCAAAGGACACCAGAAACAAAATTGTAGACCTGCACCAGGCTGGGAAGACTGAATATGCAATAGGTAAGCAGCTTGGTTTGAAGAAATCAACTGTGGGAGCAATTATTAGGAAATGGAAGACATACAAGACCACTGATAATCTCCCTCGATCTGGGGCTCCACGCAAGATCTCACCCCATGGGGTCAAAATGATCACAAGAACGGTGAGCAAAAATCCCAGAACCACACGGGGGGACCTAGTGAATGACCTGCAGAGAGCTGGGACCAAAGTAACAAAGCCTACCATCAGTAACACACTATGCCGCCAGGGGCTCAAATCCTGCAGTGCCAGAAGTGTCCCCCTGCTTAAGCCAGTACATGTCCAGGCCCGTCTGAAGTTTGCTAGAGTGCATTTGGATAATCCAGAAGAGGATTGGGAGAATGTCATATGGTCAGATGAAACCAAAATATAACTTTTTGGTAAAAACTCAACTTGTCGTGTTTGGAGGACAAAGAATGCTGAGTTGCATCCAAAGAACACCATACCTACTGTGAAGCATGGGGGTGGAAACATCATGCTTTGGGGCTGTTTTTCTGCAAAGGGACCAGGACGACTGATCCGTGTAAAGGAAAGAATGAATGGGGCCATGTAACGTGAGATTTTGAGTGAAAACCTCCTTCCATCAGCAAGGGCATTGAAGATGAAACGTGGCTGGGTCTTTCAGCATGACAATGATCCCAAACACACCGCCCGGGCAACGAAGGAGTGGCTTCGTAAGAAGCATTTCAAGGTCCTGGAGTGGCCTAGCCAGTCTCCAGATCTCAACCCCATAGAAAATCTTTGGAGGGAGTTGAAAGTCTGTGATGCCCAGCGACAGCCCCAAAACATCACTGCTCTAGAGGAGATCTGCATGGAGGAATGGGACAAAATACCAGCAACAGTGTGTGAAAACCTTGTGAAGACTTACAGAAAACATTTGACCTGTGTCATTGCCAACAAAGGGTATATAACAAAGTATTGAGAAACTTTTGTTATTGACCAAATACTTATTTTCCACAATAATTAGCAAATAAATTCATAAAAAATCCTACAATGTGATTTTCTGGATTTTTTTTCCTCATTTTGTCTGTCATAGTTGACGTTTACCTATGATGAAAATTACAGGCCTCTCTCATCTTTTTAAGTGGGAGAACTTGCACAATTGGTGGCTGACTAAATACTTTTTTTCCCCACTGTATACTGAGATCATGTGACAGATCATGTGACACTTAGATTGCACACAGGTGGAATAATTACGTGACTTCTGAAGGTAATTGGTTGCACCAGATCTTATTTAGGGGCTTCATAGCAAAGGGGGTGAATATATATGCGCGCATCACTTTTCCGTTATGTATTTTTCATATTTTTTAAACAAGTTATTTCTTTCATTTCGCTTCTCCAATTTGGACAATTTTGTGCATGTCCATTACATGAAATCCAAATAAAAATCCATTTAAATTACAGGTTGTAATACAACAAAATAGAAAAAACGCTAAGGGGGATGAACACTTTTGCAAGGCACTGTTATCTACTGGAGAACCATTTTGGTTTTGAGTATAACTTACGTGAAGCTTTTAGTGAGAGGTTTAATGCTTTAATATTTAATAATTTTAGACCCCCAAACTCATATTCATTATTTAAATCGGCACGTTTAATTTTGTCTGGCTTAGCATTCCAAATAAAGTACAATATTTTTTTGCTCATATGACTTAAAAAACGAGTCGTCTGGAGTAGGTAGCACCATTAGTCCAAAGAGACCAATTAGACCAAAGAGTTAACCAATGTGATTATTCCATTAATAGACACATACAGTGGGGGAAAAAAGTATTTAGTCAGCCACCAATTTTGCAAATTCTCCCACTTAAAACCCTCCCGTTGTCCTAGGGTCAAAATGACCCGCCACTGTGTTGAACCAACTTTATTTAATTTTTATATTTTTTGGATCATTTGTGAGGAGGCAGTGAGACTTTTTTAAAAGTCTCACTGCCTCCTTCTCACAAATGATCCCAAAAATATACAAATTAAATAAAGTTGGTTCAACACAGTGGCGGGTCATTTTGACCCTAGGACAACGGGAGGGTTAAAAAGATGAGAGAGGCCTGTAATTTTCATCATAGGTACACGTCAACTAAGACAGACAAAAAAAATCCAGAAAATCACATTGTAGGATTTTATATTAATTTATTTGCAAATTATGGTGGAAAATAAGTATTTGGTCACCTACAAAAAAGCAAGATTTCTGGCTCTCACAGACCTGTAACTTCTTCTTTAAGAGGCTCCTCTGTCCTCCACTCATTACCTGTATTAATGGCACCTGTTTGAACTTGTTCTCAGTATAAAAGACACCTGTCCACAACCTCAAACAGTCACACTCCAAACTCCACTATGGCCAAGACCAAAGAGCTGTCAAAGGACACCAGAAACAAAATTGTAGACCTGCACCAGGCTGGGAAGACTGAATCTGCAATAGCAGCTTGGTTTGAAGAAATCAACTGTGGGAGCAATTATTAGGAAATGGAAGACATACAAGACCACTGATAATCTCCCTCGATCTGGGGCTCCACGCAAGATCTCACCCCGTGGGGTCAAAATGATCACAAGAATGGTGAGCAAAAATCCCAGAACCACACGGGGGGACCTAGTGAATGACCTGCAGAGAGCTGGGACCAAAGTAACAAAGCCTACCATCAGTAACACACTACGCCGCCAGGGACTCAAATCCTGCACTGCCAGACGTGTCCCCCTGCTTAAGCCAGTACATGTCCAGGCCCGTCTGAAGTTTGCTAGAGATGATCCAGAAGAGGATTGGGAGAATGTCATATGGTCAGATGAAACCAAAATATAACTTTTTGGTAAAAACTCAACTCGTCGTGTTTGGAGGACAAAGAATGCTGAGTTGCATCCAAAGAACACCATACCTACTGTGAAGCATGGGGGTGGAAACATCATGCTTTGGGGCTGTTTTTCTGCAAAGGGACCAGGACGACTGATCCGTGTAAATGAAAAAATGAATGGGGCCATGTATCGTGAGATTTTGAGTGAAAATCTCCTTCCATCAGCAAGGGCATTGAAGATGAAACGTGGCTGCGTCTTTCAGCATGACAATGATCCCAAACACACCGCCCGGGCAACGAAGGAGTGGCTTCGTAAGAAGCATTTCAAGGTCCTGGAGTGGCCTAGCCAGTCTCCAGATCTCAACCCCATAGAAAATCTTTGGAGGGAGTTGAAAGTCCGTGTTGCCCAGCGACAGCCCCGAAACATCACTGCTCTGGAGGAGATTTGCATGTAGGAATGGGCCAAAATACCAGCAACAGTGTGTGAAAACCTTGTCAAGACTTACAGAAAACGTTTGACCTGTGTCATTGCCAACAAAGGGTATATAACAAAGTATTGAGAAACTTTTGTTATTGACCAAATACTTATTTTCCACCATAATTTGCAAATAAATTCATTAAAAATCCTACAATGTGATTTTTCTGGATTTTTTTTCTCATTTTGTCTGTCATAGTTGACGTGTACCTAGGATGAAAATTACAGGCCTCTCTCATCTTTTTAAGTGGGAGAACTTGCACAATTGGTGGCTGACTAAATACTTTTTTCCCCCACTGTATTTACCTCTCCATGGTTGCAGAATCATATCTATTTTTGCACACTTTCTATTGAAATTGATTGTGGTAAGTTCATTTATATTTTTTGAGATATAATAATAATATAGTATGCCATTTAGCAGATGCTTTTATCCAAAGCGACTTACAGTCATGTGTGCATACATTTTTAGGTATGGGTGGTCCAGGGGATCGAACCCACTACCCTGGCGTTACAAGCGCCATGCTCTACCAATTGAGCTACAGAGGACCACAGATATGAATACCAAGTAGGTCTACTTTACGATCCGCCCATTTTATTGGTAAACTACAAGATAGTGTAAACACTTTGTCTTTCAATGATCCAATATGTAATTTGGTACACTTGTCATACTAAGGTTTTAGTCCAGATAGGCTAGAAAAGTGATCAAGATCTTCAATGAGACTCTGCAGGGATCCAGATTGCAGACTTTAAAAAAAACTTGAGTCATTGGCATACATTGACACTTTTGTTTTATTCCCTGGATTTCTAACCCCTTGATGTTCTTGTTCGATCTCATTTTAATAGCTAGCATTTCGATGGCCACATTAAATAGATATGGAGACAACGGACAGCCTTGTTTTACTCCTATTAAAAGCTCAATACTTTCTGAGAAGTAACCATTATTTACTATTTTACACCTTAGGTTGCTGTACATAACTTTACCCCATTGTATAAGTGATTCACCAAAATTAAAGTAATCCAAGCATTCATATATAAATTCTAGTCATACTTTATCAAACGCCTTTTCAAAATCTGCTATGAAGACCAGGCCTGGTATCTTTGATGTTTCATAATGTTCAATTGTTTCAAGTAATTGTTGTATATTATTTCCAATATATCATCCATGTACAAAACCTGTCTAATCAGGATGAACAATATCTGGTAAAACCTTTTTTATTCTATGTGCTATGCATTTCGCCAGGATTTTCGCATCACAGCATTGAAGTGTAAGAGGCCTCCATTTTTTTTTATGGACTGTATCTTTATACTTACAACCTGGGTCCTGTTTCAGTAGTAATGAAATCAGACCTTCTTGGTGAGTACCTGAAAATCTACTATTTGTATAGGAGTAATTAAAACATGCTAATAATGGATCTTTGAGTACATCAAAAAAAGGTCTGATATACCTGCACTGGTATACCATCAAGCCCTGGTGTTTTTCCAGACTGAAAATATTTAATTGCCTCAAAAAGTTCCTCCTCTGTAATTTGGCCTTCACACAGGTATTACTGTTCTCATTCAGTGGAGACGGAGGAGATTGAAAATTAAACATATGCTTAAAACATTTTGCTTCCTCTTTCAAAAAATAATTAGGTGAATCATGGATGACTCTGTCATTTGTAACAAGTTTTTGTAAATTCTTTTTGGTAGCATTTCTATGTTGAAGATTCAAGAAAAATGTTGCGCATTTTTCACAATTTTCCATCCAATTCGCTTTATTTTTGTAATAAATTACACTTGATAGTTCTTGAAGTTCCTCCAATTCTTTTTGTTTTTCCTCTAACATATTTTGTGCCTCTATAGTACAGTTTCCATTATCATTTACCTGCGCTGTTATTTCCTCTATTTCCTTTATTAGTCTAATCTCTTTTAACCTAAACTGCTTTTGTTTTAATGATGAGTATTGTACCCCATTATTTTGGGTTTTACGTTGTACACAGAGGATGTTTTTGCAGAATTCTGCATCAATTTGGCGTTTGTCCAATTTTGTGAATTATTGGTTGGTGAGTGAACTCCAGACCTCACAGCCATAGAGGGCAATGGATTCTAAAACTGATTCAAATATTTTTAGCCAGATCCTAATTTTATGTTTCTTTTTAATGGCGTAGAAGGCACTTTTTGCCTTATCTCTCAAGGTAGGTATAGTTATTTGTGTGTTCTAAGGCAACAGTGTCTAGATGGAATTTGTAGTCCTGGCAACAGGACCTTTTTTGGAACACCATTATTTTTGTCTTACTGAGATTCACTGTCAAGGCCCAGGTCTGACAGAATCTGTTCAGAAGATCTAGGTGCTGCTCTAGGCCCTCCTTGGTTGGGGACAGAAGCACCAGATCATCCACAAACAGTAGACATTATACTTCAGAGTCTAGTAGGGTGAGGCCAGTTGCTGCAGACTGTTCTAGGGCCCCCGCCCAAAGAGTTCAATCTTGGTTCCATCAGACCAGATAATCTTGTTTCTTTGGTCTGTTCAATCAATTGGATTTACCACAGGTGGCTCCAATCAAGTAGAAACATCTCAATAATGATCAATGGAAACAGGATGCACCTGAGCTCAATTTCGAGTCTCATAGCTAAAGGTCTGAATACTTATGTAAATAAGGAATTTCCATCTTTTATGTTTTATACATTTGCAAAAATTTATAAAAAGCTGTTTTCATTTTGTCATGATAGGGTATTGTGTGTAGATTTATGAGGATTTTTTATTTTATTTAATCAATTTTAGAATAAGGCTGTAACCTAACAAAATGTGGAAAAAGTCAAGGGGTCTGAATACTTTCCGAAGGCACTGTATATGTTGAAGAGGGTGGGTCTACAGCTGCATCCATGTCTCATCCCACGACCCTGAGGAAAGAAATGTGTGTGTTTAAATGCACACTTGTTGTTTGTGTAAAATGATTTTACGTTTTATGCTTTCCCCCAACACCGCTTTCCATCAATTTATATAGCAGGCATCTGCTATATATCACGCCGAATTGAGTCCAAAGCATTTTTTAAATCAACAAAGCATGAGAAGACTTTGCTTTTGTTTTCTTTTATTTGTTTGTCAATTTGGGTGTGCAGGGTGAATACATGGTCTGTCATACGATCATTTGGTAAAAAGCCAATTTGACATTTTGAGCGCTTTGGATTATAGTTTTCTATATGCAAAAAGATGATTCTGAGATAAATGGCTTTAATGTTCCAAACCCTCATTGGTTTGAATGGTGTCAGCAATTCTATCTTGTATTCTTTTGAACTTAACAACATGAATTGGGGATGTACAGTGCACTATGGGTAGAGAACATTAAACAGAACAAGGCTATGTCAATATCTCAATTCCGACAAAAATGCAGATTGCTCTCGATTTTCTCAGGACATCCCACGGTAGTTATTGGGGTCGATTCTGTCAACATTTTTGTTGATTGGGGTGATCAGTCCTTGGTTCCAAATATTGGGGAAGATGTCAGAGCTGAGGATGATGTTAAAGAGATTAAGTATGGCCAATTGGAATTTGCAGTCTGTGTATTTTATCATTTAATTTAGGATACCATCAACACCATGGGCCTTTTTGGGTTGGAGGGTTTGTATTTTGTCCTGTAGTTCATTCAATGTAATTGGATAATCCAGTGGGTTCTGGTAGTCTTTAATAGCTGATTATAAGATTTGTAAATTGATCATGTACAGTGGGGCAAAAAAGTATTTAGTCAGCCACCAATTGTGCAAGTTCTCCCACTTAAAAAGATGAGAGAGGCCTGTAATATTCATCATAGGTACACGTCAACTATAACAGACAAAATGAGAAAAAAAAATCCAGAAAATCACATTGTAGGATTTTTTATGAATTTATTTGCTAATTATGGTGGAAAATAAGTATTTGGTCAATAACAAAAGTTTCTCAATACTTTGTTATATACCCTTTGTTGGCAATGACACAGGTCAAACGTTTTCTGTAAGTCTTCACAAGGTTTTCACACACTGTTGCTGGTATTTTGGCCCATTCCTCCATGAAGATCTCCTCTAGAGCAGTGATGTTTTGGGGCTGTCACTGGGCAACACGGACTTTCAACTCCCTCCAAAGATTTTCTATGGGGTTGATATCTGGAGACTGGCTAGGCCACTCCAGGACCTTGAAATGCTTCTTACGAAGCCACTCCTTCGTTGCCCGGGCGGTGTGTTTGGGATCATTGTCATGCTGAAATACCCAGCCACGTTTCATCTTCAATGCCCTTGCTGATGGAAGGAGGTTTTCACTCAAAATCTCACGATACATGGCCCCATTCATTCTTTCCTTTACACGGATCAGTCGTCCTGGTCCCTTTGCAGAAAAACAGCCCCAAAGCATGATGTTTCCACCCCCATGCTTCACAGTAGGTATGGTGTTCTTTGGATGCAACTCAGCATTCTTTGTCCTCCAAACACGACGAGTTGAGTTTTTACCAAAAAGTTCTATTTTGGTTTCATCTGACCATATGACATTCTCCCAATCCTCTTCTGGATCATCCAAATGCACTCTAGCGAACTTCAGACGGGCCTGGACATGTACTGGCTTAAGCAGGGGGACATGTCTGGCACTACGTCCCTGGCGGCGTAGTGTGTTACTGATGGTAGGCTTTGTTACTTTGGTCCCAGCTCTCTGCAGGTCATTCACTAGGTCCCCCCGTGTGGTTCTGGGATTTTTGCTCACCGTTCTTGTGATCAGTTTGACCCCACGGGGTGAGATCTTGCGTGGAGCCCCAGATCGAGGGAGATTATCAGTGATCTTGTATGTCTTCCATTTCCTAATAATTGCTCCCACAGTTGATTTCTTCAAACCAAGCTGCTTACCTATTGCAGATTCAGTCTTCCCAGCCTGGTGCAGGTCTACAATTTTGTTTCTGGTGTCCTTTGACAGCTCTTTGGTCTTGGCCATAGTGAAGTTTGGAGTGTGACTGTTTGAGGTTGTGGACAGGTGTCTTTTATACTGATAACAAGTTCAAACAGGTGCCATTAATACAGGTAACGAGTGGAGGACAGAGGAGCCTCTTAAAGAAGAAGTTACAGGTCTGTGAGAGCCAGAAATCTTGCTTGTTTGTAGGTGACCAAATACTTATTTTCCACCATAATTTGCAAATAAATTCATTAAAAATCCTACAATGTGATTTTCTGGATTTTTTTTTCTCAATTTGTCTGTCATAGTTGACGTGTACCTATGATGAAAATTACAGGCCTCTCTCATCTTTTTAAGTGGGAGAACTTGCACAATTGGTGGCTGACTAAATACTTTTTTTCCCCACTGTATATGTATTTTCTGTTTATTCTTTGTTATAGGGCCAACAAGATTGGAGAAGTGGTTTAACCATACATCTCCATTTTGGATAGATAGCTCTTCGTGTTGTTGTTTGTTTAGTGTGTTCCAATTTTCCCAGATGTGATTAGATTCTATGGATTCTTCAATCACATTGAGCTGATTTCTGACAAGCTGTTCCTTATTTTTTTCTTTGTGTATTTCAGTACTGTTTTAGTGTTTCACCATAGTAAAGGCGTACCCACTGGGCACAGACGTCAATTCTATTCCGCGTTGGTTTAACGTAATTTAATTGAAATGACTTGGAAACAGCGTTGATTCAACCCTAAAAGGGATTGAATTTGTTAATGGCAATAGTTTTTGGGAGGTTTCTACACTACTTTCCTTACATCTATAGCATTTCGTAATAGTATGCAGTTTGTTTGGCTTTGATGGCTCATGATTGAGTATTGCTCTGTTCATGTAGACTGTGAATTTGATGTGGTCTGATCAGGGTGTCAGTGGGCTGAGAGACTCTGGGTTGAGGTCAGTGGTAAATTAATCTACAATACTACTGCCAGACCATTGACTATGTACAGACCTAGCGTGCGACAGAGCTGCAGAAGTTGTGACCCATTTTTGTATGTTGTTTTGTTGTAGTGTCTAGGGTGGCATATGGGAGAGGGAATGCTGTCACTTCCAGGTAGGTGTTTGTCCCCCTGTGTGCTGAGAGTGTCAGGTTCTTGTCCAGTTCTGGCGTTTATGTCGCCACAGACTAGTACATGTCCGTGGGTCTGGAAATGGTTGATCTCCCCCTCAAGGATGGAGAAGCTGTCGTCATTAAAGTATGGGGATTTTATTGGGGTGATATAGGTAGCACACAGGAGGACATTTTTCTCTGTTTAGATTATTTCCTTATTTATTTCTAACCAGATGTAAAATGCTTGGGTTTTGATTAATTTCATGGAGTAGGTTAGGTCTGATCTATACCACATTAGCATACCCCCTGACTCTCTTCTTTGTTTTACTCCTGGTAGTTTGGTGGATGGGACTACCAGCTCTCTGTAATGTAGAGGGCAACCAGTGGCTCTGTCTCCTCTTTACCATGTTTCTTGTAGGATAACAATGTCTGTATTTCCAATTTCTTTGGTGAAGTCTGGATTCCTGGTCTTTAGGCCAAAGGTAGAATGACCTCAGTCCTTCTTTATTACAGCATGAGATATTAAAAGCTTTGTGTACCATAGTGTCTGGTGGAAAGCAGACTGAACCAGGTTTTCCTCTAGGATTTTGCCTGTGCTTAGCTCCATTCTGTTAATTTTTTATCCTGAAAAACTCCACAGTCCTTAACGATTACGAGTATACCCATAACATGATGTAGTCACCACTATGCTTGAAAATATGGAGCGTGGTACTCAGTAATGTGTTGAATTG
This sequence comes from Coregonus lavaretus, assembly GCF_964263955.1. NCBI lineage: Eukaryota > Metazoa > Chordata > Actinopteri > Salmoniformes > Salmonidae > Coregonus > Coregonus lavaretus. Next base: position 24,483,279 of record NC_140011.1, on the reverse strand, counting down.
GATTTGCCCAAAACATAACACTTTGTATTCAGGACAAAAAGTTAATTGCTTTGCCACATTTTTTTGCAGTATTACCTTAGTGCCTTGTTGCAAACTGGATGCATTTTGGGGAATATTTTCGTTCTGTACAAGCGTCCTTCTTCTCCCTCTGTCAATTAGGTTAGTATTGTGGAGTAACTACAATGTTGTTGATCCATCCTCAATTTTATACTATCACAGCCATTAAACTCTGTAACTGTTTTAAAGTCACCATTGGCTTCATGGTGAAATCCCTGAGCTGTTTCCTTCCTCTCCAGCAACTGAGTTAGGAAGGACGCCTGTATCTTTGTAGTGACTGGGTGTATTGATACACCATCCAAAGTGTAATGAATAACTTCACCATGCTCAAAGGGATATTCAATGTCTGCTTCTTTTTTTATCTTTTTTTATTTACCAATAGGTGCCCTTTGCGAAACATTGGAAAACCTCCCTGGTTTTTGTGGTTGAATCTGTGTTTGAAATTCACTGCTCGACTGAGGGACCTTAAAGATAATTGTATGTGTGGGGTACAGAGATGAGGTAGTCCTTCAAAAATCATGTTAAACACTATTATTGCACACAGAGTGAGTCCATGCAACTTATTATGTGACTTGTTAAGCAAATAATACTCCTGAACCTATTTAAGCTTGCCATTACAAAGTGGTTGAATACTTATTGACTCAAGACATTTCAGCTTTTCATTTTTAATGAATTTGCACATAGTTCCACTTTGACATTGTGGAGTATTGTGTGTATGCCAGTGACAAAAATCTCAATTTAATCCATTTAAAATCAGGCTGTAACACAACAAAATGTAGAAAAAGTAAAGGGGTATGAATTCTTTCTGAATGCACTGTACCTGGTTGTAGAGGCTGTCCAAGTCCAAGTTGGGGTGCTGGGCCAGATAGACATTGGGTTTTGAGGCAAAGTCACAGGAAATTCTTGCATTTGCCTGATGTATGGTGGCAGGGTGAAAGCCTTTTCTGGGTAGCAGGGTAGAGATGACCACTCTTGAGTTGGGGAAAATTGAGGAATCTTTTTCGATCACTCCCTTGAGTGCTATGGCCACCCTTTCCTGCTGGGCCCTCTGGTTGTTTGTACCTGTGTGTACTATTGTGTGGCTGGGGGACCCTAGTCAGTTCTTAGACAGCAGCTCCAGGGCGCCCCGGGTGTTTGTACACCATAGTTTAGCCATTTTGTGTTTGGGAAAGAGTTTTCATTCTTCAATGTATTTCCCATTTGAGTCAATTAGAAGCACAATCTCTGGCTTATGTGTGTCCTCAGTGGGTGTGTTGTCAGGAAGGCTATCAGAGGGGCTGACAGTTGGGGTGCTAGGACGGGGGGCCTGCTGGGTTGGTGGATCCTGTCTTGGCTGTCCCACTGTGGTGTTAAGGCTGTGGTCGGAGTCTGAAGTGGGCTGTTTTGTTGGCTTCTCTGTAGGGATGTCGTGCTCTCTCATGAGTTGTTCATTGTCGCACCTGAGATTTCTCACCTCCTTCAGCACACTCACCTCCCCCAGCTGGGCCGTTTTTTCCTCTCCCTCTTGTAATGATTTTATCGCCGCAGTCCAGAGTGCAGACACGTCTCTCTACCTCTTCAGCTTTCTGGGTATGGTTGAAGCGGCATTGTGCTGGTCTGTTAGGGTCTGTGCTATCTGGAATGTGTTGAATTGCTGTTCTAGCTCTACCAGCTTTATCTCCAGCTAGGTGAATGTATCCCTCATTTCAATGAAGCAGTACTGTTGTGGGATCAGGGTTTGCTCAGTGCTAGGGGGTTGACTCTCCTCTTGTGGCTGCTTTTCTGCAGGACAGTTTGAGGAGGAGGTGTGATCAGACTCGCTCAGGGTGTGGGAATGTCAACAGAAGTGAGCTTCTCCTGCTGTGCTATCTCTTTTATTCTGTAAAAGTCCTGTTGAAACTGTGTGTGGTTTCTCTGCACCATTACTGTTCCAGTCTTGTACGGGTTGACAAAGGCTGGCACAGTGTCCTCGTTGTCACTATTCTGATTTTCCACCCTTTGCAAATACCCTCTATCTTGACGAGGGTTAGTGTTCTATTATAGCACTGTGCCATGGCAGAGGATAGTCTGTGTGGAAAATTAAGTTGCTTATGATCCCTTCCTTGTAGCTGTCAGCAAATAGAGTCTCTAGATTGTCCTTGAGGAGTTTTATACTCTTTCTGTGCTTTGACATTTTTATGTCCACATGGTACTGTACTGTGATGACCTCTGCACAGGGGGAAGCCATCGGGCAGGGGGCCTCAAAGGCCTCTGCATTTGGGTGGGGGAGGCTGAGATGCTCTGCTGCCATTTCGCTACACCTGCAATAACATCTGCTAAATATGTGTATGTGACCAATACAATTTTATTTGATAAAATGTGATTTGATTTGTTGGGTTCAAGGGCTTTCACACCTTTCACTTCACCCCTCAGTGCAAATTGAAGTTGCAGCTAGGTCTGTTCTGTCCTAGCAAGTTTGGTAGCCTAACTTAGCATTAAGTCTTTATAAAGTAAAACAACTACAGATTACTGTAATGTATTTTACTTATTGGCTTTAGAAGTAGCTTCAGACTGAACATTACTCACTCAATTTCTGGTTGGATGGTATTTTCAGGTTTTTGTTATTCTTCTTCTGCTGGTTGATGGTTTGCTGGATAGTCCTTGGAAGTAAGAATCCTTGGTAAAATCCGTCTAGGTAATTTTGTCCAGAATGTAAAGGTTTGGAGTTTTGATTTGGAGTGAAGTTTATGTTGTAGAGGGTATTATCCTTTATAGGTCCTTGTGAAAAAATCCATGTTTACCCAACTCTAAACCTATTTCATGAGCTTATGACCGCTCTCTCTCTGTCTCTTTCTCAGGCCTCTCTCATCTCTCGCTCCTCTCTTCTCTCCGTCTCTTCCAGATAGGCTCCGTTTAGACACTAATTGGTATTTTGACCAATCAAATCAGTTCTGAAAAAGATCTGATGTGATTGGTCAAAAGACCCAAAAATATCTGAATTGGGCTGCCTATCTAAATGCAGCCTTATACGACTGGGGCCTTATTGCACTGTGATTTACCGTAAATTACTTGAATACAAGCTCTCGCTCTCTCTCTCTCTCTCTCTCTCTCTCTCTCTCTCTCTCTCTCTCTCTCTCTCTCTCTCTCTCTCTCTCTCTCTCTCTCTCTCTCTCTCTGTCTCTCTATGTCTCTATCTCTCCCTATCTCTCTCAATTCAAAGGGCTTTATTGGCATGGGAAACATGTTTACATTGCCAAAGCAAGTGAAATAGATAATAAACAAAAGTGAAATAAAGAATAAAAAATTAACAATAGACATTACACTCACAAAGTAAAAAAAGTAATAATAGAGACATTTCAAATGTTATATTATGGCTATTGTAACAATGTGCAAATAGTTGAAGTATGAAAGGGAAAATAAATAGACAGATAAATATAGTTTGTATTTACAATGGTCTTTGTGCTTCACTGGTTGCCTTTTTCTCATGGCAACAGGTCAGAAATAATGCTGCTGTGATGGCACACTGTGGCATTTCAACTAATAGATATGGGAGTTTATCAAACTTGGATTTGCTTTCGAATTCTTTGTGGGTCTGTGTAATCTGAGGGAAATATGTATCTCTAATATGGTCATACATTTGGTAGGAGGTTAGGAAGTGCAGCTCAGTTTCAACCTCATTTTGTGGGCAGTGGGCACATAGCCTGTCTTCTCTCGAGAGCCAGGTCTGCCTACGGCAGCCTCTCAATAGCAACGCTATGCTCACTGAGTCTGTACATAGTCAAAGCTTTCCTTAATTTTGGGTCATTCACAGTAGTTAGGTATTCTGCCACTGTGTACTCTCTGTTCAGGGCCAAATAGCATTCCAGTTTGCTTTGTTTTTTGATTAGTTTTCTCAATGTGTCAAGTAATTGTATTTTCATTTTTCTCATGATTTGGTTGGGTCTAATTGTGTTGCTATTCTGGGGCTCTGTTTGTGAACAGAACCCCAGGACCAGCTTGCTGAGGGGACTCTTCTCTAGGTTCATTTCTCTGTAGGTGATGGCTTTGTTATGGAAGGTTTGTGAGTCGCTTCCTTTTAGGTCGGTGTAGAATTTAACATTTTAGTCATTTAGCAGACGCTCTTATCCGGAGCGACTTACAGTTTGTGAGTACATACATATATTTTTTTCATACTGGCTCCCCGTGGGAATCGAACCCACAACCCTGGCGATGCAAACACCATGCTCTACCAACTGAGCTACACGGGACTACGTATATTTTCTGTATTTTGATAATTAGCGGGTGTCGCCATAATTCTGCTCTGCACGCATTATTTGGTGTTTTACGTTGTACACTGAGGATGTTTTTGCAGAATTCTGATGTGGAGTCTCAATTTGCTGTTTGTCCCATTTTATGAATTCTTGGTTGGTGAGCGGACCCCAGACTGCACAACTGTAGAGGGCAATGTATTCTATAACTGATTCAAGTATTTTTTGGGATGTCGAATTTTATGTTCCTTTTTATGGCGTAGAAGGCCCTTCTTGCTTTGTCTCTTAGATCGTTCACAGCTTTGTGGAAGTTACCTGTGGTGCTGATGTTTAGGCCGAGGTAGGTATAGTTTTTGGGGTGCTCTTGTGAAACGGTGTCTAGATGTAATTTGTATTTGTGGTCCTGGCAACTTGACCTTTTTTCGAACACCATTATTTTTGTCTTACTGTGCAGAAGATATAGGTACTGCTGTAGGCAATCCTTGGTTGGGGACAGAAGCACTAGATCATCAGCAAACAGTAGACAATTTATTTCAGATTCTAGTACGGTGAGGCTGGGTGCTGCAGACTCGCCAATTCGTTGGTATATATTTTGAATAGGGTGGGGCTCAAGCTGCATCCCTGTCTCAACCCGCGGCCCTGAGGAAAGAAATCTGTATTTGTATTGTAACCGCACACTTGTTGTTTGTGTACATGGATTTTATAATGTTGTATGTTTTTCCCCCAAAAACGATTTCCATCAATTAATATAGCAGACCCTCATGCCTCTCTCTCTCTATATATATATATATATAGCTGTCTCTCTCTCTCTCTCTCTCTCTCTCTCTCTCTCTCTCTCTCTCTCTCTCTCTCTCTCTCTCTCTGTCTCTCTCTGTCTCTCTCTGTCTCTATCTCTCCCTATCTCTCCCTAGCTCTCTCAATTCAAAGGGCTTTATTGGCATGGGAAACATGTTTACATTGCCAAAGCAAGTGAAATCTCTCTCTCTCTCTCTCTCTCTCTCTCTCTCTCTCTCTCCTCTCTCTCTCTCTCTCTCTCTCTCTCTCTCTCTCTCTCTCTCTCTCTCTCTCTCTCTCTCTCTCTCTCTCTCTCTCTCTCTCTCTCTCTCTCTCTCTCTCTCTCTCTCTCTCTCTCTCTCTCTCTCTCTCTCTCTCTCTCTCTCTCTCTCTGTCTGTCAGTTTCAATTCAAAGTTGCTTTATTGGCTTGACATTCAGGCAGTATGTATTGCCAAAGCATACAAAACATTTACAATACAAGACATACAGATGGAAAGAAAAGGGAAAAACATATGAGTGGGAGTGTGTGCTGTCTTCAGCAGTGTAGTTCAGCTCCCACACCCGAACCCACCACGCAGAGTGAGTAAAAACAAACCAAACAAACCTCCTGCAGGTTGAGTTCAATAACTACAGTCAGATGTATGGTGAGATGCCGGAGGAAGCTTGGAAAAGGTCAGAAGCCTACAGAGTAATATGAGAAGGATGCAAATGCTGAATTTATTTAGATATTCTAAACTAAGTGTTTTGATAACTTTCAAATGTAGTAACAGGTCCATGTAGAATAAACAACCCTTTAAATAATACCATAGAAGCAGTGTTCTGCTAATATTACAATGTGCACCTTTCACCTTTCATTTGGTATTCCCAGGCGATAGTGATACTGTGCCTATTGGCAGTTTGTCTGGTGGTAATGGGGCTACCTTGGCGAACATGTCAGTGGTCATACAGTCCTGTGTGGTGTCCCGTATACAACAGGAGTTCCCTGATCCTGGTGCAGAATACACAGGTTTTCTCAATCCCCATATTGACTGAAACCATTCAATTCAATAATAAAAAAGGACAATACAAGTAAAAGTTGTGTCTATTAAAATGTTTATGCCGAGTGCCAGGTCTTTCTCCATTTGTGACTCATTTCAGGAAACAAGATGTATGTCGCATGTCACTACTTCACAGGAGCGCCATTTGAACTTAAACTTATTTTTTTTATTTAAATGCTTTTTTGGCAGAAACTTTCATGTGCCTTAATAACAAACTTGTATGCCATCTGTAAATCCGAATACAATTTACGAGCTAAATTACGAGCCTAGTTGGTTTAGCCACGGAAAAAGACAGCAACCTTCCCGCTAGCCATGATTGGCTGAGATAATGAGTGGGCTGGACATGCCAAGAGATGAGTTTGGATTGGTCTGCCATGTAACACGCTTCGGTCTATAACATGAGCTGGTCAGTATATGTAGTTAATCCTGTGTAGTAATATTATTTGTATCTTAGAGCCATTTGCATTGCTAGTTATAGCCTAATTTTAGCTAGCTAACATTGAACCTGGTTGGTTAGCTACCTGCAGATTCATGCAGGGTAGTCACGTTATGAGTTGGGATTGTGGTTCATTGTTTAGCTAGCTACATGTCTAAACAAAAGACCCCACTATGCAAGTAAATATTTCAATAGAATGTTTATGATGTCACTGCGACAACTGTCGATAGACGTAGCTGGTAAATTCGCTCTGGCTATCTATTCCGATTTCAGAGCACTCTCGTCTGAGTGTACCAGAGCGCAGAATAACTGACGAATTTACGAATGCTCAATATCCGTTGAATATGGCCGTTGTCAGTAAACGTTGGCAAAAAAGCGTAATTAAATTGTTGCCAGCAGCACAGTTGCAGTCACCAACGCTCTGGATAACATAAAAACTGCCTAACCAGCTCTGCTAGGGTGAGTAAAAGGGTCAGAGTGAGTTGTTGTCTCATTTGTGTCTGGAAGTAGCTAGCAAGCTAGCCAACATTAGCCAGTTAGCTTGGGTGCTTGACTGCTGTTGTTAGGGTCAGAATGCTCGGATCAACCCTACTCCTCGGCCAGAGCGTCCAGTGTGCGCTCTGAATGCGCCGAGAGCGAAATGCTCTGAATTTATGTACGGACAATCTGACAATGCTCTGGTTTACGAACACCCAGAGCACACTCTGGCACTTCAGATTAAATTTATGAACACACCCGTAGTATAAGCCGGGCTTTAGTCTTGAAATCTTTGTTTGTTTAGTGCATAGCCTCACATGTGAATCCTTAAAGAGATGGATGTGTCCTCCCTGTTCCATTTATAGGAATGCTCACAATGAAGGCATGTCTGAGTGATGCTGGTCTAATTGGTGGTTGGTAAGCAGTGCTGTCCTGAGACAGTATGTTGGGTGGTACGGTATTAGTTTGTCTCATCACCCACTTTCATAGGGCACACTTTTCAGGATTCAATTCTTGGGTCATAAGAGCTTGATATTGAAGTGTGTCTTCAGGACTAGATTTAAGATGCATCAAGAAATTTGGCGCTCATTTTTTGGATGTTTATTTATCAATGGAAACCGGCCTAATTCTGCCCTGCATGCATTTCTTGGTGTTTTCCTTTGGATGCTTGTCCCATTTAGTGTAGCTATGATGACTGAGTGGACCCCATACCTCACATACATACAGTGCAATGGACTGGCTAATACTATTAAATATTTTTCACCAAATTCTAATTGGAATGGTTATACTGTAAAATATCTGTTATCGCATAGAGAGCTCTTTTAGCTTTTTCTTTTAATTCATTCACTGCCATGATGAAACTCCCTGATGCTGAAATGTTCAGACCAAGGTAGGAGTAACTCATTGTATGCTCAATGGTGGTGCTACCTAGAGCGAATTTGCATCAGTGGAGGCTGCTGAGGGGAGGACGGCTCATAATAATGTCTGGAACGGTGCAAATGGAATGGCATCAGACATATGGAAACCATGTATTTGATTCCATTCCACTGATTCTGCTCCAGCCATTACCACGAGCCCGTCCTCCACAATTAAGGTACAAACAACCTCCTCTCTCTCTCCCTGTCTCTGTCTCTCTGTGTCTCTCTTTCTCTCTCTCTGTCTCTCTCTGTCTCTCTCTCTCTGTGTGTGTCTCTCTCTCTGTCTCTCTTTCTGTCTCTCTGTGTGTCTCTCTCTCCCTCTCTCACTCTCTCTGTGTCTGTCTATCTCTCTGTGTCTGTCTCTCTCTGTGTCTCTGTCTCGCTCTCTCTCTCTCTGACAGTTATATTACATGGGCTATTTTGAACTGTGACTTACCGTAAGTTACTTGATTCCAAGCACTTATGTTTCCTAGCCACCCTCACATCGACCTTTGAATCAGGAGTCCATTGAATCCAATGATCAACACCCACAAGTTCTCTATACTTTTTGAATTATTGATTGGTTGATTGGCAGTATCCAGTTACCTGGGGGACTGGGGTAAAATACTTGATTGTAGCACCTCAGAATAAGCCTATATTCTGTGAATGTAGAAAATTAAATGGGGATATTCCGTTTCTGTGCTGTGTAATACTTTTCAATCATGCTGGTTTCGGAGAACAGCCAGGCCATGGCCTCACGCAAGTGATTGTAATCATACCTTCTTTGATACAATACCTGTTTAAGCAGCAATACCCCCTAACTTGCACATTGATTGGCTACTTTCACAGAGATTATTTGTCCCATTGTAACAGCTCTCAAGGTTCCTCCGACCTCTTTTCAACGTACTTTCATGGTAATGTTCCTTCAAGTGGCTGCCAACAACGATTCTATTTTCTCAATCACTGCCCTGCATTAGCTAGCGAGATGCCAGACCTTGGCAGCATGCTTAACCGCACCATGCATCAGTGGACATTGTGCTAGCTAAATGAACACTGACACAGATAACACGGCCAGATGGCCAGATCTTGGTCCATTGACTTGCAAAAGTGGAAATATATGGAGGGCAAGGAAAGGAATGTCGATTGTTTCTATTTAAAAAGTAGACCCATGGTCTATTTTGAGCATGGTAAAAGTAATATGCTACAGCAGGGGTGTCAAACTCATTTTGTCCCGGGGGCCGCATTCGGTCTTCAATGAGGTCCGGAGGGCCGCACTGAAAATTGATTATATTTCCTTGCCGTCAAAATTAGAAAAAAATAGTCCTCTATCCATCGTTTTTGGAATTTTCTATGCTCCCTGGCTGTCTAGCTTTCATTTAAGTGATTATTAGCTAGCTGGACACAGTCAAGAAACTGTATGAATGTAGGTCCATTACCATTTCTACACAGTTTCGATTTGGTGTTAGTAATTTTTAAGTATATTGAATTTGTTTCCCCCCTCAGAAAAAAGATTTAGATTTTTGTATCTTTTAATTAATTTGTATTTTTGCTCAAACCACCCACTGGCCAGATTGGGCCGCATGTTTGACACCCCAGTGCTACAGTGATCTTTATCTAATTCAATGGGACATGCACAAGCACCATCACTCCTTCCATATCTTATCGTCCATGGAGGTACCTCTCGTCTTGACCTTCCATTTGAAAAGCTCAACTGTTTCACCCTTGTTGATGGACTGGAATCAATTACAGTATTAGTGTAATTAACTATTAGTGTTTGTTAGTGTGCCTCCCTGTAAACATGAACTGTCACTCTCTGTGTTCACTCAATTTCTCTAAGGTATCCCACACATCTGACAATACAACAAAAACTTGAAATGATCCACAAAAAATATCAAAATGACGATGTGCAAAGAATCATATAAGGTTCACTGAATGTGACACAAGGACAATCATCTTGTCCTTTCCCATCAAACACATTATGTAACCATGACCAACCCTGACTTAAGGGATTGGTAATTATTGGCAATGACATTACCTTCCCACAACGTTGTGGCAATGTAATCTGAAGGTAATATCATAGCCACCACATTTGGTCATCTTCCTTACCTCCTCAACACATCGCAGCAACGTGATTTCATAACGTTACATATTGGTCTCAATTATACCCACGGAAAACGTCAGAGTATGACTGATATGGGTTTTTAAAGGCTGCATGTGCATTGACGTGTTTATGAAATAATTTGCTATTCCAATTGCTGTATGACCCACACTCTATTTCAGATGTGAAGCATGAACCATCAAATTTCTTTTGAATGGATAGATATACGGTTTTGGTTATTTCAATGTTGGTTATTTCCTCTGTTTTTAAAATCAGAGAATGAATTCCATATTTTCAGCTGGAGTGTCAATATTTAGTGCTACCATTAGAGGGAGATGTGCAGTGTTGCTACTGCCTGCGTGCGCTGCTCTTCTTCACATTGAGAAGAAGAAACAAGAAGCAAGCTAACTTTCCCGTCTCTTTCATTTATCCTGTTTTACAGGTTTGTAATACAGTGCATTCGGAAAGTATTCAGCCCCTTGACTGTTTCCACATTTTGCTATGTTACAGCCTTATTCTAAAATGGATTAAATAAAAAAATGTCCTCATCAATCTACACACAATACCCCATAATGACAAAGTGAAGCTTTTTAGAATTTTTTGCACATTTATTAAAATTAAAAAACAGAAATACCTTATTTATATAAGTATTCAGACCCTTTGCTATGAGACTCGAAATTGACCTCAGGTGCATCCTATTTCCATTGATCATCCTTGAGATGTTTCTACAACTTGAGTGGAGTCCACCTGTGGTAAATTCAATTGATTGGATATGATCTGGAAAGGCACACACCTGTCTATATAAGGTCCCACAGTTGACAGTGCATGTCAGAGCAAAAACCAAGCCATGAGGTCGAAGGAATTATCCGTAGAGCTCAGAGACAGGATTGTGTCGAAGCATAGATCTGGGGAAGAGTACCAAAAAATGTCTGCAACATTGAAGGTCCCCAAGAACACACTGGCCTTAAATGGAAGAAGTTTGTAACCACCAAGAATCTTCCTAGAGCTGGCCGCCAGGCCAAACTGAGCAATTGGGGGAGAAGGGCCTTGGTCATGGAGGTGACAAAGAACCCGATGGTCACTCTGACAGAGCTCCAGAGTTCCTCTGTGAAGATGGGAGAACCTTCCAGAAGGACAACCATCTCTGCAGCACTCCACCAATCAGACCTTTAGGGTAGAGTGGCCAGACGGAAGCCACTTCTCTGTAAAAGGCACATGACAGCTCGCTTGGAGTTTGCCAAAAGGTACCTAAAGGACTCAGACCATGAAAAACAAGATTCTCTGGTCTGATGAAACCAAGATTGAACTCTGTGGCCTGAATGCCAAGAGTCACGTCTGGAGGAAAACTGGCACCATCCCTACGGTGAAGCATGGTGGTGGCAGCATCATGCTGTGGGGATATTTTTCAGCGGCAGGGACTGGGAGACTAGTCAGGATTGAAGCAAAGATGAACGGATCATAGTGCAGAGATATCCTTGATGAAGACCTGCTCCAGAGCGCTCAGGACCTCAGACTGGAGTGAAGGTTCACCTTCCAACAGGACAACGACCCTAAGCACACAGCCAAGACAATGCAGGAGTGGCTTTGGGACAAGTCTCTGAATGTGATATTTCAGTTTTATTTATTTTATAAATTTGCTAAAATTGATAAAAACCTGTTTTTGCTTTGTCATTATGGGGTATTGTGTGTAGATTGATGAGGGGAAAAAACTATTCATCAATTTTAGAATAAGGCTGTAACGTAACAAAATGTGGAAAAAGTCAAGGGGTCTGAATACTTTCCGAATGCACTGTATGTGTAAGCATATTTTCATCTTTAAAGTCTTCAGATAACATGTTCAACATAACTGTGATGAGTTTTGGTGTAATATAGACGTGTTTTTCAAGTGTTCTTTAAAAAATATATATATCAGTTCAAAGTGAATGAAGCCAGGCAAGCTGGATAGTTTAGCACAGTGCCGTGAAAAAGTATTGCAGAACTTCTTTAACTCGGCGACATTTGTGGGTTTTCAAGCATGAACTGCTCGTTTCAAGTCTTGCCACAACATCTCAAATGGGATTAGGTCTGGACTTTGACTAGGCCATACCAAAACTTCAAATGTGTTGCTTTTTAACCATTTTCATGTAGACTTGATTGTGTGTTTTGGATAATTGTCTTTCTGCATGACCCAGCCTGGTCTGTACCAGCTTGGCTGATGATCTTTAAAGATCATTTGTTCTCCGCATCAGGTCTCACTGAGACTGGATTCCCCAAGAGACATGCTATTCAGCTGCCCATGATTGCCTGACATAAGTGTAAGTAGATCCAATTGAAATAGCATCATTTCTAATCATATACGTTTGTAAAGCAAATAAAATCCTATTTTAACTTGTCCTTTTACCCCAGCCTTAACTATGGAAGCATGTAATACAGGCCTATTAAACAGTTTCATTTCAGAGGGATGAGGGAGAGAGCAGTGTGGTTTACAACACTCTGGGCCCCAATGACTACATGAGAGACCACAAGGTTACATTTGTTTATACTGTATAATGTAATGTCTTGTCTTGAAAATGGTCCTCGATAATAGTGGTTGGTGCTTCGATTTAACTTCCTAAATATTCCAAATGCATAGACACAGTAATTATTTTCAACCTCTTCATGTAACAAAGGTCCCGCTGACTGAGTTGTAACACCAGGTGGCCCTTTGCTCTAATAATTATACATAGGTTTTGAAAATGGGCCTTGCATTAAATCTACTTGCTCAATGGCCAAGGTGCATAAAGATGTGGCTTGCACGATTAAATGTCACTCGGCTCTATTGTGTCTGCCATAACACCTCCACACCTGTACCACTGTGCAATGCAATGCCATTTAAGATGAGCATGGCCTTATTTCTATTAAAGCATATTGGATAACTGTCATTCATATTCCATTCACCCAGCTCAATGTAACATCGATAGGTTTAGGCTACTACATGATACTCAAATTTTCCCTATACCCATCATGAGGTTGCTAGAACCTAGCCTATGAATTAAAGTTTACAACGTAGGTGCACAGGTCGAGAGAAATTTGAGTAATCAAGGCGACAGACATTGACACATTCAATATCGCCTTGCACACTTGCTTTCATCTAGCTGATCTAGGGTGTGATCATTAGTCCAACAGCTGCAAACGAGAGTTTCTATTTGACAAATTCAAGTGTTTATCCCTGTTTCGTTCCGTTTGCTTCCATTTAAGAAAAGTTTTTCAACAGAATCGGTGGAATGAATACACCACTAATCACACGGAAACCCAGTTCAATTTCATAGCAGCCACATACAAACAGCATGATCCCTTTGATCGTTGTATAAGTCCTTCTCACATCTACACGCTCTCCTCCTCTCACCATTTCCTTCGCATGTGGACTTCAGTGCACAACACATCATCTGTCTGAGACCAGACGGGAAGAAAACTTTCCAAGCCAAACCTTCATATCATAACCTCTAACCGCTACACACAGCCTACATCATTGTCACCATATTAGCTAGTCATAGACAATATAGCTACTAGAACTAATGTGTTTGTAAACACGCTACAATCATGCTGTACAATGTACATTCAGCAAGCAGTGTAGCAGTTACACCAGTGTGCCCTGGTGGCAATACAGTGCATTCGGAAAGAATTCAGACCACTAAACTTTTTCCACATTTTGTTACGTTACAGCCTTATTCTAAAAATGATTTTATATTTATATATATTCATCAATCTACACACAAAACACCCCATAATGACAAAGCTAAAACAGGTTTTAACTGAAATATCACATTTACATAAGTATTCAGACCATTTACTCAGCACTTTGTTGAAGCTCTTTTGCAGCGATTACAGCCTTGAGTCTTCTTGGGTATGTCGCTACAAGCTTGGCAAACATGTATTTGGGGAGTTTCTCCCATTCTTCTCTGCAGATAATCTCAAGCGCTGTCAGGTTGGATGGGAGCATCAATGCACAGCTATTTTCAGGTCTCTCCAGAGATGTTTGATCGGGTTCAAGTCCGGACTCTGGCTGGGCCACTCAAGGACATTCAGAGACTTGTCCCGAAGCCACTCCTGCATTGTCTTGGCTGTCTACTTAGGATCGTTGTCCTGTTGGAAAGTGAACCTTTGCCCCAGTCTGAGGTCCTGAGTTCTCTGGAGCAGGTTTTCATCAAGGATGTCTCTGTACTTTGCTCCGTTCATCTTTCCCTTGATCCTGACTAGTCTCCCAGTCCCTGCCGCTGAAAAACATCCCCACAGCATGATGCTGCCACCACCATGCTTCACAGTAGGGAAGGTGCCAGGTTTCCTCCAGACGTGACGCTTGGCATTCAGGCCAAAGAGTTCAATCTTGGTTTCATCAGTGCAGAGAATCTTGTTTCTCATGGTCTGAGAGTGCTATAAGTGCCTTTTGGCAAACTCCAAGCGGGCTCTCATGTGCCTTTTACTGAGGAGTGGCTACCATCTGGCCACTCTACCGTAAAGGCCTGATTGGTGGAGTGCTGCAGAGATGGTTGTCCTTCTGGAAGGTGTTGTGTTCATCACTATACTTTATTAACAATCAAAGTTCTTACAGAGTTTTTGTTGCATCAAGATATTACTTTTTTCGAGTTTCAACAAAGCTAATGCCGGTCTGCAGAGTGGCACCCCCTCTTCTTCTCTCCCTCCATCTTATATAGTGGCCTCCACACACCGTAGCTTTAAATCCCTCCCTCCTCAGTTACCCGCTCTTTTATTGCTCCGCCCACTCCCTTTGTCTATGGTGGCGGCTACATTCGACTTTCATTCAGTTCAGAATCAATAGCAATACACTCAATCAATCCCTTATCTTGCAAAAAAAAAAAAAAAAAAAATCTTGTTTAGTTTAAACTCTGTTCAACCCCAGCTCTCCCGCGCTTGACCTGAAGACCGATTGTTGGACATGACAGGTCCCTAAATCCTTGAAAGCTACACAAACACCCCTACATGCTATAATCTATCAAGAAGATAGCCAAGGAGAGACAAAGGTTTAGCCCAAACTCTGTTCAACTCTGGCGCCGAGAGAGACAAAATGCCACAGGCTAGTTCCAGTCTTTGATAAAATAGGACAGCCATAGATTTAAGTAAAAGCGAGCAATTTGACCCTAGGTCAGATTGCCTCTTTACCCCCACACACACACAATGAAATTACCCAATTAATTTCCTGGCCCCGTAACACAAAATTCTAACTCTATGTTCATGATTAACCCAGTTTTATCTCATAGTCCATTAAAAAATACACATCATATCCCTCCTAATGGGATTACTAATCCCATAAATTTACAAAAGTATATTATGTTTATGCTATCAATCACAATCTTTGCATTTAAGGTTATACTCATAATAAAAATATCACTATTTCTACTCAAAATAATTCCACTATAGGTGTTAGTATCCTAACACATTAAAACGAACGTAGCGTTGTTTTAGCCATACTACCTAGGACATGTTTAAGAATAGTGTCAACATCTTTAACTCACATAACTTCATTCAGATCAATCAGTCAGTTTACAATTCATAATCAAATGAATTACCCCAAAAAAAAATTTGAATGACAATTCTTAGTTAGTCACTTTGGTTCCATCGTTCAGTTAAAACTCTCACCTTGGCACATACTGACACTAACATAATTCTAGCATTAGCTTCCTCATAAAGAGAATTACAACAGATCAGTATCTCAATGCATTCCTAGTCTAAATTACTATAAATTTAGCAGTGTATAATACCTCTTAATCAACATACTACCTCAAATAACAATCCCTTCCTCCACCGGCACACAATCTTCTGGCGTCTTCATTATGTTCGTCAGATAGCTTCATAGTTCATCTTGGATTGCCCATGGCAATGTCCCAATTCCGATGTCACACCTGAGCCGCCCCACCTCTACCTCCATTCTGTTTTGTCCATTTTGCCAACCAGTATACCCAAACTATGAGAAATGTATTAGAATAGATCTCTCTTCCTGCTCACTCCACATGGACTCCTGTCACATTCTTGAGAGAAAAGGCATAAAAGAAAAGGCAATTGATTGCTTTGATTTGATGCTGGTTCTGATTCAGGTCTCCTGGTAGAGGTGGTGCTGGACAGGAACGTCTTCAACGCCTTTGTTGCTCCTCTTCAGCCGGGTAGAGAGTTTTTGGTTTTTATTGAGGTTCACACCGTTCTGGACCGAATTAACTCTGCTATGCATTAAGACACCATCCGTAGTAACCTCGAGAAAGGACAAATCATAACAGTTTAGTTGAGTTCATTTCCAACACATCCCTATACGCATTGACTATATGAGAAATTATTATGTTTCACCACTCATTCTTAATACCAATTTATAATACTTGATCCTGCTGCCTGATAGATTTTTCTTTGAGGGGTGTCTGCATTCCAAAGGCTATCTGTATAAATGCCACATAGTTCCACATTCTCCCTTGTATTCTCCCAAATTATATAACCCAATTGTTTTATTGTAACACACCTATATTTGCTCATAGTCTATTTTGATATTACTCTGGTGTTTCCCTTTTCCTTGTTCCTATTCTAACAATTGCTTACACTTCTCTCCTCATCCTGGTCGATTATAAAATTGGTCATATTTAGGATTTCTAAATATAACAAACATTCTGCTAGGCAATATGGTCTTTCCGAGTCCCTTAAATGACAGAAGTTGTGGTTGAATCATAGCACAGTCCTGGTAACTGTGAGGATTTGGAATTACTGTTAATTATTTTACAGGAGATGTGATGCATACTAGACTCTTTTCTTTATTTAATTTTAGCGTAATATATTGTACTCATCTATACTAATCATTGTCTAACGACTCCTTCATTTCCCTTTCTTCTGCAGTTGGTATGGCTCTAACATGTACAAGGTTTAGTGCACTTTCCCAAGGAATAACTACTTCACCAACACTCCCCCTGGAAATATAGCACTAAGTACTACATCAAATAGTTTATCTATGTCTTGGGCGGTTAGCCTTATGTCTATCATCCACCTGTCTTTTTCTTTTATTATCTTACGGTCACACTACCCCATGTAATTTCCCCATAATCCTTGTGCTGGTTCCTCCCACACCAATAACCATTTAACCCTTGTACTTTAATAGCTACCCCCTTCCTGTATTCTAGTTATGGTTCTTGCCTGTGCAGGAATATACATTTTAATCCTGTCTGTTTATCTTCTCTATCTTGTTATTTTGCTCTTTACTTTTGTCAGTATGCTGTTCCCCTTATTTTTAGGGGGAACTAATCAAGGGCAGAGAAATCAATGATGAGGATATCTGGTGCGCCTTGGATGTCTTGAAGGTCTTGAAGGTCTGGGATGTCTTGAAGGTCTGGGATGTCTTGAAGGTCTGGTTCTCCGCCGAGGGAATCAGCAAGAACACGTAGCTCATCAGTAATTGCCATCCTCCCCCATCTCCTGATTCTCGCCAGCTCCAGCATCCTCAGCTCACTCATCTCTAAGTCATCTGTTCCCTCGTGGTACTCTGGTACAATGGTTTTAGATTATACCCGTCACGCTCCCCTCTATACGTACCGCCGTTGGTGTAACCTGGATGACGATATATGGTCACTTTAGCTGTTAACCTTCTTCCATCACTAGGGTCTCCGGATCAGCCAGAGTCCCTCTCAATCCATCGACATCAGTCTGCAAAGAGTGTCCCTCTACCAGCCTACCCATAGGGAAGCTCGGAGTTGCTGCTGCAAAGACACACAAACACAGACAGACACAACAGAAAACAATGCTACCCAATGGCGGGGCCATCTTCCTCTCCTAGGGTTGGAACACTCCTATAGTGGGAAACATGGATCTAAGTATCTGTCTCTGCCACTTTTACAATCATTGAGGTAGCCAACAACACCTGGTACGGGCCCCTCCACATAGGGTCTTTCCAACTCTTTCTTCTGTAGTCTTTTACCATCACATAGTCTCCAGGGCGCAGAAAATGCTCAGATTCTCCTACTCAGTTGGGCAGAGTTACCTTCACCCATGGGAAGAAAGTCTTAAGAACATTGTTAGGTTAGGTGAGACACAGTATGCTACTTATGTCCTCGCTTCTGTCAATAGAAGCTTTGAAATTATGAAGCGCACCCTCTTGCAGCTTGTTGCAGTCCACTCATTTCATAGACAGACCACCTCTACACCCTGCATCCTATCACAAAAACAAAAAAGATTTAACCTAACCCATAACACATTATTACTACTGCTCATATCCTTAATACAATTTGCATATTTTACCACAAAAACATTAAAAAACATTAAAACCATTAAAAAACCCTGTAAAACCCCAAAACATTAAAACCATTAAAATCCCTGTAAAATCCCTGTAAGACCCCAAAAAAACAAAAAAACATAAAAAACGTTAAAACCCCTGTAAGCCCAACTTCCCCCCTTTGGACACCTGCATCACATCATGATTAATGTGTTCAAAAACCAAAACAACACCAATATTGCCTGTTAAACCAAAAATAATAACTTAACTTAAAATGACAACCTTTGATAATATCTTAACCTACTTGCATTCCATAACATTATTCAAGGAATATCTCTCCTTCCGGACTAACTCTCTCACTTCATCCTTGTCCTGTTTGGAATGATATATAGGATTAATGCCAAATTATATACTTCCTCACAATTACTTATTATAACCAACCCCCAATTCAGCATGCCTCTAGGATTTACAGTGCAGGTGATCAAGTCACACTATAAAGCCAGGAAAGATTGCAGAGGTCATTGAAATCATTCAATGAATTGTTCCATCCAATAGTATACTAAACATTACCAACATTCAAAACATCTCATAAATGTTGTGTATATACCAAGTATACATTAAGTCCTCAGTACATCTCGTTTAAAAAGAAATCACACGTAGTTACTTATCATTCAGTAAATAAAAGCCCAAAATACATGTGTTTTCCCCCTTAAGACATACCACTTCTACCCCGTGAAAAGAACCCTAAAATAAACATTTTAAATCCTATACAGCTAACATTTCATACTAAGTAGGTTGTTTGTGGTTATTTGAACACCATATAGTAAAACAATAAACAAACAAAAAATGGCCAGGCCTTATTTATAGTCTAATAATAATAATAAATCTATGAAAATATTTAAAAGAAAATAGAAAATCACTCCCCCCTTTTTCCTGGAAGAAAAAGTACACATTTAGTTAGTTTCAATTTTGATATCTCTTAATCAGTCCACACAATCAAAATTCGAAATTCTCACTCTCTATTCCCACATCTCCTGATCCCCACTTTCAGACAACCCCCAAGAACATCACTTGTGACTGCTCCCTTGCCGGTGAATTCCACAATCCAGTGCGCATAAAATGAAATAAAATCCCATAAGATTTAAACCCCTAGGCTTTTCCCTAGCAGCACTGCTACCACTCAATCACCCCCAACATGCTTTGTGACGTCGAAAACTCAAATCCCCAAATATGCTATCTCTTGCCTCGTTTGTTGTACTTTCCCACATGCCCTGTGGCCCCCCTTCTACCAAAATAGTTTACTGATGTGATGATGGTTTCGCCCATTAGTGTCCTCGTCATTCGACGCCCATAACACTTTACTACAATCCACAACACTCAAATTCAACCCCTCCAGCGATTGTTTAAATGCAACATGATACACCATTTTACTATTTGTAACCCTCATTCGCGCTGTCACCCATACATACTGTCAATTTACATTTCACCTTTCAGAATCCATTATCTTTGACCCTCGGAAGGATTCTTTAACCCCGCTGAATGTAATACTTTTCCCTGTCACAAAAACAGTCCATTTCTCAGTGTAAGGAATCAGTGATATTTGATCCCAAGTATCTATTAAAATGTTGTTTGAGACGTGGTCTCCTACATCTCCCTTATCATTCATACTGTAAGGGATTTCCATCAATCCCAGAAAAAAGAGTCCCAATCAAGACACATCTGACATTATCATGTTTCATTAAGTAGAATATACACCTACTGTATAACATAAAACCCATAACCACTTTCCAGTAATCAAATCATTTCAACCTGCTGCATTGATTTTAGTAAAAATATAAATAGTTGTGCAATCAATAAAGAACCTACAAAAAGTTAGTCCTGTCCCCTAGTCCAAAATAAATGCTCTTCTAGCTACCCTGATCTGGTCCTCCCTGCAGGTTCACTGGGCCCGGTGGAGCCTTTGTCTGAGACTGCCCCCATCCAGCTGAGCTGGGCTCATTTTCTTGCCAATTACCCTGTTGTGGTTGCCTAGGCCACCACGGCTTGGTAGGACAATTCCTTCTTGAATGTCCTGATTGATTGCACCTCCAGCAGACACCTGGTCTTCTTGATCCACCATTCTGGTGTGTCTGCTGCTGTGGGTGGTACCATTGATTCTTGGGTCCATTTTCCTTATTCTTGTTTTGCCACTGTCCAAGGGATTGTTGTGTGTACACATTCACTGCTGGTAAGGCAGGAGCTCTTTGGCCTTGTTGCTGAGGCAGTATCTGTTGACCTCCTTGGAGAACAGGTGTAGCTTGTGTTTTCTTTTTGTCCTTTCTTGCCAGCTCTTCCAGCTGCAACTGTCCCAGTCTTCTCAGAATCTCTCTCCACTGCTTCACTAATTTCCATTCATCCCTCCTGTATTTCTCCATTGCATGGATAATATGGCCGCAGAATTCCTTGCGTGATTCTGAGGTTAGTCCCTCTGTCCCACTCTGTCCTTGATCAGAGTCAGCCTACCTCATCAATTGTATTCCCCCCATCTCTTTGCCCATCATACTCTTGTTCATCTATCCCATAATTTTCCAGTTTCGTTAACATCCCCCTCAGTCTTCCATAACAGTTTATATCTAAATGTGATTGTTCTCCTCTCCTTGGTGTGGAAACCTGCTGCTTCCTTTTTTCTCCTTCTATCTCTACATTCCCTGTTATTGAGACTAGACCTGTGACCTGAGAATACTGCCCCCCTTCTGTGTATGGTGGTGGTGTAGTTAAACCAGCCTTTTTTGGTTCACTCTCCCTCTACATTAGTATCCTTCTAGCCTTTGCTATGCTGTCCCTCCAACTCTTTCCTTCCTCACAGAATATTTTCAAGATTTCTCTCACGCTCTTCTTTCCAAAAAAAATAGACTTTATCCCTTGCCTTTCTTTTAATATTCTTCTTATCCTTTGTTCCCTTGTCTCATCTCCCAATAAAATAAGACACTCACTCCCCTGTGCTTTCGAACTATACTCTTATTTTCCTTTGTTCCCTTATCTTATCCCAAACCTATAAAACAGCCCCCTCACTTTTCCTGTCCCTAGGTATTTTCCCAGTACCCTATTCGTTCTAGGTCGCTAGACCACACCCTACTTTCCCCGATCAATATCCTTACTCTACTTTTCAAAAACCCTCCCGTTGTATTAACGTACTCTATTTTCCACGTATCTGAACTTTTCTATCTGTTTTCCTATGGTTCTCTTTCTAATCTTTGTCTCTGCATTTATTCCCAAACCTTGGCTTTCAGCTTTCCCTTTTACTCGTTTATATCGGGACAGCTAGTCCCTATCCTAAATTCTCCTGTCCATATTTCTATTATTACTTTCATCCTGGTCTCATTACTGGATCAATGACCTAGGTAATAGCTGTTTCGCATTAGCTTGTGCCTTTTCCGGATAATGTTATAATTGTAGCTTATTGGATTAATTTAGTTAAAATATAAGTTTGTTATTCAACAAATCTAGAACCCACTATAAGTTGGTGCTATTCCATCTGCATAATAGCTAAAGCTACTTGCAATCCACTGGTTCACGTAACGAAAACAAATTATAGTTTTATTCAATTCAATATTCCAACTTACAACTATTTTCTCAGTAGTTTTTGAAATTATCAACTCATTCGGCGCCACAGAAAATAACTATCTTCCCCCCCCCCCCTATTGCTGTTGAGTACGGGAGTCGTTCACTTCAAACCCTGCAAACTTCTAAATCCCAGTCTTACACTCTAATCAGAAAATCTAAATTTTAGTCAGTAATGCAGAACTATGCTTCATTGAAATGACAAGTAAATCCTCCTTTATTCAAATTATAAGGATCTGTAGTTTTAGTATCTGGCACCTACCATACTTACTTACTTAAATAGCTCTAAATGACACAGATCTCACAAGCTCATCGGAAATAACTTCGCAGTCAACGAGTCAAACCTACATTCATTGATTTGGAAACAGATCTAACGAATTTACTCAACTGGATTACGTTCTTCCCCCCTAATATACTAAAATTCCTTTACTATATCACCTCTGCTTCTGAAATGATAGATATAAATAAAATTATTCATTATAATAACTATCACATGATCTATGTACTGTCTCCCACCCCCTACGTACGTCTACGTATTTGGGCGCGCAAGCCAGCACTTATATATTATTCCACTTTTATCCACTCTCTTATCACATTCACACAACGTTGTTCCCAAACATGCTTAAAAACTATTTGTATAATCTACAGGAATATGTTATTCTACCAACGGGCCCCAATTTGGAATGTTAACCCTAGCACGTTTGGCATTCCACTATGGCCAATTTTACCCTAATCCTATATTACTTCTAAATTTCCCAAATGTAATGATCCCCTAAAAGATTCAATGTATTGACGTCATATGATCACCCCCGTACACGTGACTGTTCCTCCAACAGGATTTCTCTCTCCCCTTTGGGAAAAGACACACACACCTCTTCCTTCTTCTCCCAGTAACGTGAATTTTCCACACTCCGTTAGTAAATGAATATCCACATACAGTGAGGGA
Organism: Coregonus lavaretus; assembly: GCF_964263955.1. Taxonomy (NCBI): domain Eukaryota; kingdom Metazoa; phylum Chordata; class Actinopteri; order Salmoniformes; family Salmonidae; genus Coregonus; species Coregonus lavaretus. The sequence continues at coordinate 24,460,540 of NC_140011.1, read as the reverse complement.
AAAAAGTATTTGATCCCCTGCTGATTTTGTACGTTTGCCCACTGACAAAGACATGATCAGTCTATAATTTTAATGGTAGGTTTATTTGAACAGTGAGAGACAGAATAACAACAAAAAGATCCAGAAAAATGCATGTCAGAAATGTTATAAATTGATTTGCATTTTAATGAGGGAAATAAGTATTTGACCCCTTTGCAAAACATGACTTAGTACTTGGTGGCAAAACCCTTGTTGGCAATCACAGAGGTCAGACATTTCTTGTAGTTGGCCACCAGGTTTGCACACATCTCAGGAGGTATTTTGTCCCACTCCTCTTTGCAGATCTTCTCCAAGTCATTAAGGTTTCGAGGCTGACGTTTGGCAACTCAAACCTTCAGCTCCCTCCACAGATTTTCTATGGGATTAAGGTCTGGAGACTGGCTAGGCCACTCCAGGACAGTGCTAATCCTAGCTCTCCACAGCGGTACCACAGGATTTAACTTATTTTCCACTTATCAACCATAACATTGCATGCATGCTTACAGTGGGGGGAAAAATAATTTAGTCAGCCACCAATTGTGCAAGTTCTTCCACTTAAAAAGATGAGAGAGGCCTGTAATTTTCATCATAGGTACATGTCAACTATGACAGACAAAATGAGGAAATAAAATCCAGAAGATCACATTGTAGGATTTTTAATGACTTTATTTGCAAATTATGGTGGAAAATAAGTATTTGGTCACCTACAAACAAGCAAGATTTCTGGCTCTCACAGACCTGTAACTTCTTCTTTAAGAGGCTCCTCTGTCCTCCACTCGTTACCTGTATTAATGGCACCTGTTTGAACTTGTTATCAGTATAAAAGACACCTGTCCACAACCTCAAACAGTCACACTCCAAACTCCACTATGGCCAAGACCAAAGAGCTTGTAGACCTGCACCAGGCTGGGAAGCTTGGTTTGAAGAAATCAACTGTGGGAGCAATTATTAGGAAATGGAAGACATACAAGACCACTGATAATCTCCCTCGATCTGGGGCTCCACGCAAGATCTCACCCAGAACCACACGGGGGGACCTAGTGAATGACCTGCAGAGAGATGGGACCAAAGTAACAAAGTCTACCATCAGTAACACACTACGCCGCCAGGGACTCAAATCCTGCAGTGCCAGACGTGTCCCCCTGCTTAAGCCAGTACATGTCCAGGCCCGTCTGAAGTTTGCTAGAGTGCATTTGGATGATCCAGAAGAGGATTGGGAGAATGTCATATGGTCAGATGAAACCAAAATATAACTTTTTGGTAAAAACTCAACTCGACATGTTTGGAGGAAAAAGAATGCTGAGTTGCATCCAAAGAACACCATACCTACTGTGAAGCATGGGGTGGAAACATCATGCTCTGGGGCTGTTTTTCTGCAAAGGGACCAGGACGACTGATCTGTGTAAAGGAAAGAATGAATTGGGCCATGTATCGTGAGATTTTGAGTGAAAACCTCCTTCCATCAGCAAGGGCATTGAAGATGAAACTTGGCTGGGTCTTTCAGCATGACAATGATCCCAAACACACCGCCCGGGCAACGAAGGAGTGGCTTCGTAAGAACCATTTCAAGGTCCTGGAGTGGCCTAGCCAGTCTCCAGTTCTCAACCCCATAGAAAATCTTTGGAGGGAGTTGAAAGTCCGTGTTGCCAAGCGACAGCCCCAAAACATCACTGCTCTAGAGGAGATCTGCATGGAGGAATGGGCCAAAATACCAGCAACAGTGTTTGAAACCTTGTGAAGACTTACAGAAAACGTTTGACCTGTGGCATTGCCAACAAAGGGTATATAACAAAGTATTGATAAACTTTTGTTATTGACCAAATACTTATTTTCCACCATAATTTGCAAATAAATTCATAAAAATCCTACAATGTGATTTTCTGGATTTCTTTTCCTCATTTTGTCTGGCATTGTTGACGTGTACCTTTGATGAAAATTACAGGCCTCTCTCATCTTTTTAAGTGGGAGAACATGCACAATTGGTGGCTTACTAAATACTTTTTTCCCCCACTGTTTTTCTCATTTCATCAAAAACTCTGTTCTTCTGCTAAATTTGGTCCTTAAATTCTGGAGAGAACCCTTCCATACCCTACCCTCAGATTCAGCTTGATCGAAACACACAGTTTATTTAAGAACGTCGCTTACCTTTGTTTAAACAGTAGCCACTGATTGTGTGATTCGTCAAAACCTCCTCCGATGGCAAAGCACTCAAAGATCTCTATAAACAGCTCCTGGCAAGCTCGCCAATTATGTTGTGGAAATTCATCACTATACTTTATTAACAATCAAAGTTCTTACAGAGTTTTTGTTGCATCAAGATATTACTTTATTAGAGTTTCAACAAAGCCGATGCCGGTCTGCAGAGTGGCACCCCCTCTTCTTCTCTCCCTCCTTCTTATATAGTGGCCTCCACACACACTAGCTTTAAATCCCTCCCTCCTCAGTTTCCCACTCTTTTATTGCTCCGCCCACTCCCTTTGTCTATGGTGGTGGATACCTTTGACTTTCATTCAGTTCAGATTCAATAGTAATACACTCAATCAATCCCTTATCTTGCAAAAACACTCATGTTTAGTTTAAACTCTGTTCAACCCCGGCTCTCCCGGGCTTGACCTGAAGACCGATTGTTGGACATGACAGGTCCCTAAATCCTTGAAACCTACACAAACCCCCCTACATGCTACAATCTATCAAGAAGATAGCCAAGGAGAGACAAAGGTTTAGCCCAAACTCTGTTCAACTCTGGCGCCGAGAGAGACAAAATGCCACAGGCTAAATCCAGTCTTTGATAAGATAGGACAGCCATGGATTTTAGTAAAAGCGAGCAATTTGACCCTAGGTCAGATTGCCTCTTTACCCCCACACACACAATGAAATTACCCAATTAAATTCCTGGCCCCGTAACACAAAATTCTAACTCTATGTTCATGATTAACCCAGTTTTATCTCATAGTCCATTAAAAAATACACATCAAAGGTTCTCTCATCTCCACAGAGGAACTCTGGAGCTCTGGCAGAGTGACCATTAGGTTCTTGGTCACCTCCCTGACCAAGGCCCTTCTCCCCCGATTGCTCAGTTTGGCCGGGTGGCCAGCTCTAGGAAGAGTCTTGGTGGTTCCAAACTTCTTCCATGGAGGTCACTGTGTACTTGGGGACCTTCAATGCTGCAGAAATGTTTTGGTACCCTTCCCCAGACCTCCTTTTGTTCTGACATGCACTGTCAACTTTGGGACCTTATATAGACAGGTGTGTGCCTTTCCAAATCATCTCTAATCAATTGAATTTACCACAGGTGGACTCCAATCAAGATGTAGAAACATCAAGGATGATCAATGGAAACAATTTCGAGTCTCATAGCAAAGGGTCTGAATACTTATGTAAATAAGGTATTTCTGTTTTTTTTGCCAACATAAAAACAAACAGTTTTCACTTTGTCATTTTATTTAATTATTTTTATTTCACCTTTATTTAACCAGGTAAGCCAGTTGAGAACAAGTTCTCATTTACAACTGCGACCTGGCCAAGATAAAGCAAAGCAGTGCGGAAAAAACAACAACAACACAGAGTTACATATGGAATAAACAAAACGTACAGTCAATAACACAATAGAAAATCTATATACAGTGTGTGCAAATGTAGAAAGTTATGGAGGTAAGGCAATAAATAGGCCATAGTGCAAAATAATTACAATTATAATTCAGTATTAACACTGTAGTGATAGATGTGCAGAATATGATGTGCAAATAGAGATAATGGGGTGCAAATTAGCAAAATAAATAACAATGTAAATAACAATATGGGGATGAGGTAGTTGGGTGGGCTAATTACAGATGGGCTGTGTACAGGTGCAGTGATCGGTAAGCTGCTCTGACAACTGATGCTTAAAGATAGTGAGGGAGATAAGTGTCTCCATCTTCAGAGATTTTTGCAGTTCGTTCCAGTCATTTGCAGCAGAGAACTGGAAGGAATGGTGACCAAAGGAGGTGTTGGCTTTGGGGATGACCAGTGAGAAAAAAAAAAAAAAGATATACCTGCTGGAACACATACTACGGGTGGGTGTTAATACGGTGACCAATGAGCTAAGATAAGGCGGGGATTTGCCTAGAAGGGATTTATAGATGACCTGGAGCCAGTGGGTTTGGCGACGACTATGTAGTGAGGGCCAGCCAACGAGAGCGTACAGGTCACAATGGTGGGTAGTATATGGGGCTTTGGTGACAAAACGGATGGCACTGTGATAGACTACATCCAATTTGCTGAGTAGAGTGTTGGAAGCTATTTTGTAAATTACATCGCCAAAGTCAAAGATCGGTAGGATAGTCAGTTTTACGAGGGCATGTTTAGCAGCATGAGTGAAGGTGGCTTTGTTGCGAAATAGGAAGCCAATTCTAGATTTAACTTTGGATTGGAGATGCTTCATGTGAGTCTGGAAGGAGAGTTTACAGTCTAACCAGACACCTAGGTATTTGTAGTTGTCCACATATTTTAGTTCAGACCCGTTGAGAGTAGTGATTCTAGTCGGGCAGGCGGGTGCAAGCAGCGTTCGATTGAAGAGCATGCATTTAGTTTTACTAGCGTTTAAGAGCAGTTGGAGGCCACGGAAGGAGTGTTGTATGGCATTGAAGCTTGTTTCGAGGTTTGTTAACACAGTGTCCAATGAAGGGCCAGATGTATACAAAATGGTGTCGTCTGCTTAGAGGTGGATTTGAGAGTCACCAGCAGCAAGAGCGACATCATTGATATACACAGAGAATAGAGTCGACCCGATACTGCCAGAGGTCCAGACAACAGGCCCTCCGATTTGACACATTGAACTCTATCTGAGAAGTAGTTGGTGAACCAGGCGAGGCAGTCATTTGAGAAACCAAGGCTATTTATGGGCATGGGCAAGTTGCAGTGGAGGGTGCAGAGCTGGTGGCCGGGTTAGGGGTAGCCAGGTGGAAAGCATGGCCAGCCGTAGCAAAATGCTTGTTGAAATGTTTGATTATTGTAAATGTATCGGTAGTGACAGTGTTTCCTAGCCTCAGTGCAGTGGGCAGCTGGGAGGAGGTGCTCTTATTCTCCATGGACTTTACAGTGTCCCAAAACATTTTGGAGTTACTGCTACAGGATGCAAATTTCTGTATGAAAAAGTTAGCCTTTGCTTTCCTAACTGATTGTGCATATTGGTTCCTGACTTCCCTGAAAAGTTGCATATCGCGGGGGCTGTTCGATGCTAATGCCGTACGCCACAGGATGTTTTTGTGCTGGTCAAGGGCAGTCAAGCCTCGGTTGAACCAGGGGCTATATCTGTTCTTAGTTCTGAATTTTTTGAATGGGGCATGCTTATTTAAGTTGGAGAGGAAAGCACTTTTAAAGAACAACCAGGCATCCTCTACTGACGGAATGAGGTCAATATCCATCCAGGATACCCGGGCCAGGTCAATTAGAAAGGGCTGCTCGCTGAAGTGTTTTAGGGAGCGTTTGGCAGTGATGAGGGGTGGTCGTTTGACTGTGGACCTATTACGGATGCAGGCAATAAGGCAGTGATCGCTGAGATCCTGGTTGAAGACAGCAGAGGTGTATTTAGAGGGTAGATTAGTCAGGATGATATCTATGAGGGTGCCCATGTTAACGGATTTAGGGTTTTACCTGGTAGCTTCCTTGATAATTTGTGTGAGATTGAGGGCATCTAGTTTAGATTGTAGGACGGCCGGGGTGTTAAGCATATCCCAGTTTAGGTCACCAAGCAATACGAACTCTGAGGATAGATGGGGGGCAATCAATTCATATATGGTGTTCAGGGCACAGCTGGGGGCTGAGGGGGGTCTGTAGCAAGCGGCAACAGTGAGAGACTTATTTCTGGAAAGGAGGATTTTTAGAAGTAAAAGCTCAAACTGTTTGGGCACAGACCTGGATAGTATGATAGAGCTCTGCAGGCTATCTCTACAGTAGATTGCAACTCCGCCCCCTTTGGCAGTTATATCTAGATGGAAAATGTTGTAGTTGGGAATGGACATTTCAGAATCTTTGGTGGCCTTCCTAAGCCAGGATTCAGACACTGCTAGAACATCAGGGTTGGCTGAGTGTGCTAATGCAGTGAATAACTCAAACTTAGGGAGGAGGCTTCTGATGTTAACATGCAAGGAACCAAGGCTTTTGCGATTACAGAAGTCAACAAATGATAGCGCCTGGGGAGCAGGAGTGACACTGGAGGCTACAGGGCCTGGGTTAACCTCTACATCACCAGAGGAACAGAGGAGGAGTAGAATAAGGATACGGCTAAAGGCTTTAAGAACTGGTCTTCTAGTGCGTTGGGTACAGAGAATAAAAGGGGCAGATTTCCAGGCGTTGTAGAATAGATTCTGGGCATTATGTACAGACAAGGATATGGAAGGATATGAGTACAGTGGAGGTAAACCTAAGCGTTGGTTAAAGATGAAAGAGATAGCATCACTGGAGGCACCAATTGAGCCGGTCTCCGCGTGTGTGGGGGTGGGACAAAGGATCTATCTGAGACAGATTGAGCAGGACTGGGGGGTCTACATTGAAAAAGTACAGTTAGAACTAACCGAAACAGCAATAGGCAAGGCATAATGACATGGGAGATAGGCATAAAGCAGTCACAGGTGTTATTCGAGAGAGCTAAGACAACAGCTGGTAATGGCGACGGAAGTTTGAGCTGAGGCTAAACAGATAAACAGGATGGGGTACCGTATAAAGGAACAGTCCAACAAGCATCAGCTGTGTAGCTGAGTGATCATAAGGTCCAGTGAACAGCAATAAGTAAGTCCGGGAGCAGTTCACTGGCTGCTACACTACAGGCGAGCTGGAGGCACGGCTGTTGATTGCGTGTGCTAGCGGGCCGGGACTAGCAGATGGATCTTCGTGGTCGTCGCAACGGGAAGCCTGTTGAAACCACATCAGACGATTACGTCGGCAGACCAGTCGTAATGGATCGGTGGGGCTCCGTGTCAACACTAGGAGGTCCCGTCCGGTTGACAGAGAGGTAGATAGCTGGGAGATGGGCCTGGCTCGAGGCTAGCTCAAGGCTAACTGGGGTTAGCTTCAGGACAGTGGTGATTAGCCAACAACAACAACAGCCATTCGATTGCAGCTAGCTAGTTGCGATGATCCGGTGTTAAGGTCCAGTGATTCAGTGATTCCGGCAGAAAATCCGATATGCTCTAGCTCGAGAGCGCGATGTGCAGACTGTGCAGACTGGCCGATAATTGTCCAGGCTAGAGCTGGCTGGTAGGTAGTGCAGGCCACGGCCACGGACAATGGTGAAGACCCCTAACGGTGGCTAATAGCAAGTAGCTAGTTAGCTGGCTAGCTGGCTAGTTTCAGCCAGAGGTTCTGGATAAAAATGTATGAAGAAATAATAGAATCCGTTCCACATTGGGTGAGGCGGGTTGCAGGAAAGTATATTTAGTTAAAGGATGGAAAGTGAGATTGAAAAAAAACTATTTTCATGAGGACACTACAGAAAACACAACCGCACTGCTAATTCATCTTGGTTTGGAGTATCGTGTGTAGATTGATGAGGAAAACCATTTATTTAATTCACTTTAGAATAAGGCTGTAACGTAACAAAATGTGGAAAAGTCAAGTGGTCTGAATTCTTTCCCGAATGCAATGTAAATTAATAAAACCAAAAGCTTACCTTGACTTTGAAGAGTTCCAGTGTTGGATAGCCATAGCCAGCTAGCTAGCTCTGTTTTAGCTGGGTGTTTGAGTGGGCTTAGCTAGCTAAGTAAGTGAAAGTGAAAGTGAAAAAAAGCTTCCGCTCTTCTCTCTCTCTCTCTCTCTCTCTCTCTCTCTCTCTCTCTCTCTCTCTCTCTCTCTCTCTCTCTCTCTCTCTCTCTCTCTTGCCTCTCCTTCATTTTTGAATAAATTAATTTGTTCAACTGTTGTCTTTCTCTCTCTGAGTCCACAACTCATCACATTTTATGCACTAAAGTGCTAGCTAGCTGTAGCTTATCCTTTCAGTACTAGATTCATTCTCTGATCCTTTGATTTGGTGGACATCATGTCAGTTCATACTGCAAGAGCTCTGATTGGAGGATGTCCTCCGGAAGTTGCCATAATTACTGTGTAAGTCTATGGAAGGGGGTGAGAACCACGCGCCTCCTAGCTGTCCTACAGTTACACCATGGTGCTGTTGAGGCTACTGTAGACCTTCATTGCAAAACAGTGTGTTTTAATCAATTATTTGGTGACGTGAATATTTGGTAATGTTTCACTATTTTTATTTTTATAATAATAATAATATGCCATTTAGCAGACGCTTTTATCCAAAGCGACTTACAGTCATACGTCATATCCAGGCTCTGTCGCAGCCGGCCGCGACCGGGAGACCCATGGGGCGGCGCACAATTGGCCCAGCGTTGTCCAGGGTAGGGGAGGGAATGGCCGGCAGGGATGTAGCTCAGTTGATAGAGCATGGCGTTTGCAACGCCAGGGTTGTGGGTCCGATTCCCACGGGGGGCCAGTATAAAAAAAAATATGTATTCACTAACTGTAAGTCGCTCTGGATAAGAGCGTCTGCTAAATGACTTAAATGTAAATGTAAATGTAATACGTGCATACATTTTTTTTTTTGTGTGTATGGGTGGTCCCGGGGATCGAACCCACTACCTTGGCGTTATAAGCGCCGTGCTCTACCAGCTGAGCTATATATTTTTCAGAAACACTGAGGAGGATGGTCCTCCCCTTCCTCCTCTGAGGAGCCCCACTGTTAAGAACATCTTCCTAATATTGAGTTGCACCCGCTTTTGCCCTCAGAACAGCCTCAATTTGTCGGGGCATGGACTCTACAAGGTGTCGAAAGCGTTCCATAGGGATACTAGCCAATGTTAACTCCAATGCTTCCCATAGTTGTGTCACGTTGGCTGGATGTCCTTTGGGTGGTGGGCCATTCTTGATACACACGGGAAACTGTTGAGCGTGAAAAACCCAGCAGTTGCAGTTCTTGACACACTCAAACCGGTGCGCCTGGCACCTGCTACCATACTCTGTTCAAAGACACTTGAATATTTTGTCTTGCCCATTTACCCTCTGAGTGGCACACATACACAATCCATGTCTCAATTGTCTCAAGGCTTAAAAATCCTTCTTTAACCTGTCACCTCCCCTTCATCTACACTGATTGAAGTGGATTTGACAGTTGACATTAATAAGGGATCATAGCTTTCACATGGATACACCTGGTCAGTCTATGTCATGGAAAGATCAGGTGTTCCTAATGTTTTATACACTCAGTGTATATACACTGCTCAAAAAAATAAAGGGAACACTAAAATAACACATCCTAGATCTGAATGAATAGTTGAATGTGCTGACAACAAAATTATCAATGGAAATCAAATTGATCAACCCATGGAGGTCTGGATTTGGAGTCACCCTCAAAATTAAAGTGGAAAACCACACTACAGGCTGATCCAACTTTGATGTAATGTCCTTAAAACAAGTCAAAATGAGGCTCAGTAGTGTGTGTGGCCTCCACGTGCCTGTATGACCTCCCTACAACGCCTGGGCATGCTCCTGATGAGGTGGCGGATGGTCTCCTCCCAGACCTGGACTAAAGCATCCGCCAACTCCTGGACAGTCTGTGGTGCAACGTGGCGTTGGTGGATGGAGCGAGACATGATGTCCCAGATGTGCTCAATTGGATTCAGGTCTGGGGAACGGGCGGGCCAGTCCATAGCATCAATGCCTTCCTCTTGCAGGAACTGCTGACACACTCCAGCCACATGAGGTCTAGCATTGTCTTGCATTAGGAGGAACCCAGGGCAAACCGCACCAGCATATGGTCTCACAAGGGGTCTGAGGATCTCATCTCGGTACCTAATGGCAGTCAGGCTACCTCTGGCCAGCACATGGAGGGCTGTGCGGCCCCCCAAAGAAATGCCATCCCACACCATGACTGACCCACCGCCAAACCGGTCATGCTGGAGGATGTTGCAGGCAGCAGAACGTTCTCCACGGCGTCTCCAGACTCTGTCACGTCTGTCACGTGCTCAGTGTGAACCTGCTTTCATCTGTAAAGAGCACAGGGCGCCAGTGGCGAATTGCCAATCTTGGTGTTCTCTGGCAAATGCCAAACGTCCTGCATGGTGTTGGGCTGTAAGCACAACCCCCACCTGTGGACGTCGGGCCCTCATACCACCCTCATGGAGTCTGTTTCTGACCGTTTGAGCAGACACATGCACATTTGTGGCCTGCTGGAGGTAATTTTGCAGGGCTCTGGCAGTGCTCCTCCTGCTCCTCCTTGCACAAAGGCGGAGGTAGCAGTCCTGCTGCTGGGTTGTTGCCCTCCTACGGCCTCCTCCACGTCTCCTGATGTACTGGCCTGTCTCCTGGTAGCGCCTCCATGCTCTGGACACTACGCTGACAGACACAGCAAACCTTCTTGCCACAGCTCTCATTGATGTGCCATCCTGGATGAGCTGCACTACCTGAGCCACTTGTGTGGGTTGTAGACTCCGTCTCATGCTACCACTAGAGTGAAAGCACCGCCAGCATTCAAAAGTGACCAAAACATCAGCCAGGAAGCATAGGAACTGAGAATTGGTCTGTGGTCACCACCTGCAAAACAAGTCCTTTATTGGGGGTGTCTTGCTAATTGCCTATAATTTCCACCTGTTGTCTATTCCATTTGCACAACAGCATGTGAAATTTATTGTCAATCAGTGTTGCTTCCTAAGTGGACAGTTTGATTTCACAGAAGTGTGACTGACTTGGAGTTACATTGTGTTGTTTAAGTGTTCCCTTAATTTTTTTGAGCAGTGTATTTATATATACAGTATATGTTTTATTTTATGTCAAGGCGTACTGAAGGTGGGTGTGGTGTAGGAATCATGCGCAGGACGCAGAGGCTCAGTCCAAAGGCTTTAGTGCAATATATATATTATATATTCAACAGAAGCACCATAAGCCCGAAGGCAAAAATACAAGACGCACACAGGCGACAAAACAAAAGACGCACAAACATGTGCAAAACAACCCTCTCCAAAACACTGGCGGGAAAATGTAGCTCCAAACACGAAACAGAAGCGAAATCACACACAACGACAAGCACACACAACGAGAACTAAATAGGACACTAACGAGGACTAACAAGACACAGGTGTACAACATCCAGACAAAACCAAATGAACATGAAACATAGATCGGTGGCAGCTAGTACTCCGGGGACGACGACCGCCGAAGCCTGCCCGAACCAGGAGAAGGAGCAGTCTCGGCCGAAACCGTGACAGTATCCCCCCCCCCTTGACGCGCGGCTCCAGCCGTGCGCCGACCCCGGCCTCGGGGACGACCAGGAGGACGCGGAGCAGGGCGCGCGGGATGGTCCCGGTGGAACTCCGACAGGAGAGATGGGTCTAGGATATCCCTCCGCGGCACCCAGCACCGCTCCTCCGGGCCGTACCCCTCCCACTCCACGAGATACTGGAGACCCCCCATCCGGCGTCTAGAGTCCAAGATGGACCGAACGGTGTACGCCGGAGCCCCCTCGATGTCCAGTGGGGGCGGAGGAGTCTCCCCTATCTCATTGTCCTGGAGTGGACCAGCTACCACCGGCCTGAGAAGAGACACATGGAACGAGGGGTTAATATTCTTATACTCAACAGGTAGATGTAATCTATAACACACCTCGTTCAATCTTCTCAGGACTTTAAAGGGCCCCACAAACCGCCGACCCAGCTTCCGGCAGGGCAGGCGGAGGGGTAGGTTTCTGGTAGAGAGCCAGACTCGATCTCCGGGTGCGTACACCGGCCCCTCACTGCGGTGGAGATCGGCGCTCGCCTTGTGACGAAGGACGGCCCGCTGCAGGTGGACGTGGGCAGCGTTCCACGTCTCTTCCGAGCGCCTCATCCAATCATCCACCGCAGGGGCCTCGATCTGGCTCTGCTGCCAAGGTGCCAGAACCGGCTGTTAACCTAACACACATTGGAAGGGGGTTAGGTTAGTAGAGGAGTGGCGGAGAGAGTTCTGGGCCATCTCGGCCCAGGGAATGTACCGTGCCCACTCCTCCGGCCGGTCCTGGCAATACGACCTCAGAAACCTACCCACATCCTGGTTGACACGTTCTACCTGCCCGTTACTCTCCGGGTGGTACCCTGAGGTAAGGCTAACCGAGACCCCCAAACGCTCCATGAACGCTCTCCAAACACGAGAGGTAAACTGGGGACCTCGATCAGACACTATATCCTCGGGTACCCCGTAATGCCGGAATACATGGGTAAAGAGGGCCTCAGCGGTCTGTAGGGCAGTAGGAAGACCCGACATAGGGAGAAGACGACAGGCCTTAGAGAACCGGTCCACAACGACCAGGATGGTGGTATTCCCCTGAGAGAGGGGAAGGTCTGTCACAAAATCCACCGAGAGGTGGGACCATGGTCGTTGTGGAACGGGCAGGGGTTGTAACTTACCCCTGGGCAGATGTCGGGGCGCCTTACACTGGGCACACACCGAGCAGGAGGAGACATAAACCCTCACATCCCTAGCCAAAGTGGGCCACCAGTATTTAGTGCTAAGGCAATGCACCGTCCGGCCGATACCCGGATGTCCAGAGGAGGGTGACGTGTGAGCCCAGTAAATGAGTCGATCCCGAATCTCGCGCGGAACGTACTTCCGACCCTCAGGACACTGTGGAGGGCTGGGGTCGGTACGCAACGCTCGCTCGATTTCGGCATCGACCTCCCACACCACCGGTGCCACAAGGCAAGACTCCGGTAGTATGGGAGTGGGCTCAACGGACCTCTCCTCCGTGTCATACCGCCGGGACAGCGCATCTGCCTTACCATTCTGGGACCCAGGGATGTACGTGATTTTAAATACGAACCTGGTGAGAAACATACTCCATCGAGCCTGGCGAGGGTTCAGTCTCCTCGCTGCCCGGATGTACTCCAGGTTCCGATGGTCAGTCAAAATGAGGAAAGGGTGTTGAGCCCCCTCAAGCCAATGCCTCCACACCTTAAGGGCTTGAACTACAGCTAACAGCTCCCTGTCCCCAACGTCATAGTTACGCTCCGCCGGGCTGAGCTTCTTAGAGTAAAAAGCACAGGGGCGGAGTTTAGGTGGCGTGCCGGACCGTTGAGAGAGAACGGCCCCTATACCAGCCTCAGACGCGTCTACCTCGACCTGAAAGGGTAATGCGGGATCCGGATGCGCTAGCACCGGAGCCGACGTAAACAGGTCCTTCAGTCTCCTAAAGGCCCTGTCCGCATCGGCTGACCACTGCAGGCGCACCGGACCCCCCTTCAGAAGGGACGTGATGGGAGCTGCCACCTGTCCAAAACCCCGGATAAACCTCCGGTAGTAATTCGCAAAGCCCAAAAACTGCTGCACCTCTTTTACAGTAGTTGGAGTTTGCCAATTACGCACAGCGGACACACGATCCACCTCCATTCTCACCCCTGACGCGGACAACCGATAACCCAAAAAGGAGACCGACTCCTGGAAAAACAGACATTTCTCTGCCTTGACATATAGGTCGTGCTCCAACAGCCTCCTCAATACACGACGCACCAGGGTTATATGCTCGGCTCGGGTAGACGAGTACACCAGAATGTCATCAATGTACACGACCACCCCTTGTCCCTGCATATCCCGGAAAATGTCATCTACGAAGGATTGGAAGACTGAAGGAGCATTCATCAACCCATATGGCATGACGAGATATTCGAAATGACCTGACGTGATACTAAATGCTGTCTTCCATTCGTCACCCTCCCTAATGCGCACCAAGTTATACGCGCTCCTGAGATCCAGTTTTGTGAAAAACCGCGCTCCATGCAATGACTCCGTCATGGTCGCAATCAGAGGGAGTGGATAACTGTATTTTACAGTAATCTGATTGAGACCACGGTAATCAATGCACGGGCGCAACCCTCCATCTTTCTTTTTCACAAAAAAGAAGCTTGAGGAGGCGGGAGAAGTGGAGGGCCGAATGTATCCCTGTCTCAAAGATTCGGCTATATAAGTCTCCATAGCTTTTCTCTCCTCTTGAGACAAAGGATACACATGGCTCCGTGGGAGCGCTGCTCCTGCCTGGAGATCAATCGCACAATCCCCCTGTCTATGAGGAGGCAACTGCGTCGCCCTAGTCTTGCTAAACACGAGTGCTAAATCCCCATATTCAGGCGGAATGTGCAGTGCGGGCACTTGGTTTGGACTTTCCACCGAAGTCGCCCCCACGGAAACACCCAGACATCGCTCCTCGCACTGAGCAGACCACCCATCGAGAGCCCTCTGTTGCCACGAAATAGCAGGGTTATGGGTGCTTAACCAGGGAATCCCCAGCACCACTGGGTACGCAGGAGAGTCGATCAGATACAACTGTATAGTCTCCTCATGACCCCCCTGCGCACACATCCGAAGTGGCGCTATGATCTCCCTGATCAACCCCGACCCCAACGGGCGGCTGTCTAAGGCATGAACGGGAAAAGGTTTGTCAACAGGTAGGAGAGGGATCCCTAACTCAAAACAAAACTTACGATCAACAAAATTCCCAGCTGCGCCTGAATCTACTAGCGCCTTATGCTGGGAATGAGGTGCAACCTGTGGAAAACAAACAGGTATACAAAAGTGTGCAACAGAAAGCTCTGGGTAAGTGGGACGTCTACTCACCTGGGAGGCCCCCCCAGTGCGTGGCCTGTTGCCATTACTCCCGGAGAACCCTCCCCAGCACCTGGCCGTAGTGTGCCCTCCACGACCGCACTTGGTGCAGGAGACAGGCCCCCTCGGGCTCTTCCTACTCCGTTCTCTAGCGCCGGCACCCCCGAGCTCCATAGGGCTCGGCTCGGAGGTGCCGGAGGGCGGAATGGACGGACTCCCCTCGGGACGTCCACGGGTGGCCAGCAGGGTGTCCAGACGGATGGACATATCGACCAACTGGTCGAAGGTAAGATGGGTATCCCTGCAGGCCAACTCACGTTGAACGTCCTCTCGTAAGCTACATCGAAAATGGTCGATGAGAGCCCGTTCATTCCACCCTGCATCCGCCGCTAGAGTCCGGTACTCTAGAGCGAACACCTGAGTGCTCCTCCTCCCCTGTCTCAAATGGACTAGCCGCTCCCCCGCCGCTTTGCCCTCAGGTGGATGGTCGAACACGGCCTTGAAGCGGCGGGAGAACTCGGCGTAGGTGATGGTGTTGGTGTCCATCCTCCTCCACTCGGCGTTAGCCCACTCCAACGCCTTGCCCGTGAGACATGAGATGAGGGCGGAAACGCTCTCGTATCCCGAGGGCACCGGGTGTACAGTGGCCAGGTAGAGCTCCACCTGCAGGAGGAACCCCTGACACCCGGCAGCTGTTCCGTCATACGCCCTCGGGAGCGAGAGCCGAATCCCCCTGGGTTCCGAACCTGGGACTGGTGGACCGACCGATGGGATGGACAGGGTAGGTGGAGGTGTGGGTACCCTGCTGGCCTCCCATCGGTGCATGATGTTGATTACCTCCTGTAGAGCGGTCTCCAGTTGTCGGATCTGGTCCTCTTGCCCACGGAGATGCTCCTCGAGCGACACAGGCGTCACTGCCGATCCTGCTGATTCCATTATGTGGTGTGTGATTCTGTCAAGGCGTGCTGAAGGTGGGTGTGGTGTAGGAATCATGCGCAGGACGCAGAGGCTCAGTCCAAAGGCTTTAGTGCAATATATATATTATATATTCAACAGAAGCACCATAAGCCCGAAGGCAAAAATACAAGACGCACACAGGCGACAAAACAAAAGACGCACAAACATGTGCAAAACAACCCTCTCCAAAACACTGGAGGGAAAATGTAGCTCCAAACACGAAACAGAAGCGCAATCACACACAACGACAAGCACACACAACGAGAACTAAATAGGACACTAACGAGGACTAACAAGACACAGGTGTACAACATCCAGACAAAACCAAATGAACATGAAACATAGATCGGTGGCAGCTAGTACTCCGGGGACGACGACCGCCGAAGCCTGCCCGAACCAGGAGAAGGAGCAGTCTCGGCCGAAACCGTGACATTTTAGTTTTTTGTAAAATCACCAGGAATTCAGCAAAACATGTGTTTCATTTAGGAAATATTTTCCCAAGTATTCCCACGAATAAAGGAAGAGACGTGATAGTGTCTCAATGTAATCAAGGTATGAAATGATTGTTGTATTTGAAAATAATCTATTTTTGCAGTATACAAATTATTATCATTATGTTCCGGTCCCCAGCCATCCACTCCGATAAAAACCGGCCCACGGCTGAATCTTGTTGCCTCCCCCTGTCCTAGAGGAATCCCTCAAAGCCCAAAACAAATACGCAAACACATGCACAAACACTAGCCACTCGGACTCAGACAGAAACAAACACAAACACAGAGTCAGAAAAATGCAAACACACACACACACTCAGAAAGTATCGGCATAGATGGGCCAAGGCCTACAAGTACACACACATGCAGGCGCAAATATGTATCCATAAACCTACAGCAAAACACACACACACACACATGCACACACACACACACACACACACACACACATACACACACCCACACACACACAGACACACACAAAGATAATGTAAGTTGAGGGTTCAAGTACAGGTGGATGGATGACTTTCTGTAGGAGCAATGGTCCATACACAGAAATGTTCCATAAGCACAAAAAGCTTATTTCTCTCAAATATGTTTACTTCCCTGCTAGTGAGCATTTCTCCTTGCCAAGATAATCCATCCACCTAACAGGTGTGGCATATCAAGAAGTTGATTAAGCAGCACGATCAGTACACATGTGCACCTTGTGCTGGGAACAATAAAAGGCCACTCTGAAATGTGTAGTTTTGTCACACAACACAATGCCACAGATGTCTCAAGTTTTGCGGGAGCGTGCAATTGGCATGCTGGCCGCAGGAATGTCCACTAGAGCTGTTGCCAGAGAATTTAACATTAATTTCTCTACCATAAGCCGCCTCCAATGTCAATTTAGAGAATTTGGTAGGACGTCCAACTGGCCTCACAACCACAGACCACGTGTATCCACGCCAGCCCAGGACTTCCACAAACTGTGGATTTGCACAACTGAAGAATTTCTGCACAAACGGTCAGAAACTGTCTCAGGGAAGCTCATCTGCATGCTCGTCGTCCTCACCAGGGTCTTGACCTGACTGCAGTTCGGCGTCATAACCGACTTCAGTGGGAAAATGCTCACCTGCGATGGCCACTGGCACACTGGAGAAGTGTGCTCTTCACAGATACATCCGTTTCAACTGTACCGGGCAGATGGCAGTCTGTATGGCGTCTTGTGGGCAAGCGGTTTGCTGATGTTAACGTTGTGAGCAGAGTGTCCCATGGTGGCGGTGGGGTTATGGTATGGGCAGGCATAAGCTACGGACAACGAACACAATTGCATTTTATTGATGGCAATTTGAATGCACAGGGAAACTGTGACAAGATCCTGAGGCCCATTGTTGTGCCATTCATCCACTGCCATCACCTCATGTTTCAGCATGATAATATACAGCCCAATGTCGCAAGGATGTGTACACAATTCCTTGAAGCTGAAACT
The DNA here is from genome assembly GCF_964263955.1 of Coregonus lavaretus. Lineage (NCBI taxonomy): Eukaryota > Metazoa > Chordata > Actinopteri > Salmoniformes > Salmonidae > Coregonus > Coregonus lavaretus. The sequence continues at coordinate 24,442,999 of NC_140011.1, read as the reverse complement.
GTCCTTTCGTCAAATTTGACCACGACTCCATTTTGCTCCTCCCTTCCGATAGGCAGAAACTCAAACAGGAAATTATCATGCTAAGGACTAGTCAACGCTGGTCTGACCAATCGGAATCCATGCTTCAAGATTGTTTTGATCACGCGGACTGGGATATGTTCCAGGTAGCTTGCGAAAATAATTTAGCTGAATACACTGGAATGGTGACTGAGTTTATCAGGAAGTGTATAGGAGATTTTGTGCCCACTGTGACTATTAAAACCTACCCTAACCAGAAACCGTGGATAAATGGCAGTATTCGCGCAAAATTGAAAGCGCGAACCACCGCATTTAACCATGGCTAGGTGACTGGGAATATGGCAGAATACAAACAGTGTAGCTACTCACTCCGCAAGGCATTTAAACTGGCAAAACATCAGTATAGAGATAAAGTGGAGTCGCAATTCAACGGCTCAGACACGAGACGTATGTGGCAAGGTCTACAGACAATCACGGACTACAAAAGGAAAACCAGCCACATCGCCGACACCACCGTCTCGCTTCAAGACAAGTTAAACACCTTCTTCGCCCGCTTTGAGGATAACACAGTGCCACTGACGCGGGTCACTACCAAGGACTGTGGGCTCTCCTTCTCCGTAGCCGACGTGAGTAAGACATTTAAGCATGTTAAACCCCGTAAGGCTATCGGCCCAGGCGGCATCCCTAGCCGCGTCCTCAGAGCATGCACACACCAGCTGGCTGGTGTGTTCACGGACATATTTAATCTCTCCCTATCCCAGTCTGCTGTCCCCACATGCTTCAAGATGGCCACCATTGTTCCTGTACCCAAGAAAGCAAAGGTAACTGAACTAAATGACTATCGCCCACGCAGACAGTGTGGTGAAGAAGGCGCAACAGAGCCTCTTCAACCTTAAGAGGCTGAAGACATTTGGCTTGGCACCTAAAACCCTCACAAACTTCTACAGATGCACAATTAAGAGCATCCTGTCGGGCTGTATCACCGCCTGGTACGGCAACTGCACCGCCTGCAACCAAAGGGCTCTCCAGAGGGTGGTGCGGTCTGCCCAACGCATTACCGGGGGCAAACTACCCGCCCTCCAGGACACCTACAGCACACGATGTCACAGGAAGGCCAAAAAGATCAAAGACATCAACCACCCGAGCCCCTGCCTGTTCACCCCGCTATCATCCAGAAGGCGAGGTCAGTACAGGTGCATCAAAGCTGGTACCGAGCGAATAAAAAACAGCTTCTATCTCAAGGCCATCAGGCTGTTAAATAGCCATCACTAGAACATTAGAGGCTGCTGCTGCTTTAAGAAATGGAACACTAGTCACTTTAATAATGTTTACATATCTTGCAATACCCATCTCATATGTATATACTGTATTCTATAATATTCTACTGTATCTTAGTCCATGCCGCTGTGTGATTGCTTGTCCTTAAACAGTTGAAGTCAGAAGTTTACATACACTTAGGTTGGAGTTATAAAAACACGTTTTTCAACCACTCCACAAATTTCTTGTTAACAAACTATAGTTTTGTCAAGTCGGTTACGACATCTACTTTGTGCATGACACAAGTCAATTTTCCAACAATTGTTTACAGACAGATAATTTCACTTATAATTCACTGTTTCACAATTCCAGTGGGTCAGAAGATTACATACACTAAATTCACTGTGCCTTTAAACAGCTTGGAAAATTCCAGAAAATGATGTCATGGCTTTAGAAGCTTCTGATAGGCTAATTGACATAATTTGAGTCAATTGGAGGTGTACCTGTGGATGTATTTCAAGGCCTATCTTCAAACTCAGTGCCTCTTTGCTTGACATCATGGGAAAATCAAAAGAGATCAGCCAAGACCTCAGAAAGAAAATTGTAGACCTCCACAAGTCTGGTTCATTCTTGGGAGCAATTTCCAAACGCCTGAAGGTACCACGTTCAACACCATGGGACCACGCAGCCGGCATACCGCTCAGGAAGGAGACGCTTTCTGTCTCCTAGAAATGAACGTACTTTGGTGCGAAAAGTGCAACTCAATCCCAGAACAACAGCAAAGGACCTTGTGAAGATGCTGGAGGAAACAGGTACAAAAGTATCTATATCCACAGTAAATCGAGTCCTATATCGACATAACCTGAAAGGTCGCTCCAAAACCACCATAAAAAAGCAGAGGAAAAAGGGGGTGACTTGCAAGCCGAAGAACACCATCCCAACCGTGAAGCAAAGGGGTGGCAGGATCATGCTGTGGGGGTGCTTTTCTGCAGGAGGGTCTGGTGCATTTCACAAAATAGATGGCATTATGAGGAAGGGAAATTATGTGGATGTATTGAAGCAACATCTCAAGACATCAGTCAGGAAGTTAAAGCTTGGTCGCAAATGGGTCTTCCAAATGGACAATGACCCCAAGTATACTTCCAAAGTTGTGGCAAAATGGCTTAAGTACAACAAAGTCAAGGTATTGGAGTGGCCATCACAAATCCCTGACCTCAATCCTATAGAAAATGTGTGGGCAGAACTGAAAAAGCGTGTGCGAGCAAGGAGGCCTACAAACCTGACTCAGTTACACCAGCTCTGTCAGGAGGAATCGGCCAAAATTCACCCAACTTGTTGTGGGAAGCTTGTGGAAGGCTACCCAAAACATTTGACCCAAGTTAAACAATTTAAAGGCAATGCTACCAAATACTAACTTCTGACCCACTGGGAATGTGATGAAAGAAATAAAAGCTGAAATAAATCATTCTCTCTACTATTATTCTGACATTTCACATTCTTAAAATAAAGTGGTGATCCTAACTGACCTAAGACAGGGAATTTTTACTAGGATTAAATGTCAGGAATTGTGAAAAACTGAGTTAAATTGTATTTGGCTAAGGTGTATGTAAACGTCTGACTTCAACTGTATGTATATATTCTTAAATTCCAATGTGATTTCATTTGATTTTTCCATTGCCTGTATACTCACCAGACATGTCACCTATTGAACATTTTTGGGAGGATCAACCTCTACGACAGCGTGCTCCAGTTCCCACCAATATCCTGCAACTTTGCACAGCCATTGAAGAGGAGGTGGTGGAGAATGGTGGTCACACCAGATACAGACTGGTTTTCTGATCCACACCCCCTACCTTTTGTTTAACCTCTACGGGATCGGTGTTCTTTATACGGGACGGTTATTGCGCAATATGCGATGTGTGACTAGAATGGTGTCAACTTTCCGGGACATAGGCATGTCTTATATGGGCAGAAAGCTTAAATTATTTTTAATCTAACTGCAGTGTCCAATTTACAGTAGCTATTACAGCCAACAACTACCATGCTATTGTTTGAGGATAGTGCACAATATCAAAACACTTTTATCACGGCAATTGGTTTGGTACATTCACCTCTGAAGGTAAATAATGTACTTACATTCAGTAATCTTGCTCTGATTTGTCATCTTGAGGGTCCCAGAGATAAAATGTAGTTTAGTTTTGTTTGAAAAATCAATTTCTATATTCAAATGTATGAACTGGGTTCTACAGTTTGACCTCTGACTCCACACCCACCCCGCCCGGCCATCTTGATGTGTGAAGGTGAGTGTATTTTCTGTAGGGAAGCTAATGATCATTTATGACATTCCTGGGAGTGTGCAAACTTACCATAGCATTTTTGTATGTTCTCTATAGTTATGTCCTTGAAAACCAATTCGGCACATTTGGGAAAACTCCTGGCAGACTTGATACAAAATATTGTCTAGTGATGTAATTCTTCACTGGATCAGTCTGAAACCTTGCACACACACTGCTGCCATAGGATGGACAACATCTAAATTACATCTAGAATCCTAAATCACTGTCTGGCCTTTCTCTTGCATTTCAAAAATGATGCAAAAAATAAGAAACACGTTTTTTTGTTTGTATTATCTTTTACCAGATCTAATTTGTTATATTCTCCTACATTCATTTCACATTTCCACAAACTTCAAAGTGTTTTCTTTCAAATGATATCAAGAATATGCATATCCTTGCTTCAGGTCCTGAGCTACAGGCAGTTAGATTTGGGTATGTCATTTTAGGCGATAATTGAAAAAAGGGTCCGATCCCTTAAGGTATCTGTGACCAACAGATGCATATCTGTATTCCCAGTCATGTGAAATCCATAGATTAGGGCCTAATGAATTTATTTAAATTGACTGATTTCCTTTTATGAACATTAACTCAGTAAAATGGTTGAAATTGTTGCATGTTGCGTTTATATTTTTGCATTTTATATTTTTGTTCAGTGTAAGTTGAGGGTCCCAGTACAGGTGGATGGATGACTTTCTGTAGGAGCAAGGACTGGATGAAGACAGATACTTATTTAGCAGCTTTAACGGTCAAACCACATTGAACACCCTCAGGCACCACACTAGAACTGTCACTTCCTGTATCAATAAAGCTTTACCCCCACACAAGTAAAGTATTGGCCAATAGGAAAATAGATAATTTTGTGGTCCTCTGTAGCTCAATTGGTAGAGCATGGCGCTTGTAACGCCAGGATAGTGGGTTCGATCCCCGGGACCACCCATACGTAAAAATGTATGCACACATGACTGTAAGTCGCTTTGGATAAAAGCGTCTGCTAAATGGCATATTATTATATTATTATAATTAGTTACCAGGTAAAGAAATAGGTAAACGCAATTAGTTCCTAAAACACAGATTCACCACGTGTATAACTGCCATATAAATGAAATTATTACTCAGGAAATAATCCTACAATAACATACAATTCTGTACAGAACAATATATCCTGGGTATACACTTTCACTCTCTCTTTACTCTAATGTGGTCACAGCAGACTTATCAGAAGCCTGCTATATTTCTGCTAAATGGGGAAGTGCTGGGTCATACTGTGATAAACAGTCAGTTGTTACATAATGAAACTGTGATCAGGATAGTCTCTCCAACCAATGAGTCCTGAAAAACAAACAATCACCATTGTGGAGCATTGATAACACAAAACCTTATAAACATTTATAGAAGTACACTATTCCATATTGACCCTCCAGCACAGTCCACATCCTGGGAAAAGCCAGAGATCTCATTTAAAGCTCTCCAAATAAGACCCAATCAATGTTTCAGTAATACCAACCACTTAACGAGTGGCTACATATTGTACCATACCTTCTTCCTGGGAGACTGTGCTATTCTGTTCCTCATGTGGTTATACTTGCTAACTAAATTGTTATGTAACCCAGTGTGTTTTTACAGTGCTCTAGTGCCAGTGTCGGTCATCAGCCTCAGAACACAGAGTCAGGGTGGGTATGAAATCAAAGATTGGCCCATCAGGTAATTCCAGACCCTACAAATAGAGTAGGGTGATTGGAAACACATTGGCTCCTAAGGAGAGGACAGGTTCCAATGTGCTCTTCATTGTAACCCCTATTTCACCTCGCTGGCTGGCCAGAGAACCTTTTGGCCGGTGTGGTCTAGCATTATCTCTATAGGGTAGAAACCCCGGTATCATATACTGTAGATACATAAACATATGGACATGTACACACATACACAGGCATGCACACACAAAGCACACAAATGCATTTGATTTGATTTATTATTTTGAATGACATTTCAGCATAACAAACAATTTGTGCTCTTTGCAATAGAGAAACACAACAATACAAACAGTCTGCAAATAATTGTAATGTAATTTCAGCACAAAGAACATGTGCAAATAAAGATTGACAGCATGCAGTTTCTGTATCTATTGGATATATTGAATCTGATAAACAGATACAATTCACATGCCATGTTTGTGTATTTTCACCACTTGTATTTCTACTTGTATTTGCATTTAATATGGATCGCCATTAGTTCCTGCCAAGGCAGCAACAACTCTTCCTGGGGTCCAGCAAAATTAAGGCAGTAATACTATTTTAAAAACATTACAATACATTCACAACAGATTTCACAACACTTTAAGTGTGTGCCCTCAGGCTCCTACTCTACTACCACATATCTATAACACAAAATCCATGTGTACGTGTGTGTATAGTGCATATGTTATCGTGTGTGTGTATGCATGTGTCTCTGCCTATTTTTGTTTTGCTTCACAGTCCCTGCTGTTCCATAAGGTGTATTTTTATGTTTTTTTAATCTAATTTTACTGCTTGCATGAGTTACTTGATGTGGAATAGAGTTCTATGTAGCAATGGCTCTATGTAGTACTGTGCGCCTCCCATAGTCTGTTCTGGACTTGGGGACTGTGAAGAGACCTCTGGTGGCATGTCTTGTGGGGTATGCATGGGTGTCTGAGCTGTGTACCAGTAGTTCAAACAGACAGCTCAGTGCATTCAACATATCAATACCTCTCACAAATACAAGTAGTGATGAAGTCAATCTCTCCTCCACTTTACCCAGCGGGAGAGATTGACATGCATATGATTAATGTTAGCTCTCTGTGTACACCCAAGGGCCAGCCGTGCTGCCCTGTTCTGAGCCAATTGCAATTTTCCTAAGTCCCTCTTTGTGGCACCTGGCCACAGAACTGAACAGTAGTCCAGGTGTGACAAAACTAAGGCCTGTAGGACCTGCCTTGTTGATAGCTTTATTATGGACAGACTTCTCCCCATCTTAGCTACTGTTGTATCGATATGTTTTGACCATTACAGTTTACAGTCCAGGGTTATTCCAAGCAGCTCAGTCACCTCAACTTTCTCAATTTCTACATTATTCATTACAAGATTTAGTTGAGGTTTAGGGTTTAGTGAATGATTTGTCTCAAAAACAATGCTTTTAGTTTTTGAAATATTTAGGACTTTTTATTTAGGACTATTTATTCCTTGCCACCAATTCTGAAACTAACTGCAGCTCTTTGTTAAGTGTTGCAGTTATTTCAGTCGCTGTAGCAGCTGACGTGTTTAGTGTTGAGTAATCCGCATACATAGACACACTGGCTTTACTCAAAGCAAGTGGCATGTCATTAGTAAAGATTGTAAAAAGTAAGAGGCCTAGACAGCTGCCCTGGGGAATTCCTGATTATACCTGGATTAAATTGGAGAGGCTTCTATTAAAGAATTCCCTCTGTGTTCTGTTAGACAGGTAACTCTTTATCCACAATATAGCAGGGGGTGCAAAGCCATAACACATACATTTTTCCAGCAGCAGACTATGATCGATAATGTCAAAAGCCGCACTGAAGTCTAACAAAACAGCCCCCACAATCTTTTTATCATCAATTTCTCTCAGCTAATCATCAGTCATTTGTGTAAGTGCTTGTTGAATGTCCTTCCCTATAAGCGTGCTGAAAGTCTGTTGTCAATTTGTTTACTGTAAAATAGCATTGTATTTGGTCAAACACCATTTTTCCAAAAGTTTTCTAAGGGTTGGTAACAGGCTGATTGGTCGGCCATTTGCCAGTAAAGGGTGCTTTACTATTCTTAGGTAGCGGAATGACTTTTGCTTCCCTTCAGGCCTGAGGGCACACACTTTCTGGTAGGCTTAAATTGAAGGTATGGCAAATAGGAGTGGCAATATCGTCCACTATTATCCTTAGTAATTTTCCATCCAAGTTGTCAGACCCCGGTGGCTTGTCATTGTTGATAGACAACAATTATTATTTTGCTTGTCTTTCATAATTTGGTAAGATATACTTGGATGTGTAGTGTCAGCGTTTGTTGCTGGCATGTCATGCCTAAGTTTGCTAACCTTGCCAATGAAAATGAAAATCATTAAAGTAGTTGGCAATATCAGTGGGTTTTGTGATGAATGAGCCATCTGATTCAATGAATGATGGAGCTGAGTTTTCCTTTTTACCCAACATTTCTTGAGCCAACTGGGCGCATCCTGCTTTGACTGTTTGTTAGCCAGCAGAGCGCATCCAAAGGAACTGACTCTGCCAACTATAAATGCAGACAAATATAGAGATGCCCTTCTCCTGAGAGCCATGTGCACATACCAAGGCCCCTGTTCCGCTTCAAACGCATGCACTCATGGATGCACGCACTCACACACATTTTAAGGTCAACCCTCAGGGCTGGCTCCAGGCATAAGCGACATAAGCTGTTTCATGGCAAAATGGGTAGAATTGCAGGAAATGTGTTATAAAATTGTAAAATGTTCTCTACACCCTATGGCAACATGTGTATAATTGCAGAAAACTCTCCGCCATCAACAGGGGGGCCAATCAAATGTTTTGCCCGTGAGGTGGGGGGTGGGGGAATCTCGCTTAGTGCCCCCAAAAGGCTAGAGTTGGCCCTGTCAACCCTGTTACGTGAACTGAACTCTTGTTTTAAATGATGAAACTATTATGTTCAAAAGAAACATTGAACATCTAATAGTCAAATCATAGTGTAAAAGCAGGTGAGCTAGTTCTACTCTTTTTGGCCTTTTTCTGGTGTTTTGTGGTGGAAAACGGAGCGCATCGAGCATAACACATCAACCATGTTACCCATAGACAGGCTATAAATGTTTTAACACATACTTTTTGGGGGGCATTCAATTGCCACTCGCTGTTGCACACACCAAGTTTACATTCCCCCTGTCACAAGGGGATTTATGGCTGATTTAAGATTAAATCGTCAGCCCTGTTACGGTCAACCCTGTTATTTTAATTGGCAGAAATAGGCATTTACTATAGTAATTTATTTATTGAACCTCTTTGAGATGGGAAAACATGTTTTTAAGTTGAACATATGGTCTTTATGACAGAATGTTAAAATTAGGTGAAATCTAACTTTTTTTTTTACAAGTTACACTTCTCAAAAGTCACTGAATTGGTGGAACGACCCAGTTATCAATCAAAACAAGTGCTGCATTTCAGTGGATTTGATTGAGTCAATAAGATGTCCAAATGAAATCTGTCTGAATTTACATTGGTAGCTCAAGTTATAGCTTTTTTGCCACAGTTGTTAAATAACTTATTTCAATCATTTTCAAGAACATATGAATCATCAACTATGACAACACATGCTATCCCATATTAGAGGAGGCTGGTGGGAGGAGCTATAAGAGGACATGCTCATTGTAATGGCTGGAATGGAATCAATGGAATGATACCAAACACAGCAAACCAATGGAAATGTGTTTGACTCTGTTCCATTTATTCCATTCCAGCCATTACAATGAGCCCATCCTTCTATAGCTCCAATCAACAGCCTCCTCTGTCCTATATACAGTACTTCGGGCCATGAACAAAAATGTTATGTAATTTGGCCATAGGCAAAGGAGAAAAAAGTCTGATGGACTTTTGCCCATGTAGATCAACACAAAGTCAACAGTCCTAAATGCTACTGTCGTTTAAACAACCCTTCAGTAATTGCAGTGGGTTAGCACCAAGCCCTTGACGGTTAAGGAGACAGAGACAGAGTAGCACTCTATTTATTTTGGGAGGGAGTTGTTTTGACCCCAACCTTCAAGCAATTAAAAGCTGTAATTCTGTGCACCATCCTAATTGCTAGTTAAATGTACAGTGAGGGAAAAAAGTATTTGATCCCCTGCTGATTTTGTACGTTTGCCCACTGACAAATACATAATCAGTCTATAATTTTAATGGTAGGTTTATTTGAACAGTGAGAGACAGAATAACAATAACAAAAAATCCAGAAAAACGCATGTCAAAAATGTTAGAAATTGATTTGCATTTTAATTAGGGAAATAAGTATTTGACCCCTCTGCAAAACTTGACTTAGTACTTGATGGCAAAACCCTTGTTGGCAATCACAGAGGTCAGACGTTTCTTGTAGTAGGCCACCAGGTTTGCACACATCTCAGGAGGGATTTTGTCCCACTCCTCTTTGCAGATCTTCTCCAAGTCATTAAGGTTTCGAGGCTGACGTTTGGCTACTCGAAACTTCAGCTCCCTCTATGGGATTAAGTCTGGAGACTGGCTAGGCCACTCCAGGACCTTAATGTGTTTCTTCTTGAGCCACTCCTTTGTTGCCTTGGCTGTGTGTTTTAGGTCATTGTCATGCTGGAATACCCATCCATGACCCATTTTCAATACCCTGGCTGAGGGAAGGAGGTTCTCACCCAAGATTTGATGGTACATGGCCCCGTCCATCGTCCCTTTGAAACGGTGAAGTTGTCCTGTCCCCTTTGCAGAAAAACACCCCCAAAGCATAATGTTTCCACGTCCATGTTTGACGGTGGGGATGGTGTTCTTGGGGTTATAGGCAGCATTCCTCCTCCTCCAAACACGGCGAGCTGAGTTGATGCCAAAGAGCTCGATTTTGGTCTCATCTGACCACAACACTTTCACCCAGTTCTCCTCTGAATCATTCAGATGTTCATTGGCAAACCTCAGACGGCCCTGTACATGTGCTTTGTTGAGCAGGGGGACCTTGCGGGCGCTGCAGGATTTCAATCCTTCACAGCGTAGTGTGTTACCAATTGTTTTCTTGGTGACTATGGTCCCAGCTGCCTTGAGATCATTGACAAGATCCTCCCGTGTAGTTCTGGGCTGATTCCTCACCATTCTTATGATCATTGCAACTCCACAAGGTTAGATCTTGCATGGAGCCCCAGGCCGAGGGAGATTGACAGTTCTTTTGTGTTTCTTCCATTTGCGAATAATCGCACCAACTGATGTCACCTTCTCACCAAGCTGCTTGGCAATGGTCTTGTAGCCCATTACAGCCTTGTGTGGGTCTACAATCTTGTTCCTGACATCCTTGGAGTGCTCTTTGGTCTTGGCCATGGTGGAGAGTTTGGAATCTGATTGATTGATTGCTTCTTTGGACAGGTGTCTTTTATACAGGTAACAAGCTGAGATTAGGAGCACTCCCTTTAAGAGTGTTCTCCTAATCTCAGATCATTACCTGTATAAAAGACACCTGGGGGCCAGAAATCTTTCTGATTGAGAGGGGGTCAAATACTTATTTCCCTCATTAAAATGCAAATCAATTTATAACATTTTTGACATGCGATTTTCTGTATTTTTTCTAGTCTCTCACTGTTCAAGTAAACCTACACTTAAAAGTATAGACTGATCATTTCTTTGTCTGTGGGCAAACGTACAAAATCAGCAGGGGATCAAGTACTTTTTTCCCTCACTGTATGTCATATGAAGCCTCCATAGAGGGAGTGATTGCATTAACGTCATATCTAGAACAAGAACATCTCATACGCAAAAGGCAAATAAGAGAGGAGAGTGAAATCATTGTGGAAGATATAAAGAGAAAGCAACAGAGTGAATTGAGAATAGCATGACATGGTCTTTACCAGTGTTAATGGCCATTCATTTGTATGTCTTCGGTAACGTTTAGGACAATCACAGGATATTGAGGCTGAATGTAAAGATAGTCTTCCCACAGTGAGACAAAAATGGTTTTCTGACAGTCAAGCACTGTCTACAGTTAATTGCATTCATGAATGGTCTAGAATTAGATTTGCAACATTGTGTCATACAGTCATATAGTATTTTGTTACCAGCAAAGTACAACCACCAGCTAAACTCAACATCATAACACTGTACAACATCAAGTTCTGTGTCTATATTATGTCACATTTAGGGCTGTCAGCTTCCCACAACCGTCTTATGACCTCCCTGAGGCCCAGACCCAGACGGTGTGAAGGAGTGCAGGGACAGCCAGACAGGGGGTGGTGTCCTCCTCCACTGCTGTGTCACCCCAGGGTCACAGAGGGCGTGTTTACCACCATGGTTTGTGTAAAACACCCCATTAAAATGATCTAATTCCTGAATGTTCATTGTGAATGGGAAGCTGCATATGATCAATGAGCTGATTAGGCTATCCCTTGGATATTGAATGATTGATGAGACAAGCTCTGGTTTCCGGCTAATGCACTTTGTTATGGACCGACAGGACTTGAAATGTGCCATCATCCTCTATGTCTAAAATAATTCACCAATGTGTTTACACATCTAGAAATATGTAGGCTGCAGTGGTTATGGTGGTCCTCTAGGTACACACTTCCCTGTTACCAAGAAGAATTTAAGGTTCAACTTACTGTCAAAAAGGATAATCTATCCCATCGTCTGCTTCACAAACACATTTTCCACAACATTGCAAACTGCCTGAAAAGCTTAGTGGAGAGACCAACAGCTAAATCCATGACAATTTAAGAGGTAAAGGTCAAGAATCATTCTGAAAATATATTTTATATTCTTTGTGACAATGGGAAAGACAATTTAGGGTCTCCTGCATAGACTAGAGATACAGTGGGGAAAAAAAGTATTTAGTCAATCAAATCAAATCAAATCAAATCAAATTGTATTGGTCACATGCGCCGAATACAACAGGTGCAGACATTACAGTGAAATGCTTACTTACAGCCCTTAACCAACAGTGCAACAACAAAAAAAAGTGTTGAGAAAAAAAAGAGCAGAAGTAAAATAAAGTAACAGTAGGGAGGCCATATTTACAGGGGGGTACCGTTTCAGAGTCAATGTGCGGGGGCACCGGCTAGTTGAGGTAGTTGAGGTAATATGTACATGTGGGTAGAGTTAAAGTGACTATGCATAAATAATTAACAGAGTAGCAGCAGCGTAAAAAGGATGGGGTGGGGGGGCAGTGCAAATAGTCCGGGTAGCCATGATTAGCTGTTCAGGAGTCTAATGGCTTGGGGGTAGAAGCTGTTGAGAAGTCTTTTGGACCTAGACTTGGCACTCCGGTACCGCTTGCCGTGCGGTAGCAGAGAGAACAGTCTATGACTAGGGTGGCTGGAGTCTTTGACAATTTTGAGGGCCTTCCTCTGACACCGCCTGGTATAGAGGTCCTGGATGGCAGGAAGCTTGGCCCCAGTGATGTACTGGGCCGTACGCACTACCCTCTGTAGTGTCTTGCGGTCGGAGGCCAAGCAGTTGCCATACCAGGCGGTGATGCAACCAGTCAGGATGCTCTCAATGGTGCAGCTGTATAATTTTTTGAGGATCTGAGGACCCATGCCAAATCTTTTCAGTCTCCTGAGGGGGAATAGTCTTTGTCGTGCCCTCTTCACGACTGTCTTGGTGTGTTTGGACCATGATAGAATTAGTTCTCCAACTTAAAAAGATGAGAGAGGCCTGTAATTTTCATCATAGGTACACGTCAACTATGACAGACAAATAGAGAAATAAAAATCAAGAAAATCACATTGTAGGATTTTTTATGAATTTATTTGCAAATTATAGTGGAAAATAAGTATTTGGTCACCTACAAACAAGCAAGATTTCTGGCTCTCACAGACCTGTAACTTCTTCTTTAAGAGGCTCCTCTGTCCTCCACTCATTACCTGTATTAATGGCACCTGTTTGGACTTGTTATCAGTATAAAAGACACCTGTCCACAACCTCAAACAGTCACACTCCAAACTCCACTATGGCCAAGACCAAAGAGCTGTCAAGGGACACCAGAAACAAAATTGTAGACCTGCACCAGGCTGGGAAGACTGAATCTGCAATAGGTAAGCAGCTTGGTTTGAAGAAATCAACTGTGGGAGCAATTATTAGGAAATGGAAGACATACAAGACCACAGATAATCTCCCTCGATCTGGGGCTCCACGCAAGATCTCACCCCGTGGGGCCAAAATGATCAGAAGAATGGTGAGCAAAAATCCCAGAACCACACGGGGGGACCTAGTGAATGGCCTGCAGAGAGCTGGGACTAAAGTAACAAAGCCTACCATCAGTAACACACTTCGCCGCCAGGGACTCAAATCCTGCAGTGCCAGACGTGTCCCCCTGCTTAAGCCAGTACATGTCCAGGCCCGTCTGAAGTTTGCTAGAGTGCATTTGGATGATCCAGAAGAGGATTGGGAGAATGTCATATGGTCAGATGAAACTTTTTGGTAAAAACTCAACTCGTCGTGTTTGGAGGACAAAGAATGCTGAGTTGCATCCAAAGAACACCATACCTACTGTGAAGCATGGGGGTGGAAACATCATGCTTTGTGGCTGTTTTTCTGCAAAGGGACCAGGACGACTGATCCGTGTAAAGGAAAGAATGAATGGGGCCATGTATCGTGAGATTTTGAGTGAAAACCTCCTTCCATCAGCAAGGGCATTGAAGATGAAACGTGGCTGGGTCTTTCAGCATGACAATGATCCCAAACACTCCGCCCGGGCAACGAAGGAGTGGCTTCGTAAGAAGCATTTCAAGGTCCTGGAGTGGCCTAGCCAGTCTCCAGATCTCAACCCCATAGAAAATCTTTGGAGGGAGTTGAAAGTCTGTGTTGCCCAGCGATAGCCCCAAAACATCGCTGCTCTAGAGGAGATCTGCATGGAGGAATGGGCCAAAATACCAGCAACAGTGTGTGAAAACCTTGTGAAGACTTACGGAAAACGTTTGACCTGTGTCATTGCCAACAAAGGGTATATAACAAAGTATTGAGAAACTTTTGTTATTGACCAAATACTTATTTTCCACCATAATTTGCAAATAAATTCATTACAAATCCTACAATGTGATTTTCTGGATTTTTTTCCTCATTTTGTCTGTCATAGTTGACGTGTACCTATGATGAAAATTACAGGCCTCTCTCATCTTTTTAAGTGGGAGAACTTGCACAATTGGTGGCTGACTAAATACTTTTTTTCCCCACTGTAGCTCCCTCACTGTGCTGCTTACTAGGTCTTTTCAGATCAGATGGCTAGCAATTCAAATACAATCATCTCAATGCTCAGATCTTTTCAAAAGAAAGACAGCCTGCCAAGCTTTGATGTAGTGCCCCATGTCTGAATCCAAACAGTCAAATGTAATAAAAGGGTCTCACATTCACTGTCTCTTAATCTTTGTTCCTGACCTACTCTGGTGAGATACCTACACTGTCTCTCTCCGTCTCCTCCCCATGGACTATTGGGGCATGCCCTTTTAGGCTATGCCTTCTCTCTCCCTCTCTGATCATGCCTAGATTATGAATATTTTGTTAATGCCAGTAATGCCTTGTAATTTAAGATTTATGCCTTGTATGTAAATCCATTTATTTTACAAAGTTATTAAATAATATTTGCATTTTGCATTCACTTGTCATGACCATTTCTTGATTTTAGTTAGCTAATCTCAACAATAGTCCTGCTTGCCCATTGCTAAATCATATTTTTGGAGTCAGATATTCAGTTTTCATCAACTTTGTTCATAGTCTTATCACAGGTCACATGTGAGGTGTTTATATAATATGCATACAGTATATAAAATATTACTTCGCTACAATAATGATAATATATGCCATTTAGCAGACACTTTTATCCAAAGCGACTTACAGTCATGTGTGCATACATTTTACGTATAGGTGGTCCTGGAAATCGAATCGACTATCTTGGCGTTGCAAGTGCCATGCTCTACCAACTGAGCTACAGAGGATCTCTAGGATTTATGTTAAAGGAAGTTAAACCATGTTGTACTTTTATCATATACTTAGTTTTTGATGTATGAACTATTACATCCAGGATCTGCATTCAGATAATGAATTTGCGCTGATCCTTACACTAACTCCCTCATATCAGATAGTGGACACAATGCAGAAGATACAGCTCCTCTACCACTGGTGGTACTGACACCACTTCCAAATAAGGTCATTTTACCCTTCTAACTCAACAGCCAAAAAAATCACACAAAAAACTGCACATGAAAAAAGGGCATTTCCTGTTAGTCCCAGTATTTCTGTTTTGGAATCCATTGTTTTGACTGCCTCCCAATTCTGTTTATTGACCCTGGTGGTGAGCAGGTTAAACATTACCACAGAAACCCAACCTGACATCATCCACCCCTCCACGGGCCTCAGACGGAGGAAAACCTCCCTCCCTCCCTTTTTCATTAAACCTCAAAGTTACTGTTTCACACTGCGGTTGTGTGTTCAAGGCCAGGATGAAACAGAACCATGTCAGCAGTAGTAGAATAGCCCATTTGCTCACTGCCATTGCAATTAGACTAGAGACTTCCTATGACCTCAACTGCCCCCATTCCCTAGTCTTACTAAGAGGGGGAGAGCCATTGTCTGTGAATTTACGGCTACATATTAACCACCAGGGATTACGAGTAGGTTGTCTGTTTTCTTTGCGGCCAAGCCAAACTCTGGGAGAGTTATCATTGCTATGGAGATTGGAATACACACACACACACACAAAAGGTAGTGCATATATTTGAAGGTGCACAATGGATGAGTTATATGATATATTGTATTACTGGAGTCTGTATTTGGCTGCATTTGAAATGGAGGTCCACCTGCAATGTCCTGATTTGGCCAAAAAATTGTTCCTTGCTAAAAGACATTCCTCCAATAGCCAAAAGAGCAAAATGTTATAATAATTGAGAGATTAGTGGAAATGAGGAAGTCATGGCCACGTAGAGGACGTTAGTATTGGGTATGCTGGTAGATGTGCCAAGTGGCGCAGTGGTCTAAGGCACTGCATCGCAGTGCGGCCGGCTCTGTCGTAGCCAGCCGCGACCGGGAGACCCATGCGACGGCGCACAATTGGCCCAGTGTCGTCCAGGGTAGGGGAGGGAATGGCCGGAAGGGATGTAGCTCAGTTGGTAGAGCATGGCGTTTGCAACGCCAGGGTTGTGGGTTCGATTCCCACGGGGGGCCAGTATGAAAAATAAAAAATACAAATAATGTATGCACTCACTAACTGTAAGTCGCTCTGGATAAGAGCGTCTGCTAAATGACTAAAATGTAAATGTAAGAGCGTCTGCTAAATGACTAAAATGTAAATGGGTATGGAATTCTTCTAGATCGGTCTGAGATTTTATTAAAAAAATATCTACTTCATCATTAGACAAATACATCTGTTTAATCACTCTTATTTATTTTTAACTATTGAGGTAATACAATCTAGATTTTACATTTCTCTCTGGGCACATTCCCCAAATTATGAACAAACGTTTTGCTCAGAAACCTTTCAGACACAAAATAACACACAGATAGTGGTAATCAGCTGGCATTACTGTAGTGTTGTTTACACCATACAATGCACGCTAAACCAGATGTCTGTGCACTTTGCTAGATAATCCCAAAATACCACAAAATAAATGAACTCCAGCGAAGCTCTCGTCCAGCACTATGGCTCTAGATTCTGTCAAGATGTTGTCAGATAGTTGAAGCAGGGCCATTCCCCTCAGCTCTTTCCTTAATGTCAGCCATCTGAACCTTTTTGTAGGGCTATTCAAGCTACATTCCAGTCAGGCCTTGTTTACCCAAATGGTTGTCTAAAAATACCTCTCCACCCCCAAGGGGAAAGCTAACAAAGGAAAAAAATACTATCCATGTGAAATGCGCTGAAAAAGAGAGTCGGTTGATTTACAGTTGACTGTAATTTTCTAAGTGTGTTAAATGGAATTTCAGTGCTTCTCACTTTCCACTGTTCTTCAGTGAGATGCAACCATATCACAGGCATTGGATGTAATGTCTTAAATTGATTAACTACATTGAGTGTACTAAACTTTAGGAACACCTTCCTAATATTAAGTTGAACCTAGGGCTGTGGCGGTCATGACAATTTGCCAGCAGGTTATTGTCATGCAAAAGAATGCTGGTCTCACGGTAATTGACCGTTAATTAACATAAACACATTTAGCATCTCCAGGCCTCAAGGCATACAAGCTGCATACAAGCAGCTGATGCGCACCTTTAGAATGTCTACATTTTTAAAAGTCTAATAAATCAATTTAATATACACCATCACAATAAAGCCATTATTTATTTTAGTCAGGTCTATGATATGAAGAAAATGTATTTCAGATCAACAGAATATGAGTTGGCTTACTGTATGTTATCTGGCTATGCTCCATGCCATAGGCTGTAGGCTTGTTCATTTAACTGACAAAATATGGTTATAAGTCCCTTGCCATTATTTTATATTATATGATTTTATAGTAAGAAGAATATAATTGAATTTAGCTGAATAAAATAGAAAGGATATTGTTCCCATTCCGGAGCAAGTGTGCATATGAAGTGGCTATGTTGAGCGTAAACGTGATCATTTGAAACAGGTCCTATATGCTAGATTTAGAGTTATTTGCCAACTTTAATTACAAATGATACAAACCGTAGAATGTCTTAGAAATCAAAACATATATGGGCTGCATGGTGCAACTATAGGCTATTGATTTGAGAAAGTCACAAAAAAACCTTGCGCTCTGTTCCTTGCCTCAGGCTACACAGTTGTTCTCTCATCAAGTGATCATATTTTCACCCATCAGACTGTTCTCAACTTAATCTTTACTCATATGTCAAATTAGTTTTGATTTAAAATAGCCCATTATCAAATGGGCAGGAACAGGGGCAAAGGAAAAAATACATGTCATCTGTATGCACTGAGTCCCCTGTAGCTCAGTTGGTAGAGCATGGCGCTTGCAACACCAGGGTTGTGGGTTCCCACGGGGGGCCAGTATGAAAATGTAAGAACACTTATTTCACTCCAAGCATCAACCACTGTTTGAGGAAAATGCTCTTGCTGCGCTACAGGTGATATTCCGCTCAAACTGTATGCCATGGGCCATCTAACCCTGTTCCTGCAGCTACCCAGTGCTTAATTTGGGAAACCAAGTTAAATCTGTTCGGGAACATCGATAGTGACATGTTTTCGCAACTAAACATATTTCACTAAACTGTTGACAGCCCCTCTCCGCGCTCGAGAAAGGAATAAAGGAGAGAGAGGAGGAGATTGAATCGCATGGTGGTGAGATATTCTGTATAGCTAAAGGTAATGTGTCACCCAATTAATTATGAAAATATAAAAAAATCCCTATTACTAGGCTATTCTAAATCAAATACAAATTCACTAATTGTAGGCTAACTGTAAGCCGCCCTGCACAATCAATATACTAAGAGCATCGCCTAAGGCTATACACTCTAAAAAGTAAAGGTTCCTGGAGGATCCTTTAGGGGTTCTTCAAATTGAAACTGTGGGGGAACCCCTATAAGTTCTTCAAATAACTCTTTAAAAGGGTTCTTCAAAGAACCCCTTTTAATGGATCCTCGAATAACCTTTTGGAGTTAATTTTTGAACTAAACCCCCCTCCCCTATTATTATTATTAGTAGTAGTAATACGCTTAACAATAACAACAATAAATCTACATTTTAGTTGTCAGTCTTTCTTAGGAATTTAATTGCAAAGCAGAATAAAAAAAATCTAAATACAGTGGGGAAAAAAAGTATTTAGTCAGCCACCAATTGTGCAAGTTCTCCCACTTAAAAAGATGAGAGAGGCCTGTAATTTTCATCATAGGTACACGTCAACTATGACAGACAAAATTAGGAAATAAAATCCAGAAAATCACATTGTAGGATTTTTAATGAATTTATTTGCAAATTATGGTGGAAAATAAGTATTTGGTCACCTACAAACAAGCAAGATTTCTGGCTCTCACAGACCTGTAACTTCTTCTTTAAGAGGCTCCTTTGTCCTCCACTCGTTACCTGTATTAATGGCACCTGTTTGGACTTGTTATCAGTATATAAGACACCTGTCCACAACCTCAAACAGTCACACTCCAAACTCCACTATGGCCAAGACCAAAGAGCTGTCAAAGGACACCAGAAACAAAATTGTAGACCTGCACCAGGCTGGGAAGACTGAATCTGCAATAGGTAAGCAGCTTGGTTTGAAGAAATCAACTGTGGGAGCAATTATTAAGAAATGGAAGACATACAAGACCACTGATAATCTCCCTCGATCTGGGGCTCCACGCAAGATCTCACCCCGTGGGGTCAAAATGATCACAAGAACGGTGAGCAAAAATCCCAGAACCACACGGGGGGACCTAGTGAATGACCTGCAGAGAGCTGGGACCAAAGTAACAAAGCCTACCCTCAGTAACACACTACGCCGCCAGGGACTCAAATCCTGTAGTGCCAGATGTGTCCCCCTGCTTAAGCCAGTACATGTCCAGGCCCGTCTGAAGTTTGCTAGAGTGCATTTGGATGATCCAGAAGAGGATTGGGAGAATGTCATATGGTCAGATGAAACCAAAATAGAACTTTTTGGTAAAAACTCAACTCGTCGTGTTTGGAGGACAAAGAATGCTGAGTTGCATCCAAAGAACACCATACCTACTGTGAAGCATGGGGGTGGAAACATCATGCTTTGGGGCTGTTTTTCTGCAAAGGGACCAGGACGACTGATTAGTGTAAAGGAAAGAATGATTGGGCCATGTATCGTGAGATTTTGAGTGAAAACCTCCTTCCATCAGCAAGGGCATTGAAGATGAAATGTGGCTGGGTCTTTCAGCATGACAATGATCCCAAACACACCGCCCGGGCAACGAAGGAGTGGCTTCGTAAGAAGCATTTCAAGGTCCTGTTGTGTCCTAGCCAGTCTCCAGATCTCAACCCCATAGAAAATCTTTGGAGGGAGTTGAAAGTCTGTGTTGCCCAGCGACAGCCCCAAAACATCACTGCTCTAGAGGAGATCTGCATGGAGGAATGGGCCAAAATACCAGCAACAGTGTGTGAAAACCTTGTGAAGACTTACAGAAAACGTTTGACCTGTGTCATTGCCAACAAAGGGTATATAACAAAGTATTGAGAAACTTTTGTTATTGACCAAATACTTATTTTCCACCATAATTTGCAAATAAATTCATTAAAAATCCAACAATGTGATTTTCTGGAAAAGAAATTCTCATTTTGTCTGTCATAGTTGACGTGTTCCTATGATGAAAATTACAGGCCTGTCTCATCTTTTTAAGTGGGAGAACTTGCACAATTGGTGACTGACTAAATATTTTTTTCCCCCACTGTATAAGGTCAACTCCCAGCAGAGCCCCAACTCCCAGCAGTTGGCATGTTGATGTTAATGTGCTGATGTTCTTCGTATCCATAGCCAGAATGATTTTGCAGTTCATGGTGATCGAACAGGGTTCCTGTTATATTCATCAGAGGTGTAAGGAGGGTGTCTGTGAATCAAAAAATAGTAATTATACAGGTGATTAACAAAACATGCACACGACAGTATAAATACCTTGGTTTTTGTGGTAATTGTGAATGAAAAAAACTATTTGGATAATGGTTTTCATACACATACAGTAAGGGAAAAATGTATTTGATCCCCTGCTGATTTTGTACGTTTGCCCACTGACAAAGAAATGATCGGTCTATAATTTTAATGATAGGTTTATTTGAACAGTGAGAGACAGAATAACAACAAAAAAATCCAGAAAAATGCATGTTAAAAATGTTATAAATTGATTTGCATTTTAATGAGGGAAATAAGTATTTGACCCCTCTGCAAAACATGACTTAGTACATGGTGGCAAAACCCTTGTTGGCAATCACAGAGGTCAGATGTTTCTTGTAGTTGGCCACCAGGTTTGCACACATCTCAGGAGGGATTTTGTCCCACTCCTCTTTGCAGATCTTCTCCAAGTCATTGAGGTTTCGAGGCTGACATTTGGCAACTCGAACCTTCAGCTCTCTCCACAGATTTTCAATGGGATTAAGGTCTGGAGACTGGCTAGGCCACTCCAGGACCTTAATGTGCTTCTTCTTGAGCCACTCCTTTGTTGCCTTGGCCATGTGTTTTGGTCATTGTCATGCTGGAATACCCATCCACGACCCATTTTCAATGCCCTGGCTGAGGGAAGGAGGTTCTCACCCAAGATTTGACGGTACATGGCCCCTGTCTATCCTCCCTTTGATGCGGTGAAGTTGTCCTGTCCCCTTAGCAGAAAAACACCCCCAAAGCATAATGTTTCCACCTCCATGTTTGACTGTGGGGATGGTGTTCTTGGGGTCATAGGCCGCATTCCTCCTCCTCCAAACACGGCGAGTTGAGTTGATGCCAAAGAGCTTAATTTTGGTCTCATCTGACCACAACACTTTCACCCAGTTCTCCTCTGAATCATTCAGATGTTCATTGGCAAACGTCAGACGGGCATGTATATGTGCTTTCTTGAGCAGGGGGACCTTGCGGGCGCTGCAGGATTTCAGTAGTGTGTTACCAATTGTTTTCTTGGTGACTATGGACCCAGCTGCCTTGAGATCATTGACAAGATCCTCCCGTGTAGTTCTGGGCTGATTCCTCACCGTTCTCATGGTCATTGCAACTCCACGAGGTGAGATCTTGCATGGAGCCCCAGGCCGAGGGAGATTGACAGTGCTTTTGTGTTTCTTCCATTTGCGAATAATCGCACCAACTGTTGTCACCTTCTCACCAAGCTGCTTGGCGATGGTCTTGTAGCCCATTCCAGCCTTGTGTAGGTCTACAATCTTGTCCCTGACATCATTGGAGAGCTCTTTGATCTTGGCCATGGTGGATAGTTTGGAATCTGATTGATTGATTGCTTCTGTGGACAGGTGTCTTTTATACAGGAAACAGACTGAGATTAGGAGCACTCCCTTTAAGAGTGTGCTCCTAATCTCAGCTCGTTACCTGTATAAAAGACACCTGGGAGCCAGACATCTTTCTGATTGAGAGGGGGTCAAATACTTATTTCCCTCATTAAAATGCAAATCAATTAATAACATTTTTGACATGAGTTTTTCTGGATTTTTTTGTTGTTATTCTGTCTCTCACTGTTCAAATAAACCTGCCATTAAAATTATAGACTGATCATTTCTTTGTCAGTGGGCAAACGTACAAAATCAGCAGGGGATCAAGTACTTTTTTCTCTCACTGTACTTTGTCCATAATGTAGAGGCCTGTGGGATTTTTATTGAAGAGGTAAGGGAGGAGGATGGTACATGTTATCTGCATAACATACCAATACCAATTGACATACTTTTGTATGCCTCCTCGTCTGTAAACCTGCAGACACAGACACAAAAGTGAGCAGTTCAGTCATCTGCACCCAATACAGCTAGCCTTCAACATATTCTTATAGCATACATATTCTTACCTCTGTTGATTGATAACCATTATATTGTATCCATTTTCTGTTTTGCACAAATATGAAAAGATAGATGGTATCATCATAAAACAATATCAATTTAGATCATACAAGGGACAAATCTTACCTTAAATTGAGGAGATCTTTACATTTTTCAGTTAAGTGCCGGCACCTGCTGTCCTTTCAAATTCAAATCCAAACGTTTCAGTTGGGTAGATAGGTTCCTGCAAGAACCCCCACCAACTAACGAGGTTCCTCAATGAACCCCACCTACACCAATTATGTACCAAAGACATCTTAAATCAGTTTTATGTTTTTGTGCCATACGTAATATATAATATATATATATATATATATATATATATATATATATATATATATATATATATATATATATATATATATACATATATATAACGGCACAATCATCATTTTAATTCAGGGGTTTTTTCAGGCTTGGGCTCGTTAGCCTATGCTATCTATGCATAAGCTCTAATATGCCTATGGGTGTTTTGAATTAATCATCACCTTAGAAAGCCCTGTCCATTTAGTTGTTAGGCATTGAAACAACATCTTCTTGTCTATGGAGATTGCATGGCGGCATGCTCGATTTTATACACCTGTCAGCAACGGATGTTGCTGAAATAGCCGAATCCACTAATTTTAAGGGGTGTCCACATACCTTTGTATCCATAGTGTAAATGTGGAGAAGGACACATTTGCATCTGTTGGCCATCAAGTAGCCTATTAATTTATATGCCTTTGTAGGCTACTGTAGCCTACCATTTGATACAATAAATATGTTGAAATTACGATATCACTGGAGTCATTGCAAATTTGTACCACTTGTGTAGCCTACCAGGAACTGCCAAACAGATTTAATAATTAGCCTATAACCTTAGTTTGTTGTTGTAGTCTTGTGTTATTATGCAATTATTAATGGCCATGTTCATAGCCGTGTGAAGTATGGGTACTGACTGGTGCTGAGAAATCAGAATAATAAAAAACAAGTAATACTATTTTTTTTTTTTTTTAAATGTTTCTTCACAAAAGTAGTGCACTGGACCTTTAATAGTCCTGTATTAGTGGACCGATAAACCCAGATTTTTGTCAGTAGCCTATGCCTATTGAAATGACAAGTCAATCTCTCAAACAGGCCATTTATAATGGTTTGTAGTCTTAGAAGTTGGCACATAATAATGGCACAATTGCCAGAAAATAGCTTAACATTCGTTTTTTTAAGTTGGTGTTTCTTGCGCAGAGATTTCGAGATCTTCCCTCCAACATTCATCACTTAAACTCTCTGTTCGCATTTATCTATAGTTATGCACATGTGCAAACAGGATTTATTTACAATCATAGCAGTCAAACAAGTTAAATCGACAGCCATTGACGGAAAATGATCTGGCGAGTTTAATAAGGATGAATAATATTTTCTCTTGTGACATATAAAAATTCATTTAACGTCACGTTAAGCTCGCAATAATTATTAATTTGATGGACCGAATTTTGCTTCTGACGTCGTTACATATTACGTCGATATTCCTTCTTAATTTGCTCGATAACATTATGGAAAAATTGTTTATTGGATAAATGTGGCAATTCCTCTTTTGCTGCAAATAAACATTTGGGCTAGTTTTCAGGCCTTGTTGCCGGGTTTTGAGTTGTCATTTGGTTGGACATTTTTGCAAGACCTGGCAACCTTGAATCACAATATCAAATTGAAATACATATAGAATTGTGAGAATCGCAATAAATATTGTATTGTGATAATATCCCTGGCAATTCCCAGCCCTGTACTCACAATAAATTATGCCAGCTCTGTTGCTTTTCAGAGCTCTATTTTCTCTGAAGACATGCCACTTCTCTTTCTCAGGCTTTAATTATAATTCTTTACAACAGCCGAAATTATGCCCCTGTCAACAACTTGCCGTAAAATGTTACTGTTTCTGTACTTGGCAGAGTCTTGAAATGATCTGCCATTGCTAATTTATTTTCCCGCATTCCACTCTACAAACATTGAAAATGGTAAACTATTTTGTGTACATTTTCAAGGATGTCATAGTTTTGAAAGCTATAACTTTTTTTAAGCTAAGTGAATAAGTCGGAGAGCAAACAAAGTGGAGATTAGAGGAAAACGTTGCTTTTCATTTATTGAAAGATTGATATTTGAAATATTTGATGACATTGAACATCATGTTGAGTTCATGCATGTCTAATCTGATTTTTGATATAGTTTTGTATGAGGTGATCAGAGAAATACTATTTTGCAACAGCAAGCCACTAGAAGTAGCCTCAAAACAGCAATCAATAGGATTACAGTCAAAAGTCCCTGAGAATGATGTCTCTCTGGATCTTATTTTATCTCCTGCAGTCATTACAGTGAGGCAACACACAGATAGTGATCTCAGGCCATGATAAGGCCTTTATACTATAGTTGTTGTAAAATCAATCATTTTTGCATACTACCAGCTTCGTTCCTTCCCCCTCTCCCCCCTCCCTTCCATCCCCTTCATCATATTCTCACATTCCCCGGAGCCTGAGGATATCACCAGAGAATTCCACAGGTTCAGGAGGAAGGGAGTGGGAGCTGGAGGTAGTGGGGGGGTGGTGGTGGGAGTGGATGGTTCATGAGTGGGCGGAGGAAGGGCAGTGGATCATATCCCCCCTAATATGACATCATGTTAAGAAAATGTGATTGGTTGCAGTCAAGCAAACACATTCTGGGACAAATTGATAAAATGACTGATAAAAATAACTTCTACAGATGTGTATCAGATGTTAAATCCTTGCTTTATGTTTTCCTATCTGGAAAGTGTGCTATGAAAGCTATTGTGCATGTGTCTCTCTCCTTCCAATACATCCCACCAGGACAACCAATCACAAATAATTTTCCAGTCTAAGAACCAGACAGACATTGTGATCAACAGACTCAAGTCACATGTCGTTGATATGTGACTAAATGAAAGTATGTGTGAAGCTGGTTTTGTAGTTATGCCTGGATTGAGAGTCGAATGTGCTTGAAATAGTTATACACGAGTCAGCATTTCATGTAAATTGACAGTTTTATCTGAATGTCTCTGCATTTACTTTCTCTTTGATTCATCTTAAAATCATTTTCTACTACTACTATTATCCTTTAAAGGTCCAATGCAGCTGTTTTTATCACAATATCTAATCATTTCTGGTTAACAATTAAGTACCGTACTGTGATTGTTTTCAATTAAAATGATGATAATGCCCTTTTAGCGGTACAGCTGTTTGAATATATGCCTGAAATGTCAGCCTGTTTCTGTGGGATGGAGTTTTGGCTTGCCTGGTGACATCACCAGGTGGTAAATTAGTTAATAGACAAATATGAAAGACATTTCTAAACCTCCCTGCCAATAGTCAAAAGGAAACAAAAATAGCTTCTTAGCATAGGGCGGCGCACAATTGGCCCAGCGTCGTCTGGGTTTGGCCGGTGTAGGCTGTCATTGTAAATAAGAATTTGTTCTTAACTGACTTGCCTAGTTAAATAAAGGTAAAATAAAATAAAAGTGCAATTTCTCAAACAATAATTTTGTTAGGACTTTCTAGGATCGGTCTGAATGGGGAGGGGAAACCTGAAAACTAGCTGTTATTAGTGACTAGTGTTCGATTCTTAAAGTGGCCAGTGATTTGTAGTCTATGTCTATAGGCAGCAGCCTCTAATGTGCTAGTGATGGCTATTTAACAGTCTGATGGCCTTGAGATAGAAGCTGTTTTTCAGTCTCTCGGTCCCAGCTTTGATGCACCTGTACTGACCTCGCCTTCTGGATGATAGCGGGGTGAACGGGCAGTGGCTCGGGTGGTTGATGTCCTTGATGATCTTTTTGGCCTTCCTGTGACATTGGGTGCTGTAGGTGTCCTGGAGGGCGGGTAGTTTGCCCCTGGTAATGCGTTGGGTAGACCGCACCACTCTCTGGAGAGCCCTGTGGTTGCGGGCGGTGCAGTTGCCATACCAGGCGGTGATACAGCCCGACAGGATGCTCTCAATTGTGCATCTGTAAAAGTTTGTGAGGGTGTTAGGTGTCAAGCCAAATTTCTTCAGCCTCCTGAGGTTGAAGAGGCTCTGTTGCGCCTTCTTCGCCTCACTGTCTGTGTGGGTGGACCATTTCAGTTTGTCAGTGATGTGTACGCCAAGGAACCCAAAGCTTTCCACCTTCTCCACTGTGGTCCCGTCGATGTGGATAGGGGGGTGCACCCTCTGCTGTTTCCTGAAGTCCACGATCATCTCCTTTGTTTTGTTGACGTTGAGTGAGAGGTTATGTTCCTGGCACCACACTCCCAGGAAAATCATGTTTTTGACTGCACTGGGCCTTTAAGGAGTATCAGCTTGTGAATGACGCTGGTCACCTGTAGATGTGAGGCGGTCATGGGTTATAAACGCCTCCTTCTCTCCATGTACCTATTTTTGTCAGTCTTCCTCAATTTGCTAGGTGTCACATGACCTTTTGAAGAATGAGGTATCTGTGAGTCAATTCAAACACTCCATGAACATCTAACATCAACCTGTCTATTATCAAATAGTATTATAATAAGGGTTATTAACGCCATATATTTTTCTCTTCATATAATAACTGTAATATCAAAAGGCCTTGTCCTACTACATCTCAAACAGAACATCTTGTTTTGTCCATTATATTCCAGTACTTTCCATGTACATTGAAATTAGAACATACAGCCAATTACAGGAACTATTTCCATCAGTGGTAGTACCACTGTTCCTGACAAATGAGAGCAAGTTGGTACTTTAATCGCTTTGGTTTTTATCTTTGTAAAACAAGAGCTCTCAGGGAAGATTGTGGACACACCACTGTGTGAGTTTGATAGAAAAGTTCACACAGCCTTGTCAAATGTTATTTTCTATTTACAAGACTGCTTTTATCTGCAACATTAAGGGATTAGAGATAATTTGTATTGCATTTAGAATCTACTTATCCTCTCACACGTATGCGTGTTGGGCACATAGACACAAGCAAATGCACACACTCTGAATCACAACTGCTTTGGTATGTGTGGACCATGATAGATCCTTATTGATGTGGACACAGAGGAACTTGAAGCTCTCGACCCGTCCACCACAGCCCCGTCAATGTGAATGGAGGCGTGCTCTGCCCTCCATTTCCTGTAGTCTATGATAATCTCCTTTGTCTTGCTGACGTTGAGGGAGAGGTTGTTGTCCACTGTCGTGTCGTCGGCAAACTTAATCATGGCGTTGGAGTCGTGCATGGCCACGCAGTCGTGGGTGAATAGGGAGTACAGGAGGGGACTAAGCACGCACCCATCAGGGGCCCCCGTGTTGTTGCCTACCCTCACCACCTGAGGGCGTCCCGTCAGGACGTCCAGGATCCAGTTGTAGAGGGAGGTGTTCAGTACCAGGGTCCTTAGCTTATTTATGAGCTTGGAGGGAACTATGGTGTTGAATGCTGAGCTGTAGTCAATGAACGGCATTCTCAAGTAATGTTCCTTTTGTACTGAACCAACACACACTGAGACATGACTGCCTTCTCTGGTATATAATCTTCCTCTGTGTGTATCTTTGCGTGTGTGTGTGTTCAAGGTACAGAGTTGCCCTGTATGTCACCTATTGTCTGATCATCAGGTGCTGTCAGGTTCATGTGGTGTAGGGAAGGTGTCTTAATCAGGTGTTGAAGACTGTGATATGCTCCGTAGAGGACTGTCGCTGAACCCTGGAGGCCAGAGGAAACGTGAGCAACAGGATACTGTGGATCAACAGTCTCTGACAACTCACAGTGAGGTGACAATAAGGTTAGAGGAGATAGCAGGTTACATCTGCTATGATCAATGAGAGTGGAGGCTGAGGAGACTTTTGACTTCATGTCACATGTCAAACTTTTCTTAGTTTTTCTAGCAACAGAGGGATGACTCAGAGAGAGAGAGATACATTCAGCGACATTCTTGTTCATCCAGCACCACATTTTTTTTGTAGTTTCATGTTGTATATTTTGCAGAAAATTATTATCACATGTATCTGTGCATCTATATAGACCTACGTATCGTGATAATATCCCTGGCAATTCCCAGCCCTAGAGGGACTCACAAGAAATTATGCCAGCTTTGTTGCTTTTCAGAGCTCTATTTTCTCTGAAGACATGCCACTTCTCTTTCTTAGGCTTTACTGGCCTTTTTTACAACGGCCTAAATTATGCCCCTGTCAACAACTTGCCGTCCAATTGAAAGCGTCATTCAAATGGCTGCATGTTACCGTTTTTGGTCGTTGGCAGAGTCTTGAAATTATCTGCCTTTGCTCATTTATTTTCTGCCATTATTTTGTGTTGCTTCTAAGAATTCCTTTTCAAGGATGTCGTAGTTTTGAAAGCTATTACTTTTTAAGCTAAGTGAATAAATTGAAGAGCATAAATTCAAGAGCAAAGTGGAGATTAGAGGGAAACGTTGCTTTTAATTTATTGAAAGATGTATATTTTACATATTTGAAGACATATTACATCATGTTGAGTTCATGCATGTATAATCTGACTTTTGATATAGTTTTGTATGGGGCAGCAAAACATTTGTTTTAGTGATCAGAGTGATGAGAAAAATACTATTTTGCAACAGCAAGCCACTAGAAGTAGCCTTCAAGACAGCAATCAATAGGATTAAAGTCAAAAGTCCCTAAGAATGATGTCTCTCTGGATCTTATTTTATCTCCTGCAGTCATTACAGTGAGGCAACACACAGATAGTGATCTCAGACCATGATAAGGCCTTTATACTGTAGTTGTTGTAAAATCAATCATTTTTGCATACTGCCAGCTTCGTTCCTTCCCCCTCTCCCCCCTCCCTTCCATCCCCTTCATCATATTCTCACATTCCCCGTAGTCTGAGAATGTCACCAGAGAATTCCACAGGTTCAGGAGGAAGGGAGTGGGAGCTGGAGGTAGTGGGGGGGTGGTGGTGGGAGTGGATGGTTTATGAGTGGGTGGAGGAAGGGCAGTTGATCATATCCCCCCAGAGGAAATTAGATAATGGACGCTTGATTGTTTTATACTTTTACAATAATTTACCCAGCTGCAAAGGACAGCTGCAATTACACATCTAGACACGTGAACTCCTAGGCTGTCCCAGTCTTTTAAATCCTATCAATGGGAATGGGGATAACATCACATTAACTAATAGGAAGGGATTCCAATCTTCACAACTATAGCCATACAGACAAGCTAAGGGGACTCATAAAATGTGTGTGGGCTTTGGACAATAGAGTACTGTACATGGACAAAGGAGTGAGGAGTGTTATAGAAAAGACGGGCTATGCAGTGTCACTATTACATTGGCATTATTTATTACAACCTCTGTAAAGATCCTATAACAACAGTTTTATTGTTGTTTTTGTTTGTACCATCATCATCATCATGTGTCACAGGGTGTTCAAAAACAATTTCACGTGCAAGAAGAATCCCAACATATTTTATTATAGTGGACTATGCTTCTATGGCAAAGTGCACAATTGATCTACTGGACTTATCTACAAAACTTGGACTTACAGAGCCTTGCAAAAGTATTCATCCCCCTTTGTGTTTTTCCTATTTTGTTGCATTACAACCTGTAATTTAAATGGATTTTTATTTGGATTTCATGTAATGGACATACACAAAAAAGTCCACATTTGTGAAGTAAAAGGAAAAAAACAACTTGTTTCAAATAAATTCGAACAAATAAATAACGGAAAATTGGTGTGTGCATACAGTTGAAATCGGAAGTTTACATACACTTAGGTTGGAGTCATTAAAACTTGTTTTACAACAACTCCACAAATTTCTTGTTAACAAACTATAGTTTTGCCAAGTCGGTTAGGACATCTACTTTGTGACAATGACAATGCATGACAATTTTTCCAACAATTGTTTACAGACAGATTATTTCACTTATAATTCACTGTATCACAATTCCAGTGGGTCAGAAATATAAATACACTTAGCTGACTGTGCCTTTAAACAGCTTGGAAAATTCCAGAAAATGATGTCATGGCTTTAGAGGCTTCTGATAGGCTAATTGACATAATTTGAGTCAATTGGAGATGTACCTGTGGATGTGTTTTTAGGCCTACCTTCAAACTCTGTGCCTCTTTGCTTTAAATCATGGGAAAATCAAAATAAATCAGCCAAGACCTCAGAAAAATTGTAGACCTCCATAAGTCTGGTCCATCCTTGGGAGCAATTTCCAAACACCTGAAGGTACCACGTTCATCTGTACAAACATTAGTACGCAAGTATAAACACCATGGGACCAAGCAGCCATCATACCGCTCAGGAAGGAGACGCGTTCTGTCTCCTAGAGATTAATGTACTTTGGAGCGAAAAGTGCAAATCAATCCCAGAACAACAGCAAAGGACCTTGTGAAGATGTTGGAGGAAACAGGTATAAAAGTATCTATATCCACAGTAAAACTAGTCCTATATCGACATAACCTGAAAGGCCGCTCAGCAAGGAAGAAGCCATCACTCCAAAACCGCCATAAAAAAGCCAGAATACAGTTTGCAACTGCACATGGGGACAAAGATCGTACTTTTTGGAGAAATGTCCTCTGGTCTGATGAAACAAAAATAGAACGGTTTGGCCATAATGACCATCGTTATGTTTGGAGGAAAAAGGGAGTGGCTTGCAAGCCGAAGAACACCATCCCAACCGTGAAGCATAGGGGTGGCAGCATCATGCTGTGGGGGTGCTTTGCTGCAGGAGGGCCTGGTGCATTTCAGAAAATAGATGGCATCATGAGGTAGGAAAATTATTGAAGCAACATCTCAAGACATCAGTCAGGAAGTTAAAGCTTGGTCGCAAATGGGTCTTCCAAATCGTCAATGACCCCAAGCATACTACCAAAGTTGTGACAAAATGGCTTAAGGACAACAAAGTCAAGGTATTGGAGTGGCCATCACAAAGCCCTGACCTCAATCCTATAGAAAATGTGTGGGCAGAACTGAAAAAGCGTGTGCGAGCAAGGAGGCCTACAAACCTAACTCAGTTACACCAGCTCTGTCAGGAGGAATGGGCAAAAATTCACCCAACTTGTTGTGGGAAGCTTGTGGAAGACTACCCAAAACAATTTAAAGGCAATGCTACCAAATACGAATTGAGTGTATGTAAACTTCTGACCCACTGGGAATGTGATGAAATAAATAAAAGCTGAAATAAATAATTATCTCTACTATTATTCTGACATTTCACATTCTTAAAATAAAGTGGTGATCCTAACTGACCTAAGACAGGGACTTTTTACAAGGATTAAATGTCAGGAATTGTAAAAAACTGAGTTTAAATGTATTTGACTAAGGTGTATGTAAACTTCCGACTTCAGCTGAATGTATTCACCCCCTTTGCTATGAAGCCCCTAAATAAGATCTGGTGCAACCAATTACCTCCAGAAGTCACATAATTAGTTAAATAAAGTCCACCTGTGTGCAATCTAAGTGTCACATGACCTGTTCTGAGACGCCCCAGAGTCTGCAACACCACTAAGCAAGGGGCACCGTCAAGCAAGCAGCACCATGAAGACCAAGGAGCGCTCCAAACAGGTCACGGATAAAGTTGTGGAGAAGTACAGATCAGGTTTGTGTTATAAAAAATATCCGAAACTTTTAACATCCCACGGAGCACCATTAAATCCATTATTAAAAATTAGAAAGAATATGGCACCACAACAACCCTGCCAAGAGAGGGCCACCCACCAAAACTCATGGCCCAGGCAGGGAGGGCAATAATCAGAGAGGCAACAAATTGATAACCCTGAAGGAGCTGCAGAGCTCCACAACGGAGATTGGAGTATCGGTCCATAGGACCACTTTAAGCCGTACAATCCACAGAGCTGGGCTTTACGGAAGAGTGGCCAGAAAAAAGCCATTGCTTAAATTAAAAAATAAGCAAACACGTTTGGTGTTCGCCAAAAGACATGTGGGAGACTCCCCAAACATATAGAAGAAAGTACTCTGGTCAGATGAGACTAAAATTGAGCTTTTTGGCCATCAAGGAAAACACTATGTCTGGCGCAAACCCAACACCTCTCATCACCCCAAGAACACCATCCCCACAGGGAAGCATGGTGGTGGCAGCATCATACTGTGGGGATGTTTTTCATCGGCAGGGACTGGGAAATTGGTCAGAATTGAAGGAATGATGTATTGCGCTAAATACAGGGAAATTCTTGAGGGAAACCTGTTTGGGAAGGTCAAAGGAGGTGGAGTGTGTGTTTTCATGAATAACAACTGGTGTGCTGCTTCAAGTGTGAATAAAATCTCAAGCTTTTGCTCACCTGATACAGAATACCTTGTGGTGAGCTGCAGACCCTTTCATCTACCAAGAGAGTTATCATCCGTAATGATCACGGTTGTCTACATACCTCCACAAGCCAACACCATTCTGGCGCTCAACGAACTGTATGGGGCCATAGACAAACAAGAAATTGCACACCCAGAGGTAGCGTTTCTGGTGGGCGGAGACTTTAACGCTGGTAGACTTAAAACCGTCCTACCTCACTTCTACCAACATGTCTCATGCGCCACTAGGGGCGCTAAAACTCTTGACCACTTTTATTCTACCCACAGAAACGCATACAAGGCCCTTCGTCAAGTCTGACCATGGCTGAATAAGTTGACGACGGACTCGCTCAAGCTGTCAGGACTAACCCACAACGTTAGACACGGACACGAATGATCTGCTTGGCGTGTTGACACACTGGTGGTTTGTTGTGGCCGAGTATTGGTGCTAAACCGTGTTATTGGAGCCTGGCATGCTAGTTGGCTATGGCGTCATAGGACTAGGTGCCCTGGATGGTTTTCACAGAAGAATACTGTACCAAGATAGCTAGCTGAATAAACTAAGTTTGTCTATTCCTAGAAAACATTGAACCGCTGTAGTTTACAACAATTATAGTTTCTGAGGTGGAAGTTGGGAGAGTTATATTTGGGTGTTTCAGTGAAACATAAGTGAGGGAGGCCCTGCTCTCTCGCTTTTTAGTTCATTTCATTCCGATCTCCTTTCCATTATTGTAGCCATTTTCTGTAGCCTGTCAACTATGCGTCTGTCAATCCCTGTTCTCTCCTCTCCGCACAGGCTATACAAACACCTCACACCGCGTGGCTGCTGCCTCTCTAACCTGGTGGTCCCTGCACGCACGACCCACGTGGAGTTCCAGGTCTCCGGCAGCCTCTGGAACTGCCATTCTGCGGCCAACAAGGCAAAGTTCATCTCAGCCAATGCTACCCTCCAGTCCCTCGACTTCTTGGCGCTGACGGAAACATGGATTACCACTGAAAACACTGCTACTCCTACTGCTCTTTCCTCGTCTGACCATGTGTTCTCGCATACCCCGAGAGCATCTGGTCAGCGGGGTGGTGGCACAGGAATCCTCATCTCTCCCAA
This sequence comes from Coregonus lavaretus, assembly GCF_964263955.1. NCBI lineage: Eukaryota > Metazoa > Chordata > Actinopteri > Salmoniformes > Salmonidae > Coregonus > Coregonus lavaretus. Next base: position 24,408,872 of record NC_140011.1, on the reverse strand, counting down.
GTTGACATTCTCTCTTTTTCCCCTGACCCATCTGTCTATCTCCTCATTTGAATTCCATGCTGTCACAGTCACTAGCCCATTCAAGCTTAACATCCTTATCATTTATCGCCCTCCAGGTTCCCTTGGAGAGTTCATCAATGAGCTTGACTCCTTGATAAGTTCCTTTCCTGAGGATGGCTCACCCCTCACAGTTCTAGGTGACTTTAACCTCCCTACGTCTACCTTTGACTCATTTCTCTCTGCCTCCTTCTTTCCACTCCTCTCCTCTTTTGACCTCACCCTCTCACCGTCCCCCCCTACTCACAAGGCAGGCAATACGCTTGACCTCATCTTTACTAGATGCTGTTCTTCTACTAATCTCACTGCAACTCCCCTCCTAGTCTCTGACCACTACTTTGTATCCTTTTCTCTCTCGCTCTCCTCCAACACTACTCACTCTGCTTCTACTCAGATGGTAATGCGCCGTCGCAACCTTCGCTCTCTCTCTCCCGCTACTCTCTCCTCTTCCATCCTATCATCTCTTCCCTCTACTCAATCCTTCTCCCTCCAATCTCCTGATTCTGCCTCCTCAACCCTCCTCTCATACCTTTCTGCATCCTTTGACCCTCTATGTCCCCTATCCTCCCGGCCGGCTCGTTCCTCCCCTCCTGCTCCGTGGCTTGACGACTCATTGCGAGCTCACAGAACAGGGCTCCGGGCAGCCGAGCGGAAATGGAGGAAAACTAGACTCCCTGCGGACCTGGCACATTTTCACTCCCTCCTCTCTACATTTGCTTCCTCTGTTTCTGCTGCTAAAGCCACTTTCTACCACTCTAAATTCAAAGCATCTGCCTCTAACACTAGGAAGCTCTTTGCCACCTTCTCCTCCCTGCTGAATCCTCCTCCCCCTCCCCCCCCTCCTCCCTCTTTGTGGATGACTTCGTCAACCATTTTGAAAAGAAGGTTGACGACATCCGATCCTCGTTTGTAAAGACAAATGACACTGCTGGTCCTGCTCACACTGCCCTACCCTATGCTTTGACTTCTTTCTCCCCTCTCTCTCCAGATGAAACCTTGCAACTTGTGATGGCCGGCCGCCCAACAACCTGCCCGCTTGACCCTATCCCCTCCTCTCTTCTCCAGACCATTTCCGGAGACCTTCTCCCTTACCTCACCTCGCTCATCAACACATCCTTGACCGCTGGCTTTGTCCCTTCCGTCTTCAAGAGAGCGAGAGTTGCACCCCTTCTCAAAAAACCTACACTCGATCCCTCTGATGTCAACAACTACAGACCAGTATCCCTTCTTTCTTTTCTCTCCAAAACTATTGAGCGTGCCGTCTTTAGCCAACTCTCTTGATATCTCTCTCAGAATGACCTTCTTGATCCAAACCAGTCAGGTTTCAAGACTGGTCATTCAACTGAGACTGCTCTTCTCTGTGTCACGGAGGCTCTCCGCACTGATAAAGCTAACTCTCTCTCCTCTGCTCTTGTTCTTCTAGACCAGTCTGCTACCTTTGATACTGTGAACCATCAGATCCTCCTCTCCACCCTCTCCGAGTTGGGCATCTCCGGCGCGGCTCACTCCTAGATTGCGTCCTACCTGACAGGTCACTCCCACCAAGTGGTGTGGCGAGAATCTGTCTCCGCACCACGTGCTCTCACCACTGGTGTCCCCCAGGGCTCAGTTCTAGGCCCTCTCCTATTCTCGCTATACACCAAGTCACTTGGCTCTGTCATATCCTCACATGGCCTCTCCTATCATTGCTACGCAGATGACACACAACTAATCTTCTCCTTTCCCCCTTCTGATAACCAGGTGGCGAATCGCATCTCTGCATGTCTGGCAGACATATCAGTGTGGATGACGGATCATCACCTCAAGCTGAACCTCGGCAAGATGGAGCTGCTCTTCCTCCCGGGGAAGGACTGCCCGTTCTATGATCTCGCCATCACGGTTGACAACTCCATTGTGTCCTCCTCCCAGAGTGCAAAGAGCCTTGTCGTGACCCTGGACAACCCCCTGTCATTCTCCGCTAACATCAAGGCGGTGACCCAATCCTGTAGGTTAATGCTCTACAACATTCGGAGAGTACGACCCTGCATTACACAGGAAGCGGCACAGGTCCTAATCCAGGCACTTGTCATCTCCCGTCTGGATTACTGCAACTCGCTGTTGGCTGGGCTCCCTGCCTGTGCCATTAAACCCCTACAACTCATCCAGAATGCCGCAGCCCGTCTGGTGTTCAACCTTCCCAAGTTCTCTCACGTCACCCCGCTCCTCCGCACACTCCACTGGCTTCCAGTTGAAGCTCGCATCTGCTACAAGACCATGGTGCTTGCCTACGGAGCTGTGAGGGGAACGGCACCTCCGTACCTTCAGGCTCTGATCAGTCCCTACACCCAAACGAGGGCATTGCGTTCATCCACCTCTGGCCTGCTGGCCCCCCTGCCTCTGCGGAAGCACAGTTCCCGTTCAGCCCAGTCAAAACTGTTCGCTGCTCTGGCACCCCAATGGTGGAACAAGCTCCCTCACGACACCAGGACAGCGGAGTCACTCACCACCTTCCGGAGACACTTGAAACCCCACCTCTTTAAGGATTACCTGGGATAGGATAAAGTAATCCTTCTACCCCCCCCACCCCCCCCCCAAAAAAATGTGTAAAGTTGTTATCCCACTGGCTATAGGGTGAATGCACCAATTTGTAAGTCACTCTGGATAAGAGCGTCTGCTAAATGCCGTAAATGTAAAATGTAATGACTCCATTTTCCTGCTTCCTGTTTACAAACAAAAGCTCAAACAGGAAGTACAAGTGATGCGCTCAATACCGAAGTGGTCGGATGAAGCAGACGCGAGGCTACAATACTGTTTTTCTAGTGCAGACTGGGATATGTTCTGAGATTCATCCAATAGCATTGTGAAGTTTACCACAACAGTCACGGGCTTCATCAATAAGTGCAAAGACGATGTCGTCCCCACGGTGACTATAAGAACATCTAAACCAAAAGCCATGGATTTAGCCAATATCCGCGCTGGGCTAATGGCTACAGATTCATTCTCAAAGCATGCGCAGACCAGCTGGCAAGTGTCTTTACAGACATTTTCATTCTCTCTTTGTCCCAGTCTGTAGTCCCAACATGTTTCAAGCTGACCACCATTGTCCCGGTTCCAGAGAGCTTCAAGGTAACCTGCCTAAATGACTACCGCCCTGTAGCACTCACATCTGTAATTTGGCTGGTCATGATACAAATCAACACCATCATCCCACACACCCAATACCCACTCCAATTAGCATACCACCCCTACAGATCCACAGATGACGCAATCTCAACTGCACTTCACACTGCCCTCTCCCACCTGGACAACAGGGGAAATAACTATGTGAGAATGCTGTTCATACACTACAGCTCAGCGTTCAACACCATAGTCCCCTCCAAGCTCATCACCAAGCTAGGGACCCTGAGACTGAACCACTCCCTCTGCAACTGGATCCTAGACCTCCTGACTGGCCAGCCCCAGGTGGTGAGGGTAGGCAACAACACCTCCACCATGCTGACCCTCAACACGGGGGCCCTTTAGGGGTGTGTGCTAAGTCCCCTCCTGTACTCCCTTTTCACAACTGCATGGCCACGCATGACTCCAACACCCTCATCAAGTTTGCTGACGACACTACGGTGGTAGGCCTGATCACCGACGATGATGAGACAGTCTATAGGGAGGAGGTCAGAGACTTGGCAGGATGGGGCCAGGACAACAACCTCTCCCTCATCGTCACCTAGACAAGGAGCTGATCGTGGACTATAGAAGAAAGAGGGGAGAGCACGCCCCATCCACATTGATGGGGCTGTTGTGGAGCAGGTCGAGAGCTTCAAGTTCCTTGGCGTCTACATCACTAAGGACTTAACATGGTCCACACCTGCACAGCCCCTCAGGAGGCTGAAAAGGTTTGGCATGGGCCCTCGGATCCTCAAAAAGTTCTACAGCTGCACCATTGAGAGCACTCTGCTACCATCCGGCAAACGGTACCTGCGCATCGGCTCTCGGACCAACAGGCTCCGAGACAGCTTCTACCCTCAAGCCACAAGACTGCTAAATAGCCAGACTGCTAAATAGTAAATTAATGGTAACCAAACTATCTACACTGACCCTACGCACACTCACTAGACTATATACAGTGGGGAGAACAAGTATTTGAAACACTGCCGATTTTGCAGGTTTTCCTACTTACAAAGCATGTAGAGGTCTGTAATTTTTATCATAGGTACACTTCAACTGTGAGAGACGGAATCTATCACAAAAATCCAGAAAATCACCTTGTATGATTTGTAAGTAATTAAATAGCATTTTATTGCATGACATAAGTATTTGATCACCTACCAACCAGTAAGAATTCCGGCTCTCACAGAACTGTTCGTTACCTGTATTAACTGCACCTGTTTGAACTCGTTACCTGTATAAAAGACACCTGTCCACACACTCAATCAAACAGACTCCAACCTCTCCACAATGGCCAAGACAAGAGAGCTGTGCAAGGACATCAGGGATAAAATTGTAGACCTGCACAAGGCTGGGATGGGCTACAGGACAATAGGCAAGCAGCTTGGTGAGAAGGCAACAACTGTTGGCGCAATTATTAGAAAATGGAAGAAGTTCAAGATGACGGTCAATCACCCTCGGTCTGGGGCTCCATGCAAGTTCTCACCTCGTGGGGCATCAATAATCAAGGAAGGTGAGGGATCAGCCCAGAACTACACGGCAGGACCTGGTCAATGACCTGAAGAGAGCTGGGACCACAGTCTCAAAGAAAACCATTAGTAACACACTACGCCGTCATGGATTAAAATCCTGCAGCGCACACAAGGACCCCTGCTCAAGCCAGCGCATGTCCAGGCCCGTCTGAAGTTTGCCAATGACCATCTGGATGATCCAGAGGAGGAATGGGAGAAGGTCATGTCGTCTGATGAGACAAAAATATAGCTTTTTGGTCTAAACTCCACTCACCGTGTTTGGAGGAAGAAGAAGGATGAGTACAACCCCAAGAATACCATCCCAACCGTGAAGCATGGAGGTGGAAACATCATTCTTTGGGGATGCTTTTCTGCAAAGGGGACAGGACGACTGCACCGTATTGAGGGGAGGATGGATGGGGCCATGTATCGCGAGATCTTGGCCAACAACCTCCTTCCCTCAGTAAGAGCATTGAAGATGGGTCGTAGCTGGGTCTTCCAGCATGACAACGACCCGAAACACACAGCCAGGGCAACTAAGGAGTGGCTCCGTAAGAAGCATCTCAAGGTCCTGGAGTGGCCTAGCCAGTCTTCAGACCTGAACCCAATAGAACATCTTTGGAGGGAGCTGAAAGTCCGTATTGCCCAGCGACAGCCCCGAAACCTGAAGGATCTGGAGAAGGTCTGTATGGAGGAGTGGGCCAAAATCCCTGCTGCTGTGTGTGCAAACGTGGTCAAGACCTACTGGAAATGTATGATCTCTGTAATTGCAAACAAAAGTTTCTGTACCAAATATTAAGTTCTGCTTTTCTGATGTATCAAATACTTATGTCATGCAATAAAATGCAAATTATTTACTTGAAAATCATACAATGTGATTTTCTGGATTTTTGTTTTAGATTCCGTCTCTCACAGTTGAAGTGTACCTATGATAAAAATTACAGACCTTTACATGCTTTGTAAGTAGGAAAACCTGCAAAATCGGCAGTGTATCAAATACTTGTTCTCCCCACTGTATACACACCATATACACACTCACTCCCACACAAAACTCCCACACATTCACATACGCTGGTAGAGCACAGCGCTTGTAACGCCAAGGTAGTGGGTTCGATCCCCGGGACCACCCATACACAAAAAAAAAAAAAATGTATGCACGCATGACTGTAAGTCGCTTTGGATAAAAGCGTCTGCTAAATGGCATATTATTTATTATTTATTATTTACATACACTATATAAGCACACACACACACATGACAAACACACACACCCATACCGACACAACACCAACACACATACATACACATTACACACACACGCACAGTCATACACTTTTACACATATAATTTGCTGCTGCTACTCTGTTCTATATTTTACTCTTATTATTATTATTAAGCCGTATGCCTAGTCACAGTTTTACCCTGCCTTCTTGTACATATCTACCTTAAATACCTCATACCACTGCACATTGATCTGGTACTGGTACTCCCTGCATGTAGCTCCATTCTCATGTATTTTATTAAAAATCCTTGGACAGTAATTGGTTGTTTTTTGGGAACTGAGCATAGATAAGTGAGTGTTATTTGCGGAAAGAAAAAATATACTTTCCTGGAAAATATCAAAACCTATTACAAATTAACAGACTGCAGTGTGAATTAAAACTTGCTTTGGATAGGATTGGACACCAGGACATAGAATTGTATCAATGATAGTTTATAACAATCTACTGGGACATCACATGAACCAATTTATTTATGGTAAAGTGAATGTGTAAGCCTATAAGCTAAAATATCATTATAGATAATTAATAGGTCTGTCAAATGTTTTTTTTTTTATCGAGTTATTAGCAGGATTGAGCTATAATTTAAGTTTTTTATACAAAAAGAAATACAAGAATATTGACGTCTTGATTTTGTCCAAAGTAACGGTAAGCAAAATCGGGTAAATTGATAAAGCACACTTTCTTTAACCTCAATGTAAACTTATTTTGACATTGCATTGTTGTTTTTAGCTGTATAGATTATGTATTTTGGATGTTTTGAGTGTATTTTGAACGCTTTCAGACAATGAGAATAATCCGGGAAAAAAATGGTGCACTAAAATTACAAAAAGGCAACTTGATTTAACTGATTAACTCTGACAGCCCTAGTAATTAATTGAATGAATGATGACATTTTGTTGTGTTCTCGTTAATCTGGCTGCTATTAATGTCCGTAAACTGGCCAATCCTTTTCATTCACAATGCTAATATGACATCATGTCAACACAATGTGATTGTTGGAGAGTCAAGCACACATATTCTGGGACAAATAATGAGAGACTATGTCATGATTGATAAAAATCACTTCTACAGATGTGTGTCAGATGTTAAATCCTTGCTTTGTGTTTTCCTATCTGGATAGTGTGCTGTGAAAGCTATTGTGCATGTGTCTCTCTCCTTCCAATACATCCCACCAGGAGAATAGACCAGAGGTTTAGTGAAGATCTGTATTGCCTTGCCACCTGTTCCCATTGACAAAGTAAAGCCTGCATGTATCAACTCATCCTTCCCACAGCTCATTCCCTTCACAAACAACCATTCACAAATAATTGTCCAGCCTAAGAACCAGATGGTCATTGTGATCAACAGACTCAAGTCACATGTCATTGATATGTGACTAAATGAAAGTATGTGTGAAGCTGCTTTTGTAGTTATGCCTGGATTGAAGAGTCGACTGTGTTAGAAATAGTTATACATGAGTCAGCATTTCATGTAAATTGACAGTTTTATCTGAATGCTTCTGCATTTACTTTCTCTTTGCTTTATCTTAATAATGTTTCTACTACTACTATTAGCCTTTAACGGTCCAATGCAGCCGTTTTTCCTGGGTAACAATTAAGTACCTTACTGTGATTGTTTTCAATTAAAATAGCTTCTTAGCAAAGAGCAATTTCTCAAGCAAGACTTTTGTTAGGACTTTCTTTCTGTTCTGAGTGGGGAGCGGATAACTGAAAAATAGCTGTTATTGGCAGGGAGGTGTGGAACTCTCTTTTGTATACTAATTGAATGCCTGGTGATGTCACCAGGCAGGCCAAAACTCCACCCCACCAAAACAGGCTGAAATTTCTGGCGGGCTTTTCAAACAGCTCTTACACCAAAAGGGCATTATCATAATTTTCACAATTTCACAGCATTATTCCAACCTCATAGTGTGGAAATATATATATATATATATAAAACACAGGAAAATCACATTTTTGACTTCACTGGGCCTTTAAGGAGTAACTGCTCATGCATGACACTGGTCAAGCGGAGATGTGAGGGGGTCATGGGTTATAAACGCCTCCTTCTCTCCATGTACCTATTTTTGTCAGTCTTCCTCAATTAGCTAGGTATCACATGACCTTTTGAAGAATGACGGTATCTGTGAGTCATTTCAATTAAATTCAAGCACTCTATGAACATCTAACATCAACCTGTCTATAATCAAATGGTATTATAATAAGGGTTATTAACGTACGATAACGCATGCCTGACCTTTTCAAAGCCATACCTTTTTCTCTGTGGTCCTCTGTAGCTCAGCTGGTAGAGCACAGCGCTTGTAACGCCAAGGTAGTGGGTTCGATCCCTGGGACCACCCATACACAAAAAAATGTATGCACGCATGACTGTAAGTCGCTTTGGATAAAAGCGTCTGCTAAATGGCATATTATTATTATTATTATTCTTCATATAATAACTGTAATATCAATTGTTTTGTCTACAACAGCTCCAACAGAACATCTTGTTATGTGCATTATATTCCAGTACTTTCCATGTACATTGAAATTAGAACATACAGCCAATTACAGTAACTATTTCCATCAGTGGTATACCACTGTTCCTGACAAATGAGAGCAAGTTGGTACTTTAATCGCTTTGGTTTTTATCTTTGTAAAACAAGAGCCCTCAGGGAAGATTGTGACACGCCACCTTGGGAGTTTGATAGAAATGATCACACAGCCTTGTCAAATGTTATTTTCTGCTGACGAGACTGCTTTCAGCTGCAACATTATGAGATTATAGATAATTTGTGTTGAATCTAGCATCTACTTATCCTCTCACACATATGCGCACTGGGTGCAAAGACACAAGCAGATGCACACACTCCGAATCACACAGACAGATAGACACTCACTAAATCACCCCCGCCCCCCCCACTCTTCAAAGGCTAAGCTTCGGCCATGAAGAGTACACGCTTGCAGGGAGACGAGCGGAAGCCTTCCACCGTTCCATTGCCCATTTGCAGAGTCAATATTAGACATTTAAGACTCATTACGTGTTCTTGTCACAAAGGTCAGGCAAACGGTGCCAGGTTTTACATCCATGCCACACCTGTCCTCCCCTACTTCCTCTCCCCTCCACCTCTCTCCTTCTGAGAAATGTGTCATTCCATTCATCCTGTTTATATACTAATCTTGCGTCTTGCCGTGTAATTTTGTCAGAGCACCATTCTGTGATAGCACCAGTACAAGCTTATCCTCCCACTATGAAAGGAGATTTCCTAAGCGTGTTTCACGGTTGGGGGAGAGGGAGGGGAGAGATAGACGCAATCCCATTTGTAGACACATCCTTCTGAAACTGCTGGTTGTCCATGAAGTCCACTTATTGTTACATTCCAGAGATATGAGAGGAGTTAGAGAAGTCTGACCTTGATATAACCACTCAAAGACCATGGAGTGAAACACTCAAGATAATGCAATTGTATTTATTTATTTATTTTATTTCACCTTTATTTAACCAGGTAAGCCAGTTGAGAACAAGTTCTCATTTAGAACTGCGACCTGGCCAAGATAAAGCAAAGCAGTGCGATAAAAACAACAACACAGAGTTACATATGGGGTAAAACAAAACATAATGTCAAAAATACAACAGAAAATATATATACAGTGTGCGAATGTAGCAAGTTATGGAGGTAAGGCAATAAATAGGCTATAGTGCAAAATAATTACAATTAGTATTAACACTGGAATGATAGATGTGCAAGAGATGATGTGCAAATAGAGATACTGGGGTGCAAAATACATACTTTTATGCTTGCTGTGACATTTAGGCCCATACTTTTTATACTTCACTTTTCTATACCTTCCACTCTTGCTCACAACACACACTCTTTGACACATGCTCTTTGACCATTCCATGGAGATAAAAAATTGATATTTGGAGGAAATTGACTAATTCACCCATTCATGCTTTTGCATCTTGTGACCAGCGTCTAGTAGTCAATGCTAAATGCACAATGCAGAACTGCAGATCATACCCCGTGAAAGAGGAAAGCATTTAACCCTGAACGAGCCAGAGACACACACACACACACAGACACATGTCTGTGAGCTGTAAAGATGTACATTTGAAGTCGGAAGTTTACATACACCTTAGCCAAATACATTTAAACTCCTGACATTTAATCCTAGTAAAAATTCCCTGTCTTAGGTCAGTTAGGAGCACCACTTTATTTTAAGAATATGAAATGTAATAGTAGAGAGAATTATTTATTTGAGCTTTTATTTCTTTCATCACATTCCCAGTGGGTCAGAAGTTTACTTACACTCAATTAGTATTTGGTAGCATTGCCTTTAAATTGTTTAACTTGGGTCAAACGTTTCGGGTAGCCTTCCACAAGCTTCCCACAATAAGTTGGGTGAATTTTGATTTTGGCCCATTCCTCCTGACAGAGATGGTGTAACTGAGTCAGGTTTGTAGGCCTCCTTGCTCGCACACGCTTTTTCAGTTCTGCCCACAAATCTTCTATAGGATTGAGGTCAGGGCTTTGTGATGGCCACTCCAATATCTTGACTTTGTTGTCCTTAAGCCATTTTGCCACAACTTTGGAAGTATGCTTGGGGTCATTGTCCATTTGGAAGACCCATTTGCGACCAATCTTTAACTTCCTGATTGATGTCTTGCTTCAATATATCCACATAATTTTCCTTCCTCGTGATGCCATCTATTTTGTGAAGTGCACCAGTCCCTCCTGTAGCAAAGCACCCCAAAGCATGATGCTGCCACCCCTGTGCTTCACGGTTGGGATGGTGTTCTTCGGCTTGCAAGCATTCCCCTCTTTCCTCCAAAGATAACGATGGTCATTATGGCCAAACAGTTCTATTTTTGTTTCATCAGACCAGAAGACATTTCTCCAAAAAGTAAGATCTTTGTCCCCATGTGCAGTTGCAAACCGTAGTCTGGCTTTTTTATGGCGGTTTTGGAGCAGTGGCTTCATCCTTGCAGAGAGGCCTTTCAGGTTATGATGATATAGGACTCGTTTTACTGTGGATATAGATATTTTGTACCTGTTTCCTCCAGCATCTTCACAAGGTCCTTTGCTGTTGTTCTGGGATTGATTTCCACTTTTTGCACCAAAGTACGTTCATCTCTAGGAGACAGAACGTGTCTCCTTCCTGAGCGGTATGACGGCTGCGTGGTCCCATGGTGTTTATACTTGCGTTCTATTGTTTGTACAGATGAACGTGGTACTTTCAGGCATTTGGAAATTGCTCCCAAGGATGAACCAGACTTATGGAGGGCTGATTTCTTTTGATTTTCCCATGATGTCAAGCAAAGAGGCACTGAGTTTGAAGGTAGGCCTTGAAATACATCCACAGGTACATCTCCAATTGACTCAAATGATGTCAATTAGCCTATCAGAAGCTTCTAAAGCATGACATAATTTTCTGGAATTTTCCAAGCTGTTTAAAGGCACAGTCAACTTAGTGTATGTAAACTTCTGACCCACTGGAATTGTGATACAGTGAATTATAAGTGAAATAATCTGTCTGTAAACAATTGTAAACAATTACTTGTGTCATGCACAAAGTAGATGTCCTAACCGACTTGCCAAAACTATAGTTTGTTAACAAGAAATGTGTGGAGTGGTTGAAAAACAAGTTTTAATGACTCCAACCTAAGTGTATGTAAACTTCCGACTTCAACTGTATATCACGTCAGTCAACTAAATCCACCGCCCCTGGATGCTGTCTGCATCTGGTCTTATTTTAGTCCAGAAACTACAGAAATAGGAAAAACTGTAATGTCAGGCTTTAAAATAGCAGTAATTGCAGCACACGATTGCTGTGGTGTGGTGGCGGTATAAGGAAAAATGAAAATAAAGCAAAGGAAAAGAGTCATTATACTAAGACCATATAGTTGAGGAAAGACACCGCTGCTTCTAATTTCTCACGGAACATCTCCGCAAAAATGTCGTTCTCATAGCCTACATATTCTCACAGACCTTGTCTGGTTCGAGTTAGGTATAAATCATGCTGGTCCAGTGTTTTTAGAAAAATGAAAAAAAGAAGATCAAGACATAGAACAGAGATGTTGAATGAGAAAAATCTGTGACAAAAAAAGATAGAAACAAATGGTGAAAGAAAAGAGGATAAAAATCAAGTTGGGAGAAGACCACGAGATAAGAAAAGGAAAGACAGAATTTGATGAGTTGAGATTGAGAAATTGTTGGGCATGTGGGTTTGGCACTGCTTTTCGTCATTCATCCCCTCCTAGAGTCATTCTCATCTCATACGAGAGCCAGCCCTGGAGCCTATGGCCCAGAGCCACAGAGAGAGAGAGGGGCCTTTATCCGCATGGACCTGGAGTGCTTACAGTGCACACACAGACGGGCTAGCAGAGCACATACAGACGGGTCCAGAGGCATGTGGAGCACACCAGCCATTTCCCCAGCACTGGGATGTGAAATATCCCTGGCCTGGCCGCATGGGCCAGCTGTGGGCTGCAGCCTGCAGCCATGCTGAAGAGGAAGACCTGGCAGAGACCACGGTATGTGGATGCACTCACATCTGCCGAAGTCTGGTCCAGAAGTACTCACAGAACGCATACACCTGGGACAAAGATAGATTGATGGATGGACGGATAGACAGATGGATGGACAGTGATATCAAGAGAGTGATTTCTCTCTATGTGAGGCCAAGCGTGAATATTTCATTAAGTCAGGATTCTTATTTGACTCAGCCATGCCTCCTTCCCGTCCAACATTTCCTCATCTCCCACCCCTTCTAATGCGACTAGCCCCAATGCTCCTCCCTCTTTTCCCCCTGCCCAGCTACAAAGTTTCTCCCTGCAGGCGGTCACTGAGTCTGAGGTGCTGAAGGAGCTCCTTAAACTTGACCCCAAAAAACCATCTGGGTCAGATGGTTTAGACCCTTTCTTCTTTAAGTTTGCAGTCCCTATCATCGCCAAGCCTATCTCTGACCTTTTTAACCTGTCTCTCCTCTCTGGGGAGGTTCCCATTGCTTGGAAGAAAACCACGTGCGTCCTTTATTTAAAGGGGGGGATCAAGCTGACCTTAACTGTTATAGGCCAATTTCTATTTTTCCCTGTTTATCAAAAGTGTTGGAAAAACTTGTCAATAATCAACTGACTGGCTTTCTTGATGTCTATAGTATTCTCTCTGGTATGCAATATGGATGTGTCACTGCAACCTTAAAGGTCCTAAATGATGTCAACATTGCCCTTGATTCTAAGCAATGTTGTGCTGCTATTTTTATTGACTTGGCCAAAGCTTTTGATACAGTAGACCATTCCATTCTTGTGGGCTGGCTAAGGAGAATTGGTGTCTCTGAGGGGTCTTTGGCCTGGTTTGCTAACTACCTCTCTCAAAGAGTGCAGTGTATAAAAGTCAAAACATCTGCTTTCTCAGCCACTGCCTGTCACCAAGGGAGTACCCCAAGGCTCGATCCTAGGCTCCACGCTCTTCTCAATTTACATCAACAACATAGCTCAGGCAGTAGGAAGCTCTCTCATCCATTTATATGCAGATGATACAGTCTTATACTCAGCTGGCCCTTCCCTGGATTTTGTGTAAAACGCTCTACAACAAAGCTTTCTTAGTGTCCAACAAGCTTTCTCTGCCCTTAACCTTGTTCTGAACACCTCCAAAATAAAGGTAATGTGGTTTGGTTAGAAGAATGCCCCTCTCCCCACCGATGTGATTACTACCGCTGAGGGTTTAGAGTTTGAGGTAGTCACCTTATACTAGTACTTGGGAGTATGGCTAAATGGTACACTGTCATTCTCTCAGCACATATCAAAGCTGCAGGCTAAGGTTAAATCTAGACTTGGTTTCCTCTATCGTAATCACTCCTCTTTCACCCAAGCTGCCAAACTAACCCTGATTCAGATGACCATCCTACCCATGCTAGATTACGGAGATGTAATTTATAGATTGGCAGGTAAGGGTGCTCTCGAGCGGCTAGATGTTCTTTACCATTCGGCCATGAGATTTGCCACCAATGCTCCTTATAGGACACATCACTGCACTCTATACTCCTCTGTAAACTGGTCATCTCTGTATACCCGTCGCAAGACCCACTGGTTGATGCTTATTTATAAAACCCTCTTAGGCCTCACTCCCCCCTATCTGAGATACCTACTGCAGCCCTCATCCTCCACATACTACCCCCGTTCTGCCAGTCACATTCTGTTAAAGGTCCCCAAAGCACACACATCCCTGGGTCGCTCCTATTTTCTGTTCGCTGCAGCTAGCGACTGGAACGAGCTGCAAAAAACACTAAAACTGGACAGTTTTATCTCCATCTCTTCATTCAAAGACTCAATTATGTGATGTATTGTTGTCTCTACCTTCTTGCCCTTTGTGCTGTTGTCTGTGCCCAATAATGTTTGTACCATGTTTTGTGCTGCTACCATGTTGTACTGCTGCCATGTTGTGTTGCTACCATGTTGTTGTCATGTTGTGTTGCTACCATGCTGTGTTGTCATGTGTTGGTGCCATGCTATGTTGTTGTCTTCTGTCTCTCTTTATGTAGTGTTGTGGTGTCTCTCTTGTCGTGATGTGTGTTTTGTCCATTGTTTTTATTTTTAATCCTAGCCCCCGTCCCACCAGCCCCCGCCCCCTTTTGGTAGGCCCTCATTGTAAACAATAATTTGTTCTTAACTGAGTTGCCTAGTTAAATAAAGGTTAAATAAAGGTTAAATAAATACAAACTTTTGTGGATTTTCTTTCATTTATTCAGCCCAAATTCAGTTGTAATAAAAAAAGCTCAACCCTCAACACTATAAAAAAATACAAATCAGTCATTCAGTCACTCCAGTCACACGTTCAGTCAGCTCCATCCCCCATCTCTCCTAAAGCAGTATGTGACTGTGTCTGGGTCATGGCCACAGAGATATGGGTCTGTAACAGTCTCTGTCTCTATCTCATTCACAGGAACATTACGAATCACACAGGGCCACAGTCCTAGGCTGGCAGCTATTGCCCGCCCTGTCGAACAGGAAGCTGGACAGATAAAGGAGTCTCCGTGGTCGCCTTTGGCAGCCGGGGCACATGGGAAACCAGGTCGGGCAGGTTTGGCCCCAAACGAGCAGCAGGGATGGCATGGAACGGAAGCTGGACGGCCTACCAGGCGCCTCTGAGTGTTAGTGTTTGTGAGTGTTTCCCTTTGTGAGTTCCACACACAGTAGAAGGCAAATGGGACAAAAGGACAAAGTTGGATTTGCAATTCATATCAATGGTGGATTTATGAATAAAAAATGAATAGGCTTTTGTGTATACACTGAGTGTATAAAACATTAGGGACACCTTCCAAATATTGAGTTGCACCTACTGATTTATATATACACTAGATTACTTATTGGGGGCACTGTGTTGATGCCACCGTGCCTCCATCTTGGCACTCCCCCACCGTTGTATTTATTTTGGAAGCTATAGAAATGCATTTATTAATGCCTACATTCGTTTTGCCATGTGTATTCTATTACAGACAACTTAATGCATACATTTAAATTAAATTCTGTCAGATTAAAAAATATATATAAACAAACATTTTCCTTAAAGTATATATTTTTTAGCTTACTAATGTTACTGTCCTCACTACAACAACAAAAAATATGAAATACATGTAATTTTGTCCTTGAAACATTTAATTGAAATACTGTAGATTTCAATTCATTCCTATGGAGGACTGCTCCTACTGGGGAGTGCCAATATGGCTGACCGGTGGCTTCAAAGCCTCACAATGGCCAATACATAGCATTAGCAATCCAGGGTTTATATACATCATTGTTTGCATCCCCTTTTGCACTCAGAACAGCCTCAATTAGTTGGGCATGGACTCTACAAGGTGTCAAAAGCGTTCCACAGGGATACTGGCCCATGATGACTCCAATGCTTCCCACAGTTGTGTTAAGTTGGCTAGATGTCCATTGTTTGGTGGATAAACTTTTGAGAGTGAAAAACCCAGCAGCGTTGTAGTTCTTGACACACTCAAACTGGTGCACCTGGCACCTACTACCATACCCCATTCAAAGGCACTTAAATATTTTGTCTTGCCCATTCACCCTCTGAATGGCGCACATAAACAATCAATGTCTTGATTTTCTCAAGGCTTACATTTTTGTATTTAACCTGTCTCCTCCCCTTCAGCTACACTGTGGATTTAACAGGTAACATTAATAAGGGATCATAGCTTTCACCTGGATTCACCTGGTCAGTCTATGTCATGGAAAGAGCAGGTGTTCCTAATGTTTTGTACACTCTGTGTACGCGTAGGGATGTTCATGTTGCAGTGCTCTATTCTATCCAGTAGGGGGGAATGATAAACCACAGTGGCTTGAGTCTGCCTCCACGCTCTTCACTCACTGCATTCTATTCTGTGCACTTTCCTTCAAGCAATTTCCTCCAAGCGCTGATGCACTCAGTGATATTGTGCTTTTGAGGGTGGAAAGTATTTGAAATCCCATGATATGCATGATACTATTATTACAGTTCATCCCACATCACATGCAGAATCATTCAATCTATTCCTGAATGTTGTCTTTATAGTACATATTGAATAATCCAAATAGAGCCTCTGTCCTTGAGAATGAGTAATATTAGCCTCAAAGCATAATGCCAGCCCTTGTTGTTCACTTGTGTAAGCTTGTTTGCCCATCGTCTTGGTTAGGGTTGCAAAGCTACCGGTAATTTACCAAAGTTACTGTAATCTTCAGTAATTTTGCCAATGAACAGAAAATCTATAGCAATCTATAGTAACTTTGGAAATTTATACTTGAATAACTTTTTTTTTAATGTATTCGTATATAGGATACATATGTATATATGTGTCCATATTGTCCATGTGTTTCTAGTAGATAGACCATATCGTTAAACAGAAAATAGCCTAATTAATGAAAAAAGCATCTAATAAACAATGGCATTATTTTCAATTACCTCTGCAACTCATCCAACTATTTACATTTTTCACAACTGCCACAAGTTTGACACCAAAACATTGACAACAAATACATATTGACATAGTAAAATAAATAAAAGTGTATATTTAGGATAATGATTTACAGCTTTGTCATTCTATATATTTTTTTATCATCTCATTTAATTAGTTCATATATTTTTCATGTGATACGGCCAGAGAGAGGGCCGGAGATAATTACAGATACCTGTTATAATCTGAAGTACCCAAAAGGGCCACTAGATATTTTGTGATAGATTAAATAAAATCCTTAAAAGATACCAAAATTCTGGTAGTTTACTGGTAAACTTTCCAGTAATATACCCTCCCTTTGCAACCCTAGTCTTGGTGCAGTATTCCAAGCATCGACATGCTTTGAAATGTATTGGCAGGCTAGGGTCTTACATGAAAACCTTATAGTTCATATGGCATTCAGAATTACACTATGCAGTGCAGTGTACACACAGCAAGGCTACGTTAAGTGCAAACAAAGCATTTTAAATAGACCTTCAGTAAATTGATTATTGAACAACGAATGGACCACTGGCCTACAGTTGCCTATTGCATAAAAGTATCTCAATGCAAAGTATTCAGGTGCTTATTGTGCAGAGTGAACAACTGCCTAACTAATATGTTTTTGGATACATCATCTTGATGATTTGGAGTGCTCAGTATGCACTAAGACTCAAGGTTATTATATGTATGTGATTCAAAGTGAACCGCATTACTAGACAGTTTCTTCACTGTGCCATTACGTAAACTTGGCGAGAAATGCCTAAAACGTTACACTTAAATGTTTTATTTTATCCCAAAACTCGGCAAGCACTACTATCTGGCACAAGTTCGAACAACCCTTGCGGGGGAGAAAAAGAGAGGTTAAGTCATTCTTGACAACAGTGTTTATTTGGAGAGAGGTGCATGTACACAGTCACCCTACTCAACCTGAATTCAATATGTCACCAACATGGAATTATTCCCCGAGCCAACTCTTTCAAACTCTTTCAAACTTCTAGAGGGAAAGAGTAAAACCCAGCAAAAAACAAAAAACTAAAAAAAAACAACTCCCACCACATATTTCGGCGATATTTATACCCATCAGAACCAGGGCAGTAGGAACACTATTTGGAGGGGAAATAATTTGGTTACAACATTCTAGCCCCCAAAACCATCCAGAATCTTTGTTTTTTCAAAACGCTCCATTCATGGAAGGCTAATGCGGTGCAGGGAGGAGGGCAGACAGCACCTGGATATATGTCTTAGGGCCTTAAGGAAATAAAATGAAGAGCTAGTGAAAGGTGTGGCTTAGTTATTTGAGAAGCGAGAGTGTCTTTCTACACAGCGGTGTCTGACTTATGTAACAGCGCCTAGAGAGAGACCCCTTCTGGGATCACTCAGATATTTACTAAAACAATCTACCCGCTCTATATGAGGGCTCAGAGAAAAGACCCTGGCATGTTAAAAGGAATTAAACATAGTAGAGCTCCTGAGATCATCGTTCTCTTTTGATTAACCTTAAGCTTTTTATCAGGGTTTCAGATATGAATCACTTGCATTATGACAAACCCATATTCAGTGCTTCCATAGAATTGTATGGCCATTATCACAGACAATTACATTGCTCCTTATGTGTCTGATATGATCGACCTGAGTGATCCTCTGAGTCTCTTTCCATACACATTTCTTCTTGAAGACATAAAGTTCAACCTTCACAGTGTCCTACTTCATATATTCATTATTCCTTGACCTAATACTTGCATCCCACTCACCATACAAACAAGAGGGGAAATGCTTATTATTATATGTGACAACCCTGGTGTGTTGTAACCGTCATGGTTTTCTGGGTCAAGAGGAACCACTGAAGAAAGTCAGAGGATTAATAGATTGAAAAGGGGGTGCTCATCATCAGGTAAACCAAATTAGAGCGCTGATCCGTCAGGACTACGCTCCGGTGAGGTTTAGAAGACAGGAAGCTGTAACCTGAACACTGACATCTTCCAAATGACTGAACTATAATTGGAAGCTCATTATCCCCGACCGTTAAAAGCGAAGACAGTAGATGGACAATCTCAGGAGCCCAAATACCTTTTTTTAAAGCCATTGTCTTTTGAGAGACAAGCGAGGCCCAAAGTTCTAGAATGCTTGCTCCCCCGACAATGAGACAAAAGCTGGACAGAGAGAGACCGAGAGACCGAGATAGACGGCGCGAGGGAGAACCAGAGAAAGAGAGCGAGATACAGAGACATGTCGTTCTCCTCCCAAACCAAAGTACCTGGGTAATGCTAGGGATAAACAGCACAGAAAGTACTTTCTGTTGCACATGAACAATTTGCTAATGTCAAAATAGCCATGTTGACAATATCAGAGTGTCAACCAAGCTAGCATCTGTTTTATTTGCCCTACAGAATATCTAAATATACAGAAAGAAACAATTAAATATCTTTATTATGCAAATAAGGACAGTGCAGATGTTGAAAGTTTGGCAACACCATCAATCGATTTAGTTATGTTGCAAACAAAAGGAGAATAGAATGTCCTTGGTAATTTGCGCTGTGGCTCAAGTATCTTTAGACAATGTTCTCACAATTAACAGAAATGTCAATGAAATGCAGTCAATTGCATCAAAAAAATAGCCTAATGATTTGTTCAAATCTTTATTCAAACAAAGTGAAGTTCTAGCCATCTGAGGTTTTTCCTCTGAATCTTGTGTTTGTTTGCTCACTAAGGGGATAAAGCTTAAAACCTCTGGCTACAAACACAATGCATTTTCCAGGGCCTTAACTAGGCACAATTAATCCTCAAATTGTTTGACTGAATCAAGTGTATATGCGCTCCTACTTAGAATGGACAAAGTGATGTCCATGCTTGTAGAGCTATGAGAATTAGAATGGAATAGTAGGCCTACTACAGGCATTAGTAGTCATTTGTCATTTAAGGCAGAGACAGCTCCACTCATACCCGTTTTTTAATGGAATTAAATGGATCAGATGTATCTAACTGGGAATCAGCCATACTACTATATTTATAGATACTATCTAAACATGACCTATATTCCAACCATCCATCCACACATCGTATTTGTACATGAAGACTGAGACAGTCAAGAGCAGTTACGGTGCCTTCAGAAAGTATTCATACCCCTTGACTTATTCCGCACTTTGTTGTGTTACAGCCTGAATTCAAAATGTATATATTTTTTTTTTTATCTCACCCATTTACACACAATGCCCCATAACGACAAAGTGAAAACATGGTTTTAGACATTTTAGCAAATATATTGAAAATGAAAAACAGAAATATCTCATTTATATTTGTCATTCCACACCCCTGAGTCAATACATGTTAGAATCATCTTTGGCATTGATTACATCTGTGAGTCTTTCTGGGCAAGTCTTTAAGAGCTTTGCACACCTGGACTGTACAAAATGTGCACATTAATAAAATAAATTATTCTTCAAGCTCTGTCAAGTTGGTTGTTGATCATTGCTAGACAGCCATTTTCAAGTCTTGCCATAGATTTTTAAGCCGATTTAAGTCAAAACTGTAACAAGGCCACTCAGGATCATTCAATGTTGTCTTGGTAAGAAACTCCAGTGTATATTTGTCCTTGTATTTTAGGTTATTGTCCTGCTGAAAGGTGCATCTGTCTCCCAGTGTGTGTTGTAAAGCAGACTGAACCAAGTTTTCCCTAGGATTTTGCATTTGCTTAGCTCGATTTCATTTATGTTTATCATAGAAAACTCCCTAGTCCTTGCCGATGACAAGCATACCCATAACATGAGGCAGCCACCACCATCCTTGAAAATATGAATAGTGGTACTCAGTGATGTGTTGTGCTGGATTTGCCCCGAACATACCACTTTGTATTCAGTTTCTTTACCAAATTTTTTGTAGTCATTCAAAAATCATATTAAACACTATTATTGAGTCCATGCAACGTATTATGTGACTTGTTAAGCACAATTTTACTCCTGAACTTGTTTAGACAGCTTTAATTTATAAATTTTTACATTTCAAAAAATATAATTGCACATTATGGGGTATTGTGTGTAGGCCAGTGACACAAAATCTAAATGTAATCCATTTTTAATTCAGGCTGTAACACAACAAAATGTGGAAAAAGTCAAGGGGTGTGAATAATTTCTGAAGCCACTGTAAACTGAAAATTCACTCTCTGGATATTGGTCTCAGCACTGACTACATCAGAGGTAGCGATGCGAATCCGATAGGTAATGGAAAGAGACTAAAAATAGCCCCAATCCATTTGAGGAAAACCAAGAATGCCTACTGTCAGCAGCGGAAATCAATATGGTCGAGCCAAGGAGCAGCCACAAGAATAATAAAGATCACTCCTTTTCTCCTTTCTCCCCCTCCCTCGCTCCCTCGTTCCCTCGCTCCCCCGTTCTCTCGCTTCCCGCACTCATCTCTCTGACTCCCACACCTCATTACAAGATGTTGTAACATCAATCTTCCCTTCTTTAATGTCCTTCTAATGTAGCTGTCCTCCGACCGACCGACCTACCGTCTGCACATTATCAAGACCCTTCAGAACATTTCTCTCTCGTCTCCAGTAGGGTTCTCATGTTAACATCAAGTCTTCATATATTTACAGAGGGTTCCATAATTATTGACACCCTTGATAAAGATGAGCAAAAAAAACACCAAACCCACCACTGGTGTGTGTGGCCAAAGACCTTTATTTTCATGTCATCCAACAAATGTAAACCCCTGGAGTTGGCTAAACAGCATTGGCACTTGGATTGGAAATGTCAGATGACATGAATATAGAGCTTTTTGGCCACGCACACCAGTGGTGGGTTTGGCGTTGAAATGAGAATGCATGAGCAGAAAATAACCCCATACCTAATACCTACTGTAAAATATGGTGGTGGATCTTTGATGTTGTGGGGCTATTTTGCTTCCACTGGTCCTGGGGTTTGAAATGAAGAGGGCAGTCCATAAGTGCAGACAAAGGATATCTAGGATCTGGAAGGATTCTGTATGGAGGAATGGTCTAAAATCCCCCCCCCCCCCCCATATAGGTACCAGTGGAGGCTGGTGGGAAGAGCTATAGGAGGAAGGGCTCATTGTAATGGCTGGAATGGATTTAATGGAACGAAGTAAAAAATGTGTTTGATACTTTTCCATGTATTCCATTCCAGCCATTACAATGAGCCCACCCTCCTATGGCTCCTTCCACCAGCCTCATCTGGTAGGTACACAGTGTTCTGATTGACTGATTGAATGCTCTCTGAGGAGCTCAACCTTTTCCTTCCTACTCTCTTTCGCTTTCTGTTTTTCTCTCTCACTCTCTCTATTTCCCTTTTTGTTTCTCTCTCATTCCCTTTGTCCTTTCCCTTTTTGTTCTGTTTTATTCACCATCTCTCTCTCACATCTCATTGTTTCTGTGTCCTATGTGTTCTATTTCCTCTCCCCTCCCCCTCCAATTCTCCCTTTCTCGCTCCACTTTCTCCCTTTCTCTTTCCCTCCTCTCTCTCCCTCCACTTTCTCTCTCTACCTCCCTCTCCATCTCTCCCTCATGTGTTGACTGAGGCAGGGGCTGTGGCTGAGACAGAGATGTTGCATCCTAGGGAGTGATGTTACGAAACACTGCAGCACGTCGTCATTCATGCCGCTATCCATCATCAGCGCTCCGCAACTTATTACACAAACACGCGCGCACTCAGGCACACACACAGACACACACAAACAACACGCACAAACGCCTCATTCAGATGTCACACTCAACCGAGCTAAATGAGAAATTGTTATTTTCCAACACTCAGTATGCACCTCTCAGGCATAGTCTGTTATGCATTGCTCGAATGGTACCCTGCATGTTGCTACACCTATCTAATGCTTTGACTATATTATTTGATACTTGGAGTATGTTTGAACAATCCCTTACATGCATACATACTCTTCATCTAGACAGTAATCTAGCACTTCTATGAACAGGAACAGTAATTCATGAGGGTAAAAGTGGTTTTGAAATATGATACACCTATCTTCCGAAACAAACAGATAATTAAACCAAGATATTGCAGTGTTGTCATGAAAACTTGAGGATGAATAGGAAAAAAACCAAGTGGCTTTTTCAGTGCCAAACTACCAGAGGTCAATGTTGTCTGTTGAGGAAAATAAAGACAAGCTACTCTACTGATGCTAGAAACAAAAGGTCCTCATATACGGTGCATTCGGAAAGTATTCAGACCCCTTGACTTTTTCCACATTTTGTTACGTTAAAGCCTTATTCTAAAATGGATTAAATAAATACAAATCCCCATCAATGTACACACAATATCCCCAAAATGACAAAGCGAAAACAGGTTTTTAGAAATTTTGCAAATTTATAAAATAAACAACAACATAAAAACCTTATTTACATACGTATTCAGACCCTTTGCTATGAGACTCGAAATTGAGCTCAGGTGCATCCTGTTTCCATTGATCATCCTTGTGATGTTTCTACAACTTGATTGGAGTCCACCTGTGGTAAATTCAATTGATTGGACATGATTTGGACAGGCACACACCTGTCTATATAAGGTCCCACAGTTGACAGTGCATGTCAGCGCAAAAGCCAAGCCATGAGGTCGAAGGAATTGTCCGTAGACCTCCGAGACAGGATTGTGTCGAGGCACAGATCTGGGGAACGGTACCAACAAATGTCTGCAGCATTGAAGGTCCCCAAGAACACGGTGGTCTCCATCTTTCTTAAATGGAAGAAGTTTGGACCCACCAAGACATTTCCTAGAGATGGCCGACCGGCCAAACTGAGCAATTGGGGGAGAAGGGACTTGGTCAGGAAGGTGATCAAGAAGGCCTTCCAGAAGGACAACCGTCTCTGCAGCACTCCACCAATCAGGCCTTTGTGGTAGAGTGGCCAGACGGAAGCCACTTCTCAGTAAAACACACATGACAGCACGCTTAGAGTTTGCCAAAAGGCACTTAAATGACTCTCGGACCATGAGAAACAAGATTCTCTGGTCTGATGAAACCAAGATTGAACTCGTTGGCCTGAATGCCAAGCGTCACGTCTGGAGGAAACCTGGCACCATCCCTACGGTGAAGCATGGTGGTGGCAGCATCATGCTGTGGGGATGTTTTTCAGAGGCAGGGAATGGGAGACTAGTCAGGATCGAGGGAAAGATGAACGGAGCAAAGTACAGAGAGATCCTTGATGAAAACCTGCTCCAGCGCGCTCAGGACCTCAGACTGATGTGATGGTTCACCTTCCAACAGGACAACGACCCTTAGGACACAGCCAAGAAAACGCAGGAGTGGCTTCAGGACAAGTCTCTGAATGTTCTTCAGTGGCCCAGCCAGAGCCCGGACTTGAACCCGATCGAACATCTCTGGAGAGACCTGAAAATACCTGTGCAGCGACGCTCCCCATCAAACCTGACAAAGCTTGAGAGGATGCCCCTTTCACATGGTAGTAAATATGAATATTTCTGCCCTTTTCATCTCAAAGTCTATTCTGTTCATCAGAGAAATAGAGGGAAAACAAGGGGAGAAAATAGAAAGTCATTTTAAATACACGGCCCTAGGAGAGCATGTTGACCAATGACCATTAACCAGCTTCATGCCAATGTCCAATGTCATAATGCAAACTAACTAGAAATAACCAGTCACCAGTCTTGGTAAGCATCACTTCTCCAGTTTACCCTGGGCAACCCATTATCCAAATTCACTTTTGTTAAATGTTTATTAGTTGGCTTTTGGAAATGTTTTGATGGCAACCTGAAGTCAGCTGAGAAGTTGGAAAGAGTAGATACTCACACATGCACGTAAGCATGCACACACACACACACACACACACACACACACACACACACACACACAATTCCATACAAAAGCACATACAAAACACACACACAAAAGCACACACACACAAAATCAATCACACATGCAGTCACGCATGTACACATTAGTCAGCCATACTAAGCTGTACTGATCCTTCTGCATTGATGCAAGGGTGCTTCAGGATACATAACCATGAGACAATACATGCTATTTCAGTCATCCTTGTACTGTTCTGACGCATGTTGCCAAAAATAGGAATCCAATAACCTTGATGGTCAATCTGTACAGATGCACAACACACACACACACAAAAACCTTTATGAATCAGTTTTTATTGATGGAATGGGCGAATTCTTGTCTGTTGCAACTGTCGTCCTGTCAATGAATTATCACAACCATCAGACAGAGGCAGGATGCTGCAATGTGAATGGTATGCACTCTGGGCCATAGATACAGGGTGAGTGTCAATCATCAATCACTGTCCCATGTTGATTTGTTTTTGCCAAACACCAGTATGACATTTTTGTTTTTTAAAGCAATGATCACTATTATTTGTGGGTGTCAGTCTTATCCATCCAGCTGCTCCATCTCTCATTCCATCTCTCCATACAATTCCTCTTTACACCCAGTTATGAAATAGCCTGACTCATGACTTCCATTCCATACAAACACACATCCATCCATCCCTCCCCTATCCATGCCCCAAGCAGGCCTGCTCCCTATCAGTGAGGTATGTCATCCACACTAGCTTCCCAAAGACTAGTACGGGGGTTTCCTTTAACTGCGGCTATTTCCAGTCCCGAGGGGCTTTGCTTGATCCCCAAGCCTGCATACACAACCCAGATGTAGGCTGGACCAGGGGCTGGCCCAGACCTAGGCACCAGCCCCGGTCCCTAGCCCAAGCATGTGGCTTTGTGGTGGGATAGTGATGGTATGGTATGAAGGGTATGAAGCCATGGGGGCTGGTGCTATTCCAGGCCTCTCATTAGGTCATTTGGTGTCATTAGCAGTCATAAGGCTTAATGGAGGGATAATGGGGATCAGACCTCAGTACTAACTGATTTGAGGTTTGTTTAGTTTTTTTCCCCTAATGGAAAGGTTACGATTTGGAAAGGATAAGCTGATCCAAGATCTGTGCCTACAGGACAACGTCAAGATGGCCTGAGATCTACTGTAATGAGAAGAGTGCCCTTTCATTGTAATCTATCTAAATCTCCTGTTAGAACAAAACAACCAATGACATCTCAGAGAGTTATGAAAACCCATTAAAGGCTTTGACAAAACACTGGCCCGAGATAATTTCCCCCCTGAAAAAAAGTTAGGAAACAATCCAAGATAATGATTCCACTTGGTGCTTCCTATTAAGTCTTCTAAGAAGGGGGTCAGGAACACAACAGTTTAAGAATAGAGGAGGGAGGGGGGAATACCCATTTGAATAGAAAAGTTCATAATAATCGCTAGAGCCTTGTGGACCCTGAAATTGACAGGAAATCCAACGTCTGGCCATTAGAATAGCCAAGGCTGGATGTGGAGTGTGACACAAATGGGGCTTTTACAGGTTTTTAATAGTTGGACTAGGGCTATTGCGGTGACCATATTACCGCCTCACCGGCAGTCATGAGTCATGACCTCAGTAAAATGCTATGTGAACGTTGAGTCATGGTAATCTCATGTTATGCACTCTGGACATGCTTTGGTAGTACCCAATTTGCTATCGACCATCAGGTCCTAATGGCCTGGTACTTAGGGCTCTATTGTCCATCTAACTACTCTGACATCAATGCAAATACAATCATCAAAACAGTATCATGCTTTTAAAATGGACTGCTTTACATTTCTAAGGTGATGATTAATTCAAAGCTGCATATGTATATTAGAGCTTATGCATATGCATAGGCTTATTAGCCCAAGCCTGAATAAAATAAAAAAAACCTGAATTAAAATTATGATTGTGCCATTATGCAATACATAGCCTAGAGCATATTACGCATGGCAGAAAAACAGAAAACAAAACTGATTTAAAATGTCTCTGGTACATAATTGGTCTAGCCTATACTCCAAATTTAAATACATTTGAGAAATCGACTTTGAGTGTGGACTGTATTATTATGCATACTGGATGGACCTTATGCTCCAAAATTTCTATCCACGAGTCTGGGAGAGAGCTTATAGACCGCCCTAGGTGATGCAGTTGGTTCATTGACTGTGCAGGGCGATTTTGAATAGCCTAGTAATAGGGAATTTTTTTGAAATGGGTGACACATTACCTTTATACAGAATATCTCACCACCATGCATTTCAATCTCCTCCTCTCTCTCCTTTATGCCTTTCTCAAGCACGCAGAGGGGCTGTCAACAGTTTAGTGAAATATGTTTAGTTGCGAAAACATGTTACTATTGATGTTCCCAAACAGATTTCACTTGCTTTCCCAAATTAAGAACTGGGTAGCTGCAGGAACTGGGCTGGAGAGCCCATGGCATACAGAGTTTGGATGAAATATCACCTGTCTCGCAGCAAGAGCAAGCTCCTCAAACAGTGGTTGATGCATGGAGTGAAATAAGTGTTCTTATATTTATTTCTTAGCTGCTCATATTAAGCACATGCTCCTCTATAAAACCGAATTAGCCTACCAGGCAGTATTGAAAAACTGACTGGCGGGAAAGCACGTGGCCTCCATTTGCTATTCGAGCGCATACAGATGACATTACTTTATGCACTCGCCTAATTTCAGTTTATGTGACAAAACAAGCAAGTACGCCTATAGTGTAGATAATAATTGTACCATCTAAACTGCTGTGACATATCTTTTCCATAACCTAAAATATTGTATTTTCAGCTGTTTGAATCTGGTGTACAAAACCGAAAGTAAAAGATGCAAAAACATAACTTAAAATACTTATCAGTCTATTGACGTACCCTTGCATCAATCTAAGTAACATAATACAAAAAATCCCCATCAAAATCCGTCAGTTTAAGCTAGAGATATCTTCTTTTTTTTTCATGGGCTGCATCTCAATCAACCACATCCACCTATGTCGGCCTTCCGCATCGGCATGAAGAGCTCATGGTTTACCTCTCTCCTTCCCTCCCCTGAGTTTATCCCTCACTCAGTAGCCCAGTCTAAATGTTTTCCATTAGGGCTCCAGTCACAGGGCCTGCAGCTCACCCAACTACCCTGGGACTGATATATAATGCCCTCCTCATGTCTTCCCGTTAGCTTTATTGGGGAATTGAGTTTGAGTATTAGACATGTGGGTCATCCTCTTCTGGCTGGACTGAATCCATGAGGGTCTGGGGAGGCAAAAAAAGAAGTCATACTCCCTCTAACTTACCAATTTACCATGTTTCCTCTCTCTCTCTCATCTCTGAGGTCTTTCCTCTGCACTCATGATCTATTTCAATTCTCTCTTCTCTTGCCCTCCTCTTTTAATCTCATTTCTCTATTTTCCCCTTCTCTTCTTCCTTTTTCTCCATCCTGTAGTTCTGTCTTCTCTCTCCTCCATCTCATCTCTTTCACTTCTCCCTTCCTCTTCCTTATCCTGTCCATTGTTGCTCTCTTCTCTCCCCTGGTGAATATAGCCATCCTTGGCTCCCTGGGCTGAGTTTCTCCATCCTATTGTTATTGTATTGCTAGATATTCCTGCATTGTTGGAGTTACAAACACAAGCATTTTGCTGCACCTGCGATAACATCTACAAAACTGTGTACGCGACCAATAAGCGTTGATTTGGTCATAGATCTGTTTGTGCTTTCTTGCCAACTCCTATGGCGTAATAATGACCATATGAGTTGGCAGGACAGAACAAACAGACCTGGGACCATCGACCAACACCAGGCCAAAGCAATGAGAGGCCACACAGCCAAGCCAGTGACTATTTAAAAGTCAGGAAAATACCAATATTTTATGAATGTCGAATTTTAGTCTTTACTGAGAATTTGTTAAAGGACTCACATATTCGATCGTTTTAAAAGTTATTTGCCCAGAAATGATCAAAGCTAGTAAAAAGTGCATATATAAAATGACTATCGAAGCAGTGACACATTCCAGGAATATCCTGGACCCCAGGATGGAATTTTATTGACGTCATATTTTGAGCTTCTCACTAGCTGGCACGTTCTCACTGTAATTCTTTTTACATAAATGGCTGAAGCTAAATCCTCAAAAAACGACACTCTTGGAAAATAAAATAGAATATGCTTTGCATATGAATTTTTGGTAACACTTTACTTGACACCCAGCGTCATAACACGTTATGACACGGTCATAACTATGTCATAATATGGTCATAACACTGTCATGACACATATATTTACACCTGGTGACATATATTTTGTTATTTTATGGCTGGTTATGACACCTACATAAGAGTGTCAAAACCCACATTTATTCAATTGTATTTTTTCCCTGGCAAGAAGTTTCCTTTCGTTTGAAAGTTTGTTTCTTAAGTCCTTTGTTGTTGTATTCTTTACAGTCATGTTTTTTTCCCATCAAATTCTAAATAACCTGTAGAAAATACACTTTATGACACTGTCAAAAAGCATTATGACCATTCTGTGTCACTTTAAATGGACAAAGAAAGTACACATTATGACACTGTCAAGAAGCATTATGACCATCAGAATCATATAAACCAGATAGGCTTATCACGTACACGCCCTTATGTCAGTCATCAGTCAAAAATAGGGTTTCTTGTCCTGCTCCTGAAATCTGCTCCTGCATTAATCCCAGATATCAGCAAAAGAGCATTGGGGTAGCTGCATGTCTGACATCAATGTGTGCGCAATTACAATGATAATTTAATATGGTCAATTTCAGAAAATGTTATATAACATAACATACTGTTGACAAGTAAGCTATGGTGGAATGGAATGTTTTGCCTTCTGTGGTAGGTTTTGTGGGTTTTGACACTCTAATGTAGGTTTCATAACCAGCCATAAAATAACACAATATACACCACCAGTCAAAGGTTTGGACACACCTACTCATTCAAGGGTTTTTCTTTATTTTTTAAATGTTTTGCATTGTAGAATAGTAGTGAAGACATCAAAACTATGAAATAACAGATATGGAATCATGTAGTAACCAAAAAAGTGTTAAACAAATCAACATATATTTTATATTTGAGATTTTTCAAATAGCCACCCTTTGCCTTGATGACAGCTTTGCACACTCTTGGCATTCTCTCAACCAGCTTCATGAGGTAGGGGGGAGGGTATACAAAAGATAGCCCTATTTGGTAAAAGACCAAGTCCATATTATGGCAAGAACAGCTCAAATAAGCAAAGAGAAATGACAGAGCATTATTACTTTAAGACCTGAAGGTCAGTCAATATGGAAAATGTCAAGAACTTTGAAAGTTTCTTCAAGTGCAGTCGCAAAAACCATCAAACGCTTTGATGAAACTGGCTCTCATGAGGACCGCCACAGGAATGGAAGACCCAGAGTTACCTCTACTGCAGAGGATAAGTTCATTAGAGTTACCAGCCTCATAAATTGCATCCCAAATAAATGCTTAACAGAGTTCAAGTAGCAGACACGTCTCAACATCAACTGTTCAGTGGGTACTGTGTGAATCAGGCCTTCGTGGTCGAAATGCTGCAAAGAAACCACTACAAAAGGACACCAATGAGAAGAAGAGACCTGTTTGGGCCAAGAAACACGAGCAATGGACAGATTTTTGGTTCCAACCGCTGTTTCTTTGTGAGACGCGGTGTGGGTGAACGGATGATCTCCGCATGTGTAGTTCCCACCGTAAAGCATGGAGGATGAGGTGTTATGGTGTGGGGGTGCTTTGTTGGTGACACTGTCTGTGATTTATTTAGAATTAAAGGCACACTTAATCAGCATGGCTACCACAGCATTCTGCAGCGACACGCCATCCCATCTGGTTTGGGCTTACTGGGACTATCATTTGTTTTTCAACAGGACAATGACCCAACACACCTCCAGGCTGTGTAAAGGCTATTTTACTAAGACGGAGAGTGATGGAGTGCTCCATCAGATGACCTTGCCTCCACAATCCCCCGACCTCAACCCAATTGAGATGGTTTGGGATGAGTCGGAACGCAGAGTGAAGGAAAGGCAGCCAACAAGTGCTCAGCATATGTGGGAACTCCTTCACGACTGTTGGAAAAGCAGGTGAAGCTGGTTGAGAGAATGCCAAGAGTGTGCAAAGCTGTCATCAAGGCAAAGGGTGGCTATTTGAAGAATCTCAAATATAAAATATATTTTGATTTGTTTAACAATTTTTTCTTTACTAAATGATTCCATATGTGTTATTTCATATTTTTGATGTCTTCACTATTATTCTACAATGTAAAAAATAGTAAAAATAAAGAAAAACCCTTGAATGAGTAGGTGTCTCCAAACTTTTGACTGGTAGTGTATATATAGTCTAGCCTTAGGGGGGAGAGTAACTGGATATATTTGTTGGCTCTTGGTCCAATCTAGCGTCTGGACAACAGAGAAAGTACATGATTATTGGGCTATGTTCAAGTCTTTTATGTTTGTGCCAAACATGACAAAACAAATGAATGGCACCTTTCAATAATGAGACACCTGGTACATACAGTTCAATATCAAAGAAGCTCATTTATTAAACACACACATAACACGTACAATTAAACATGCACCCTACAACAAATAAAAAACACAAATAAAGTTGCTAGCATGGGGGTTTCACCTAAAATTATTAGGTGCGTCAAATGACCAAAACATGACATTCTTAGAACTTGACGCCAGATATTCAGAGTGACTCAACATATTTAGCTGTGTGTGATTAAATTGATGATAACAAAATATGATATGATAAAGAGACCATGTGCCTTTTTGAAGAAGAAGAAATAGATAACTTTAGAACATGGCTGCTCACAAGACGATCATGCAAAAAGCTTGGGGTGCCCTTGTTTGTGAGGCATTGGAGAACCTCCCTGATTTTTGTGGTAGAATCTGTGTTTAAAATTCACTGCTCGACTGACGGACATTACAGATAATTGTATGTGTGGGGTACTGAGATGAGGTGGTCATTCAAAAATCATGTTAAACACTATTATTGTACACAGAGTGAGTCCATGCAACTTATTATGTGACTTGTTTAGCACATTTTAACTCCTGAACTTGTTTAGGCTTGCCATAGCAAAAGGGTTGAATACAAAACATTTGACATTATGGGGTATTGTGTGTAGGCCAGTTATATATATATATATATATATATATATATATATATATAAACATGCAGTGGGAAAAAAAAGTATTTAGTCAGCCACCAATTGTGCAAGTTCTCCCACTTAAAAAGATGAGAGAGGCCTGTAATTTTCATCATAGGTACACGTCAACTATGACAGACAAATTGAGATTTTTTTTCTCCAGAAAATCACATTGTAGGATTTTTATTGAATTTATTTGCAAATTATGGTGGAAAATAAGTATTTGGTCACCTACAAACAAGCAAGATTTCTGGCTCTCACAGACCTGTAACTTCTTCTTTAAGAGGCTCCTCTGTCCTCCACTCGTTACCTGTATTAATGGCACCTGTTTGAACTTGTT
Source organism: Coregonus lavaretus (assembly GCF_964263955.1). Taxonomy (NCBI): domain Eukaryota; kingdom Metazoa; phylum Chordata; class Actinopteri; order Salmoniformes; family Salmonidae; genus Coregonus; species Coregonus lavaretus. The sequence continues at coordinate 24,376,594 of NC_140011.1, read as the reverse complement.
ATCAGTATAAAAGACACCTGTCCACAACCTCAAACCGTCACACTCCAAACTCCACTATGGCCAAGACCAAAGAGCTGTCAAAGGACACCAGAAACAAAATTGTAGACCTGCACCAGGCTGGGAAGACTGAATCTGCAATAGGTAAGCAGCTTGGTTTGAAGAAATCAACTGTGGGAGCAAATATTAGGAAATGGAAGACATACAAGACCACTGATAATCTCCCTCGATCTGGGGCTCCACGCAAGATCTCACCCCGTGGGGTCAAAATGATCACAAGAACGGTGAGCAAAAATCCCAGAACCACACGGGGGGACCTAGTGAATGACCTGCAGAGAGCTAGGACCAAAGTAACAAAGCCTACCATCAGTAACACACTACGCCGCCAGGGACTCAAATCCTGCAGTGCCAGACATGTCCCCCTGCTTAAGCCAGTACATGTCCAGGCCCGTCTGAAGTTTGCTAGAGTGCATTTGGATGATCCAGAAGAGGATTGGGAGAATGTCATATGGTCAGATGAAACCAAAATAGAACTTTTTGGTAAAAACTCAACTCGTCGTGTTTGGAGGACAAAGAATGCTGAGAGACATCCAAAGAACACCATACCTACAGTGAAGCATGGGGGTGGAAACATCATGCTTTGGGGCTGTTTTTCTGCAAAGGGCCCAGGACGACTGATCCGTGTAAAGGAAAGAATGAATGGGGCCATGTATTGTGAGATTTTGAGTGAAAACCTCCTTCCATCAGCAAAGGCATTGAAGATGAAACGTGGCTGGGTCTTTCAGCATGACAATGATCCCAAACACACCACCCGGGCAATGAAGGAGTGGCTTCGTAAGAAGCATTTCAAGGTCCTGGAGTGGCCTAGCCAGTCTCCAGATCTCAACCCCATAGAACATCTTTGGAGGGAGTTGAAAGTCTGTGTTGCCCAGCGACAGCCCCAAAACATCACTGCTCTAGAGGAGATCTGCATGGAGGAATGGGCCAAAATACCAGCAACAGTGTGTGAAAACCTTGTGAAGACTTACAGAAAACGTTTGACCTGTGTCATTGCCAACAAAGGGTATATAACAAAGTATTGAGACATTTTGTTATTGACCAAATACTTATTTTCCACCATAATTTGCAAATAAATTTAATAAAAATCCTACAATGTGATTTTCTGGATTTTTTTTCTTCTCATTTTGTCTGTCATAGTTGACGTGTACCTATGATGAAAATTACAGGCCTCTCTCATCTTTTTAAGTGGGAGAACTTGCACAATTGGTGGCTGACTAAATCATTTTTTCCCCCACTGTATATATATAGATCGATATATATATATATTCTTTAAAAATATATATTTTAAATTCAGGCTGTAAAACAACAAAATGTGGAAAAAGTCAAGGGGTGAGAATACTTTCTGAAGGCACTGTATATTTATTGATACTGAGTAAGTTACATGTCTCTTGAAACATCAGTGATAATGAAGTTACATTAAACTTTCCGGTTCACCACGTAAACCACTCAATGCTGACTATATTTAATTGTGGTTCAAGATTAACCCTATTGGTAGATGGGTAAAAATAAAATAAGCAGACATTAAAATCCTTTTGAGCATGGTGAAGTTATTACACTTTGGATGGTGTATCAACACACCCAGTCACTACAAAGATACAAGTGTCCTTCCGAACTCAGTTGCCGGAGAGGAAGGAAACCGCTCAGGGATTTCACCATGAGGCCAATTGGACTTTAAAACATATACAGAGTGAGGATTGAGTGAAAAGAATAAGCCTTCACAGAATATAAATATTCCAAAATGTGCATCATGTTTGCATTAAGGCACTAAAGTAAAACTTTAAAAAATGTGGTAAAGAAAATAACTTTATGTCCTGAATGCAAAGCATTATGTTTGGGGCAAATCCATCACATCACTGAGTACCTTTCGTCATGTTTTCAAACATGGTGGTGGCTGCATCATGTTATGGGTATGCTTGTCATCAGCAAGGAATATAGCTAAGCACAGGCAAATTCCTAGAGGAAAACCTGGTTCAGTCTCCTTTCCAACAAACACTGGGAGACAAATTCACCATTCAGCAGGACAATAACCTAAATCACAAGGCCAAATATACACTGGAGTTGCTTACCAAGACGACATTGAATGTTCCTGAGGGGCCTAGTTACAGTTTTGAATTAAATTGGCTTGGAAATCTATGGCAAGACTTGAAAATGGCTGTGTAGCAATGATCAACAACCAACTTGACATGCAAATTTTGTACAATCCAGGTGTGCAAAGCTTTTAGAGACTTACCCAGAAAAAGTCACAGCTGTAATCGCTGCCAAAGGTGATTCTAACATGTATTGACTCAGGGCTTTGAATATTTATGTAAATGTATTTAATTTTCAATAAATGTGCAAAAATGTCTAGAAACATGTTTTCACTTTGTCATTATGGGGTATTGTGTGTAGATAGGTGAGAAAACATGTTTATTTAATCAAATTTGAATTCAGGCTGTATCGCAACAAAATGTTGAATAAGTCAAGGGGTATGATTAATTTCTGAAAGCACTGTAGATTGCATAATAAGTCTACCATCTCCTGCCTGGTCCCCACGTCAAGCCCAGCAGCCCCTTAAGTGTTAATAGCCCAGCAAAAACAATATGGCGATAGCTAGAGCACTTGCGATATTTATGTAGCTGGTTATGTACACAGACTGACGTAGTAGGATCACAAGCAACAAGCCCTGAGAAGAGGGATGGGAGAGGAGGGAGAGAGGAGTAGAGGAGGGTCCGTATGGCTAGGTGTGGGGGAAGCTGGCAGTGGGGCAGGTCTCCTGAGGCATCTATGGGCTGGTCAGGAATGTGAAGTTAATAGACCCTGAGGAATGTGGACACGGAGGGAGGGGGGTGAACAGGTTTCTGTCTGACCTGGAGACCGAAAGGCCTCTTGGGGTTAGTGCCTTGGTGTTGGCCAAGACACGGGTCAGGGCTGACTTCATCTTGGGTCAGGCTGGTTAGGCTTCGTTGAGGGTCCAGAGATCAGAAATCACCACTGACAGCTCAACATAGTGCTGTGGCGAAGAGGCAAGAGAAAGTTGCATACATAATGCTATGTTCAGACAATAAAGCAAAGAAAGAGAGAGGAAAAATGTATACAAAATATATTCGGTAACACTTACACTCTTTTAACTAGCATCATTCAAGTCATTAACCCATAAGGGGGGTATGATATATGTACGTCTGTAACTTTCTCACGCATCATTATTTACGATTCATTCAGGATTATACGTAATCATGGTAGCATCCACATTCATGTAGAAGTGTTTAGAAACATATTATATTCTGATTTACAATAGAAGTAACTCCAAAATTACACAATGCTGTCATTTCGAAACGGTTCACCTGATATGGATAAAAATACCCTCAAATTAAAGCGGACAGTCTGCACTTTAACCTCACAGTCATTGTTTGACTTAAAATCCAAACTTTTGAAGTATATAGCCCCCCCACAAAAAATGCTTTATTGTCCCAATAATTACGGATGGCACTGTATTTCCACGCTGTGGTTGGAATACTACTATGAAATTGTGAATATGATAATGCCCTTTTAGTGTAAGTGCTGTTTGAAAAGACCGCCTGAAACTTCAGCCTGTTTTGGTGGGATGGAGTTTTGGCCTGCGGTAAATTAGTTAATAGACCAATAAGAAAGAGAGTTTAGAATCTCTCTTCCAATAACAGCTAGTTTCCAGTGTTACCCTCCCCACTCCCAGACAGTCCTAGCAAAACTTTGGCTTGAGAAATTGCTCTTTGCTAAGATTTTTTTTTTTTTTTGACCATTTCAATTTAAAACAATCACAGTAAGGTACTTTGTTACTAAGAAATGTGAGATCCTGTGTAACTCAGTTGGTAGAGCATGGCGTGCAATTGGCATGCTGACTGCAGGAATGTCCACCAGAGCTGTTGCCAGAGAATTTAATGTTAATTTCTCTACCATAAGCCGCCTCCAACGTTGTTTTAGAGAATTTGGTTGTATGTCCAACCGGCCTCACAACCGCAGACCACGTGTAACCACGCCAGCCCTCCACATCCGGCTTCTTCACCTGCAGGATCGTCTGAGACCAGCCACCCGGACAACTGGTGAAACTGTTGGTTTTCACAACCAAATAATTTCTGCACAAACTGTCAGAAACCGTCTCAGGGTCTTGGCCTGACTGCAGTTCGGTGTCATAACCGACTTCAGTCGGCAAATGCTCACCTTCGATGGCCACTGGCATGCTGGAGAAGTGTGCTCTTCACGGATGAATCCCGGTTTCAACTGTACCGGGCAGATGGCAGATGGCAGATGGTGTTATGTTGGCGAGCGGTTTGCTGATGTAAACTTTGTGAACAGAGTGCCCTAAGGTGTCATTGGGGTTATGGTATGGCAGGCATAAGCTACGGACAATGAACACAATTGCATTTTATCGATGGCAATTTCAATGCACAGAGATACCGTAACGAGATCCTGAGGCCCATTGCCGTGCCATTCAACCAGCGCCATCACCTCATGTTTCAGCATGCTAATGCACTGCACCATATCGCAAGGATCTGTACACAATTCCTAGACGCTAAAAATGTCCCAGTTCTTTTATGGCCTGCATACTCACCAGACATGTCACCCAGTGAGCATGTTTGGGATGCTCACTTGAATCATTGTTTTTGTGTTTTAGGCTAAATTATACATTCTGTTAACATTTGAACCTAAAGTGATCTGTTTCAGATTTACATATTTTTTTCTTTCACGAAGTAGTTTGGATGTAGTTGTCACATTCGTTGAAGGACGGGTCAGACCAAGGCGCAGCGTGAAATGCGTACATGTTTATTTAACTGATAAACACACGACAAAACAACAAACCAACGAAACGTGAAGCCCTAAGGCTACACACAAAACAAGCCTACTCACGGAACAAGATCCCACAACCCATGAATGCCAATAGGCTGCCTAAGTATGCTCCCCAATCAGAGACAACGAACGACAGCTGCCTCTGATTGGGAAACACACCCGGCCAAACATAAAACTACAAACCTAGATCACAAACATAGAAAATACAACATAGATCATTCACACCCTGACTCAACATATAAGAGTCCCCTGAGTCAGGGCGTGACAATACCCCCCCCCCCCCCCCCAAAGACTCAGACCGCACAAACTTTACATGACAGGGTAGGGGCCGGGTGGGCATTCCGCCTCAGAGGTGGATCCGGCTCCGGGCGTGACGACCACATACTCTCCGCCTCCCGGTTGCGCCCCTGGTCTGGTCTGGACCTCAGCGCGCTGCTTCCCCTCTCCTTCCTCCCATGAAGTACCAAGCCCTGTCTGGACCCTGGTGTGGGAGACCCCGAACCTGGAGAGGGGCTGACGTCTGGGTCTGGACTGGAACCGCTGACCGGAGCTGGACCGGGCACCGGTGGAGCGGACTCGTCAGGCTCCGGACTGGAGCTGCTGACCGGAGCTGGACTGGGCACCGGTGGAACGAACTGCTCTGGCTCCGGAGTGTAGCCGCTGACCGGAGCTGGACCAGGCACCGGTGGAGCGGACTACTCAGGCTCCGGACTGGAGCCGCTGACCGGAGCTGGACTAGGCACCGGTGGAGTGGACTGCTCTGGCTCCGGAGTGGAGCCGCTGACCGGAGCTGGACTAGGCACCGGTGGAGTGGACTGCTCTGGCTCCGGAGTGGAGCCGCTGACCGGAGCTGGATCAGGCACCGGTGGAGCGGACTGCTCTGGCTCCGGAGTGGAGCAGCTGACCGGTGCCGAACCAGGCACTGGTGGAACGGGCACGGGCCGTGCCGGACTGGACACACACACCACTGGTCTGGTGCGAGGAGCAGGAACGGGCCGTACCGGACTGTGGAGGCGGACTGGAGGTCTGGAGCGGAGAGCTGACACAACCTGTCCTGGCTGGATGCCTACTTCTGCATAGTATGTGTGAGGCATTAGCACAGGATGCACTGGGCTGTGCACGCGCACTGGCGATACAGTATGTAGAACCGGCGCAGGATATGCAGGACCGAGGAGGCGTACTGGAGACCAGGAGCGTTGAGCCGGCAAACCCCATCCTGGCTGTATGCCCATCTTCGCACAGCACGTGCGTGGTGCTAGCACAAGACTGTGCCGGCGCACTGGCGATACAGTACGTAGCTCCGCATAACACGGAGCCTGCCCAGTCACACGCTTCCTCGCGTGAGTACGGGGAGTTGGCTCTGCTCTGAAACTAGGCTCCGCCAACCACCCCGTGTGCCCCCCCAAAATTGTTTTCTTGGGGCTGCTTCTCGGGCTTCCTCCTCGACCGGCGCCCTCCGTGTTGCCGTTGCTCCTCTCCTGCCTGGGCATCTACCTTCGCCCATGGTCCTTTCCCCGCAAATATCTCCTCCCACGACCACATCTTCCCCACCTGTGTCCAGGGTGTACGGTCCTACTGGGCACGCTGCTTGGTCCGTGTTTGGTGGGATATTCTGTCACGTGCGTTGAAGGACGGGTCAGACCAAGGCGCAGCGTGAAATGCGTACATGTTTATTTAACTGATAAACACACGACAAAACAACAAACCAACGAAACGTGAAGCCCTAAGGCTACACACAAAACAAGCCTACTCACGGAACAAGATCCCACAACCCATGAATGCCAATAGGCTGCCTAAGTATGCTCCCCAATCAGAGACAACGAGCAACAGCTGCCTCTGATTGGGAAACACACCCGGCCAAACATAAAACTACAAACCTAGATCACAAACATAGAAAATACAACATAGAACATTCACACCCTGACTCAACATATAAGAGTCCCCTGAGTCAGGGCGTGACAGTACTGATCTACTTTTTAAAGTAACTTTAGATAAGGTAACTGTAGTTTTCTTAAGGGTAGCTTTAGTGTAGCTGAACTTCTTCTAGTGTAATTGGTAGCTTGGTAAATTATATTTTCAGAGTAGCTTCCCCAACACGTTTACTGTATACAACTAGTTGTCTTGCATACGGGTCGGCGCGAGGAAACCACAGTGTTATGAGTCGACTGTCAGCGCCCAAGGGGGGATGGGAAATCAGTCAGGGCATGCACTGAGGGTGTGTTTTGGAAGAGTGCAGCTGTAGCCCAATTGTCTTTCATCACATTCAACCCCAGCCACCATCACAAGGACAAGGTGAACCACCAGAACACACTACGGCCCCCAAATTAAAGGCCATTAGATGCATTACAGTATGGCTATAATATACATTACAGTGATTTTCTGAGACGGTTTGGAAAGCCATGCATCCTGTTGTTTCATTAAGCTGTCATTGATAAGTTGACCAGTGCAGTTCAGAGATGAGACTTGATGACTGCAGTGTGGACCATAAGTGACTCCTTCAGCTCCCCGTAAGGTCTCCATTAGCAAGGCTAGTAAGTGACCATATGGATCTGGGGAAGGCCAAAGACCTGATCCACACACCTCCTGGAGTACTAATTATTCCTGCTAGGCTAGATTACTCCTTAAATTATTCATTTTAATCATTTTAATGGCTCTGTTTGGACACATGGTCACCCCCGCCGTACGACAGCTACTGAAGTTTAAGACTCGGTTGAATACTTAATTGATCGCAATTCAAACACACCGTCAGCCCCAACCAATCAAAAACCCTGACTATTGACCATGTTTGACTGAATGCTGGTCAATGGAACCTAATCATCCTATTCACTCATCCATTTTATTTCTTCTGTTTTGTCTGTTTGGAAGACTGAGCTTCGGGTGGTAAAAGGTTCAGTCCCTGTGATGACGCAAGTGGTCATGCTGTTTTCATCCCATTTCCATGGCCCTCATGCTTCCCTATCTCCCAGCAGACAGAGGAGGCCTGATGCCAGCAGCAGCCTGAAATAGATACAATGAGGGGTGGAGAGAGAAAGCGAAAGTGAGGGAAAGCGATTCTATCCATCTCAGAAAGCCTTGTGTTTTTGGCCACTACTGTAAATGGATTAGAAAATGCTTGCTGCCTAGTGCCCGGGTTCATCCAACACCTCCCTGCCTGGTCTGAAATAACTCACTCTGTGGCGTTTTTCCAAAAGCCTCTATGGCCATGTGAAGGACAAGGCAGCCATTTCGTAATCATCGAATGCCGGTGTCATTTTCTGATGTAATGACACATTTCCCTTACCTTAGGCCCCCACCGATTACATTGATTGATTCTGACTGTTTTGAATGAAGTGGCCAGGCCAGCTGGTCTAGGACTACTGCACTTTTATAATAGTCTAGCCTCATCACTACATACCCAATCATGGTGGATCTTTTTATGTCTACTTCCTTTTTATTTCCACGTTCACCCTGAAGTAATATTTCCTATTTTCTTTTAGTTTCAGTGAACCCATTTGGCCTTTTTTTCTAATGGTGTAACAATCGTCATCTTCCCTGGAGCAATCCATATCTCATGTCCTTTCCCACTGAAAAGGGTTCCAACAGTTAATAAGCTGTCTGCATCAGAGATTTTTCTGGAGGGAAGGGAAAATATGGATACGGGCCAACTCATGAAACTTGCATAAACAGTATTGCTTGATGTCTGGCTTAAAGACACATACAATCACCTCCAAAATTATTGGCACCCTTGATAAAGATGAGCAAAACAGACTATAAAATAAAAAATACATTTAAATATAATATAATAATAAATATAATATGCCATTTAGCAGACGCTTTTATCCAAAGCGACTTACAGTCATGCGTGCATATTTTTTTTGTGTATGGGTGGTCCCGGGGATCGAACCCACTACCTTGGCGTTACAAGCGCCGTGCTCTACCAGCTGAGCTACAGAGGACCACATTTACTGAGCTAGTGTTTATCTTAGGCTCAAATTAATGGGGCAATTATATTATTTTATACTGATACAATTGCTCTGAGAATGAGAATTTGTTTAGCAAGTAATAAAAAAGATAGGTGTCAAAATTATTGGCACCCTGGTTTTCAATACTCCGGCACCCTCCCTTTGCGGGGATAACAGCACTGAAAACAGCAGCCTTTTTCTAAAATGTTTTATGAGATTGGAGAACACATTGGATGGGATCTTAGGCCATTCCTCGATACAGAATCTTTCCATATCCTTGATATCTTTCGGTCTGCGCTTATGGACTGCCGTCGTCAGTTCAAGCCACAGGTTTTCAATAGGGTTCACGTCTGGAGACTTTGATTGAGTCTGTGATTTTGTTGTAGGCAGAGCCAGAGCGCAACGGAGTAGAGTTCTATTTGCATGAGTAGCCCACAAGCGGTCTTTCAATCACCAGTGAGTGAATCCGCTTTTCAGATCAGTTCAGATCAGAGCCTGTGTGTGTACATTTGTTGATCTTTTTTTGCAAGTTAGCGAGTTATTAGCCCAGTTATAGATAAGTATAGGTCAGCAGTGGAGAGTTACAGCTTACTACAAGATCACAAAATATGTAGGCTACATTTGAAGCTGTCTTTGAAAAGCCAGTCAGTTAATGTCAAGCCCTTCATAATGTAAAAACGTCTCATGCAATGTAGGCCTGCATTGAACACCACATATAGGCTAAAGTAGGCTATATCATAGAAATAAAAAGCTATTTCCATATGAAAATGTTATGGGATTCGCTCCATTGGTTTTGTTGGTAGGCCTACATTATGCTCAAATAGCCACAATAGCCTATTGGCTACTGTCTAAAACTGTAAGGGTGCAGCCTCAATGTTCACTGTAAACGCACGCCGGAAGTTGCACAACATTCTCACAACGTTCAAGTTTCTGCTCACAAGACCTACAATTTGCTCAGTGCCCCCCAAAATTAGAGGGAGCATTATCCACCACCATATTTTACAGTAGGTTTGAGGTTCTTTTCTGCATTTGTATCCTTCTTTTGACGATAAACCCACCACTGGTGTGCGACTCGAGCGATACTTCTCTGTGTATCCCACAATACTTTTCCATGTGTGCATGCGCAGGCTACATGGAGAAGCAGCACAGTTGGATAGGGGAAACCGCTGGAGTCGCACAAAATGGAATATAACATTGCGGATAAAGTTAGGAATGACACAATTTTGTGTGTACAACATCTAAAGGCCTGCATCACTATACTGAGAGTGTTGGTGTTTCTAAAATGACATATTTTTGTGTTTTTGGAGCCCTTGTTCGTGTTTTCCCCTACAACTGCTGAATGAGCATGAGGAAGTATATCGCTGTTGGGGTAAGTTTCTCAAAAACAAGTGAGATCCCACTGGGCCCTTCTACATCATGCCATTTACATCGAAAATAGAGAATTGGTTCAAATAAAGTGAACTTCTCCTTTAAGATGTCATTGATTATATGGCCAGTGGGGATCAGAGATGATGCTTGATGACTGCAGTGTGGAGCACAAGAGACTCCTTCAGCTCCCCGTAGCTCTCCATTGGCATCTGGATCTGGTAAAGGCCAAAGGCCTGGTCCATACACCTATTTGAGTGCTAATTATAACTGCTGGGCTAGATTACTCCTTTAATTAGGCATGTTCAACCCTCGTTAATTACTTTAATGGCTCTTTCTGGACACATGGTCGCCCATGTCGTATGACAGCTACTGAGGATTAAGACTCAGTTGAATGCTTAATTGATCTCAATTCAAAGACAAATGTCAGTCCCAACCAATCAAAAACCCTGACAACTGACCACGTTTGACTGAATGCTGGTCAATGGAAGCTAATCATCCCATTCACTCATCCATTTTCTTTCTTCTGTTTTTTCTGTTTGGGTGGTAAAAGGTTCAGTCCCTGTGATGACGCAAGTGATCATGCTGTTTTCATCCCATTTCCATGGCCCTCATGCTTCCCTATCTCCCAGCAGACAGAGGAGGCCTGATGCCAGCAGCAGCCTGAAATAGACACAGTGAGGAGTGGAGAGAGAAGGGGAAAGTGAGGGAAAGCGATTTCATCCATCTGAGAAATCCTTGTGTTTTTGGCCAATACTGTAAATGGATTAGAACGTGCTTGCTGCCCATTGCCCCGGTTCATCCAACACTTCCATGCCTGCATGGTCTGAGACTTTTCCAGAAGCCTCTATGGCCATGTAAAAGACAAGGTGGCCATTTTGCAATATTCAACTGCCGTTGTTATATTCTGATGTAATGACACATTTCCCTTATATCAGGCCCCCCACCGATTACATTGATTGATTCTGACGGTTTTGAATGAAGTGGTCTAGGACTACTGCACTTTTATAATAGTCTACCCTCATCACTACATACCCAATCATAGTGGATCTTTTTATGTCTACTTCCTTTTTATTTCCATGTTTTGGTAAAAGCTGACGGATGGGCCTGGAGTAATGTCACCACTCTCAAATTCATAGACAGCGCTATGGATGGCAAAATGTATCGTACATGATATCAAAATTATAGTTTTAGCCATGTTTTGAGGCTATATAGTGTTTGTTTACATTTAATTTGTTTATAAATATTGGAGTAAAACAAGCATATATTTTGGGTTCTGATGGGGTACGACAGTTGAACTAAGCTCATAAATCAATGGGTACATATAATACATTTTCAGGTTCCCGGAAATTGTGCACAATTGTGTACAACATCATCCATTTCGTATGATATGTAACGTCCTGCAAAAAAATACAAAAATCTGCAATTCGTATGATTTGTTACGAATTCTACTTTGTATCATATGTTATACATTTGTAAGTGCTTAAAATCCTGTTCAATCTCTTTAAGCTGTCTACATAAGAGATTTTTCTGGAGGGAAGGAAAAATATGGGTATGGGCCAACTCCTGCCACTTGTATAAAACATATTACTTGTGTGATTGGTTTAAAGACACATATGGAAGCATATTTTTCATCATTGCATAATGGTGACTTAGGGAATTGCATGCCATGTTATATTTCCACATGAAGCCAATGCTGGAATTGCATGAGTTGCAAATCCACTTTCTTATGGTAGCCGCCATCCTAAATATAGTAATAAGGTTTTAAAAAGTAAAGTTCATGTTTGGACAATGAGTAGATATGGATGATGTAACATTTTCTTCACTACTCCTTCAATAGTTGTTTTGCCATTTAAAGATAGTATGTTGGTTCTATGAGGTAAGCTCATACTTTTCATCAGAAATTAGCAATTTTCTATTCAATCTCGAATGAAATTTAAAAATAACTTTTCATACAACTCTTTCATGTAATATTAACGTCTGCTCTACTTTCAGTGTCTGTATGGTTGAAAAGGCACAAGAACAGGCGTCAGTCCTTTCAAGATTTTCATTTATTTCAAAGTGAAACCTAATCCAGGTGCATCAGAGAGCGCACCAAGCCATGTCTGCAAAATTACATTACCTAAGAGGTGGACAAGATTCCTTGGAAACATAGTCTGACGTTTTGGGTAGCAACATCAGAGATACATCAGTGAAATCAACATTTCAGATTCTCCTTTTGTCACCTACTTTCATTACATCATTAGATGTACAACTACAATAACATAGAATGAATGTAAAACCTTTTCAAAGTGATTGTTAAAACGTTTTGGAACTAGCGCATCCTTTGTTGTTCTATATGATCAGTATCACTCATTTTACATAATAGACTCATTCATCTTCCTCCTCCTCTCTCTTCCTGTCTTTTTAGTATCCAAAAAGCAATCACATTTGAGTATTTTCATCAGCTACGGACATCATCGTTTTGCAAAGGGAATTCAGATAATGCAATAGTGACTGCAGGCTGATAAGATGCAACTTGTTGCTGAGCCCAGTCCCCTGCATACCAAACCACATCCCTCTTCGGGTGTCAGATGACTGTGGTATGTGTACTGAATGATCATTTTCCACATCTTGAGGTTATGGAATTTGATCACACTGGAGAGAATGCACTCTCTCTCTCTCTCTCTCTCTCTCTCTCTCTCTCTCTCTCTCTCTCTCTCTCTCTCTCTCTCTCTCTCTCTCTCTCTCTCTCTTCGCTCTCTTTTTGGTTGTACTTGCAACTTATCTTGGTGCAGCTACATGTACAATGATTTGTTGAGCATTGAAAAAACATTCATTTTTTCCTTTTGTTTCTTTGATTAATTGTCTCTGTCTGTCTGTCTGTCTGTCTCTCTCTCTCTCTCTGTCTCGCTTTATCTATCTCTCTCGCTCTCTCTTTATCTCTCTCTTTATCAATTCAATTCAAAGGGCTTTATTGGCATGGGAAACATATGTTTACTGAACAAAAGGGAAATAAACAAGGGAAACATTAGTGAACATTACACACTAAAAGAATATAGACATTTCAAATGTTATATTATTGGCTATGTACAGTGTTGTAACAATGTGCAAGTAGTTGAAGTATGAAAGGGAAAATAAATAAACAGATAAATATAGGTTGTATTTACAATGTTATTTGTGCTCCACTGGTTGCCCTTTTCTCATGACAACGGGCCACAAATCTTGCTGCTGTGACTGCACACTGCGGTATTTCGCCTAACAGATATGGGAGTTTATCAATGTTTGATTTGTTTTCAAATTCTTTGTGGGTCTGTGTGATCTGTGGGAAATATGTGTCTCTAATGTGGTCATACATTTGGCAGGAGGTTAGGAAGTGTAGCTCAGTTTCCACCTCATTTTGTGGGCAGTGGGCACATAGCCTGTCTTCTCTTGAGAGCCAGGTCTGCCTATGGAGGCCTCTCTGAATAGCAAGGCTATGCTCACTGAGTCTGTACATAGTCAAGGAATTTTTCTTAATTTGGGGTCAGTCACAGTTGTCAGGTATTCTGCCACTGTGTACTCTCTGTTTAGGGCCAGATAGCATTCCAATTTGCTCAGTTTTTGGTTGATTCTTTCCAGTGTGACAAATAATTATCTTTTTGCTTTCTTGTAATTTGGTTGGGTCTAAATGTGTTTCTTTCCTGGGGCTCTGTGGGGTCTGTTTGTGTTTGTGAACAGAGCCCCAGAACCAGCTGGCTGAGGGGACTCTTCTCTAGGTTGATCTCTCTGTAGGTGAGGGCTTTGTGGTGGAATGTGTGGGCATTGCCTCCTTTTAGGTGGTTGTAGAATTTAACAGCTCTTTTCTAGATTTTGATAACTAGCGGGTATAGTCCTAATTCTGCTCTGCATGCATTGTTTGGAGTCTCAATTGGGTGTTTGTCACATTTTGTGAATTCTTGGTTGGTGAGTGGACCCCAGACCTCACAACCATAGAGGGCAATGGGTTCTGTAACTGATTGAAGTATTTTTAGCCAGATCCTAATTGGTATGTCAAATTTTATGTTCCTTTTGATGGCATAGAAGGCCCTTCTTGCCTTGTCTCTTAGATCGTTCACAGCCTTGTGGAAGTTATCTGTGGTGTTTAGGCCGAGGTAGGTGTAATTCTTTGTGTGCACGAGGGCAATAGTATCTAGATATAATTTGTATTTGTTGTCTTGGTTACTGGACCTTTTTTTGGAACACCATTTTTTAGTACCAGATCATCTGCAAACAGTAGACATTTGATTTCTGAGTTCAGTAGGGTGAGGCCAGGTGCTGCAGACTGTTCTAGTGCCCTCGCCAATTCATTAATATATATGTTGAAGAGGGTCGTGCTGAAGCTGCATCCCTGTCTCACCCCACAGCCCTGAAGAAAGAAATCTGTGTGTTTATTGCCAATATTAACTGCACACTTGTTGTTTGTGTACATTTATTTTATAATGTCATATGCTTTTCCCCCAACACCGCTTTCCATCAATTTGAATACAGACCCTCATACCATTGAGACAAAATGTTTTCTTGGTGTTAATCAACAAAGCATGAGAAGACTTCACTTATGTATTGTTTGTTTATCAATAAGGGTGTGCAGGGTGTATACTTGGTCTGTCGTACAGTTTTTGGTAAGAAGCCAATTTGACATTTGCTCAGGACATTGTTTTCACTGAGGAAATGTTGGGAGTCTGCTGTTGATGATACTGCAGATGATTTTCAGAAATCGCTGCTGATGCATGTTCCACGGTAATTATTGGAGTCAAATTTGTTTAAACTTTTGTGGATTGGGGTGATCAGGCCTTGGTTCCAAATATTAGGAAAATGCCAGAGCTGAGGGTAATGTTGAAGAGTTTAAGAATAGCCAATTTGAATTTGTGGTCTGTATATTTATTTTATATCATTTTGTTTAGTATACCATCATCACCTCAGGCCTTTTTGGGTTGGAGGGTTTGTATTTTGTCCTGTAGCTCATCCAATATAATAGGAGAATCCAGTGGGTTCTGGTAGTCTTTAATAGCTGATTCTAAGTTTAGTAAATTATCATGTTTTTGCTCTTTGTTCTTTGTTATATGGCCGAAAAGGTTGGAGAAGTTGTTTATCCATACATCTCCATTTTGGATAGATAACTCTTTGTGTTGTTGTTTGTTTAGTGTGTTCCAATTTTCCCAGAAGTGATTTGATTCTATGGATTCTTCAATCACAATGAGCCGTTTTCTGTCATGCTGTTCCTTCTTTTTTCTTAGTGTATTTCTGTATTGTTTTAGAGTTTGACCATAGTGAAGGCGTAAGTTAAAGTTTTCTGGTTCTCTGTGTTTTTGGTTGAATAGGTTTCTCAATTTCTTTCTTAGGTTTTTACATTCTTCATCAAACCATTTCTCATTGTTCTTAGTTGTCTTCGGTGTTCAGCCGGAATTTAATTTGATGTGTTAGCTGATAGGTCAAATATATTGTTCAGGCTTCCTACTGCTAAGTTTACACCTTCACTATTGCAGGAAAACATTTTGTCCAGGATGTTGCTTAGGAGGGATTGGATTTGATGTTGGTCAATTGTTTTTTGGTAGGTTTCTACACTACCCTCCTTTCGTCTAAAGCATTTCTTAATAGTATACAGTTTGTTCAGCTTCGATGCCTCATGGCTGATTATTGCTCCGTTCAAGTAGATTGCGATTTTGCTGTGATCTGATAGGGGTGTTAGTGGGCTGACTGTGAACGCTCTGAGAGACTCTGGGTTGAGGTCGGTGATACAGTAGTCTACAGTACTACTGCCAAGAGATTAGTTATAGGTGTACCTACTGTAGGAGTCCACTTGAAGCCTACCATTGACTATGTACATACCCAGCGTGTGACAGAGCTGCAGGAGTTGTGACCCGTTTTTGTTGGTTATGTTGTCATAGTTGTGTCTAGGGGGGCATTTGGGGGAGGGACTGCTGTCACCTCCAGGTAGGAGTTTGTCCCCCTGTGTGCTGAGGGTGTCAGGTTCTTGTCCAGTTCTGGTATTTAGGTCACCACAGACTAGTACATTTCCCTGGGCCTGGAAATGATTGATCTTCCCCTATAGGATGGAGAAGCTGTCTTCAATCAAGTATGGGGATTCTAGTGGGGGGATATAGGTAGTACACAGGAGGACATTTTTCTCTGTTGAGATTATTTCCTTTAAAATTTGTAGCCAAATGTACAATGTTCCTGTTTTGATTAATTTAATAGAGTGAGTTAGGTCTGCTGTTTACCAAATTAGCATACCCCCTGAGTCCCTTCCCTGTTTTATTCCTGGTAGTTTGATAGATGGGACTACCAGCTCTCTGTAACCTAGAGGGCAACCAGTGGGTCCATCTCCTCTATAACATGTTTCTTGTAGGATGACAATGTCTGTATTTCTGATTTCTTTGGTGGACTCAAGGTTCCTGCTCTTTAGGCCAAAGGCAAATTGATTTTCCAGGATGAGATAGTGAAGGCTTTGTGTTCCATAAAGTGTCCAATGTTGTTAGTCGTGTGGTTTGGCCTCAGACCAGTAAGTATGAGCAAAGCCTACTGAGCATCTGATACATGCCATTGGCTTGGGCTAGTGTAAGAGCGGGTGTTGGGCCTGTTTGCCTGCTCACGTCCTGGGCGTGTGTGAGACTTTCATGTTGAGGCTCTCTTTGTGGGAGTGGGGGGCATGGGGTGGGCAGGAGGGGCATAGGTCTGATTTGAGGGGGCCTATATGGGGTGTGGGCATGGTTAGTTTGGGGGGGTATTGATTGGTTGGGGTGGGGATGTGGATGTGGATTTGGCTGGTGGTGCTGTGGTCTGGATGTAGGTCCTCTTGGCGAGGGTCCTTTAGGTGGCATGGGAAACATATGTTTACATTGCCGAAGCAAATGAAATAGATAATAAAGTTTCAAAAGAATAGACACATTTCAAATGTCATATTATGGCTATGTACAGTGTTACAGTGAGGGGAAAAAGTATTTGATCCCCTGCTGATTTTGTACGTTTGCCCAGTGACAAAGAAATGATCAGTCTATAATTTTAATGGTAGGTTTATTTGAACAGTGAGAGACAGAAGAACAACAAAAAAATCCAGAAAAACGCATGTCAAAAATGTTATTAATTGATTTGCATTTTAATGAGGGAAATAAGTATTTGACCCCTCTGCAAAACATGATTTAGCACTTGGTGGCAAAACCCTTGTTGGCAATCACAAAGGTCAGACGTTTCTTGTAGTTGACCACCAGGTTTGCACACATCTCAGGAGGGATTTTGTCCCACTCCTCTTTGCAGATCTTCTCCAAGTCATTAAGGTTTCGAGGCTGACTTTTGGCAACTCGAACCTTCAGCTCCCTACACAGATTATCTATGGGATTAACGTCTGGAGACTGGCTAGTCCACTCCAGGACCTTAATGTGCTTCGTCTTGAGCCACTCCTTTGTTGCCTTGGCCGTGTGTTTTGGGTCATTGTCATGCTGGAATACCCATCCACGACCCATTTTCAATGCCCTGGATGAGGGAAGGAGGTTCTCACCCAAGATTTAACGGTACATGGCCCCGTCCATTGTCCCTTTGATGCGGTGAAGTTGTCCTGTCCCCTTAGCAGAAAAACACCCCCAAAGCATAATGTTTCCACCTCCATGTTTGACGGTGGGGATGGTGTTCTTGGGGTCATAGGCAGCATTCCTTCTCCTCCAAACACGACGAGTTGAGTTGATGCCAAAGAGCTCCATTTTGGTCTCATCTGACCACAACACTTTCACCCAGTTCTCCTCTGAATCATTCAGATGTTCATTGGCAAACTTCAGACGGCCTTGTATGTGTGCTTTCTTGAGCAGGGGGACCTTGCGGGCGCTGCAGGATTTCAGTTCTTCACGGCGTAGTGTGTTACCAATTGTTTTCTTGGCGACTATGGTCCCAGCTGCCATGAAATCATTGACAAGATCCTCCCGTGTAGTTCTGGGCTGATTCCTCACCGTTCTCATGATCATTTCAACTCCACGAGGTGAGATCTTGCATGGAGCCCCAGGCCAAGGGAGATTGACAGTTATTTTGTGTTTTTCCATTTGCGAATAATCGCACCAACTGTTGTCACCTTCTCACCAAGCTGTTTGGCGATGGTCTTGTAGCCAATTCCAGCCAATTCCAGCCTTACGATCTTGTCTCTGACATCCTTGGAGAGCTCTTTGGTCTTGGCCATGGTGGAGAGTTTGGAATCTGATTGATTGATTGCTTCTGTGGACAGGTGTCTTTTATACAGGTAACAAGCTGAGATTAGGAGCACTCCCTTTAAGAGTGTGCTCCTAATCTCAGCTCGTTACCTGTATAAAAGACACCTGGGAGCCAGAAATCTTTCTGATTGAGAGGGGATCAAATACTTATTTCCCTCATTAAAATGCAAATCAATTTATAACATTTTTGACAAGCATTTTACTGGATTTTTTTGTTGTTATTCTGTCTCTCACTGTTCAAATAAACCTACCATTAAAATTATAGACTGATCATTTCTTTGTCAGTGGGCAAACGTACAAAATCAGCAGGGGATCAAATACTTTTTTCCCTCACTGTATAATGATGTGCAAATAGTTAAAGTCCAAAAGGGAAAATAAATAAACCTAAATATGGTGTTTGTTCTTCACTGGTTGCCGTTTTCTTGTGGCAACAGGTCACAAATCTTGCTGCTGTGATGGCACACTGTGGTATTTCACACAAAAGGGAAGGTGTCCCCATCCAACCTGACAGAGTTTGAGAGGATCTGCATCGAAGAATGGAAGAAACTCCCCAAATACAGGTGTGCCAAGTTTGTAGCGTCATACCCAAGAAGGCTAGAGGCTGTAATCGCTGCCAAAGGTGCTTCAACAAAGTACTGAGTAAAGGGTCTGAATACTTATGCAAATGAGATATTTCAGTTCTTTATTTTTAATATGTTTGCAAAAATGTCTAAAAAACAATCCGTTTTAGAATAAGGCTATAACATAACAAAATACTTTCCGAATGCACTGTATGTCTAAATGGAGCCAAGCTGCAAGGCACTCCTTTTTGCTCCCTAACTATCTTTATCTCAGACTTTTGGAGAGCGTGGTGACTGCATAAAGAAAGAAAAGGGATGAGGCGCTGAGAGAGAACACATATGCACAATTGAGAGCATCCTGTCGGGCTGTATCACCGCCTGGTATGGCAACTGCACCGCCCACAACCGCAGGGCTCTCCATAGGTTGTGTGGTCTGCCGAACGCATTACCGGGGGCAAACTACCCACCCTCCAAGACACATACAGCACCCGATGTCACAGGAAGGCCAAAATGATCATGAAGGACATCAACCAACCCGAGCCACTGCCTGTTCACCCCGCTATCATACAGAAGGCGAGGTCAGTACAGGTGCATCAAAGCTGGGACCGAGATAATTAAAAATAGCTTCTATCTCAAGGCCATCACTAGCACTTTTGAGGCTGCTGCTGCCTATTGAAATCACTGGCCACTTTAAGAAATGGAACAACTAGTCACTTTAATAATGTTTACATATCTTGCACTACTCATCTCATATGTATAAACTGCATTCTATTCTATAATATTCTACTTTATCTTAGTCCATGCCGCTCTGTCATTGCTTGTCCATATATGTATATATTCTTAAATCCCATTCCTTACTAGTTTTGTGTGTATTGGGTATATGTTGTGAAATTGTTAGATATTACTTGTTAGAGATTACTGCACTGTCGGAGCTAGAAGCACAAGCATTTCGCTACACCTGCTATAACATCTGCTAAACACGTGTATGTGACAAATAACATTTGATTTGATTTGATAAGGTTGCAGTCAAAGGTTACAAAGGTCACAAAGGTCTCAGTCAAATCAAATGTCCTGCATGCAACACCCCTCTGTCTGGACTAGGTGACCTCGGTGTCCCAAAAAAACATGTGACATCTAGCCTCTGCGTCAGAGTTCTGGGCCCTTTGAGGAGAACATGACCACGTGATGTGTGTGAAATGTTGAAATTGATCAGATCAGTAATGGCGTGACTGGGGCCAGATAATGCTCTCTGTCATCCTAATCTATTTATCCCTGGACACATGGCTCTTTATTCAGGGTAATGGCTGTATTTTTCCTTACTAGCCTTGCTAAGGTTAGTTTTTCTTTAGACAATCAATGTGGGGGGTGAGATATCCTCGATGTTTATGGTACAATTACGATACAGCATAGCAATAATACACATGTATTTCATCTTACCATTCAAAACTGTTTTAGATATACCATTCCTACAATGTTTTGATAGGGGTCACACAGTACGCCATACTTAACCTTACTGAGCCTTCTACATTGATTCAAATGTGCTTAGTATGTATAACCATGAGAAAATACATGCTATTTCATTCATCCCTGTATTGTTTTGACTCATGTTTCTAAAACTACGAATCAAATAACCTTCATAGTCCATCTGTAGAGTTGCAAACCAATGTGTGCACACACACGCACACACACAGACACACACACACACACACACACACACACACACACACACACACACACACACACATACACACACGTAGGGAATTAGAGCCGTCATCCCCTTTCAGCCTGTATGTGTAAAAACCACCATAATTCATAATCATAATCTAAACTGAGCTAAAACCAACCTCCCTGCTGACGCCAGAGGCAGGGGATTATCGTCCAAACTGAGTGCCAGGCTCTAATCTGTTAACATAGAGGAATCCCATCCCACGTTGTCATAGTTCTGGAGCGTGAAGATTCCTGTAAGCACAGATCATGGATCCTTGAATCCTAACCTTTCATATTTACCCCAAAAAATTCTAAACAGCTGACCTTGGATCTGTGCTTACGGGCAATTTAAGATGTATCTTCCAGTGTGGTATGCAGTGTGCAGCTCCTCTACATGTAATGGGTGGAGCGCAGTGAGGAGGCTATGCGTCATCTCTCCGCAGTACAGTACAATAGAGTAGAATAGGTGAGCATATTAGTCATATTTAGTTGTTTGTGATTGCTTTAAAATATATATATATATATATATTTCAATAATTAACAGTGTATATAATTATAATTGTCTAAAACCATCAGTGATCCAAAACTGTCAAGCAAGTCAGTTAGATGGTGATTGGTTTGGATGTTTTGATTTGAATGCCATGTTGAGGTTGAAGCCTGAAGCAAGAGCCAAGAGAGGACAACTGAGATGGTAGCGGACATATGCAGATGCTGGTGAGAACTACAAGGCTACTTTGGACTATTGCCAAAGTGCGGTGAGCTTTCCGGTGCCCCAATGGCTGCCAGGGCATCACCCAGGTGGGTGTTGCATGTTGGTGGTGGTCGAGGAGTAGCTGGCCAGCTACCGACTACAGAGACCAATTGCGCTGCGGACAAAAGTCATCATTGCTCCAAGTCTGGACCTGTCTGATCCACAGGAGGTTGGTGGCACCATAATTGGGGAGGATGGGCACGTGGTAATGGCTGGAGCGGACTAGGTGGAACAGTATCAATAACATCAAACATATGGTTTCCATGTGTTTGATGCCATTCCATTAGCTCCGTTCCAGCCATTATTATGAGCCTTCCTCTCCTCGGCAGCCTCCACTGGGCTTATCCTGTCCCTGACCAAAGCTCCTGAGGCTTTCACCTGGGTGTGACCGACCGTGACGCTCCCTCGATCCTCACAAAGGCATTTATCACACGATTTCACATGATTTATTTGCATATTTAATTATTGGTTAATTTATTTAGATTGACTCTACACTGCAATTCAGCTCTTAGCTGCCAATGTTGTACACCTTGACAATAAACTCAACCTTACTATAGTAGTGAGTCAAACCCTCAACAGGACTCCTTCATGTCTGTTGTGTTATGTGTGTTTTCTAGTGTGTGGCTACATGCCGAACACACACACACACACACACACACACACACACACACACACACACACACACACACACACACACACACACACACACACACACACACACAGAGAGAGAGCCTGATTGGTCCTTTAATCCAGACTAGAAATACATCAGATGTGATGTCGCAGGGATCTGAATCACATCAATATCAGATCAGAGATGAGAATTGGCTTGCTCTCACTAAAGGTTGCGCACACTTACACACTCACACACTCTCACACATAATGGTGTGGTCACGAACACTTATCCAAAGACTTCCACATGTCCCTACACACGAATATCAAGCCACATGGACAGTCAGGCAGGCAGACAAGCAGGCAGGCAGACAGACCTTTAAAAAAGAAGGAGGTACAGTGGGGAAAAAAAGTATTTAGTCAGCCACCAATTGTGCAAGTTCTCCCACTTAAAAAGATGAGAGAGGCCTGTAATTTTCATCATAGGTACACGTCAACTATGACAGACAAAATGAGAAAAGAAAATCCAGAAAATCACATTGTAGGATTTTAAATGATTTTATTTGCAAATTATGGTGGAAAATAAGTATTTGGTCAATAACAAAAGTTTCTCAATACTTTGTTATATACCCTTTGTTGGCAATGACACAGGTCAATTGTTTTCTGTAAGTCTTCACAAGGTTTTCACACACTGTTGCTGGTATTTTGGCCCATTCCTCCATGCAGATCTCCCCTAGAGCAGTGATGTTTTGGGGCTGTCGCTGGGCAACACGGACTTTCAACTCCCTCCAAAGATTTTCTATGGGGTTGAGATCTGGAGACTGGCTAGGCCACTCCAGGACCTTGAAATGCTTCTTACGAAGCCACTCCTTCGTTGCCCGGGCGGTGTGTTTGGGATCATTGTCATGCTGAAAGACCCAGCCACGTTTCATCTTCAATGCCCTTGCTGATGGAAGGAGGTTTTCACTCAAAATCTCACGATACATGGCCCCATTCATTCTTTCCTTTACACGGATCAGTCGTCCTGGTCCCTTTGCAGAAAAACAGCCCCAAAGCATGATGTTTCCACCCCCATGCTTCACAGTAGGTATGGTGTTCTTTGGATGCAACTCAGCATTCTTTGTCCTCCAAACACGACGAGTTGAGTTTTTACCAAAAAGTTCTATTTTGGTTTCATCTGACCATATGACATTCTCCCAATCCTCTTCTGGATCATCCAAATGCACTCTAGCAAACTTCAGACGGGCCTGGACATGTACTGGCTTAAGCAGGGGGACACGTCTGGCACTGCAGGATTTGAGTCCCTGGCGGCGTAGTGTGTTACTGATGGTAGGCTTTGTTACTTTGGTCCCAGCTCTCTGCAGGTCATTCACTAGGTCCCCCGTGTGGTTCTGGGATTTTTGCTCACCGTTCTTGTGATCATTTTGACCCCACGGGGTGAGATCTTGCGTGGAGACCCAGATCGAGGGAGATTATCAGTGGTCTTGTATGTCTTCCATTTCCTAATAATTGCTCCCACAGTTGATTTCTTCAAACCAAGCTGCTTACCTATTGCAGATTCAGTCTTCCCAGCCTGGTGCAGGTCTACAATTTTGTTTCTGGTGTCCTTTGACAGCTCTTTGGTCTTGGCCATAGTGGAGTTTGGAGTGTGACTGTTTGAGGTTGTGGACAGGTGTCTTTTATACTGATGACAAGTTCAAACAGGTGCCATTAATACAGGTAACGAGTGGAGGACAGAGGAGCCTCTTAAAGAAGAAGTTACAGGTCTGTGAGAGCCAGAAATCTTGCTTGTTTGTAGGTGACCAAATACTTATTTTCCACCATAATTTGCAAATAAATTCATTAAAAATCCTACAATGTGATTTTCTGGATTTTTTTTCCTCAATTTGTCTGTCATAGTTGACGTGTACCTATGATGAAAATTACAGGCCTCTCTCATCTTTTTAAGTGGGAGAACTTGCACAATTGGTGGCTGACTAATTATATTTTTTCCCCACTGTAAGTATTATGAACATGTGGAAAGTTATAGTCACGGAGGTATGATGGAGGCTGTCTGTTACATCTAGTGGGGTACCTTTGTAGTGGTGGTTTGACAGTGACAGTGTCGTCATCATCATCAGACTCAGTTGAGGAGCCCTGTATCTCTGGGTTGAGCTTATTGAAGGATGAGGAGTTCCTTGTGATGTAGTGTCCATTCCTCAAGGCTGTGACCATTGAGCCTTTGACCTTTGACATAGTGCATCACGATGGGGGAGACCCAGGGTGTAGGTCCTGTCACCGTCTTGACAATGTCATCAGTCTCCAGTGACTGTAGCTCCTCTTCGACTTTCTTTCAGATGTGGAAGGGTACACGCCTCTGTTGTTGGCATGTGGGCTGGACTTGTGTAGTGTCTCTTTGTAGTTTTACCTGGAAGTATTTCTGCTTTCTGAAACCATTGAACAACTCTGGATGGCTGTCCACAAGTTTGTCTGCCACTGTGCACTTGACTGGTGGGGGAGAGTTGATTATCTTGATCAGGCCTAGCTCATCAGCTGTTTGGTAGCTTAGCAGGGAGTAGACATCATCTTGAATGACAGAATGTGCTCTGAGTGTCCTAGTCTCTTGCCTCTACATTGCATGTGAATGCACCACCGATGGGCAGTGGTTTTGTGGCGCCATATGAGAAGATCTTGATTTTTTCTGGATTGAGCTGCGGCTTCAGTGTATTGAAAACCACCTCACTGGTTATGTTCACTGCAGCCCCTGAGTCTATCAGAACTGCTACTCTGACACCATTTAGCTGAATGTGTGTCTGTGGCTATTTAACAATTTTGTCACTGTTAACTACAAACACATAGACATCATTACTGCTTGACTTTGGCCTTGCATCTTCACTATGTGTTGCACCTACTTGGTTAACTTTCTGGCGTGATTTGTGTTGTTTAGCATTGTATCTGGTATCCGTGTGCTGCTCCTGCTTTGGTTTTGAGCGGTACTGCTTTGCAAAGTGATTTTGTTTCCACAAGCTTTGCACTCTTTCTCTCTCTCCGGACAGTCTCCATTATGTGGATATTTGCCCTTTTACAAATTCTTTGAATAATGTGGCTAATACAGGTACACTTTATACTGACATTTCTGACCACTTTCCAATTTTCCACTTGGAAATGAACAGATGGGAATGATTAGTAGCATTACATTTAGAATATTTAACAAAAGTAATTATGAGCGCTTTAAGATGTTGATTGATGATATTTCATGGGACATGTTTTATAATCAGGTTGATGTGGAGTCACATCTTTCAATTCTGTATTTCCCTTAGTTAAACCACGTAAGAGAGCAGAAAAGGGTTCTGGAAACCTTGGTTAACAACCGGTCTCAAAAAATCCTCAGTTTAAAAAAAGTAGTTGTATAAAAAGTTTCTTACAAATCCCTCTCCCCTGAATTCTGCAAATTATAAAAAGTATAAGAACAAATTTACTCACCTACTTCAGATATCCCCCAAAATATATTTGACTAACAATTCCAAGAATCAATTTGTGGAAAAATCACAATAACTCTTTAGTATTATCCCAGTTTACCTATTTGCTTATGGTCTTGCCTACGCCTAGCAAACAGTTTTTTTAAATTATATGAGAAAAAAAAATTCAATTTTATTTGGAACGGCAAGCCAGACAAAATTAAAAGAGCATATTCATATAATGAATAGGAATTCGGAGGACAGAAATTATTAAATATTAAAGCATTAGACCTATCACTAAAATCTTCAGTCATCCAAAAGTTATACTTAAATCCGAACTGGTTCTCAAGCAAATTAGTAAGATTGTCTCACCCAATGTTCAAGAAAGGCCTTTTTCCCTTTATTCAGATTACAACCTCTCACTTTCAGTTATTTGAAAAGGAAATAATCTCCCAAATGTCACTATTTCTAAAACAAGCCATAGAAAGTTGGTTGCAATTTCAATTTAATCCTCCAGAAACGACAGAACAAATAATGCAACAAATATTGTGGTTAAATTCAAATATACTAATTGACAAAAAACCTTTATTTTTTGACAGAATGTTTAAAAAAGGTATAATCTTCGTAAATGATATCATCGGTAGGACTGGTGGAGTTATGTCGCACATGCAGCTAACAAAAACATATGGAAATGTCTGCTCTACCCAAAATTACAACCAAATAATTGCAGCCTTACCGCAAAAGTGGAAGAGGAAAGTTGAAGGGGGAGAAAGTAAAGAACTTGTCTGTCGGCCTTGCATTAAAGAACATAATTGGTTAAGGAAAACTGTGATAAATAAAAAAGTATATCAGTTTCACTTAAGGACCAAAGGATTGACAGCCGTCCCATATAGATTGCAAAATAGTTGGGAAGAGATCTTTGACGTACCGATCCCATGGCATAGTGTTTATGAACTGACACGCAAAATGACACCGGATTCAAAAATTAGAATCTTTCAATTTAAATTATTATATACAATTCTTGCTACCAATAGAATGTTATTTATATGGGGGATACAATCTTCCCAGCTCTGCAGATTTTGCTGTGAAGAGACAGAATCATTAGATCATTTGTTTTGGTTCTGTCCATTTGTAGCTTTGTTTTTGGACACAGGTCCAGGAATGGCTAAAGGATTGCAATATTTACCTGGAACTAACCTTGCAGATAGCATTACTGGGTGATCTGAAAAGTCATAGTCAATCAATCAATAATATAATAATACTTTTAGCAAAAATGTTTATTTTTAATTCACAATCTGTAGAAGCAATGAGAATAGAAAGGTTCAGAACTTTTGTAAAACATCACAGTACGGTTGAAATATATATGGCAAATAGAAATCCTGTATGGATGGTGTTAAGAGATAGATGGGAGGTATTGAATAGAGTTGAAGGATGGGACTAATAACAAATAACGACAAATAATAACAAAGATAGCTAATAATGTAAGCATACTGTGTCCATAATAAGTATATAGGTTGTATGTTGGGAGCTTTTGGGAAAGAGCACAGTTAGAAAGATATGGCATATAGAAGCAAACCGGATGGACATCATGAAAATGATTGGAGAGGTTGAGAGTAGAAGAAGTTCAGAAGCAAAAAAAAAAAATAATAAAAAAAAAATAATATATATATATATATATATATATAATAGAATTATTGTAAAATTAACTCTGTCCATAAGGTGTAGATAGTAAGTATAGACCGGAAGTAGAGGCCTGGGCATTGTTGTTCACTAATTTACTCCAAGTAGGGAAAGGATGGTGGGGTTGAAAAGTAATAAAGGGGAATATATATATAAAAATAAAAATATAAAAATAAAAACATGGGGGATTGGAAGTGATGCAGACAATTACATTGATAGAAGATACAATCTATCTGCAATATTAAGCAATTCCAAGAATCCTTCAATAATATAAAGTCAAATTGGAAAATCATCAATCAGGTG
This sequence comes from Coregonus lavaretus, assembly GCF_964263955.1. NCBI lineage: Eukaryota > Metazoa > Chordata > Actinopteri > Salmoniformes > Salmonidae > Coregonus > Coregonus lavaretus. The sequence continues at coordinate 24,349,195 of NC_140011.1, read as the reverse complement.
TTGAATAAGCAAAAAACTATTCCCTCTCAATGTATTGTTGGAAATATGACCTAGTGATCCTGATGTTATTTCATGTGAATTTAATAACTTTTTGTGAATATGGGTTCCTCTCTGTCAAAGAAAATTGAGAAAACCAATGGAAATCTCTTGGATTACATTAACCTTTTGACGCATACAGTCACATATGTGTGATCATTGTTGAGTGGTCCCTGCAGCATATCATCGTAAATATGTGATTGGAACAGTAGCAACAGAACGTATGATGCAACAAACGCGTCTAAGCAGCATTGTTTTCTCAAAAGCATCTAAACAATGTTTTTTACTGATGGGAAATAAAGGTCTTCATAACTTTATTCCTGATTTTCACCTTTTATTGTAAAATATAAATGTGAACTTCATCATCCAAACATCACACGGAACCCATCCACAGCCAAACTCATTCCATAAACCAGTCTAAATAACAGGTTGCGCTGACAAAAAAACAAAACCTAACAGCTAACAGTTAGACTTGTTTACAATGTATCACATCTCTGGTGAGCACAAGGGAAACATTTAATATTGTTTAGAAAAGAGATGATGGTCAGCTAAGCTAACAGCAGCTAAATTATTTATGATTGCAGCCATGTTTGTTTATGTTTGACAAGCGAAAACTCCCTAATCCCAGAATGCCATTCACTATAAGACGCAAATAAACAAAGTCAAAGATGACTGAGCCCATTGCCTGAAATATATTAACTTAGTTTGGCCACTTTTCAGCATATTACAAATCTTCAATGTACTTGTCACAGTGTATACAAGAACCGGAGCACATGACTTGACAAGTCGTTAACTGCTTTTGACAAATCACAAAGCAAATAAAATGTTATCACCTCACAGATCATCACACTAAATACAAGCCTACTGCCTAGCCTAACCGTATTGCGAAAGCTAAACAGGGATGAAACCATTTTAGGGGGGTTTGTGGGGGGTTCATTTCATTTGTGGGGGTTTTCAAGTCCATGGGGGGTAGAAATGGGGGAAGGTATCGTGGGGGGATATGATACATGAAATCTTACTATGATGGGGGAATATTATCAATAAATAGGGAGAAGTTTATGCACTAAATACAAATAAAACCCCTGGAAAGAGGGGTCTAAGCTACCAACCCTGAGGTACCATAGTTACAATCTGATGCCGCGTGGGAACTCGGAAAAAAACGAGCTCCGACTGGGAAAAATACGGTCATCCAACTCGGGCCTCTTTCTAGAGCTTTCCGACCTGAACATCACTGATGTCATGATTTGACCTCACATTTTTCAGAGTTCCCAGTCGTCTTGAAAGCACCATAAGTCAGTCACGTGAACTATCACTTCACCTCGTTTTTTATAACATCTTTGGTCTGACAGATGCTTACGTGACAACCAAAATGCATTGTATGATGTCAACAAACATGCCGCCACACATAGCTGGCAAATAGCTTAGCATTAGCTCATCATAATCAGTACAACCTTCAAAAAAGTATTTTACACACATCATATGTTCAGACTAAAGATGCACATGTCTTCATACTTAATCTGGGGAAACACTGGGGAAGTGCTTGGGCTCTCATCTAAGAGAGAAGCTTGTCCTGCTCAGTAAAACCTCAAACATAAATTGTCCGCAACAGTGAAGTGGGCTACTTCTTACGTGAATTATTGAGGAAGCGGAACACACCTCAATTCAAACTGTTGTTAGAAAATCAAACTTGTTCTAAAATTATTTGAAATTGACAAGTTGAAACGTAGCCTATAGATAATTAGCAGCCAGTGTGCCTTGGTCTGAGGGCAGCATGGGTTAACTGTCTTGATGCTTAACAATCACATTTTGGAACAGTGAGTGCATTCTGACATCACGTGCATAAAAAAAACTCACGCTGGGGCGACCGTTAGAGATATTTGGAACTCACGCGTGTAAAAGTTAAGGGACATTTCCCTCCTCTGCTTCAGTTTGATCCTCCTGATGTAATGGAGGTGATGGAGGTAATTGGTAACTTAAAGATATCAGCAGAAGGTCATGATGAGATCGGTGCCTCTTTGGTGAAATTAGTGTCTTCCTCGATTACTGAGCTTCTAACGTACAGTGGGGAGAACAACTATTTGATACACTGCCAATTTTGCAGGTTTTCCTACTTACAAAGCATGTAGAGGTCTGTAATTTTTATCATAGGTACACTTCAACTGTGAGAGACGGAATCTAAAACAAAAATCCAGAAAATCACATTGTATGATTTTTAAGTAATTCATTTGCATTTTATTGCATGACATAAGTATTTGATACATCAGAAAAGCAGAACTTAATATTTGGTACAGAAACCTTTGTTTGCAATTACAGAGATCATACGTTTCCTGTAGGTCTTGACCAGGTTTGCACACACTGCAGCAGGGATTTTGGCCCACTCCATACAGACCTTCTCCAGATCCTTCAGGTTTCGGGGCTGTCGCGGGGCAATACGGACTTTCAGCTCCCTCCAAAGATTTTCTATTGGGTTCAGGTCTGGAGACTGGCTAGGCCACTCCAGGACCTTGATATGCTTCTTACGGAGCCACTCCTTAGTTGCCCTGGCTGTGTGTTTCGGGTCGTTGTCATGCTGGAAGACCCAGCCACGACCCATCTTCAATGCTCTTACTGAGGGAAGGAGGTTGTTGGCCAAGATCTCGCGATACATGGCCCCATCCATCCTCCCCTCAATACGGTGCAGTCGTCCTGTCCCCTTTGCAGAAAATCATCCCCAAAGAACGATGTTTCCACCTCCATGCTTCACAGTTGGGATGGTGTTCTTGGGGTTGTACTCATCCTTCTTCTTCCTCCAAACACGGCGAGTGGAGTTTAGACCAAAAAGCTATATTTATGTCTCATCAGACCACATGACCTTCTCCCATTCCTCCTCTGGATCATCTAGATGGTCATTGGCAAATTTCAGACGGGCCTGGACATGCTCTGGCTTGAGCAGGGGGACCTTGCGTGCGCTGCAGGATTTTAATCCGTGACGGCGTAGTGTGTTACTAATGGTTTTCTTTGAGACTGTGGTCCCAGCTCTCTTCAGGTCATTGACCAGGTCCTGCCGTGTAGTTCTGGGCTGATCCCTCACCTTCCTCATGATCATTGATGCCCCACGAGGTGAGATCTTGCATGGAGCCCCAGACAGAGGGTGATTGACCGTCATCTTGAACTTCTTCCATTTTCTAACAATTGCGCCAACAGTTGTTGCCTTCTCACCAAGCTGCTTGCCTATTGTCCTGTAGCCCATCCCAGCCTTGTGCAGGTCTACAATTTTATCCCTGATGTCCTTACACAGCTCTCTGGTCTTGGCCATTGTGGAGAGGTTGGAGTCTGTTTGATTGAGTGTGTGGACAGGTGTCTTTTATACAGGTAACGAGTTCAAACAGGTGCAGTTCATACAGGTAATGAGTGGAGAACAGGAGGGCTTCTTAAAGAAAAACGAACAGGTCTGTGAGAGCCGGAATTCTTACTTGTTGGTAGGTGATCAAATACTTATGTCATGCAATAAAATGCAAATTAATTACTTAAAAATCATACAATGTGATTTTCTGGATTTTTGTTTTAGATTCCGTCTCTCACAGTTGAAGTGTACCTATGATAAAAATTACAGACCTCTACATGCTTTGTAAGTAGGAAAACCTGCAAAATCGGCAGTGTATCAAAAACGTGTTCTCCCACTGTATATAACACAAGATAACCTTCACCCTCCTCATTGCCTCGCCTCAAATAGTCAATTCTCTATCAGATACAGAGGTACCATACTCTGGAATTCTTATCTTCACATTGCAAAAACCTCATCCTCCCTCAATAACTTCAAGCAAAAACTGGGGGTCAGCCTGATGAACCAAACTACTCATTAATCCCATCCATGTACCCTAACTCTCTCTCACACACACATGCACACACACACATAATCAAACATGTTTTTTCTTGTATACTGAGTATATCATGTACAATTATAATGAATATGCTTTGTTTAACTGATTGAACAAAATTCAGGGATCTTTTATTTCAGCTCATGAATCATGGGACTAGCACTTTACATGTTGCGTTTCTATTTTTGTTCTTTGTAATGAACATAATTTTTCAGTGAATAATAACAAGAAAGCTTCTGTTTCGTCTCTGCATATTTGTCTGAGGCAGAGGGAACATGGACCCACTGCGCACAAACTGGTTAAATCAACGTTGTTTCAACGTAATTTGTCAACTTATTGTGATGTGGAATTTAGTTTGAAAAATACATTGGATTTGAAAAAAGTCATCAACATAAACTGTTGTTTTGAGGGTAAAATTTCAACCATGGGATTATGTCATCATGGTAACCAATTTTCAACATAGACAAACCTTGTATAAAATATTTTAAATCAACGTCAGATCTTGAACGTAATATCCACTATAAGAAAAAAAACTATAGGCTGGGCAGCATCTCCTGCTGCAGAGTTGATCTATTTACAGCTATTCCATCAGTCTCCCATCCAGAATTTTAAACAAGCCCAGCCCTGCTTAGCTTTGATATTTGTCACTGACTATTACTAATGTGCTATCGTGAGAATAATTGTTGAGAAGTCTCCACTTAATAGATTCACTGTTGCTATCAAAGTCATTCCAAAGGGTAGGTTCAACAGAGCAAATTAAACGTTGCCATACTTTATCAATAATATATCATCAATGATACTATTTAGGCCTATATAGCATTTGGGAAGTCATCAAAAGCTATTGTTTAAATTCAGCCCAGGATTGAGCAAAAAGGAGACAATAAATGTAAACCTAGGTTTTAAAGCTTGGAATCCATGTAATTTGGTTGTGCTATTAGATAAAGCACAGTAATAACACATGAAGTTGTTGTATAAATAAACAAAAGATCTGACATTGTATTCCCACTTGTACTTTGATGTACTTTTAAATAGTTGAAAGCGCAGTGATAACACATTTAGTTGACCACTAAACCAAAAATAAGACATTGATTTTCCATTGGAATTTGGTTGTGCTTTTAGATGGTTGAAAGCATAGTGATACCACATCGGGAATTCAACAAACTTTTGGCTGTCTTTTTGAGTGGGTGAAAATAGGTTGGAATCTCATTGATCAATGTATCTACCAAATATTAACCCCTCTTCTCCACGTTGAAATGATGTGGTGTGCCCAGTGGGGACGCTATCAATGCTACACGTGGCTCTACACTACAGCACCCTGCCAGGCGTATCTCTACAGGATCCATCTTGTTCCTGCAGTCTATTTTAGACCATTTGATTGGAGAGATAAGCACATGTACTGAAGGAGGGGGGTACAGTACTTCACACACATTAAAATTCACAGTACAGACAAGGGGCTTTGAAAGTAAAGGTCCTCCCATTCAGAAAGCTTTCTTTCCCTTCTGATCTCCCCAGGGTGATTGTCCAGGTAATAGGACTTGGTGGAGGTCAAACGTGTTCAAAGGGAATAGAGCATATATAATGTAATAGAGAGCCCAAACATTGTAAACAGAATTGTGAACCTTGACCTGTAGAGATGAGATTAAGACCTACAGTATTTGGTTCAATAGACAATCATGTTAGAGGGGAGCCTGAAATTCACCCTGGGTGATTCGGTCATTTCAAAATACTCTCTTCTCTTTCTCAATTCCAACAATACCTTTCTGCTGAGAGATATTCAATCACACTAGCTTTAGAGACGTTTATGTCTTCTTAACCTCTGATCTGTTGCTGTATTGACCCCAAAACAATATCTTTCATCTTGATCCAAATCCTAACAACAATGGTTCCTTTAGCCCTGTGGAAAGTGAAGTGTGGGAGCTTGTCTTCATGGCAGAAGGCGGGTATAGCAGTTTTCATAACGCACTGCCCATCCTGCCCGTACAGGCCCAGATGGCAACGTAGCAAATGTAACAATGAGACCTTTGTGTCTCTCACACCCACTGCTTCATTAGCACTTGCTTTCCTCTGTTTTTCCCTCTGTTTTACGTGCTTTCTCTCCGATACAGCGTCCAACTCACCCCTAGTTAACTACTGGCTCAGGAAATGAGTAGAGAGGAGAGAGGCGAGAGGGAGAATATATCAAAGGGCTTTATTGTTTATGGGGCTCATCCGGATACAAAGGATCCTTTTCTCTACCTTTCTCTTACTCATTTTAGTCATCCGACTGCTGACAAACGTCCTGTGGATTGCCAAAAATAATATGGTGGCTTGCTAACTCATGATTAGCTCTCTTGACTGACATGCCATACGCTGACCCTGTTGTGCGAGAAAGCAGAGGCCACTGTGAATCAGGCACCGGGACCCACAGCTCAAATAACCTCTTGTCCACATCTCCTTCAAACCATTTCCGAAGGTACTCACTCAGCCAGTGGGATGTGGTTGTTATCGACGGCCTAGTTATTTGCAGCAGTGGATGGACGTCTATGAAGAGTGAGGAGTGGGCAGAAGTTTTTAGAATGGCACAAGTACTCTCAGGGGAATACTTGGCAGAGACCTGGTTTAGCAGTTATGTAAGGCTTTACCCTTGTGCAGAAGTGACATCCAGATGACCCTAGATTCCCCAGCCCCCCAGGCTGCAGTCAGCGGTGCATTGGGAATAAATTCCAGGACACCCAGTTGCATAGCAAATTTTAGATCAAGTCCCCAGAATACCCTGCAAATTAGCTAATTAGCAGAATCCCTACAGAGCCCCTCTCGTTCACTCTCCCTCCTTGTACACTCTCTCTCACACAGAAACACACACAGTCACTCACCCACTCTTTCAGCATCGTGTTAAATCATCTTTTTAGGAATATTACACCCTGACATAATTTGTACTCTGTACGTTCCATTTAGTTAGAAGCCCTTAGGGTATTATCCCCCAACCACTTTCTTGCTGTACCAGAAGGGGAATGGATAACACATGCTAAAACTTAGAAAGTACAGGCACTTCAATGCATTGAGTGGCAGTTGCCACTCTGATTGTATCTACAGAACAGTACTGTGTCAGTCATTGTTCAATGGAAACAGATAGTCACTGAGAATATACGCTGACAGTGACACAAGACAACGCTCCCAACTAATGTATGAGATGCTTCAGAAACAGTGGGTTCCAAGAGAAACTTGACAGGCCATATGATTAGAAACACACAGAAGCATGACACACCTTGACTCATCCTATGATGTAACATCCTGTCAAGCCAAAGTCACACCTGACACAAAAGCCCAAGAGGATGTGATGATAAGAAGATGTTTTCCATCTGACTACAACCACTCAGCAACCACAGTCTTTCTCTGACCTTCAGAAACACTTCCGGAACAATTCCTGCTAATAAGACAAGGTTGATCTGTACTGTACTTGCAGTACGCATGCTTTCACCTCCAAAATATCCCTTGTACAGCTAGGAAAATGTATCTGATTTGTCAAAATTCCCACAAGCTTCTTCGGGATACTGTCAAATTGAATCAGGAAAGTAATAAAATACTATTTTTTTGCTACTGCTTACTCCTGCATTTTGCTTTTTTCTGTTAGTTACATGATCAAAAATGCTATTTGCATAGTTTTCATGTATAATACAACTGTATAATAAATAATTAATACAGTGTGCCTTATTGATGATATGTTACTAGCTTAAAATGTTATCAAAACACACTCACACCATCAGCAAACAGTCTCCAAGCCTAGGCTAAATATGGATTTAAATGTCTACACTTTCCAATCTTACACAATACACTATTTTTTAAGCAATATACACTGCTAAAAAAAATAAAGGGAACACTTAAACAACACATCCTAGATCTGAATGAATGAAATAATCTTATTAAATACTTTTTTCTTTACATAGTTGAATGTGCTGACAACAAAATCACACAAAAATTATCAATGGAAATCAAATGTATCAACCCATGGAGGTCTGGATTTGGAGTCACACTCAAAATTAAAGTGGAAAACCATACTACAGGCTGATCCAACTTTGATGTAATGTCCTTAAAACAAGTCAAAATGAGGCTCAGTAGTGTGTGTGGCCTCCACGTGCCTGTATGACCTCCCTACAACGCCTGGGCATGCTCCTGATGAGGTGGCGGATGGTCTCCTGAGGGATCTCCTCCCAGACCTGGACTAAAGCATCCGCCAACTCCTGGACAGTCTGTGGTGCAACGTGGCGTTGGTGGATGGAGTGAGACATGATGTCCCAGATGTGCTCAATTGGATTCAGGTCTGGGGAACGGGCGGGCCAGTCCATAGCATCAATGCCTTCCTCTTGCAGGAACTGTTGACACACTCCAGCCACATGAGGTCTAGCATTGTCTTGCATTAGGAGGAACCTAGGGCCAACCACACCAGCATATGGTCTCACAAGGGGTCTGAGGATCTCATCTCAGTACCTAATGGCAGTCAGGCTACCTCTGGCGAGCACATGGAGGGCTGTGCGGCCCCCCAAAGAAATGCCACCCCACACCATGACTGACCCACCGCCAAACCGGTCATGCTGGAGGATGTTGCAGGCAGCAGAACGTTCTCCATGGCGTCTCCTGACTCTGTCACGTCTGTCAAATGTTCTCAGTGTGAACCTGCTTTCACCTGTGAAGAGCACAGGGCACCAGTGGCGAATTTGCCAATCTTGGTGTTCTCTGGCAAATGCCAAACGTCCTGCACGGTGTTGGGCTGTAAGCACAACCCCCACCTGTGGACGTCGGGCCCTCATACCACCCTCATGGAGTCTGTTTCTGACCGTTTGAGCAGACACATGCACATTTGTGGCCTGCTGGAGGTCATTTTGCAGGGCTCTGGCAGTGCTCCTCCTGCTCCTCCTTGCAGAAAGGCGGAGGTAGCGGTCCTGCTGCTTGGTTGTTGCCCTCCTACGGCCTCCTCCACGTCTCCTGATGTACTGGCCTGTCTCCTGGTAGCGCCTCCATGCTCTGGACACTACGCTGACAGACACAGCAAACCTTCTTGCCACAGCTCGCATTGATGTGCCATCCTGGATGAGCTGCACTACCTGAGCCACTTGTGTGGGTTGTAGACTCCGTCTCATGCTACCACTAGAGTGAAAGCACCGCCAGCATTCAAAAGTGACCAAAACATCAGCCAGGAAGCATAGGAACTGAGAAGTGTGGTCACCACCTGCAGAACCACTCCTTTATTGGGGGTGTCTTGCTAATTGCTTATAATTTCCACCTGTTGTCTATTCCATTTGCACAACAGCATGTGAAATGTATTGTCAATCAGTGTTGCTTCCTAAGTGGACAGTTTGATTTCACAGAAGTGTGATTGACTTGGAGTTACATTGTGTTGTTTAAGTGTTCCCTTTATTTTTTTGAGCAGTATACATCTCCCCGAGTTAGAAGACCATCAGATTGCCGTTGTTTCTCAATACATTTGTGTAATCAGCTGTTCCCATGTTCTTGACTGATAAGAGACAGTCAAAAGGGCACTGCTGATCAGAATGCACATCATCCTGAAGAGGATATATTTCGTCTTTCAGCCCGGGCCCATGAGCGCCTTCTTCAGCCCAGCATTCCAGCTGCTAAGCTAACCCTCAGCCAGTGCCGTAGTGAATTTCCAGTCCCCGAATCAGCACTGGCCAGCCAACCTCATACCCTGGCGCCATCTTCACACCCTTGTGCCACTGCTTTGGGGCCTACATTAATATACCGTAGTGGGTAAGGAGAAGGAAGTGTGCTGTAGTGGAAACACATGGAGTGTTTGTTTACTCACAGCTCCCCATAAATGTCTGAATAAGTTTCAATCCTAAGAGTAAGGCCATGGGACATAACTCCACCACAGCACTGTGGGCTCCACCCCAGCAGGCCGGAGAGACGGAATGTCTTGGCGGATCTCAGGAATGTAAGAGCGAGGTCGAGTGTGATGGGCCATTCCAGTCTCCCGTGGCCGTTCCATTTGGCGCTGCCGTGACAACAAGTGGTGGTTTTGCTGTTGAGAGCGAAGGTCCCTCGCTTGTGCTGAGACACTGAATTCATACACACCACAAAGGTGCTAGGCTGCGAATAAACATTTCTAAGTCATTATAGGGGCCCTGTTTGAAATGCTTGAACCCTGGAAAGAACGGTGAAGAGATGGAGAAAAAAAAATAGACCCACTAAGGCATATTTGATGCGTGGCAGAATTATAATACACTTTCAAATGCACATGTCACTTTAGCTTTCTGTATTGTAAGCTTGATCTCCATAAATCTTGATGTAACATCCCACCACCATGACAGAACCAAGGGCAGATCCTTCCCCCTGTGGAAATGTGTTATTGTTCAAGCACATTAATCCATCTCTACAGGCACTGGGTTCCATGTCTCAAGCCATACTGTAGATTTTTATGTCATATTCGATCATCCCCTCAATTTCTTTGCAACTTCCAGAAGAACTGAGAATTGAGACTCCGGGCCCGTATTCACAAAGCATCTTAGAGTAGGAGTGCTGATCTAGGATCAAGCCCCCGCTGTCCATATAATCATATTAAATATGATCTAAGGCAAATGTGATCCTATATCAGCCCTCCTCTGAAACTCTGTGAATATAGGCCATGATGTTTAGCATTGTGTTCATCAGGTCTCCTGACTCCAAGGTGACCCAGGAAGGTTAATTGGGAGATGTGTTCTATAAATAACTCCAATGATTGCAGCAGAGTACCCTTCTGTACAATCTGCAAAGATGCCTGGTTAGTAACAGAGGCACAACCACTCTGCTATTTTGGTGCATCTTGGCAAGATGGCTATGATTAGGGAATGTAGGGCCCAATCATGGCACAATTAGAGCATGTTACAACCGGGAAGGTGAGTGGAGATGACAGTGGAGAAAGGCCAGGGAAAGTAAAGACTCTCAATAAGTGCAGCAGACAAGATAAGTATAGAAGTGGAGTGGTAATCATAGACGCTCAAGAAGAGATGTTCACTAAAACCAGGATGATTACAGTAACCATGCCAGGCGTAACCCAGGTGCTAAGAGATCACAGTGACCCCTGTCAAACCTGTGACCTCCCCATGGAGCTATTTCTGGTTGTTATTGCATAGCCTACGTAGATGTGGTCACACGTAAGAAAAAATCAGATGAGGTGCCTTTGTGATCAATGGTCATCATTCAGGTTCAATCTTAAAGGGATAGAGCGAGATTTTGGAAATTGAGCCCTAGCTGTTAGCATGCTAGCAGAACCGGTAGACTTCCAGTCATTTGGCTAATGCTAGTTAGCAACGGCGTGCAAAACGACCTTCAACTGCCTCCAAACGGTGTGCAGAGACTTAAAAATGGTATCTATGAGTTCATCTGATTCTGGGTAAATAGAAAAAATCTCACACTGTCCCTTTAATGTAAAAGAGAGTATTTGCGCACATCCGAACGTGGTTCTGCATGCTGTACAGTATCATTGTCCCTTTGCTTGTGGATGCTGTTGTGAGTCCACTGTGAGCGTTACCATCTCGCCAGCCCTGTGAGGCTCCAGATCATCTGCAGCAGGCAGCCATCTTGCCTTTCCGGGAGAAATGCCTGCGATCGCATGCCTTGACCACACTTCTGAGAGAGCGGCCTCTCCAAACAAATCCAACTTTTGGGACATCAGTCGAAAAATGTCGGACTAAAAGTGCTCTTTCTTAGCTGTAGGTGGTCGTTTTCTGTGGACTTGTAATTGAAAGGAGGGGATAGAAGTAAGGAAACACAAAGAAAAGGCTGCTGCTTTCACATTTCCAAGACAAACATTGGTGATACAAAGGAAAAGTGGTTTAGTTCCAAACACTGCTGATGTGACCAGAGACAAATGCAGCGATGGACCCAAACAGACAAAAGACAACAGAAGTGGACTGGAACTAAAGTGACATATTGATGTCTGTGTCTGGGCATCTGTGAGTAGGATGCATGTGTGCAGGCATGCGTGTGTGCATGCGTGTGTGAGCATGCGCGCGGTTGTATGTGGTGATAGGATGTCTGGCTGGGGACCAAGGGGGCACTGGGTATCAGATGATAGATCTCTCTCTCTCTCTCTCTCTCTCTCTCTCTCTCTCTCCTCCTCACCCTTCACCAGATGAGCTCTCGTGGGATAGGGATCTTTTCACGGCCTGTACCCTCTTACACAACTGCTAACCCCCCTTGTCACAAACCACACACACACACACATCTCACTCCCTACACATCCCTCTCCCCACAGCCTTTGCCACCTTACACAACTCTGAACTTACAAACATAAAAGCAACCCGATGAACATATCTCTCTTTCTTTCTCTCTCTCTCACACACATACACACATCCTTTACTTCCCTCTTGTCACGCCCTGACTCAAGGGACTTGTATTTGTTGAGTCAGGGTGTGTATTTTCTGTGTTGTTTGGCTATGTTGATTGTCTGTTAGATTCTAGTATGTCTACATCTATGTTGGCCTGTGTGGTTCCCAATCAGAGGCAGCTGTCGCTCGTTGTCTCTGATTGGGGACCATACTTAGGCAGCCTTTTGGCACCTGTTAGTTGTGGGATCTTGTTCCGTGTGAGGTATGTTATTTGTCTACCTTGGACTTCACGTTTCGTTTGTTGTTTTGTCGTGTGTTCAGTACGTAAATAAATATGAATGCATATCACGCTGCGCCTTGGTCCTTCTCGTTCATGAACGATCGTAACAGAAGATCCCACCAAAATAGGACCAAGCAATGTGTTCAGGAGCAAACGCCGGGAATTAAACAGGAGGTTACGTTAGTAGATGTCCTCCTCGGTTGGGGGAGAATCACGGAGGAGGAGGCCGTCCGTTACCGGAGGGCGATGAATGAGGATGCCCAGGTAGGAGAGGAGAAACGGCGCCAACAGTGCCGACGACGGAGACCCGAGAGGCAACCCCAAGAACATTTTGGGGGGGGGGGGGGGCACACGGTGTGGACGACGAGGCAGCAGGAGGCAGCGACAGGGCGGATCTGCAGGTTAGGAGAGGAGGCCACCAGGTTAAGGGGGCTATTGGTTCAGAGGGAGCAGGAGTTATTTGGTCAGAGGGAGGAGCTACAGGAGGCTATAAGGGAGAAGGAGAGTGTAGAGGCACGGCGAGAGGAGCTGGTTAGGCAGCAGAAGGAGCGGGGGTTTATAAGGGAACCCAGTCCTGCTCCTCGCACCAAGCAAGTGGTGCGTGTCGCCAGTCCGGACCGGCCCATTCCTGATCCCCGCACTAAGCCAGTGTTGCGTGTTCCCAGTACGGCCCGACCCATTCCTGTTTCCCACACAAGGCCAGTGGTGTGTGTTCCCAGTATGGTCCGGCCCGTTCCTGCTCCTCGCACTAAGCTAGTGGTACGTGTTCCCAGTACGGCCCGATCCGTTCCTGCTCCCCGCACTAAGCCAGTGGTGCGTGTTCCCAGTACGGCCCTACCCGTTCCTGACCCTCGCACCAAGCCAGTGGTGCGCGTCGCCAGCCCGGCCCGGCCTGTTCCTGCTTCTCGCACCAAGCCAGTGGTGCGCGTCGCCAGCTCCGGTCCGGCCTGCTCCTGTCCCTCGCACCAAGCCAGTGGTGCGTGTCGCCAGCCCGGTCCGGCCTGTTCCTGTCCCTCGCATCAAACCAGTGGTGCGCGTCGCCAGCCCGGTCCGGCCTGTTCCTGCCCCTCGTACCAAACCAGTGGTGCGCGTCGCCAGCCCGGCCCGGCCTGTTCCTGCTCCTCGCACCAAACCAGTGGTGCGCGTCGCCTGCCCGGCCCGGCCTGTTCCTGCTTCTCGCACCAAACCAGTGGTGCGTGTCGCCAGCCCGGTCCTGCCTGATCCTGTCCCTCGCAGCAAGCCAGTGGTGCGCGTCGCCAGCCCGGTACGGCCTGTTCTTGCCCCTCGCACCAAGCCAGTGGTGCGCGTCGCCAGCCCGGTCCGGCCTGTTCCTGACCCTCGCACCAAGCCAGTGGTGCGCGTCGCCAGCCCGGTCCGGCCTGTTCCTGTCCCTCGCACCAAGCCAGTGGTGCACGTTGCCAGCCCGGTCCGGCCTGCTCCTGCCCCTCGCACCAAGCCAGTGGTGCGCGTCGCCAGCCCGGTCCGGCCTGCTCCTGCCCCTCGCACCAAGCCAGTGGTGCGCGTCGCCAGCCCGGTCCGGCCTGTTCCTGACCCTCGCACCAAACCAGTGGTGCGCGTCGCCAGCCCGGCCCGGCCTGTTCCTGCCCCTCGCACCAAACCAGTGGTGCGCGTCGCCAGCCCGGTCCGGCCTGTTCCTGTCCCTCGCACCAAAATAGTGGTGCGCGTCGCCAGCCCGGTCCGGCCTGTTCCTGCCCCTCGCACCAAGCCAGTGGTGCGCGTCGCCAGTCCGGCCCGGCCTGTTCTTGCTCCCTGCACCAGGCCAGTGGTGCGCGTCGCCAGTCCGGTACGGCCCGTTCCTGCTCCCCGCACCAAGCCAGTGGTGCGCGTCGTCAGCCCGGTCCTGCCCGTTCCTGCTCCCCGCACCAAGCCAGTGGTGCGTGTGTCCAGTCCGGCACGGCCCGTGCCTGTTCCGCCGGTGCCTGGTCCGGCACCGGTCAGCTGCTCCACTCCGGAGCCGGGGCGATCCGCTCCACCGGGGTCCAGTCCTACTCCGGTCAGCGGATCCACTCCGGAGCCAGAGCAATCCGCTCCACCAGGGTCCAGTCCAGCTCCGGTCAGCCGCTCCACTCAGGAGCCAGAGCAGTCCGCTCCACCGGTGCCTGATCCAGCTCCGGTCAGCAGCTCCACTCCGGAGCCAGAGCAGTTCGATCCACCGTCGTCGGGTCCAGCTCCAGTCAGCGGTTCCAGTCCAGACCCAGACGTCAGCCCCTCTCCAGGTTCAGGGTCTCCCACACCAGGGTCCAGACAGGGCTTGGTACGTCGTGGGAGGAAGGAGAGGGGAAGCAACGCGCCGAGGTCCAGACCAGACCAGGGGCGCAACAGGGAGGTGGAGAGTAAGTGGTGGTCACGCCCGGAGCCGGATCCGCCTCCGAGGCGGAATGCCCACCCGGCCCCTACCCTGTTAGGTTTATGTGGCGCGGTCGGAGTCCGCACCTTTGGGGGTGGGTACTGTCACGCCCTGACTCAAGGGACTTGTATTTGTTGAGTCAGGGTGTGTATTTTCTGTGTTGTTTGGCTATGTTGATTGTCTGTTAGATTCTAGTATGTCTAGATCTATGTTGGCCTGTGTGGTTCCCAATCAGAGGCAGCTGTCGCTCATTGTCTCTGATTGGGGACCATACTTAGGCAGCCTTTTGGCACCTGTTAGTTGTGGGATCTTGTTCCGTGTGAGGTATGTTATTTGTCTACCTTGGACTTCACGTTTCGTTTGTTGTTTTGTTATGTGTTCAGTACGTAAATAAATATGAATGCATATCACGCTGCGCCTTGGTCCTTCTCGTTCATGAACGACCGTGACACCTCTATTTAGTCTGTGAGAAGATAGGGAGGAGTGAGACCTTTAGATGATCTCCTACAGAATCTGGTAAGGTAGCATGTTCTCACATCCTTTGATATTTTGCAAAGAGCACCGGAGCGTGAATGCTCTTCTCTCTTTCTCATTATGCATACCTTCTGCTGCTTCCCAGATAATGCACTCCACAGGCCTTGATTATGATTATACAGTATGTTCAAAATTACCCTTCATCAATAGCAGAAGTTTAAGAATTTTTTCACCTCAAATAATCTCACCATCATTTTCTAATGTGTAATTGATGCTCTGATGTGATTGTGTGTTTGGTTGTCTGTGTGTGTATGTGTGTGTCTGCATGTGTCTGCATGTGTCTCTCAGTGTTTACTATCTAGTTGAACCAGATCAATACAGTATGTCCACGTCAACAGGGGTAGCAACACTGAATGGGTGGGAATAACAGAATGGGATTGTCAACCTGGGGTTTAGCCTTGGTGGTGTACGATGGAATCATTTGATAATGAACTTGATTAATGCCACATATGAGCCTTCCCTTGCAGCCAGTAGTGCTGCTAACTGACACACCCTGTGCTTTCTAAATTCATGTGAAACATATTTACTTCCCTTTCTCTATCAAAGCCAGCTGACAGTGAGACCAAGCTCAGATCAGTTATATCAGTTAAAACTCCTTGTCTCCACTTTGGCACAACGTGTGTGGCTCTATTCAATGCAGACCTGGGTTTCAATACATGTATTTGAGTTTTTGTTATTTAAATACCAATTTTTTTGTGTATTTTAGTATTTTCAAATAATGTGGTCAGATACTTATTTCAAATACTATTTTCAGATACCTGGGTTAAATGTATGGGAGTGTATTTGAGGGACTGTATTTGAGTATTTTCAAATGCTTTCCACTTGTATTTCCAAATACATTCCAATATTCAACTACTTGTCTTTTCAATTAAAAGGTATCTAAATACTTATAATATAATAATAATAATATGCCATTTAGCAGACGCTTTTATCCAAAGCGACTTACAGTCATGCGTGCATACATTTTTGTGTATGGGTGGTCCCGGGGATCGAACACACTACCTTGGCGTTACAAGCGCCGTGCTCTACCAGCTGAGCTACCGAGGACCACTTACTTCCAAATGTATTTGAAAGTAATTGAAATACCCTAAATACTATTTGAACCCAGGTCTGATTCGATGATAACAACAACAACATGCTAACAGTAGATGCCTAGCATTCACCGAGGTAGCCTTGGCAAACAGAATGTACCATTGTATGTGAAGAAAAACACAGATGCTTTTCTTGTCAAGATTCAGTGAGATCGAAGGCATTTCTTGGCTCTGTCCAAGCATGGAGGTTGAATGCAGTTCAGTGCGCCTACGACACATTTTTTGTACGAGTTCTTTCCCCCCCAAATCACACAAAATATATATATTTCCACTACTCCACTTCATTGAACGGATCAAGTCAAGGGCCCACTGGACCCCAAATGGAAGAGCAAGCCTTTATTTACTTTACTTTTTCAAAAGGAAATGAACCCAGTCATCTTCCAAATCTGTCATATTCAGTTGTTTTCTTTCTCCATTGTTGAGTAAGTGAGCTCATCATGTTGACAGTCATGAAAAAATATGGCCAAACAAATAACAGGAAATGCCCTGATTTGTGTGGTCAGCCTGGTTTCTGGGGTCGCCTTGGCGGCAGCAATTAAAACACAATAACCCATTTCAGGCATAACAGACATGGAGGGCAGTAGGGCTGGCTGGCGCTGGCTCAGTCCATTCACGAGACTCATGATGAGGCATGCAGGGGGAGACCGAGTCAGGGTCCATTGACCGCAAAGGCTGAGTCCACAGTTTCACGAATCTCCATGGAATTAACCCTGAATTTCCACTTTCTCTGTTTTTCTCTCTTTCTCATTCTCTCTAAAACAACACTCAGAATGTATGCCAAACAGAACCAATTTAGTATACCCCAGAGAAAAAAAAAGTACATTCGATGGACCCCTGTGGACCAGGTTCAGTTGCCACCCAATATCGCTCTGGAACACAAGTCACAAATTGATGGGAGATACTCTACCTAACCTAAATATTCAAGAAACAGCAGCATGTTTTCCCTTCCATTTCCTGAGGAGAATTAGCCAATCAGAAGAATATAGTGTCTCGAGTGGTTCAGAGGGAATAGCCTGCTGAGAAAGATAGAGAGACACAAGAGTCTGGTGACTGGAGGTGTTCATCCTTCACTAAACAATAATGAAAATACCTAAGGCCTAACGCATGCACTACCACCTGCATACTACTCTACCTAACTAATTGAAACCTAACTAACTGCATGTGTCTCTCTGCTACCTCTGTGTGTAGCCTAATGGGAGACCATTTGCAAGTGGGCTGTATTTTTGGATGTATTTCTCCCCAGTCACAGTTCCACTTGGTGTTTCTTGGCACGGAAACTTGAAACGCCAGTGTGAAGTATAACATAATCCAAAAGAGAGAAATTCTGTAAACCAATGGCATTGCACGCTGCCCACATCTGAGGTGGATCTCTTAGTCACAATTGAGTCCCCCAAATGTCACAAATGCATTTGTTTGTGAGAAACAAAGAGATTATATGTACATAGAGGTCTTGGTTGAATGAACAGTTCTATTTTTAGCCATTTCATCTTCTCCCTAGCAAATCAAACTGACACGTGTAGATCAATGAAGAACAGCTGTGCATTATGATTCCCTTGCCTTTCCCATCTTCAAGGCTCAAGTTAAATAGGAAAGTATGTATGGAACATCTGAATTCTATCCACACCAGAGCTACAGGGTAATGATAGGGAATTTGGCATGCTACACACATGTCCACTCCTATTAGCTTGGATATGAATCAGCAAATGGATGGCTAGTGCTATCCTCCTGGAATATCACTGAAGATGGTATATTTTATATGAAATGTGTAGGGTTTTAATCAGTCATCTTATGGTGTATTAGGAAACTGACAGTATAAATACAGGACTCCTGTTCTGGTGTCAACATTTCACGATTCCAAAGATTGCACCTCCAAATGTTATTTTGATGAATTTATTCATACTATTTCATCCTTCCACAAGATATAGTCCCGACACAAATCTAGGGTTGCTACCCAAGCCGGCTGGTCATTCATTCTATCGGTTTGGTTGCTAGAGACGCGACCCAGTCGTTCAGTGTTTTTGTTCTGGATCTGTGGACGTGACCCAGTCGTTCATTCTAAATGTTCCATTGCCATATTGGCTGGCAACATTCTTATCCCTTGCTTGCTAGCTAGCCAACTATGGCTAATTTAAAGTCACGTCAATAAGTGCAGCCTGAATAACAGCAATGTAGCTGCATTTGCATTTGTTCAAGCTGTTTTCTAGTGACATTTATTTGGATACATCCATAACATTTTCACCTGGCATAGAAAATGTGCTCACTCGTCAGGACACTGTTGTTTAGAGGAGCTAGCCAACAACACAGCTAACACAATCACTTCAAACTGAAGCTCAAAAGACTGCAAACTAGGTGCACTTCGTTTCATTTGACAATTTTTCAATTGACATTTCTTTGTTTATATCCATAAAAATGATGCCGGTTGATTCATGATTTCTGCTGGCTGAGAAACGCTGTCTGTCTCGTTCCGACTCCCGACCCCTACACGTTCATTACTATGGGACAGCTGGAGATTGAATTTGAATATTGAACAATATTGCAAATGTCGGAGAGACAGACAGCAAGGTTTACACAAATATGTGCTGTTGAACACTAAATGTTAGACTAAAAGAAATGTGAGATAATGTCTAGATGCTTTTTATAGTGAAGATCAAGTTTATAACTTGCCTGGCTGGGCTGATGAGACAGTGGATTGCGCAGTCAGATGGAACAGAGTAAATAGGCCTTTTAACATTATAGATTTAGCCGTTGGTAACTTATGAAATAGACACTGGCTGGAATGCGCTTATAACCAATCAGCATTCAGGATTAGACCCACCTGTTGTATTATTGTCAATAATCAACCCCATCCAAAATTAGCCTTAAACCAGTCACATTTCCACTGATGCAGTATTGTCAGGGATCTGTGTCACACACACATACAGTGGGGAAAAAGTATTTAGTCAGCCACCAATTGTGCAAGTTCTCCCACTTAAAAAGATGAGAGAGGCATAGGTACACGTCAACTATGACAGACAAAATGAGAATTTTTTCCAGAAAATCACATTGTAGGATTTTTTATGAATTTATTTGCAAATTATGGTGGAAAATAAGTATTTGGTCACCTACAAACAAGCAAGATTTCTGGCTCTCACAGACTTGTAACTTCTTCTTTAAGAAGCTCCTCTGTCCTCCACTCGTTACCTGTATTAATGGCACCTGTTTGAACTTGTTGTCAGTATAAAAGACACCTGTCCACAACCTCAAACAGTCACACTCCAAACTCCACTATGGCCAAGACCAAAGAGCTGTCAAAGGACACCAGAAACAAAATTGTAGACCTGCACCAGGTTGGGAAGACTGAATCTGCAATAGGTAAGCAGCTTGGTTTGAAGAAATCAACTGTGGGAGCAATTATTAGGAAATGGAAGACATACAAGACCACTGATGATCTGGGGCTCCACGCAAGATCTCACCCCGTTGGGGTCAAAATGATCACAAGAACAGTGAGCAAAAATCCCAGAACCACACGGGGGGACCTAGTGAATGACCTGCAGAGAGATGGGACCAAAGTAACAAAGCCTACCATCAGTAACACACTACGCCGCCAGGGACTCAAATCCTGCAGTGCCAGACGTGTCCCCCTGCTTAAGCCAGTACATGTCCAGGCCCGTCTGAAGTTTGCTAGAGTGCATTTGGATGATCCAGAAGAGGATTGGGAGAATGTCATATGGTCAGATGAAACAAAAATAGAAATTTTTGGTAAAAACTCAACTCGTCGTGTTTGGAGGACAAAGAATGCTGAGTTGCAACCAAAGAACACCATACCTACTGTGAAGCATGGGGGTGGAAACATCATGCTTTGGGGCTGTTTTTCTGCAAAGGGACCAGGACGACTGATCCATGTAAAGGAAAGAATGAATGGGGCCATGTATCGTGAGATTTGAGTGAAAACCTCCTTCCATCAGCAAGGGCATTGAAGATGAAACGTGGCTGGGTCTTTCAGCATGACAATGATCCCAAACACACCGCCCGGGCAACGAAGGAGTGGCTTCGTAAGAAGCATTTCAAGGTCCTGGAGTGGCCTAGCCAGTCTCCAGATCTCAACCCCATAGAAAATCTTTGGAGGGAGTTGAAAGTCTGTGTTGCCCAGCGACAGCCCCAAAACATCACTGCTCTAGAGGAGATCTGCATGGAGGAATGGGTAAAATACCAGCAACAGTGTGTGAAGACTTACAGAAAACGTTTGACCTTTGTCGTTGCCAACAAAGGGTATATAACAAAGTATTGAGAAACTTTTGTTATTGACCAAATACTTATTTTCCACCATAATTTGCAAATAAATTCATAAAAAATCCTACAATGTGATTTTCTGGATTTTTTTTCTCATTTTGTCTGTCATAGTTGACGTGTACCTATGATGAAAATTACAGGCCTCTCTCATCTTTTTAAGTGGGAGAACTTGCACAATTGGTGGCTGACTAAATACTTTTTTCCCCACTGTATATCCTACACACACTCACTCAGTTATTCACTCACTTACATACCTAATCAGAGCCATATGACCATAGTGTATGGAAGTCAGACAAAAGAGGTTTTATGGCCAACAGATCCACTGACACAGTCAGTATGGAAGCCTAGTTTTAGATTAACAGGTAAAGATCCTGAAATAGCAGTTAGTATCAACCCCTTCAACCCTCCACACACACAAGCATACACACATCCCACCACATATTCTGCCACACACCTACTTCCCAGCCAAGCCAGACAAGGCTGACCATGGTTGGATACTGTATGCCCAATGAAATAATGGAAACTTGAGTAGCAACACTGGCCTCTGTCTTCATAAATACTCTAGTGGTCATCTGGAAAACATTAGCCCTCCTATCCAGAGGGAGAGAATAGGGGAAAGGTTGACTATTTGAGATATTCAAGGCATCCAAGTAAATGTAAAAAAAAAAAATGTGTGGCATAGCACGAGAGAGGCCATATTGGAAGACATTGAAAACGATGGTAAAGCAGATATCAAATGTCTGAAATGTGATATTGAAATGTTTCATAACTCGATGACAGAAAAAAAATTCAGTCTGAAAATGCAGGCTGTATGCTGAGCCATGATTTCTTGTCACTTTTAATAATCACTGAAATCAAAACTTATTTAAGAATAACAAATCCTCCCCACACACACATGAGCCAGTCCCTTAGGTCAGAGCTGATGTTGTAGTGTGTGTAGGACTTAAACTCTTGTTCGAAAACAATGGAGGTGGATAATTGCTATCTGGTATCATTAAGCCCCAAACCCCACCGTGCAGGCAGCCCAATTCTGAAATTTTTTTCACTAATTGAATTTTCACTTTTGACCAATCAGATCAGCTCTGAAAAAGAGCTGCCGTGAAAAGATCTGATGTGATTGGTCAAAAGACCAATTAGTGGAAAAAATATCAGAATTGGGCTGCCTGTGTAAATGCAGCCTTACTGGGTTGATGGGCCAGTGTCTCACAGACATATACAGGTAACTGACAAAATAATGGAAACTTGAGTAAATGAGGGATACAAAGTATACTCAGTAGCGACACATCATTCTAGCAGATGGCGCTGTTTTGCATGTAATTCTGGCATTCATTCGTGTCACAATATAATATCTTATCAGTTAGCAAACAATGTAAACAAAATCATTGCTTAAGTTAATAAAGCAGCACACTTGACTCCTCCCTGTCGTATTATTGTTTTGGTAAATTTTATTTGAGTAAGGCAGCTCCAGAATGTAGCTGTTTCAGCCTCGCGGAGGGACAGCCAGAGAAAGCATAGAGCGTATGCGCTGTTGATCTTCTCTGGTTGCGAGTGATTGACTCAGAGTGATGTTACGCACAACACCGCAGCACCTACTGGGAGAGCCCACTGAGGGCCAGGAAGCTTCTGCCCCCTTCGGTGCTGCCATAGAGTTACATTGGCAGTGCCCATCCAAGAAGGCTCAAGGTCAATAGCCACAGTAAGTTGACGTCTTCCCTGTTCAAATAAAGGTTAAATAAAAAAAAATAACATTTAGAATATAGTCATGATTTGACTTTAACATTAATCTGAAGACTGTTATTTCTCTAATTAACTAACTATGTTTAATTGTTACCCGATTAAATTAATCATGTAACAATTAACACATTAGGATCAGGGGCACCACGAGAACGGTTCTTTAAAGAGTTACCCGAATTAAACTCTAAAAGGTCTTTACCTATCACATCTATAAACAGTCAACTTATTAATCATAACCTCGTATCAAATCATCATTCTGAACAGTCGTAACCTCCTTGCATCTGCAGAAACCCGAGCCTTACTTATGATTCAGTACTACACAAATAGGTTTAATTATTTATTTACTAGCTAATTAAATGGGAACACAGGGTAAACACACACACTCTGACCCTTTGTTGACTGGAGACTTAATACGCTGAAAATAGGTCCCTAGCGGAATGACAACAACATGGAGGCTTGTTAAAAAAGAGATGGAGAAGGAGAGAGAGGGACAGAGACGCTTAACATTGCCACATTCAGAAACTACTCTCACCTACAGTAACCATTTAAATACTTTGCACACGAACCGCCGCCTGCTTTGAGCAAGAAATCATTTATGTATTTACGTGAAATGCCTGGGTTCGCCGGGTTCTCTCAGGGAACAGGGCAGCCTTGGAAAGGGGGTTGGGCCCTTTCGCGGCACACTTGTAAGGCTCTAAGTAGTACAGACCTCTACATGCTTTGTAATCTCTTCTCCTGTTGTCCTTCTTCGTAGTTGTCCGGTATCTGGTAACTTGTTGTGTAGTCCTGAACAGAACTACAGAGTTGATTTTCCTTCCATTCGCTCTTGAAGATGCTTCTTTGAAGATAGGCTAGCCAGCCATATCGATGGTTCCCCAGTGGGGTGATGAGAGTAGCGTAATACGATGGTTTGAGCAGAGTAACACGATAGTCCTACTTAAATTCACTTTCGTAGATACTTTACTTAGGACAGCTAATCAGCCGTACCAGTGATTGTCCAGGAGGTGAGTTTATCGTCTTCACCTCTTGTTGATATTCAAAGTTCAAATCATTTTAAACGAGCAGTTGCAGCCTCATGCTTTTCTGGTCTGATGTGTTAATTCGTAATCCATAATTTATACCTTTTGCTCGAAAGGGCGGTTCCGGCAGGCTGGCACGCTCCCTGACCTCACTTCGGGGCGGTGATTACTAATTGTGCAAAGTTATGGAAAACAATTATTCCCTTATAACTTCTCAAATCCCATCTCTCTCTTAACAAAAACACTTTAATCATTTTTCATATTACATACACAACCCATAGTATGGAAACTTCATCTACAGTGGGGAGAACAAGTATTTGATACACTGCCGATTTTGCAGGTTTTCCTACTTACAAAGCATGTAGAGGTCTGTAATTGTTATCATAGGTACACTTCAACTGTGAGAGATGGAATCTAAAACAAAAATCCAGAAAATCACATTATATGATTTTTAAGTAATTAATTTGCATTTTATTGCATGACATAAGTATTTGATCACCTACCAACCAGTAAGAATTCCGGCTCTCACAGACCTGTTAGTTTTTCTTTAAGAAGCCCTCCTGTTCTCCACTCATTACCTGTATTAACTGCACCTGTTTGAACTCGTTACCTGTATAAAAGACACCTGTCCACACACTCAATCAAACAGACTCCAACCTCTCCACAATGGCCAAGACCAGAGAGCTGTGTAAGGACATCAGGGATAAAATTGTAGACCTGCACAAGGCTGGGATGGGCTACAGGACAATAGGCAAGCAGCTTGGTGAGAAGGCAACAACTGTTGGCGCAATTATTAGAAAATGGAAGAAGTTCAAGATGACGTCAATCACCCTCGGTCTGGGGCTCCATGCAAGATCTCACCTCGTGGGGCATCAATGATCATGAGGAAGGTGAGGGATCAGCCCAGAACTACACGGCAGGACCTGGTCAATGACCTGAAGAGAGCTGGGACCACAGTCTCAAAGAAAACCATTAGTAACACACTACGCCGTCATGGATTAAAATCCTGCAGCGCATGCAAGGTCCCCCTGCTCAAGCCAGAGCATGTCCAGGCCAGTCTGAGGTTTGCCAATGACCATCTGGATGATCCAGAGGAGGAATGGGAGAAGGTCATGTGGTCTGATGAGACAAAAATAGAGCTTTTTGGTCTAAACTCCACTCGCCGTGTTTGAAGGAAGAAGAAGGATGAGTACAACCCCAAGAACACCATCCCAACCGTGAAGCATGGAGGTGGAAACATAATTCTTTGGGGATGCTTTTCTGCAAAGGGGACAGGACGACTGCACCGTATTGAGGGGAGGATGGATGGGGCCATGTATCGCGAGATCTTGGCCAACAACCTCCTTCCCTCAGTAAGAGTATTGAAGATGGGTCGTGGTTGAGTCTTCCAGCATGACAACGACCCGAAACACACAGCCAGGGCAACTAAGGAGTGGCTCCGTAAGAAGTATCTCAAGGTCCTGGAGTGGCCTAGCCAGTCTCCAGACCTGAACCCAACAGAATCTTTGGAGGGAGCTGAAATTTGATTTTTGTTTTAGATTCCATCTCTCACAGTTGAAGTGTACCTATGATAAAAATTACAGACCTCTACATGCTTTGTAAGTAGGAAAACCTGCAAAATTGACAGTGTATCAAATACTTGTTCTCCCCACTGTATGTAGTGGGTATACTTTCCAAGTTACAATATTTCCTTTATAATATTTTTAATGGCATCACAAAATAACAAACAAAATGATATTAGTGTTCTATAGATCGCCTCTGACCATTCCCCACATTCTACATTAGAAACATTATTGTTCCAGTATTGGCTTTTGAACGTGTTAGAGTTTCAGCGGGAAAAGGGTCTGTTGAGACAAAGCACAGGCCTGGATCTTCCCCCTTGATATACAACAGGACGTGAGTTGTTAATCCCCACTAGTTATTTCCTTCCCCCTCTATGGGTGAGAGGGGGTCTGATTGAAGTTATTCATTGCAAACCTGATCTGACCTATTTGGATTCTCGTGGTCAGTCATGACACTTTGATTGGACTGATGTGTGTCAATTTCATTGTTTACTAGCTAGAAGACAACGTGTTCTAGCTATCTTAAAAGTTGGTTTTAGTATAAAAAATATTTGCTTAAGCAAGCCTGATAGACATGGCTGTAGGTAGACACTGTCTGCCTACCTACCTAGGTACATTTGTACGGTCTGGTCACTGTGCAAAGGTTAAGGGTTATGCCATATTTCTTTCTATTAGGCTAGATATTGTTGTAAATGTAATCTCTGTGCCTGTGCACATGTATATATGTTCAACTAGTCTACTGATATTATGCTGGCACAGTTCAACTGACAAACTATGCAACAGACTATAATGTATTATGTTTTGTCTTACAGCAAATACCGTGTGGTGCCTGAGCTTCTTTCTGGAGTGGATTCTAGCTACAGAAACATAATTCATTTGGCTGCATGTGTCATTGTAGCAGAACTGCATCCCGTGAACTGATAATACTGCATTTTCTTACTGTATGTTACTTTGTGAATATCAATTTCATCATCACCACCAGTTCTCTTAGCTACAGATTGTTAGACCAGATAATGGGATTTAACCAAAGATTTTTGGTGTAGCACAGAGAATCTTCGACCAACCTTAGTGATGTTGTCTTCGTCCTCGATTCAGGGAAAAAGGAGTCTCATAAAATGTCTGTGTCCAGTTGCAGGGGTCAGTTTGAATTTAGAAAATGCTCCGTTATTAAAATAATTATATTTCTTGCTCCATTAAGTAATCCAACAATGTGTACGCCGCCATCTTGTCTATATAAAGTATTCTCTTATCATGACATGTGGCACTTTGGGGTGGACACTCACCTGTATCAATCAATGAGAAAATACTTGAAATAGGCAAGATGTCAGCAAAAATCTTTGGGTAAATAACAATAAACCTGAAAAGGGACAACTTCTAAATGTTATGCAGCAAAAACAGACAAATACATCAAATCGGATTTTAGTAACCACATTGTGAGCTTGTTACAATACATCAATCATGATGGATTTGACAAATATCCACTTTGTTAGATCAGATTTGTTGTATGTGCGCTAATCCAGGATCCTTCTATCCCCCACGGTCATTGACCTCTTTACAGCATCTATCCCCATTACCTTCCCGATCTCATTCCAGAAGTTCAAACTCATTTTTGTGAACTTGTTCTGATAGCCTTTTGTCAAAGTTCTCCATGTTTGTTGTCAAGGAAGTGAGTTTGTGTTTATACAGGATGTACCGCCCCCACCTACTGTCAACCAATCATGTCAATGCATACTGTAGCTATAAAGAGCACACAAAAAACCCTGCCTCATCTCAAAGACCTGTAAACCTCCCCCAGCCCATTGACTTTGACAGATCATTCTTGTCAATAGTAGACCTTTGCATGGGGTTTTTGTAGACAGGTCTTTTGTATTGTGTTTTGAGAATCTGCAGAGAGAATAATGAGGTGGTTGTGCTTTTACTAATGTAGTCTTGATTTTATACCTTTCAGTGTCCTTTGCTGGTTTCTGTCCCACAATCTTGTTGTGCTCCATAACCGCAAGGTGTGTCCGCTCCCTCATGCTTGTGTACCCAAAATGCCGCCGCGTTGGGGTATTTTTCAGCAGGGAACTGTGGAATGATTCCAGATAACCTGAATTTTACAAAGAGAAAAGGTCAAAAGAGAAGAGGGTTAGACTAAATTGATTACATGGTCTGGAAGTTACTCGGTGGTCCTCAGGCTACCTTTAACCACCTGTAACCCCATAACACAAACACAAACCATACAAACCCTACCCAATTCATGTTTATGCTATGTTTACTGTAAATTTAGCTATTCTTTATTTCATTTATTTTATTTATTTTTTCACCTTTATTTAACCAGGTAAGCCAGTTGAGAACAAGTTCTCATTTACAACTGCGACCTGGCCAAGATAAAGCAAAGCAGTGCGATAAAAACAACAACACAGAGTTACATATGGGGTAAAACAAGTCAAAAATACAACAGAAAATATATATACAGTGTGTGCAAATGTAGCAAGTTATGGAGGTAAGGCAATAAATAGGCTGTAGTGCAAAATAATTACAATTAGTATTAACACTGGAATGATAGATGTGCAAGAGATGATGTGCAAATAGAGATACTGGGGTGCAAATGAGCAAAATAAATAACAATATGGGGATGAGGTAGTTGGGTGGGCTAATTTCAGATGGGCTGTGTACAGGTGCATTGATCGGTAAGGTGCTCTGACAACTGATGCTTAAAGTTAGTCTCCAGCTTCAGAGATTTTTGCAATTTGTTCCAGTCCTTGGCAGCAGAGAACTGGAAGGATTGGCGGCCAAAGGAGGTGTTGACTTTGGGGATGACTAGTGAGATATACCTGCTGGAGCGCATACTACGGGTGGGTGTTGCTATGGTGACCAATGAGCTAAGATAAGGCGGGGATTTGCCTAGCAGTGATTTATAGATGGCCTGGAGCCAGTGGGTTTGGCGACAAATATGTAGTGAGGACCAGCCAACAAGAGCGTACAGGTCACAGTGGTGGGTAGTATATGGGGCTTTGGTGACAAAACGGATGGCACTGTGATAGACTACATCCAATTTGCTGAGTAGAGTGTTGGAGGCTATTTTGTAAATGACATCACCGAAGTCAAGGATCGGTATGATAGTCAGTTTTACGAGGGCATGTTTGGCAGCATGAGTGAAGGAGGCTTTGTTG
The DNA here is from genome assembly GCF_964263955.1 of Coregonus lavaretus. Taxonomy (NCBI): domain Eukaryota; kingdom Metazoa; phylum Chordata; class Actinopteri; order Salmoniformes; family Salmonidae; genus Coregonus; species Coregonus lavaretus. Next base: position 24,320,990 of record NC_140011.1, on the reverse strand, counting down.
AGAAATAGGAAGCCGATTCTAGATTTAACTTTGGATTGGAGATTCTTAATGTGAGTCTGGAAGGAGAGTTTACAGTCTAACCAGACACCTAGGTATTTGTAGTTGTCCACATACTCTAGGTCAGACCCGTCGAGAGTAGTGATTCTAGTCAGGTGGGCGGGTGCCAGCAGCGTACGATTGAAGAGCATGCATTTAGTTTTACTAGTGTTTAAGAGCAGTTGGAGGCTACTGAAGGAGTGTTGTATATGCATTGAAGCTCGTTTGGAGGTTTGTTAACACAGTGTCCAATGAAGGGCCAGATGTATACAAAATGGTGTCGTCTGCGTAGAGGTGGATCTGAGAGTCACCAGCAGCAAGAGCGACATCATTGATATACACTGAGAAAAGAGTCGGCCCAAGAATTGAACCCTGTGGCACCCCCATAGAGACTGCCATAGGTCCAGACAACAGGCCCTCCGATTTGACACATTGAACTTTATCTGAGAAGTAGTTGGTGAACCAGGCGAGGCAGTCATTTGAGAAACCAAGGCTATTTAGTCTGCCAATAAGAATGCAGTGGTTGACAGAGTCGAAAGCCTTGGCCAGGTCGATGAAGATGGCTGCACAGTACTTTCTATTATCGATCGCGGTTATAATATCGTTTAGGACCTTGAGCGTGGCTGAGGTGCACCCATGACCAGCTCAGAAACCGGATTGCATAGCGGAGAAGGTACGGTGGGATTCGAAATGGTCGGTGATCTGTTTGTTAACTTGGCTTTCAAAAGCTATCTTAGCCGTCAGCTTGCAAATATTTTTGCCAACTGACTTTCAACTAGGGGTTATAAACACATGTTGGTGGAATCAGATTATGTACCACCTACAACAAAATACACAACAATACACAATTTAACCACCCCACTAATTGTATTGATCTCTATTAGACTGGCTAGCTTAGCACACCTAACATGGACATTTCAATATTGTCAGCTTGCTGTTAGCTAACTAGCGTCACTAAATTGGCAGCAAGATTGCTAGCCAGCTGAGACTGGCTGAGAACCAACTAACCAACCATAGACAATTTATACACATTCATCATTGCTACCAACACACAAACTGAGCGTGAGTTAGATAAATCAACAATTATATTTTTAGTAAAGAAGTGTTTTCCAGACAAGGATGGAATAGATGGCTACCAGAATGAGCTACTTTTATTTGCTAACATTAGCTAGCTTACGTTAGCTATCATCAGTCATAAATAGAACGAACAAACAAACATGTTTACTCTGCTGAAGGTAGCTACCAGTCTAGCAGTGACTACCATGGCATAGGCGAAATTGATTGACAGTGTGTATACCAAAAACTGATAGCTATATGATTTAGCTGACGGTTTTCAGAGTTCAATACAGGACGGCAACGTTAGCTAGCTAACTTACCTAGCTTGTCCAGCTAGGCTAGCAAGCTATCTAATGTTAGGTTACTTCCAATCGAGAATCTTCAGTTTCGTTGAGAAGGAAACAATGTATGGTATCACATCACTTCTCAGCTGTTGTCGAAATGGATTCCCCATCAGCTCAGCCTGAAAATCCCTCTGATAATCTTTTGTCACTGTAGGCGAATCATTCTTGATAGCCGCAAGCCACTGGCAGCATCGGGGTAAATATTTGGTAGGTAGAACGGTGAAATATAACTCATTTTCACACTTGTTTGTAATTAGCACAGCCAAGCACAGAAGACCACACATGCATGATCACAAACGTTTGTGAAAAACAAACATTGTAAAAAACTATCTTGCCTACAGAAGTTCTGAGATTGCTGTGTTGTTCGTTCGAAGTACACAACACCATCATCCAAGTTTGTGGGCACGACGCATCTACCTTAGTGAGCGGTACCTGCATTCGCTATGAATGCTGTACTTTGTGGTTAACTATGAGCAGATTCTAACAGTGAAATTAAAATGTGCTAGTTCTAGAGTGTGGTTTGGATAATTGTTATGTTTATGACAAAAACGTAATGTTGTTAATATAGTAATGACTAAATGCCTTGGCAGAGCCAGGGTGAAATTCCCCTTTAATGTTTGATGTCAGAATGTTATACCCATAGAAATGTAACTATACAATAGATGAAGAGAGGGAGTAACTTTATAAACTTTGTTGCTTTATTCTTAACCGGAGCATCTTGGTAACAGGCAGGAAGACACACTCAGAATGTTTTTTTGGCTGTGTCCCAATACTCTAACAGTGTAGTAATATTGTAGACACATGCTGAATTTGACTATGGGAAGTAAACTGATTAACGAATATTATAACGTTGGTGTGTGTAGTGATTTCAATGGATATTCGCTTTTTTTATTGAGTTTGCCCCACCAATATTTTAATGTTAAAATTACCACGGAGTGTATTGAAAGCAGGTGCTCCCACACAGGTGTGGTTCCTGGGTTAATTAAGCAATTCATATTCCATCATGTATATAAATACTGGGCAGGCCATTATTTTGGCTACCATATCTATGCCCCCATAGGATGACAATGCTCCCATCCACAGGGCACGAGTGGTCACTTTATGGTTTGATGAGCATGAAAACGATATAAACAATATGCCATGGCCGTTTCAGTCACCAGATCTCAACCCAATGAACACTTATGGGAGATTCTGGAGCGACGCCTCAACAAAACACCAAATAATAGAATTTCTTGTGGAAGAAAGGTGTCACATCCCTCCAATAGAGTTCCAGACATTTGTAGAATCTATGCCAAGGTGCATTGAAGCTGTTCTGGCTCGTGGTGGCCCAATGCCCTATTAAGACACATCATGTTGGAGTTTCTTTATTTTGGCAGTTACCTCTATAACACTCTAATTCTTACTGATGAGAGGAGCACGTCCTCAAATAAACATGGCTATTTTGCTCATTTAGGAGCAGTATTGATTAGGGATAAAAGGAAGGGTAAAAGTCCATTATAATGTGTCAAATGGGGATTCTGACTTCCTATTTCCTGAATAGTCAGTGTATTATGGTTGTGATTGAATATTTCTTATCTGTCTCACACCTGAATAACACCTACCCTGAAGAAGGTTGTAATGCCTAAACACAGTGGGTGCATTGCAACGAAGAAGCTGAACTTTGCATGTACCACTGTGTTAAAGTTGGCTTTTAACACGCTACTAACGGGAGATTACACAGAGCACCAAGCTAAAATAACCGTGGTTGCAACAAAAAGAACACTGGAATAAATTAGCAGACCAACTGATCTGATGTTACGGTGTCAAGTCCAGCTTCATACTAAACAGCAGAAATTGACAGTGTCTGCGTTCACTACTCCCGCCCCAATTAAGTAATATATCCTATCAGGAACAACAAAATTGAAAAATGAAAAAGATAAATGGAAGAATATGACATATTACAACTGAAATATTATGAATTGACTGGAAATGTAGCCTATGTCAAAACAAGTTTAATTGTAGACAACTACTTACCCAAATTATGGCTACTGTACTTCGAGGCTACTCTTCTGCGAAAATTAATACCAACTTTTAATGTATTACCAAATTGTAAATTAAAGTGATATAGATTCCAGCAACATCTATGATAGACAATTTAAATATAAATATAAAATGAAGCACTTTGCATTTGTTTCTTTTATTAAGATTATGACTTAAATACAATAACATATCATTTTATAAAAAATAGCCTTCAACACAATCACAATTTAGTTTCAAATGTCAAATGTGTAGCCTACAGTTCAAGAATATTACAGATTTGACCATATTTTATTTAGACAAGTGAAATCATTAATGTATTACATATTTGGAAACTAAAAACTAATCCCACACCATGAATTTCCATTCATGTACAGTGGGGAGAACAAGTATTTGATACACTGCCGATTTTGCAGGTTTTCCTACTTACAAAGCATGTAGAGGTCTGTAATTTTTATCATAGGTACACTTCAACTGTGAGAGACGGAATCTAAAACAAAAATCCAGAAAATCACATTGTATGATTTTTAAGTAATTAATTAGCATTTTATTGCATGACATAAGTATTTGATACATCAGAAAAGCAGAGCTTAATATTTGGTACAGAAACCTTTGTTTGCAATTACAGAGATCATACGTTTCCTGTAGGTCTTGACCAGGTTTGCACACACTGCAGCAGGGATTTTGGCCCACTCCTCCATACAGAGTTTTGGGGCTGTCGCTGGGCAATACGGACTTTCAGCTCCCTCCAAAGATTTTATATTGGGTTCAGGTCTGGAGACTGGCTAGGCCACTCCAGGACCTTGAGATGCTTCTTACGGAGACACTCCTTAGTTGCCCTGGCTGTGTGTTTCGGGTTGTTGTCATGCTGAAAGACCCAGCCACGACCCATCTTCAATGCTCTTACTGAGGGAAGGAGGTTGTTGGCCAAGATCTCGCGATACATGGCCCCATCCATCCTCCCCTCGATACGGTGCAGTCGTCCTGTCCCCTTTGCAGAAAAGCATCCCCAAAGACTGATGTTTCCACCTCCATGCTTCACGGTTGGGATGGTGTTCTTGGGGTTGTACTCATCCTTCTTCTTCCTCCAAACACGGCGAGTGGAGTTTAGACCAAAAAGCTCTATTTTAGTCTCATCAGACCACATGTCCTTCTCCCATTCCTCCACTGGATCATCCAGATGGTCATTGGCAAACTTCAGACGGGCCTGGACATGCGCTGGCTTGAGCAGGGGGACCTTGCGTGCGCTGCAGGATTTTAATCCATGACGGCGTAGTGTGTTACTAATGGTTTTCTTTGAGACTGTGGTCCCAGCTCTCTTCAGGTCATTGACCAGGTCCTGCCGTGTAGTTCTGGGCTGATCCCTCACCTTCCTCATGATCATTGATGCCCCACAAGGTGAGATCTTGCATGGAGCCCCAGACCGAGGGTGATTGACCGTCATCTTGAACTTCTTCCATATTCTAATAATTGCGCCAACTGTTGTTGCCTTCTCACCAAGCTGCTTGCCTATTGTCCTGTAGCCCATCCCAGCCTTGTGCAGATCTACAATTTTATCCCTGATGTCCTTACACAGCTCTCTGGTCTTGGCCATTGTGGAGAGGTTGGAGTCTGTTTGATTGAGTGTGTGGACAGGTGTCTTTTATACAGATAACGAGTTCAAACAGGTGCAGTTAATATAGGTAATGAGTGGAGAATAGGAGGGCTTCTTAAAGAAAAACGAACTGGTCTGTGAGAGACGGAATTCTTACTGGTTGGTAGGTGATCAAATACTTATGTCATGCAATAAAATGCAAATTCATTACTTAAAAATCATACAATGTGATTTTCTGGATTTTTGTTTTAGATTCCGTATCTCACAGTTGAAGTGCACCTATGATACAAATTACAGACCTCTACATGCTTTGTAAGTAGGAAAACCTGCAAAATCGGCAGTGTATCAAATACTTGTTCTCCCACTGTATGTGTAGGGTAGGCTACATTGCCATAGTAGATTTGCCGTGGTCTGGAGGCCAAATCAAGCTCCTTATGGCGATGTATGAATGCCCTGACTACTGCAGAGGCCGCATTGCCATAAATGCTGTACGGCCATTGCAGATGCTGCATTGATCATCAATCGGCTTTAACTGAAAAGCTCTCACATTTGTCAGGGTGGCTGAATACTCAGTCTGTGGTTGTCATCCAGGACTGTTGAAATATGCAGGTTTCAACCTGTATAAATCTCCAGTGACATTAAAATGCGAAATGGCATGACAAGAACCGAAATCCAATTTCTGTTGATTCTTTGCCAAGCTAATCTTTGTGGGCCAACATTATATCTTGTTTCAATCAGTATTTGCCAAACTGTAATACGTTTTAGATAGAAATCAAATTATGACCTTCTCTTCAGTTTCACCTGAATAAAATGTGTATTTCACTCAAATACATTTGTTCTTATGTAAGCCTGGCATTTAAAGAAAGCCAAGACAACCATTGGGTTGCATTATAATACCGTACCATTGGACACAAGGTCAGACAACTTTTGTACTGTTTTGCTAATTCAATCAAATCCAAAAGTCAAATTTAAAGTGTTGTAATAGCAACCCACACACTGTAATGTTTAACATGACCCTTTTAACCCTAAAGGTTGTCCTAACTCAAGCTTAAGCATAACATGTCTCTGATATGTACATAAGTTAGACAGGTCATTTATGTATAACAAAATGTAACAGGTTAATCTACAGTAATATGTTGGCACCAGACTGACCTGTATGCTATTAACAACCTCTATGGTATTTCCATCTGTCCTAAATTGATTCTCTGGTCCATTAGTTCAAATTAAAGAAACATTTAAAAAAATATTCACATACACATATTTAGCAGATGTTATTGCAGGTGTAGCGAAATGCTTGTGTTCCTAGATCCAACAGTGCAGTACTATCGAACAATTCAAAACAATACACACAAATCTAAAAGTAAAATAATGGAATTAAAAAACATATAAATATTAGGAAAAGCAATGTCGGAGTGGCCTTGACTAAAATATAGTAGAATAGAATACAGTATATAGTCGGAAGTTTACATACACCTTAGCCAAATACATTTAAACTCAGTTTTTCACAATTCCTGACATTTAATCCTAGTAAAGATTCCCTGTCTTTGGTCAGTTAGGATCACCACTTTATTTTAAGAATGTGAAATGTCAGAATAATAGTGGAGAGAATGATTTATTTAAGCTTTTATTTCTTTCATCACATTCCCAGTGGGTCAGAAGTTTACATACACTCAATTAGTATTTGGTAGCATTGCCTTTAAATTGTTTAACTTGGGTCAAACGTTTCGGGTAGCCTTCCACAAGCTTCCCACAATAAGTTGGGTGAATTTTGGCCCATTCCTCCTGACAGAGCTGGTGTAACTGAGTCAGGTTTGTAGGCCTCCTTGCTCGCACACGCTTTTTCAGTTATGCCCACACATTTTCTATAGAATTGATGTCAGTGCTTTGTGATGGCCACTCCAATATCTTGACTTTGTTGTCCTTAAGCAATTTTGCCACAACTTTGGAAGTATGCTTGGGGTCATTGTCCATTTGGAAGACCCATTTGTGACCAAGCTTTAACTTCCTGACTGATGTCTTGAGATGTAGCTTCAATATATCCACATAATTATCCTTCCTCAAGATGCCATCTATTTTGAGAAGTGCACCAGTCCCTCCTGCAGCAAAGCACCCCCACAACATGATGCTGCTACCCCCGTGCATCACGGTTGGGATGGTGTACTTCGGCTTGCAAGCAACCCCCTTTTTCCTCCAAACATAATGATGGTCATTATGGCCAAACAGTTCTATTTTTGTTTCATCAGACCAGAGGACATTTCTCCAAAAAGTAAGATCTTTGTCCCCATGTGCAGTTGCAAACTGTAGTCTGGCTTTTTTATGGCGGTTTTGGAGCAGTGGCTTCTTCCTTGCTGAGCGGCCATTCAGGTTATGTTGATATAGGACTCGTTTTACTATGGATTATAGATACTTTTGTACCTGTTTCCTCCAGCATCTTCACAAGGTCCTTTGCTGTTGTTCTGGGATTGATTTGCACTTTTCGCACCAAAGTATGTTCATCTCTAGGAGACAGAATGTGTCTCCTTCCTGAGCGGTATGATGGCTGCGGGGTCCCATGGTGTTTATACTTGCATACTATTGTTTGTGCAGATGAACGCGGTACCTTCAGTCATTTGGAAATTGCTCCCAAGGATGAACCAGACTTGTGGAGATCTACAAGGTCTTGGCTGATTTCTTTTGATTTTCCCATGATGTCAAGCAAAGAGGCACTGAGTTTGAAGCTAGGCCTTGAAATACATCCACAGGTATACCTACAATTGACTCAAATGATGTCAATTAGCCTATCAGAAGCTTCTACAGCCATGACATACTTTTCTGGAATTTTCCAAGCTGTATAAAGGCACAGTCAACTTAGTGTATGTAAACCTCTGACCACTGGAATTGTGATACAGTGAATTATAATTGAAATAATCTGTCTGTAAACAATTGTTGGAAAAATTACTTGTCATGCACAACGTAGATGTCCTAACCGACTTGCCAAAACTGTAGTTTGTTAACAAGAAATTTGTGGAGTGGTTGAAAAATTAGTTTTAATGACTCCAACCTAAGTGTACAGTGGGGAAAAAAAGTATTTAGTCAGCCACCAATTGTGCAAGTTCTCCCACTTAAAAAGATGAGAGAGGCCTGTAATTTTCATCATAGGTACACGTCAACTATGACAGACAAATTGAGATTTTTTTTCTCCAGAAAATCACATTGTAGGATTTTTAATGAATTTATTTGCAAATTATGGTGGAAAATAAGTATTTGGTCACCTACAAACAAGCAAGATTTCTGGCTCTCACAGACCTGTAACTTCTTCTTTAAGAGGCTCCTCTGTCCTCCACTCGTTACCTGTATTAATGGCACCTGTTTGAACTTGTTATCAGTATAAAAGACACCTGTCCACAATCTCAAACAGTCACACTCCAAACTCGACTATGGCCAAGACCAAAGAGCTGTCAAAGGACACCAGAAACAAAATTGTAGACCTGCACCAGGCTGGGAAGACTGAATCTGTAATAGGTAAGCAGCTTGGTTTGAAGAAATCAACTGTGGGAGCAATTATTAGGAAATGGAAGACATACAAGACCACTGATAATCTCCCTCGATCTGGGGCTCCACGCAAGATCTCACCCCGTGGGGTCAAAATGATCACAAGAACGGTGAGCAAAAATCCCAGAACCACACGGGGGGACCTAGTGAATGACCTGCAGAGAGCTGGGACCAAAGTAACAAAGCCTACCATCAGTAACACACTACGCCGCCAGGGACTCAAATCCTGCAGTGCCAGACGTGTCCCCCTGCTTAAGCCAGTACATGTCCAGGCCCGTCTGAAGTTTGCTAGAGTGCATTTGGATGATCCAGAAAAGGATTGGGAGAATGTCATATGGTCAGATGAAACCAATAGAACTTTTTGGTAAAAACACAACTCGTCGTGTTTGGAGGACAAAGAATGCTGAGTTGCATCCAAAGAACACCATACCTACTGTGAAGCATGGGGGTGGAAACATCATGCTTTGGGGCTGTTTTTCTGCAAAGGGACCAGGACGACTGATCCGTGTAAAGGAAAGAATGAATGGGGCCATGTATCGTGAGATTTTGAGTGAAAACCTCCTTCCATCAGCAAGGGCATTGAAGATGAAACGTGGCTGGGTCTTTCAGCATGACAATGATCCCAAACACACCGCCCGGGCAACGAAGGAGTGGCTTCGTAAGAAGCATTTCAAGGTCCTGGAGTGGCCTAGCCAGTCTCCAGATCTCAACCCCATAGAAAATCTTTGGAGGGAGTTGAAAGTCCGTGTTGCCCAGCGACAGCCCCAAAACATCACTGCTCTAGAGGAGATCTGCATGGAGGAATGGGCCAAAATACCAGCAACAGTGTGTGAAAACCTTGTGAAGACTTACAGAAAACGTTTGACCTGTGTCATTGCCAACAAAGGGTATATAACAAAGTATTGAGAAACTTTTGTTATTGACCAAATACTTATTTTCCACCATAATTTGCAAATAAATTCATTAAAAATCCTACATTGTGATTTTCTGGAGAAAAAAAATCTAATTTTGTCTGTCATAGTTGACGTGTACCTATGATAAAAATTACAGGCCTCTCTCATCTTTTTAAGTGGGAGAACTTGCACAATTGGTGGCTGACTAAATACTTTTTTCCCCCACTGTATGTAAACTTCCGACTTCAACTGTACATATGAAATGACTAATGTGCGATGTACTGCGAACCCAGCTGGCTGTATGGATAGGGACAGTATATCCCGAGAGAGACATAATTCTGTGAAACAGAGTATGTTACAGTCCCCGATGTCTTTCTGGAAGGAGATCCTCACCCTGAGTTAGTCTACTTTATTGTCCACTCACTAACTGTAAGTCGCTCTGGATAAGTGTGTCTGCTAAATGACTAAAATGTAAAAGATAAATGAAATATACTCAAAAGCGGTGGATGGTGTGCACGCCTCCTGAGTCGGAGTAGAAGTTCAATCCGAATACCTCTTCTCCACCGGCGGCGTCTTGGAGCAGCCTCTGGGATAAGTTCAATCCTGGGGGGTATGAACAAAGGATCCAATTCGGGAAAGTCGTATTCCTGGTCGTAATGCTGGTGAGTTACTGCCGCTCTGATATCCAAAAGTTATTTTCCGCTGTATATAATAACACAAAAAAACGTTCTGGGCTAATAATGCATGAAATAACACATAATAAAACAAAATACTGCAAAGTTGCTTAGGAGCTAGAACCAGAAGTGCCATGTCTGTCGGCGTCATCTTTCCTGGGTCGATCCACCAATTCGGTGCCTTCTGAGAAGTGAAAATTGTTTACATTTTTTGGGGGGATTTCACCTAATTTTAACATTCTGTCATAAAGAGCACATGTTCAAAATATGTTTTCCCATATCAAGAGGTTAAATAAAAAAATGACAATAGTAAGTGCCTATTAAAATCCTCTAGTCTAAACATTGTCTAAGCCAGGGGAGAGGAGATCTACAAACAATGGAATTGTTTTAAGATGGTCATAATCTATATGGTCCAAATCAGGATGATCCATAATTCTTCGAAAATATTTATACCAATTTATTGAACTTATTGAAGTCATGTTTTGCAGAGGGGTCAAATACTTATTTCCCTCATTAAAATGAAAATCAATTTAGAACATTTTTGACATGTCGTTTTTCTGGATTTTTTTGTTGTTATTCTGTCTCTCACTGTTCATATAAACCTACCATTAAAATTATAGACTGATCATTTCTTTGTCAGTGGGCAAACGTACAAAATCAGCAGGGGATCAAATACTTTTTTCCCTCACTGTAGTGGATATTTGGAGACTAAAAAACCCTGACCTAGTGAGATATACATGGAGGAGACTTAATCAAGCTAGTCGTCTTGACTACTTTCTTGTCTCTTTCTCTCTTGCATCAAAAGTTAAAAAAGTATTGATAGGAGACATCATCTAATTTGCCTTTACATAACTCTCACAGAATTTCCACGTGGACAGGGATATTGGAAATATAATCAAAGTCTATTGGAGGACAATTTATTTTTAACTAAGACAAAATAATTTATAACTAAATTTTTCCAGTGCAATATACACTACCGTTCAAAAGTTTGGGGTCACTTAGAAATGTCCTTGTTTTCGAAAGAAAAGCATTTTTTGTTCATTAAAATAACATCAAATTGATCAGAAATACAGTGTAGACATTGTTAATGTTGTAAATGGCTATTGTAGCTGGAAACAGCAGATTTGTAATGGAATATCTAAATAGGCGTACAGAGGCCCATTATCAGCAACCATCAGTGTTCCAATGGCACGTTGTGTTTGCTAATCCAAGTTTATCATTTTAAAAGGATAATTGATCATTAGAAAACCCTTTTGCAATTATGTTAGTAAAGCTGAAAACTGTTGTGTTGATTAAATAAACAATAAAACTGGCCTTCTTGAGACTAGTTGAGTATCTGGAGCATCAGCAATTGTGGGTTCGATTACAGAATCAAAATGGCCAGAAACAAATAACTTTCTTCTGAAACTCATCTACTCGTCTATTCTTGTTCTGAGAAATGAAGGCTATTCCATGCGAGAAATTGCCAAGAAACTGAAGATCTCGTACAGTGCTGTGTACTACTCCCGTCACAGAACAGCACAAACTGGCTCTAACCAGAATAGAAAGAGTGGGAGGCCCCAGTGCACAATTGAGCAAGAGGACAAATATATTAGAGTGTCTAGTTTGAGAAACAGACGCCTCACAGGTCCTCAACTGGCAGCTTCATGAAATAGTACCCGCAAAACACCAGTCTCAATGTCAAAAGTGAAGAGGCGACTCCGGGATGCTGACCTTCTAGGCAGAGTTGCAAAGAAAAAGCCATATCTCAGACTGGCCAATAAAAATGAAAGATTAAGATGGGCAAAAGAACACAGACATTGGACAGAGGAAGATTGGAAAAAAGTGTTATGGACAGACAAATCGAAGTTTGAGGTGTTCGGATCACAAAGAAGAACATTTGTGAGATGCAGACCAAATTAAAAGATGCTGGAGGAGTGCTTTATGCCATCTGTCAAGCATGGTGGAGGTAATGTGATGGTCTGGGGGTGTTTTGGTTTGTACAGGGTAAAAGGGATCTTGAAGAAGGAAGGCTATCACTCCATTTTGCAACGCCATGCCATACCCCGTGGACGGCGCTTGATTGGAGCCAATTTCCTCCTACAACAGGACAATGACCCAAAGCACAGCTCCACTATGCAATAACTATTTAGGGAAGAAGCAGTCAGCTGGTATTCTGTCTATAATGGAGTGGACAGCACAGTCAACGGATCTCAACCCTATTGAGCTGTTGTGGGAGCAGCTTGACCGTATGGTATGTAAGAAGTGCCCATCAAGCCAATCCAACTTGTGGGAGGTGCTTCAGGAAGCATGGGGTGAAATCTCTTCAGATTACCTCAACAAATTGACAACTAGAATGCCAAAGGTCTGCAAGGCTGTAATTGCTGCAAATGGAGGATTATTTGACGAAAGCAAAGTTTGAAGGACACAATTATTATTTATATTTCTAACCTTGTAAATGACTACATTTCCTATGCATTTTTCTATATTTCCTATTCAAACTCATTTCATGTATGTTTTCATGGAAAACAAGGACATTTCTAAGTGACCCCAAACTTTTGAACGGTGGTGTAGGTTCAGCAAATCTCCTTATTGTTTGGGATACCTTTAAATGTACCTTCAGTCATTCAATTAAATATTCATCAATAATAAAAAAGCAGTTTCTGTCTAATGAGACAAGACTAACAAGGGAAATACATGAACTAATTGTACAGGTAGATAGCAATAAAAACTATACTACAGAGATACAAAATAAGTTAGAGGAAAAACAAAAAGAACTGGAGGAACTTATTCAAGAACGATCTAATGTAATCTATTACAAAAATAAAGCAAACTGGATGGAATATGGAGAAAAATGCACCACATTCTTCCTGAATCTCCAACACAGGAACGCTACAAGAAATAATTAGCAGAAACTCGTTACTAAAGACGGAGTCATTATATTTTAAAAGAGGAAGCTAAATATTTTAAGCAGATATTTTCTTTTCCGTCTCATCCTCACCCTCTGAATGATGATTACTGTAAGGAATTATTTCCAAATAATATAAAAAATGGAAAATTAACAAATGTACAAAAATATCAGTGCGAAGGCCAAATTACAGAGGAATAACTTTTTGAGGCTATTAAATCCTTTCAGTCTGGAAAAAACCCAGGGCTTGATGGCATATATATAGAGAGAGGTATATCAAGCCTTTTTTTATTTACTCAAAGCTCCATTATTAGCTTGTTTTAACTACTCCTATAGATATGGTAGTCTGTCAGGTACTCAGCAGGAAGGTCTGATTTCACTATTATTAAAACAAGACCAAGATGGCAAATATAATGATCCAATCTATCTAAAAAAAACTGGAGGCCTCTTACACTTCAATGTTGTGATGCAAAGATACTAGCAAATTGCATAGCACTCAGAATTAAAAATGTATTGTTCATCCTGATCAGACAGGATTTTTACATGGACGATACAGTGGAGATAAAATATGATACCTACTAGAAATAATAGAACATGAAACATCTATATATGGTACATGGTATATATTGCAGATTTTTGAAAAGGCCTTTGATAAAGTAAGACTGGATTTTATTAATAAATGCCTGGATTTTTTCAATTTCGGTGAGTCTCTTATAAAATGGGTAAAAGTAATGTATAGCAACCAAAGGTGTCAAATATTAAATAGCGGCTACTTCTCAGAGAGTTTAGAATTGTCAAGAGGAGCTAACCAAGGGTGTCCACTGTCACCATATCTATTCGTTATGGCCATCGAAATGCTAGCTATTAAAATCAGATCAAATAACAACAGAGGATTAGAAGTCCAAGGTTTAAAAACAAAGGTGTCCATATATGCTGATGACTCAAGTTTTATATTTAGTCCACAAGCTAGATCCCTGCAATGTCTCATTGAAGATTTAGATCACTTTTTCTGGACACTTTTCTGGACTAAAACATAATTATGATAAGTGAACAATATTACATATTGGATCTTTAAGAAATAAACCTTTTACATTTCCCTGCAGTTTACCTATAAAATGGGCTGACGGTGAAGTAGACATACTTGGTATTCATATCACAAAATATATAAATGAGCTCTCCACAATGAATTTCAATAGAAAACTAGTAAAAATAGACAAGATCCTGCAACCATGTAAATTCCTGTCTATTTATGGAAAAATTGCACTGCTTAACTCCTTAGTCATATCTCAGTTTACTCACTTACTCATGGTGCTGCCTACTCCTGATGATTTGTTTTTCAAATCATATGAGCAAAAAATATTTTGCTTTATCTGGGATGCTAAACCAGACTAGAAAAAACGTGGCTATCTGTATAATGAATATGAACTGGGTGGGCTGAGTTTATTAAATATAAAAGCACTAAACATCTCTCTAAAAGCTTCACCTGTACAAACGTTTTTAATTGAAATCCACTTTATAAAAATGGCCTTTTGCCTTTGTGCAGATTGCCATGTGTCATTTTCGATTAATTGAAAATGAAACCTTTTTCAAATTATCTCTCTTTTTCAAACAAGCATTGCAGAGCTGGTTACAATTTCAATTTCATCCCCCTGAAAAGATAGAACAAATATTACAACAAAAATTATGGCTGAACTCAAATGTGCTGGTTGATAAAATACCTGTATTTTGTTTTTAAATGATATTGTAAATTGGAATGGTAGAGTAATGTCTTTCATGGAGTTATCAGAATTGTATGGGAAGGTCTGCTCAATCCAAGATTACAACCAATTGATTACAGCATTACCCCAAAAATGGAGGAGGCAGGTGGCAGCTGGAGGAGGTAGGGAACTGGTCTGTCTGCCCAATATACAGTGGGGGAAAAAAGTATTTAGTCAGCCACCAATTGTGCAAGTTCTCCCACTTAAAAAGATGAGAGAGGCCTGTAATTTTCATCATAGGTACACATCAACTATGACAGACAAAATGAGAAGAAAAAATCCAGAAAATCACATTGTAGGATTTTTTATGAATTTATTTGCAAATTATGGTGGAAAATAAGTATTTGGTCAATAACAAAAGTTTCTCAATACTTTGTTATATACCCTTTGTTGGCA
Source organism: Coregonus lavaretus (assembly GCF_964263955.1). Classification (NCBI taxonomy): domain Eukaryota; kingdom Metazoa; phylum Chordata; class Actinopteri; order Salmoniformes; family Salmonidae; genus Coregonus; species Coregonus lavaretus. The sequence goes on along the minus strand of NC_140011.1, from coordinate 24,305,806 downwards.
ATGACACAGGTCAAACGTTTTCTGTAAGTCTTCACAAGGTTTTCACACACTGTTGCTCGTATTTTGGCCCATTCCTCCATGCAGATCTCCTCTAGAGCAGTGATGTTTTGGGGCTGTCGCTGGGCAACACAGACTTTCAACTCCCTCCAAAGATTTTCTATGGGGTTGAGATCTGGAGACTGGCTAGGCCACTCCAGGACCTTGAAATGCTTCTTACGAAGCCACTCCTTCGTTGCCCGGGCGGTGTGTTTGGGATCATTGTCATGCTGAAAGACCCAGCCACGTTTCATCTTCAATGCCCTTGCTGATGGAAGGAGGTTTTCACTCAAAATCTCACGATACATGGCCCCATTCATTCTTTCCTTTACACGGATCAGTCGTCCTGGTCCCTTTGCAGAAAAACAGCCCCAAAGCATGATGTTTCCACCCCCATGCTTCACAGTAGGTATGGTGTTCTTTGGATGCAACTCAGCATTCTTTGTCCTCCAAACACGACGAGTTGAGTTTTTACCAAAAAGTTCTATTTTGGTTTCATCTGACCATATGACATTCTCCCAATCCTCTCCTGGATCATCCAAATGCACTCTAGCAAACTTCAGACGGGCCTGGACATGTACTGGCTTAAGCAGGGGGACACGTCTGGCACTGCAGGATTTGAGTCCCTGGCGGCGTAGTGTGTTACTGATGGTAGGCTTTGTTACTTTGGTCCCAGCTCTCTGCAGGTCATTCACTAGGTCCCCCAGTGTGGTTCTGGGATTTTTGCTCACCGTTCTTGTGATCATTTTGACCCCACGGGGTGAGATCTTGCGTGGAGCCCCAAATCGAGGGAGATTATCAGTGGTCTTGTATGTCTTCCATTTCCTAATAATTGCTCCCACAGTTGATTTCTTCAAACCAAGCTGCTTACCTATTGTAGATTCAGTCTTCCCAGCCTGGTGCAGGTCTACAATTTTGTTTCTGGTGTCCTTTGACAGCTCTTTGGTCTTGGCCATAGTGGAGTTTGGAGTGTGACTGTTTCAGGCTGTGGACAGGTGTCTTTTATACTGATAACAAGTTCAAACAGGTGCCATTAATACAGGTAATGAGTGGAGGACAGAGGAGCCTCTTAAAGAAGAAGTTACAGGTCTGTGAGAGCCAGAAATCTTGCTTGTTTGTAGGTGACCAAATACTTATTTTCCACCATAATTTGCAAATAAATTCATTAAAAATCCTACAATGTGATTTTCCGGATTTTTTTTCCTCAATTTGTCTGTCATAGTTGACGTGTACCTATGATGAAAATTACAGGCCTCTCTCATCTTTTTAAGTGGGAGAACTTGCACAATTGGTGGCTGACTAAATACTTTTTTCCCCCACTGTAAAGGATAAAAACTGGCGGAATAATAAAAATAGCATAAATAGGAAAGTATACCAGTTTCATTGGAAGACCAGGATGTTGAAAGCTGTGCCATACAGATTGCAAAATAGTTGGGAAAAGATTTTTGACGATGTCACGGATTCAGCCGAGGCTGTTCCTCCTCCTTGCTCGGGCGTTCGTCGTCACCGGAGTACTAGCTGCTACCAATCTATGTTTCTGTGTTCTACTTGTCTTGTCTTGATTGTTCACACCTGTTTGCCATTATCATTGATCACTGCCCTATTTAACCCTCTGGCTCCCACTGTATGTTGTGCGTGTTTGTTCATGTTTGGTTGTCGTCTGGTGAGCGGGTTTGTTTCCTCCCTGCGTGGAGGTTATGTTATTTGACGTTACCTACGAGTAAAGTACGTTTTCGATTAGCTCTGTGTCCTGCGCCTGACTTCGCCCTACTGCATCACACTGACATCCTGACAGAAACACGCACCATAATATGGAGTCAGCAGGTACATTCATTCCGTCCGGATCAATGGAGGAACGTGTCCAACAGCAGGCGACCATGATCCAGACTCTCGGTACCGCTATGGAGCGCGTGTTGAACACTATGGAACGATGGGAGAGAGGTGGTGGTCCTACACCTCCTCCAACTACACAACCACCCACACTGATGTCCACCCCTTCGTCACCTGGGTCCAGTGGGATTCGGCTCTCGCTCCCGAGGGCGTACGATGGTACAGCTCCCGGGTGCCAGGGTTTTCTGCTCCAGGTAGAGCTCTACCTGGCTACCATCCACCGGGCTCCCTCGGGATACGAGAGCGTGTCCGCCCTCATCTCCTGTCTGTGGGGTGGAATAGACGCAGCGTCAGTACGCTATGAGGATTTCACCCGCCGCTTTGGGGTGGTATTCGATCATCCACCAGAGGGAAGAGCGGCGGGGGAACGTCTATTCCACCTCAGACAGGGGAAGAGGAGCGCACAGCACTTTGCCCTGGACTTCAGGACTCTGGCTGCCAGCGCAGGATGGAATGAGAGGGCCCTGATCGATCACTACAGATGCAGCCTCCGGGAGGAAGTTTGTTAGGAACTGGCCTGCAGGGACGCCACCCTTAACCTGGACCAACTGGTGGACATGTCGATCAGGCTGGATAACCTGTTGGCAACCCGCGGACGTCCGGATCAGGGGCCGTCCATTCCATCCCCCAGCACCTCTGACCCTACCCCTATGGAGCTCGGAGGTGCTGCACTCAGGGAGACCGGAAGGAGGGCCATCTCCTGCAACAACTGTGGCCGCGGAGGACACACTGCTGGTCGGTGCTGGGGAGGGTCCTTCAGGAGTCGAGGCGGTAGGCAGAGCACTGGTGGACCATCTCAGGTGAGTGGGCACCCGACTCACCCAGAGCTCTCTGTTGTGCATATGTGTATAGATATTGTATTTCCAGAGTTTTCCCCTCATTCCCAGCATAAGGCGCTCGTAGATTCAGGCGCAGCTGGGAACTTTATTGATCATCAGTTTTCCCGTAGTTTAGGGATTCCTATTGTTCCTGTAGATGTGCCCTTCCCTGTACACGCCTTAGATAGTCACCCTTTAGGGTCAGGCCTAATTAGGGAGGTCACAGCTCCAATCTGGATGAAAATGCAGGAGAAAATTAGTCTCTATCTAATTGATTCTCCTACGTTTCCAGTGGTGTTGGGGCTTCCCTGGTTAACCTCTCATGACCCCACTATTTCATGGCAACAGAGGGCTCTCAAGGGATGGTCAAGTCAGTGCTCGGGGAGGTGTGTAGGTGTTTCCATTGGGGCAACTATGGTGGAAAGTCCAAACCAGGTCTCCACCATGCACATTCCCCCCGAATATGCGACTCAATTACCACCCCATCGACAGGGGGATTGTGCGATAAATCTCCAGGTAGGCGCTGCACTTCCCAAGAGTCACATGTATCCCCTGTCACAGGAAGAGACGGCGGCTATGGAAACATATGTCTCCGAATATCTGGGGCAGGGATACATTCGGCCATCCACTTCACCTGTCTCCTCGAGTTTCTTTTTTTGTGAAGAAGAAGGATGGAGGTTTACGCCCGTGCATTGACTACCGGGGTCTCAATCAGATTACTATCAAGTACAGTTATCCACTACCGCTAGTATGACGGAGTCATTGCACGGGGCGCGCTTCTTCACAAAATTGGATCTCAGGATCGCGTACAACCTGGTGCGTATCCGGGAGGGAGATGAGTGGAAGACAGCATTCAGTACCACCTCTGGGCATTATGAGTACCTCGTCATGCCATACGGGTTGATGAATGCTCCATCAGTCTTCCAATCCTTGGTTGATGAGATTTTCAGGGACCTGCACGGACAGGGTGTAGTGGTGTATATTGATGACATTCTCATATACTCCGCTACACGGGCAAAGCATGTGTCCCTGGTGCGTAAAGTGCTTTGTTGACTGTTGGTGCATGACCTGTATGTAAAGGCAAAGATATGTCTGTTCTTCCAAGAGTCCATCTCCTTCCTAGGGCACTGCCTGTCTGCGTCAGGGGTGGAGATGGAGATTGACTGTGTTTCGGCCGTGCGTAATTGGCCGACTCCAACCACGGTGAAGGAGGTGCAGCGATTTTTGGATTTTGCGAACTACTACCGGAGGTTTATCTGGGGCTTTGGTCAGGTAGCGGCTCCCATTACCGGTGCGACTGCAGTGGTCAGCTGAGGCGGACAGGGCTTTTGGTCATCTGAAGGACCTGTTTACCTCGGCTCCAGTGCTGGCTCATCCGGATCCCTCCTTAGCATTCCAGGTTGAGGTGGACGCGTCCAAGGCTTTGATAGGAGCTGTACTGTCTCAGCACTCGGGTATGCCACCAAAGCTCCGCCCCTGTGCTTTCTTTTCAAAGAAGCTCAGTCCGGCAGAGCGCAACTATGATGTGGGGGACCGGGAGCTGTTAGCTGCGGTTAAGGCCCTGAAAGTGTGGAGGCATTGGCTTGAGGGGGCTAAACACCCTTTTCTCATTTTGACTGACCATCGCAATCTGGAGTACATCCGGGCGGCGAGGAGATTGAACCCTCGCCAGGCAAGGTGAGCCATGTTCTTTACTCGTTTTGTGTTTACGCTTACTTACAGACCAAGTTCCTAGAACGCTAAGGCAGATGCCCTGTCCCGACTGTATGACACAGAGGAGAGGTCCATTGAGCCCACTCCCATACTTCCGGTGTCGTGTCTGGTGGCACCGGTGGTGTGGGAGGTTGATGCGGATATCGAGCGGGCGTTACGTACCGAGCCCACTCCCCCCCAGTGTCCAGAGGGTCGTATGTACGTGCCGCTCGAGGTTTGCGATCGATTAATCTATTGGGCTCACACGTCACCCTCCTCTGGTCATCCTGGCATTGGTCGGACTTCCTTAGTGGGAAGTACTGATGGCCCACATTAGCCAAGGACGTGAGGGTTTATGTTTCCTCCTGCTCGGTGTGCGTCCAGTGTAAGGCACCTAGACACCTGCCCAGAGGGAAATTACAACCCCTACCCGTTCCACAACGGCCGTGGTCCCATCTTTTGGTGGATTTTGTTACGGACCTTCCCCCCTCACAAGGGAACACCACGATCCTGGTCGTTGTGGATCGGTTTTCTAAGTCCTGCCGTCTCATTCCTATGCCAGGTCTCCCTACGGCCCTACAGACTGCTGAGGCCCTATTTACACACGTCTGCCGGGCACTACGGGGTGCCTGAGGATATTGTATCGGATCGAGGTCCCCAGTTCACCTCAAGGGTCTAGAGGGCGTTCATGGAACGTCTGGGGGTCTCGATCAGCCTGACCTCAGGTTTTCACCCCGAGAGTAATGGGCAGGTGGAGAGAGTTAACCAGGATGTGGGTAGGTTTCTGCAGTCCTATTGCTAGGACCGGCCGGGGGAGTGGTCGGGTTTTATCCCCTGGGCAGAAATGGCCCAAAACTCACTCCGCCACTCTTCCACTAACCTTTCTCCCTTTCAGTGTGTGTTAGGTTATCAGCCGGTCCTGGCACCTTGGCATCAGAGCCAGATCGAGGCTCCTGCGGTGGATGAGTGGTTTCAGCGCTCGGAAGAGACCTGGAACGCTGCCCATGTACGCCTGCAGCGGGCCATCATGCGACAAAAGGCGAGCGCCGACCGCCACCGCAGTGAGGCCCCGCAGTGAGGCCCCGAAACCTGCCCCTTCGCCTGCCCTGCTGGAAGCTGGGTCGGCAGTTTGTGGGGCCATTTAATGTCCTGAGGAGATTGAACAAGGTTTGTTATAGGTTACAGCTTCCTCTGAATTACCGTATTAACCCCTCGTTCCACGTGTCTCTCCTCAGGCCGGTGGTAGCTGGTCCACTCCAGGAGTCTGAGGTACGGAAGGTTCCTCCGCCCCCACTGGACATCGAGGGGGCACCGGCGTACTCGGTCCATTCCATCCTGGATTCGAGGCATCGAGTGGGGGGCCTGCAGTGGGAGGGGTACGGTCCGGAGGAACGGTGCTGGGTCCCTAGGAGGGACATCCTCGATCCCTCCATGTTGAGGGGAGGGTACTGTCACGGCTGGAGCCACGTGTCAAGGAGGGGGTACCGTCACGGATTCAGCCGAGGCTGCTCCCCCTCCTTGCTCGGGCAGGCTTCGGCGTTCGTCGTCACCGGAGTACTAGCTGCTACCAATCTATGTTTCTGTGTTCTACTTGTCTTGTCTTGATTGTTCACACCTGTTTCCCATTATCATTGATTACTGCCCTATTTAACCTTCTGGCTCCCACTGTATGTTGTGGGTGTTTGTTCATGTTTGGTTGTCGTCTGGTGAGCGGGTTTGTTTCCTCCCTGCGTGGAGGTTATGTTATTTGACGTTACCTACGAGTAAAGTACGTTTTCGATTAGCTCTGTGTCCTGCACCTGACTTCGTCCTACCACATCACACTGACATCCTGACAGACGTACCGATTCCATGGTACGAGTTGATATATAAAACAAAGCAAGATTCAATACTTTTTGTGCAACCAATTGTGCAAGTTCTCCCACTTAAAAAGATGAGAGAGGCCTGTAATTTTCATCATAGGTACACGTCAACTATGACAGACAAAATGAGAAAAAAATATCCAGAAAATCACATTGTAGGATTTTTAATGAATTTCTTTGCAAATTATGGTGGAAAATAAGTATTTGGTCAATAACAAAAGTTTCTCAATACTTTGTTATATACCCTTTGTTGGCAATGACACAGGTCAAACATTTTCTGTAAGTCTTCACAAGGTTTTCACACACTGTTGCTGGTATTTTGGCCCATTCCTCCATGCAGATCTCCTCTAGAGCAGTGATGTTTTGGGGCTGTCGCTGGGCAACACGGACTTTCAACTCCCTCCAAAGATTTTCTATGGGGTTGAGATCTGGAAACTGGCTAGGCCACTCCAGGACCTTGAAATGCTTCTTACGAAGCCACTCCTTCGTTGCCCGGGCGGTGTGTTTGGGATCATTGTCATGCTGAAAGACCCAGCCACGTTTCATCTTCAATGCCCTTGCTGATGGAAGGAGGTTTTCACTCAAAATCTCATGATGTTTCCACCCCCATGCTTCACAGTAGGTATGGTGTTATTTGGATGCAACTCAGCATTCTTTGTCCTCCAAACACGACGAGTTGAGTTTTTACCAAAAAGTTCTATTTTGGTTTCATCTGACCAAATGACATTCTCCCAATTCTCTTCTGGATCGTCCAAATGCACTCTAGCAAACTTCAGACGGGCCTGAACATGTACTGGCTTAAGCAGGGGGACACGTCTGGCACTGCAGGATTTGAGTCCCTGGCGGCGTAGTGTGTTACTGATGGTAGGCTTTGTTACTTTGGTCCCAGCTCTCTGCAGGTCATTCACTAGGTCCCCCCGTGTGGTTCTGGGATTTTTGCTCACCGTTCTTGTGATCATTTTGATCCCACGGGGTGAGATCTTGCGTGGAGCCCCAGATCGAGGGAGATTATCAGTGGTCTTGTAGGTCTTCCATTTCCTAATAATTGCTCCCACAGTTGATTTCTTCAAACCAAGCTGCTTACCTATTGCAGATTCAGTCTTCCCAGCCTGGTGCAGGTCTACAATTTTGTTTCTGGTGTCCTTTGACAGCTCTTTGGTCTTGGCCATAGTGGAGTTTGGAGTGTGACTGTTTGAGGTTGTGGACAGGTGTCTTTTATACTGATAATAAGTTCAAACAGGTGCCATTAATACAGGTAACGAGTGGAGGACAGAGGAGCCTCTTAAAGAAGAAGTTACAGGTCTGTGAGAGCCAGAAATCTTGCTTGTTTGTAGGTGACCAAATACTTATTTTCCACCATAATTTGCAAATAAATTCATAAAAAATCCTACAATGTGATTTTCTGGAAAAAAAAATCTCAATTTGTCTGTCATAGTTGACGTGTACCTATGATGAAAATTAAAGGCCTCTCTCATCTTTTTAAGTGGGGGAACTTGCACAATTGGTGGCTGACTAAATACTTTTTTTCCCCACTGTAGATTGTATGTTTTAATATTGAATAAAAATAACTTTAAAAAATATATACCATACCAACGATCATTTCGCTATTTGATGTTACATTTTAAGACCCCTTAAGGTAACCAAAAAATATTTAAAAACAATATTTGATGAAACATTGAATTTGGCATTACTGCATTTAGCCAATAGAAACATATTGAAAAACAGATTCACTTCATGGAACAACAGATAGTCAAAAAATAAAATAAAAAGGAAGTTTGTTCTGAAGTGTCTGTCCTATATCTGAGAGATGTAAGTAAGATCAGGAAACTATTTATATTTTTTTGGACACTAAACTATCCCCATATACAGTATATACTTCCAATGCATTTTTTAAACTGGTACCGGGAACCTTTAGAAGAGTCTTGTGAGGATATGGGCGTCCCAGAGCAAAACAATTGACGTGTACATGTCCGTTAGAGTCTCACCTTTCCACAGGGTCATATTAGTGTGTAGCCGAAACTGTTCAGAAGTTGGCAGAAGAGGCTGAACCAACTTCAGACGAGTCCTGTGAAAGTTGTGGTGGGATCGTAAAGCAAAATGGAGTCTCATCTTTCCATAAAGTGTGTAGGCCAAACCGTTCTGACGCTACAGGTGTTTTCATGAGAAGACTGATTTCCGGGATGTCTCATGGTCTGACAAACACCGCTCTAGCTCTGCCGCATTTCACTGCAGATGCGGAAGGGCCAAATTGGCGGATGCGGTGGATTGAGACGCAGCCCATGCAAAGAAAACAGATATATCTAGCTTAAACAGACGGCTTTTGATGGGGATATTTGTATTATGTTAATTAGATTTCCATTGGAATTGTAGGCTAAGGGTTGAGTGCCAAATAAAGTAACAAGGTTGACCATAACAGGTCTAACGGTGTATTCTTTAATCAGCCATAAATCCCCTTGTGACAGCGGAAATGGAAGCTTGTTGTGTGCAACAGGGAGTGGCAATTTAATGCAAGCTTCACAAAAAAGAAATTAATTGTAAAAAAATGTAGAGCCTGTCTATCTAAGTGTTATGCTCGACATGCTCAGTTTTCCACCATTAAACACCAGCAAATGGCCAAAAATAGTAGAATTTGCTCACCTAGTGTTACTCTACGATTTGACTAATATATGTTCATGTTTCTTTTGAATTATTAAAAATATATATATACACGCTAACGGTCAAAAGGTTTATAAAACCTACTCATTCAAGAGTTTTTCTTAATTTTTTTACTATTTTCTACATTGTAGAATACTATTGAAGACATCAAAACTATGAAATAACACATGTGGAATCATGTAGTAACCAAAAAAGTGTTAAACAAATGAAAATATATTTTATATTTGAGATTCTTCAAATAGCCACCCTTTGCCTTGATGACAGCTTTGCCCACTCTTGGTATTCCCTCAACCAGCTTCACCTGGAATGCATTTCCAACAGTCTTGAAGGAGTTCCCACATATGCTTAACACTTGTTGGCTGCTTTTCCTTCACTCTGCGGTCCAACTTATCCCAAGCCATCTCAACTGGGTTGAGGTTGGGGGATTGTGGAGGCCAGGTCATCTGATGCAGCACTCTCCTTCTTGGTAAAACAGCTCTTACACAGCCTGGAGGTGATACTCCCACTAAGCCCAAAACAGATGGGATGGCGTATCGCTTCAGAATACTGTGGTAGCCATGCTGGTTAAGTGTGCATTGAATTCTAAATAAATCACAGACAGTGTCACCAGTAAAGCACCCCCACACCATCACACCTCCTCCTCCATGCTTTACGGTGGGAAATACACATGCAGAGATCATCCGTTCACCCACACCGCGTCTCACAAAGACACAGCGGTTGGAACCAAAAATCTCCAATTTGGACTCCAGACCAAAGGACAACTTTCCATTGTTCTAATGTCCATTGCTTGTGTTTCTTGGCCCAAGCAAGTGTCTTCTTCTTATTGGTGTCCTTTAGTAGTGGTTTCTTTGCAGCAATTCGACCATGAAGGCCTGATTCACACAGTCTCCTCTGAACAGTTGATGTTGAGATGTGTCTGTTACTTGAACTCTGTGCAGCATTTATTTGGGCTGCAATTTCTGAGGCTGGTAACGCTAATGAACTTATCCTCTGCAGCAGAGGTAACTCTGGGTCTTCCATTCCTGTGGCGGTCCTCATGAGAGCCAGTTTCATCATAGCGCTTGATGGTTTTTGCGACTGCACTTGAAGAAACTTCTTGACATTTTCCGGGTTGACTGACCTTCATGTCTTAAAGTAATGATTGACTGTCATTTCTCTTTGCTTATTTGAGCTGTTCTTGCCATAATATGGACTTGGTCTTTTACCAAATAGTGCTATCTTCTGTATACCCCCCTACCTTGTCACAACACAACTGATTGGTTCAAACGCATTAAGAAGGAAAGAAATTACACAAATTAACTTTTAAGAAGGCACACCTGTTAATTTAAATGCATTCCAGGTGACTACCTCATGAAGCTGGTTGAGAGAATGCCGAGAGTGTGCAAAGCTGTCATGAAGGCAAAGGGTGGCTATTTGAAGAATCTCAAATATAAAATATATTTTGATTTGTTTAACACTTTTTTGGTTACTACATGATTCCATATGTGTTATTTCATAGTTTTGATGTCTTCACTACTATTCTACAATGTAAAACATTTTAAAAATAAAGAAAAACCCTTGAATGAGTAGGTGTGTCCAAACATTTAACTGGTACTGTATATACAGTGAGGGAAAAAAGTATTTGATCCCCTGCTGATTTTGTACATTTGCCCACTGACAAAGAAATGATCAGTCTATAATTTTAATGGTAGGTTTATTTGAACAGTGAGAGACAGAATAACAACAAAAAAATCCTGACAAACGCATGTCAAAAATGTTCTAAATTGATTTGCATTTTAATGAGGGAAATAAGTATTTGACCCCCTCTAAATCAGAAAGTTGTCTGGCTCCCAGGTGTCTTTTATACAGGTAACGAGCTGAGATTAGGAGCACACTCTTAAAGGGAGTGCTCCTAATCTCAGTTTGTTACCTGTATAAAAGACACCTGTCCACAGAAGCAATCAATCAATCAGATTCCAAACTCCACCATGGCCAAGACCAAAGAGCTCTCCAAGGATATCAGGGACCAGAGTGTAGACCTACACAAGGCTGGAATGGGCTACAAGACCATCGCCAAGCAGCTTGGTGAGAAGGTGACAACAGTTGGTGCGATTATTCTCAAATGGAAGAAACACAAAAGAACTCTCAATCTCCCTCGGCCTGGGGCTCCATGCAAGATCTCACCCTGTGGAGTTGCAATGATCATGAGAACGGTGAGGAATCAGCCCAGAACTACACGGGAGGATCTTGTCAATGATCTCAAGGCAGCTGGGACCATAGTCACCAAGAAAACAATTGGTAACACCCTACTTCACCGCATCAAAGGGACGATGGACGGGGCCATGTACCGTCAAATCTTGGGTGAGAACCTCCTTCCCTCAGCCAGGGCATTGAAAATGGGTCGTGGATGGGTATTCCAGCATGACAATGACCCAAAACAGACTGCCAAGGCAACAAAGGAGTGGCTCAAGAAGAAGCACATGAAGGTCCTGGAGTGGCCTAGCCAGTCTCCAGACCTTAATCCCATAGAACATCTGTGGAGGGAGCTGAAGGTTCGAGTTGCCAAACGTCAACCTCAAAACCGTAATGACTTGGAGAAGATCTGCAAAGAGGAGTGGGACAAAATCCCTCCTGAGATGTGTGCAAACCTGGTGGCCAACTACAAGAAACGTCTGACCTCTGTGATTGCCAACAAGGGTTTTGCCACCAAGTACTAAGTCATGTTTTGCAGAGGGGTCAAATACTTATTTCCCTCATTAAAATGCTAATCAATTTATAACATTTTTGCCGTGCGTTTTTCTGGATTTTTTTGTTGTTATTCTGTCTCTCACTGTTCAAATAAACCTACCATTAAAATTATAGACTGATCATTTCTTTGTCAGTGGGCAAACGTACAAAATCAGCAGGGGATCAAATACTTTTTCCCCTCACTGTATTCACCATATTAAAATGAGAGTTCAGTTCACAAAACAAGGTTGACCTTAAAATGAGGGACAGACATAAGTGAATCACTAATCACATGAAATAGATAATTATGTTAAGTGGGTTAAAGAAGTGACACAGGGTTGACAGAGGGACATGTCAAAATGCAGAGTTTTGGCACTTTAGCAAGCCTTTATTCATATTAAAATCAGATTTATTGAATTCTCCATGTGGTCTGTATTAATAAAGAACACTTCATTTAATTTAACAGGCTTTTAAAATCCAATATTGGTCCACTATCTTTGTTCCATCTTCCCATCACCCCTCTGTCTCTCATCCTGGAGTCACCAGCTTTCTCCTGCTTGGCCCAAATTCTCACTGCCTTAACATGCTGACGTCAACAAACAGCCACCCTGCAACCTGTAAATAGGCACCGCATACACATCAATGCACACACACATCCACACGCACGTACAGACGCACACACACACAGACACATACGCACACACGCGCAAACACACAGAGATCTGGGTTCTCAGACTAGGCTGTAGATATACCATACAAGCTTTCTCAGTCTCCCAAAAAATCTATTTCCTCAGTTTAGGAAAGCCTGGTGAAGACTTCAAGATCATATTTAAGTATTCAAGAGTGTTGAAGTGTATTACCCTCGGGACAAAATGAGATACTGCTGCCTATGTACACTGAATGTAGTGTATGAAAAATGTAACATTTGAATTTGAATACCTCAACTGGGCAATCAAGTTATACTTTTGAATATAAATTCAGAGCTTCAAATAGTTCTTCAAATATGTTTTCCATAAATGTCTAAAACTCAATACTCTCCCCTGTGCATAGGAGTGCTGTGAGGAGGCAGTGCAATAAAGCAGCTCTGTGTGCCATGTGGTCATAGTTTGCTACACACACATACACACGTACACGTACAGTATACACACACATATGCCCCCCCCCCCAACACACACACACACACACACACAGAAACACACACATAGAAACACACACACACAGATACACACACACACACACTAAGCATCCCAAGCTCTTCCTCATTTCCAATCACAACAGAATCGTGACATAAGTGTTGGGAGAAAAACACAAGCCCTGTCCAAGCTGATCTTGGAAGGAGGACAAACGCAAATTGCCAGCAATTTTCAATCAAGTCAAAAGCAGCAATCTCTCTCTCTCTCTGGCTTCCCCACACTCTACCAGTCTTATATGTCACAACTAGTTATTATTCACATTCTCCATTCTGTGTTTTTTTTGTGTTCAGTCTCCAACATCCCTCAGTAAGGGACCTTTAAAATCAAATCAAATGTCATCCACTGTTACACTCTAATAACACTTGGAGTGAAGGGCTTCCAGCGTGCATTCACTCAATCTCTCTTATGATAAATGTCCTGCTGTATACAGTATATCAATACTTTATCTGACCTGCAAAAGACTAAACTCAACAGTTATTATCTCAGTTGGTTACACTTTTTTGAACAATATACATGTTTAAAAGTATGAGTGATTATCTCTCTTTCTCTCCCTCGCTTTCAGTCTCCCACAGTCTTGCTCTGATTCCCTCCCCCTCTTCCTCTCTCAGTGTCAAAAAGGAGAAGAAAACTCACACTGAATATGTGTGCCATGGAAGAGTGAGAGAACCACATCTGGATGGTTCCAGCCGGTGAGTCATGGCGTTCTGACTGGCTCAGGCCCAGAGAGAGGCCTTCATGCATGGGCCATGTGCACCACCAAAATAACTATGGGGGAAAGCAGTAGGGGGAAAACCCTCTCTGTATATTTTGTTTTTCCAGAAAATATCTAATAGCCTAGCAACCCTAGAATCTTTGTGGAGAAACAGAAAACAGACCTCCATACACTGAGTTACTACCCTCCCCTGCCCCTACTTTTAGAGTGACTGTAAAAACACTGTAAGGCCTGTGTGTGTAAAGATTTTAAGTGTGTGTGTGTGTGTGTGTGTGTGTGTGTGTGTGTGTGTGTGTGTGTGTGTGTGTGTGTGTGTGTGTGTGTGTGTGTGTGTGTGTGTGTGTGATGCTGGTGCTGACGCAACCGTGCAGCGGCCGGCCTGTACAACTGCAAATACAAATCTCAGTCAAGTGCAGAGGAGCATAATAGTGGCTCATACCTTATGGTGATGAACTACGCGAGTGAAGCGTATGTTTCATTTCCAAGTGTGCCTTTGACATGATCAATTACCTTGCGAGACCATAAAACTAGTCATGCTGACCGCTCGAGAAGGCAGCAGGCCCAGGCAAATAACTCAATACCATACCCTCACATCTGGACGCAATATCCTGAACAAACCACAAACCAAACAGGAAGGGAACACACAATATAAACAGTACAAGATAAAGGTTGTCTACATTGTATTGTAAGTGTCATCATCATCAAATCTGCAAGACATTGCAAAACGTAACATAAAGGAGTAGCCTATGAACTTCAAACAATTTCAAAAAAATGCATAATTCAAGGCATAGTCAGTTTCAATTCAATTCAAACTCGTGTTGCACAGCACAGTCACATTTCTGTAGTAGGGTCATTTGTACATTTGATATTGAACGTTTGAAAAGTAGATAACAAAAACTGCACAAGCAGATTGATAGGTGGGGTGGTGATGGTGGTAGTGGTGGTGGTAATGGTGGTAGTGGTGGTGGTGATGGTGGTAGTAGTGGTGGTGGTGGTGGTGGGGGTAGTGGTGGTGGTGGTGGTGGATGGTTCTAAACCACTGTGCAAAGTCAAAGCTTCCCGGTTTGGTCCCTTAGGGAGACTTTATGTTTTGGTTTCACCATTGCTTCCTGGTTTAGCATGCTTTTACCCTAACCCCAACACATCTTCAACAAACGATTTTTTCCCTTCACAGGTAAATGGATGTGCTTTATTAGCGTGCATGTATAGGGAGCCGTCTGTCAACAAAAACACAGCTGTTTGATTTAATCCAGCCAATTGGTATGACCTGGAAGGCACTTATTTTTGTGTGATGATGAAGTCCAATCTGGAACGGTGCCCATTGGCTTGTTAGCCAGCCATCAGAGAGATGAAAACACCATTACAGTACCAGTCACTCAATACTAGTCTATAATTTTACATCAGAAAAAAAAAAAAAACGGTGCCTTGGCTGCTTGGGGATCAAGCCGTTGTTGCTAAGAGACTGATGAAAGTCAATGGTTAGTGGAACGGTTGGAATTAGTCACTGACCGCAGAGAGAGCGAGAAAGAGAGAAAGACAGAGACAGAGACCGAGACAGAGACAGAAACAGACAGACATACAGGCAGGCAGGCAGGCAGGCAGGCAGGCAGGCAGGCAGGCAGGCAGGCAGGCAGGCAGACAGACAGACAGACATAGAGAGTGTGTTACCACATGCCCACTTTGGTCCCTTAACACTACCTATGGCAAGAATGTGATAGCTTGGATTGACCCAATTCATCTAGCCTTCTCTCTCAGGAAGCAGCAAGAATAGCCCTCAACACTGGGCTTAAAATACAACAACCGGACTTCAAACTCAGGTAGGCTATTGTTAGCAAGCTTGCCCTGAATAGAGGGAGCGGGAGCTGGGAAATTGGAGTGTGCATGTGGCTAAAAGGTAGGTGCTGTATTGAGAGGGTGACATAAAGGCAGGGGCAGTAGTAGTCCTAATGAGCTCAGCGGGAGCTCCATCCATGCATTTCAACCCCAGCCGATCGGTCCAGAAATAGAGTATGTGACTCAGACTAATAGGTTGGATGAGTCTGATACACACATCACAATTGGTCCTTCAGGTGCTATAAATGAGCCATTGACGCCTTTCAGATGTTGTTGTACCGAATTGCACCAGAGGGGACTGGCTGTGTCACTGGATGACAGACTCACTGGACCATTGTGTTGTGTGTACGGTAAAGTCTACCCCTGTTGTATTCGGTGCATGTGACAAATACAATTTGATTCGATGTGCCCCCATTGATTGTGTTAGTCAGTCTCACTCAGATATAATATAAAAAACGGAAAACATTTCTCTCCACCCTATGGCAAAATGTGTAGAATTGCAGGACATTTGCTGTAAAACAGCAAATGTGTAGAATTGCAGAAACTTGACATGGTGGCGTAGCAGGAATATTGGAATGCTGTGAACCAAGAGGTTGTGAATTCAAATCCCAGGTGAGGACATGTTGAATATTAATTACTGTATAAATGAACATGAACAAAGTAATCATGTATGTCAATGTGTGTCAGTTGAAAACATTGTATGTTAAAAGCACTGTGTTCCACACACTTTCTTTCAGGTAAGATGCCCAAATAATAATTTGTTGTTGAATGAACATATGAGACAATTTGAGCAAACACATTTTAAGTTGACTGAATCTTTGCCTACGTTTTCTAATGTTGGAACTAAGTTTGGGCTAACTAAAAATTTTAAGCTCAGATAACACTTTGACCGAGAAGTTGAGTAAACCTAAAATAAAAAGGCTGTGGAAGCAGTTACTTAATAATATTTAGTTGAAGCAACTATATTTGTTTACAGTGTTGTAGCACTCTCTACACACACCACAAATAGCTCTCACACACACATGCACACGTTACACACTCCGCAAACCAAAGGGTTATTACCAAAGGTAGAGCAAAGGTGAAACTTCCGTTTAGATTTTTATGATTACAACATGAAAGGATCGTAATGATCATATTGTAAAATGGTAAAAGATGTCCTAGACCTAGAACAAAGTTGTTGGCCGTAACAAAATAACACCCCCCACCCCGCCATCCTAAACAAACACCATTCACACACTCACGCCACACACACGCGTGAGCACATACACATTCGAGCACACACGCTCACACACAATCACACACACTCACACACACTCACACATACACTCTTTCTCTGTCCCACTCCTCATCCTCTACTACTCCATTGACACAGAGTGAAGCAGAAGGGTAGCCTTTCAGGGTGTGGAGTGGAGCGGTGTAATCCAACCGACAGACCCTGGGCCAAACAGCCAGGCTGCACAATACTGAATGTGGACAGTAAAGCCAGGCGCCAGCCCTATGTCACCCCATATATACAGGCTCAACAACATAGACTCAATATAGCCTGTGGATTCTCATGCACTTCCTTCCAAATAGACTGGGATATACTGGTTTTGAGAAGTGGATTGAGACAGTTATAATTTGAGTGGTGAGTTAGAAAAGCGTAGTGTGGCAGTTTGAATCAGATCCATTGGTCGTTTTTTTTTTTACAAAAGACCTGTGTTTTACAATGGTGGGTCATGGCCTTCTTGGGTTGTGGCTAAAGCCATAGCTGTGGTTAAAAGCATTGTGGTCACGGAACAATGAAAAGGCATTAGGTGGGTCACACAGCACTGACACTGTTTGAGAGCAACTGGTCTAGATGAGAAAGATCTGTCTTGGAGCAAGTGCGTGTCTTGAGGTGACAGGTTCTAATCCAACCTGTTTACTCAAACTTCAGATATGGTGGTTGCATTGGTTACTGAGGTTGAAATGGCTCTGTGAGATATGTGGCCTATTCAAGCATGGCAGTCACACATGAAACAGTCACGTCTCCAAGTCATGTTTCCCAGTTTTGGAAAAGCTCTTTGTCTCCTCATTTTACATTGGAATTTAATTTCACCTCTGAACTGTGACAGGGAGGTTAGAGAAAATACACACAAGGAACTTGTTGGCTCTACAAGTTGCACATACACATGCACACACACACATCCCACTCACATATGAACAAACACGTGTTTACGAGATCCACGAAAGATTGAGAGTGGGAGAAGGAACACAATGGAACTATGCCCTTCAGCTCAAACAAATGAAATGGCTACTTTAACCAAAGCGTTGAGCTTATCAATGCACATAAACAATTCTCTCTCTCTCTCCAGCCCATTACGTATATAATACTATAATATAATAATATGCCATTTCATGGCTGAACAAGGACATGGATAATATACATCTAGCTGGTTTATCTATGCATCGTCAATAATAATATACTAATATGCCATTTAGCAGACGCTTTTATCCAAAGCGACTTACAGTCACGCGTGCATACATTTTTATGTATGGGTGGTCCCGGGGATCGAACCCACTACCCTGGCGTTACAAGCGCCATGCTCTACTAATTGAGCTACAGAGGACCAAAAAAGAAGGTTACGTGTCACTGTGTGTTTGTCTGGAGGTGGTGAAAGTAGGGCAGGTGTTTCAGGAGTTATAGCTGCGGGGTGCAATACTATTCTCCTTGGAGTGTGTGCAGTAGGTAGGTGTACTGTACCTGGCCTGCCCTATTTCAGCTCACACTGAGGAGAAAGTGAAGCATGCTCTTGGTTTGAAGGCCAGTAAAGAGAAGGACTTTGAAGTTAGGATGTGAGGCCATATTGGGATATAGACTGACACACTCTCTCTGTCTCTCTCTCTCTCTCTCTCTAGAGCGCATGCTGGGAGTGAGTCGTGAAGCAGGAGTGATTGTGAGAGCAACTGGAAGTCTTTTCACTCTATTAGGTTTGGTGTGTATACAGTGGGGGAAAAAGTATTTAGTCAGCCACCAATTGTGCAAGTTCTCCCACTTAAAAAGATGAGAGAGGCCTGTAATTTTCATCATAGGTACACGTCAACTATGACAGACAAATTGAGAATTTTTTTTCCAGAAAATCACATTGTAGGATTTTTAATGAATTTATTTGCAAATTATGGTGGAAAATAAGTATTTGGTCACCTACAAACAAGAAAGATTTCTGGCTCTGACAGACCTGTAACTTCTTCTTTAAGAGGCTCCTCTGTCCTCCACTCGTTACCTGTGTTAATGGCACCTGTTTGAACTTGTTATCAGTATAAAAGACACCTGTCCACAACCTCAAACAGTCACACTCCAAACTCCACTATGGCCAAGACCAAAGAGCTGTCAAAGGACACCAGAAACAAAATTGTAGACCTGCACCAGGCTGGGAAGACTGAATCTGCAATAGGTAAGCAGCTTGGTTTGAAGAAATCAGCTGTGGGAGCAATTATTAGGAAATAGAAGACATACAAGACCACTGATAATCTCCCTCGATCTGGGGCTCCCAAGATCTCACCCCGTGGGGTCAAAATGATCACAAGAACGGTGAGCAAAAATCCCAGAACCACACGGGGGGACCTAGTGAATGACCTGCAGAGAGCTGGGACCAAAGTAACAAAGCCTACCATCAGTAACACACTACGCCGCCAGGGACTCAAATCCTGCAGTGCCAGACGTGTCCCCCTGCTTAAGCCAGTACATGTCCAGGCCCGTCTGAAGTTTGCTAGAGTGCATTTGGATGATCCAGAAGAGGATTGGGAGAATGTCAACTTTTTGGTAAAAACTCAACTCGTCGTGTTTGGAGGACAAAGAATGCTGAGTTGCATCCAAAGAACACCATACCTACTGTGAAGCATGGGGGTGGAAACATCATGCTTTGGGGCTGTTTTTCTGCAAAGGGACCAGGACGACTGATCCGTGTAAAGGAAAGAATGAATGGGGCCATGTATCGTGAGATTTTGAGTGAAAACCTCCTTCCATCAGCAAGGGCATTGAAGATGAAACGTGGCTGGGTCTTTCAGCATGCCAATGATCCCAAACACACCACCCGGGCAACGAAGGAGTGGCTTCGTAAGAAGCATTTCAAGGTCCTGGAGTGGCCTAGCCAGTCTCCAGATCTCAACCCCATAGAAAATCTTTGGAGGGAGTTGAAAGTCCGTGTTGCCCAGCGACAGCCCCAAAACATCACTGCTCTAGAGGAGATCTGCATGGAGGAATGGGCCAAAATACCAGCAACAGTGTGTGAAAACCTTGTGAAGACTTACAGAAAACGTTTGACCTGTGTCATTGCCAACAAAGGGTATATAACAAAGTATTGAGAAACTTTTGTTATTGACCAAATACTTATTTTCCACCATAATTTGCAAATAAATTCATAAAAAATCCTACAATGTGATTTTCTGGAGAAAAAAAATCTCATTTCGTCTGTCATAGCTGACGTGTACCTATGATGAAAATTACAGGCCTCTCATCTTTTTAAGTGGGAGAACATGCACAATTGGTGGCTGACTAAATACTTTTTTCCCCCACTGTATATATTGATTAGTTTAGTTTTTTTAAGGTTATCTTGTCTAACTATCACTAAGCACGTATAGGGGTGGTGGGATCGTTGAGGTTGTTTTTCTCGAGGGCCCAACCAGCGGATGGGGCTGGTTGCAATGGCCACTCGCGGAAGTTTGTAGTTTGAAAAACTTAGTCGGCGGCATGGAGTAAAGATTCCTGCTGCGGCCGGGTGTTCAGTGGAAGAATGTAGCTTGGCAGTGGGGGCTATCATTGGGTATGATAGCATCAAATCAGCCTCAAGGATGAATAGTGCTGTAGTGATATTCTTAGATTCCATTGAAAAGGTGAATACGATAGTTGAGAGTGGTGTTGTGATGCGGGAGACACAGACGCCGGTATTTCCGCTTATGAATCTGGCGAAGAAAGTTATACTTTCTAATGTGCCACCATTTGTTAGAGATGAAGTGTTGGAGCGAGAGTTATCTCATCATGGTCAAATTGTATCTACAATAAAGAAGGTTATTTTTGGATGCAAATCTCCTTTGCAGAAACATGTTGTGTCTCATAGGAGACAAGTGCATATGATTTTAAAAAAGGACATTGATTAACTGAATTTAGCATTCAGTTTTAAGATTGATGGATTTGATTATGTCTTCTACGCTTCTACTGAATCAATGAAATGCTTTGACTGTGGAAGAGAGGGGCATTTGGTACGTAATTGTCCCGAGAATAGTCTGGTAGCAGCTCTAGTGCTGGTGCAGCTAATGCACCACCATGAAAGGATGAACATGCTAAGGGTGCAGGGGAAGGGAGAAGGTGGGCAGATGTGGTTGGAAAAGTAGGAGAGGAAGGCAGTGTGGCTACGTGGGCAATTGTGGTAGATCAGAACAAAGAAGGAGGGGAAAAGGTTGGTGAGATTTCGACTGCCGTCGCTGAGGTGGTGCTGGAAAATGAAATTGGAGGTCAAGAGGAGATTGAAATAATGGAAAAGGAAGCAGCTGTTTTCAAAGTACCGAGGAGTAAGAGGAAGAATTCAAGCGGTGGTGAAGGGTCTAATTCCAAGAGGAAGGTAGAGATTGATAAATCAGTTGAAGATAAACAGGTTGTAGATATGGTGGAGTTTTCTTCTGGGGAGGATAGCGAGAGTGAGTCATCTGATGCGTCACAACAAAATAGTGAAATAAATGGGGTGGAAGGGAGGTATGGGATTGAGAAGGTACGTCAATTTCTGAAGTTGACAAAAGGGAAGAAATATATGCAGGATTATAATGTAACAGATTTTTTCCCTGAAAGTGAATTGTTTAATGAATCAGCAAAGTTTCTGATGTAAAAAATAACAGGGGGAGGTTTGACAAGCCCTGAAATGGCTAGACTCAAGAAAGTGGTCACGAGAGTGATAAGTGATGAAAATTCTAAAGAAAATGAAAGAGTTCAGTCGCAGCCTTAACACTGTAAAGAGATGTGGTTTCTGTGTCTTCCTCTGTATAATTTTTTCATCCATGAGCAGTTTTAAGATTTCTTCTTTAAACGTAAATGGGGCAAGAGACGTTAAAAAAAGAGCCATAGTGTATGAGTTAATTAGGGGAAAGGGAAGTGACATACATTTTCTACAAGAAACGCATAGTCATTTGAAAAAGGAAGTTATGTGGCAACAGGAGTGGGGGGGTGTGGCCATCTTGTTCTCAAAAGGGTTTTTGCCTTTGTCGTACAGTGGGGGAAAAAAGTATTTAGTCAGCCACCAATTGTGCAAGTTCTCCCACTTAAAAAGATGAGAGAGGCCTGTAATTTTCATCATAGGTACACGTCAACTATGACAGACAAAATGAGAAAAAAAATCCAGAAAATCTCATTGTAGGATTTTTTATGAATTTATTTGCAAATTATGGTGGAAAATACGTATTTGGTCACCTACAAACAAGCAAGATTTCTGGCTCTCACACACCTGTAACTTCTTCTTTAAGAGGCTCCTCTGTCCTCCACTCGTTACCTGTATTAATGGCACCTGTTTGAACTTGTTATCAGTATAAAAGACACCTGTCCACAACCTGAAACAGTCACACTCCAAACTCCACTATGGCCAAGACCAAAGAGCTGTCAAAGGACACCAGAAACAAAATTGTAGACCTGCACCAGGCTGGGAAGACTGAATCTGCAATAGGTAAGCAGCTTGGTTTGAAGAAATCAACTATGGGAGCAATTATTAGGAAATGGAAGACATACAAGACCACTGATAATCTCCCTCGATCTGGGGCTCCACGCAAGATCTCACCCCGTGGGGTCAAAATGATCACAAGAACGGTGAGCAAAAATCCCAGAACCACACGGGGGGACCTAGTGAATGACCTGCAGAGAGCTGGGACCAAAGTAACAAAGCCTACCATCAGTAACACACTACGCCGCCAGGGACTCAAATCCTGCAGTGCCAGACGTGTCCCCCTGCTTAAGCCAGTACATGTCCAGGCCCGTCTGAAGTTTGCTAGAGTGCATTTGGATGATCCAGAAGAGGATTGGGAGAATGTCATATGGTCAGATGAAACCAAAATAGAACTTTTTGGTAAAAACTCAACTCGTCGTGTTTGGTGGTCAAAGAATGCTGAGTTGCATCCAAAGAACACCATACCTACTGTGAAGCATGGTGGTGGAAACATCATTCTTTGGGGCTTTTTTTCTGCAAAGGGACCAGGACGACTGATCCGTGTAAAGGAAAGAATGAATGGGGCCATGTATCGTGAGATTTTGAGTGAAAACCTCCTTCCATCAGCAAGGGCATTGAAGATGAAACGTGGCTGGGTCTTTCAGCATGACAATGATCCCAAACACACCGCCCGGGCAACGAAGGAGTGGCTTCGTAAGAAGCATTTCAAGGTCCTGGAGTGGCCTAGCCAGTCTCCAGATCTCAACCCCATAGAAAATCTTTGGAGGGAGTTGAAAGTCTGTGTTGCCCAGCGACAGCCCCAAAACATCACTGCTCTAGAGGAGATCTGCATGGAGGAATGGGCCAAAATACCAGCAACAGTGTGTGAAAACCTTGTGAAGACTTACAGAAAACGTTTGACCTGTGTCATTGCCAACAAAGAGTATATAACAAAGTGTGATATTTGGCGGAGTCAACATGGAGGCACGAGACAGTACACCTGGGTGCATGTGAGAGAGAACACCATCTCTATGGCCAGTTTAGATAAATTTTATTGTTTTGAGCATCAATCTCAGGTCTGTAAATCAAGTGTGATAACCCCAGTGGGATTTTCTGATCATTGTTTAATAACAGAGGTGGTGTTCATTAACGATGTAAAACCCAAAAGCGCATACTGGCATTTTAATATAACTTCATTGAGTGATGCTCACTTCAGGAAATGTTTTCATTTTTTCTGGGAGAGGTGGAGGTCTCAAAAGTCCAGTTTTGTATCCCTTCAACAGTGGTGGGATATAGGGAAAATCCAGATTCAACAATTCTGTAATCAATACACGAGGAATGACACCAAGGATATCACCAGATCAATGAAAGCCCTAGAGACTGAAATAGTGGAACTCATGATGTTGGTTGAGACCACAGGAGATCGAGGCCATACTCAGGCCCTCAAGAGGAAAAAAGCTGCATTGGCAGACCTGCGGGGTATCAGAGCACAGGGGGCATTGGTGAGAAGTATGTTTCAGGGAATCTCTGAAATGGATGCCTCATCCACATTTTTCTTTGGTTTAGAGAAAAAGAATGGACAAAGAATAATTATTCATTGTCTCAAATCAGCTGTTGGACAGGAGCTCACTAGCCCTAGTGAAATTAGAAAGAGAGCAGTAGAGTTCTATGCTGAGCTCTACAAGTGTGAGTACAAAGATGATAAAACAGTGACACAGCAGTTCCTTGATGGGCTCCCACAGGCGGCTGCAGAAGCTCAGGTTGAGCTAGAGCAACCATTGTCTTTGCAGAAGCTATACACTGCATTAAAAGGCATGGAAAATGGAAGGGCACCAGGCATTGATGGGCTTCCCATTGACTTTTTTAAGTCTTTTTGGGCTATGTTGGGAGAGGATTGGCTAGCAGTAGTTAATGATAGTTTAACCAGAGGGTTACTACCAATAAGCTGCAGAAGGGCTGTCCTCACCCTACTGCCCAAAAAGGGTGACCCTAGGGAGGTGAATAACTGGAGGCCAGTGGCTTTATTGTGCACTGTTTATAAGATCCTGTCAAAGGCTTTGTCCAACAGGCTGAGGGAGGTGATGGGGCAAATCATACATACGGACCAGTCCTATTGTGTTCCCGGCAGGCAGATAGGGGATAACATTTCTCTGATTCTGGATTTTTTGGACGTCTCTAGGGCTATTGGGTTGGATGCTGGTCTAATTTCAATTGATCAGGAAAAGGCATTTGACCGAGTTGAACATCAATACTTATGGCACACTTGTGAGGCGTTTGGGTTCAGCTCTGGTTTTATTGCCATGATAAAGGTGATATATGGTGACATTGAAAGTGTATTGAAAGTTAACGGTGGCTTGAGTGCTCCTTTTAAAGTGTGTAGAGGTATTAAGCAGGGATGCTCTTTGTCGGGAATGTTATATGCCATTGCTATAGAGACACTACTAAATAGCATTAGAAGTCGCATTGAAGGGGTGTACCTTTCAGAGGATATTCCTCCTATTTGTCTCTCAGCCTATGCTGATGATGTAGTCGTTTTAGTGAAAAATCAAGCGGAGGTAGATAGTTTGAGTCTAATGGTTGATCGTTTTAGGGGAATATCCACTGCAAAGATAAATTGGGAAAAAAGTTGTGCTTTACAGATTGAAGAATGGTCTGGAGGGATCATGGCTTTGCCAGGGGGGCTGGAATGGTGTAAGGGAGGTTTTAAGTATCTTGGAGTGTACCTAGGTGATGAGGGGACAATGGAAAAAAATTGGATTGGGGTGGTTGAAATGGTGGAAGGGAGGATGAGGAGATGGCGTTGGTTGTTATCTCGTATGTCATATGGGGGCGCACTATTATAGTTAACAATGTGATTGCCTCTGCACTGTGGCATCGGTTGTCAGTTATAGAGCCACCATCTGGCCTTCTGGCTTAGATACAGGCATTTATTGTAGATTCATTTTGGGATAAATATCATTGGGTTCCACAAAGTGTTTTGTATTTGTCAAAAGAGGAGGGGGGACAAGGTCTTGTACATCTTGCTAGTAGGGCTACTGCTTTCCGGTTTCAGTTTATTCAAAGGTTGCTTTATGGACCGGAAAATGTGGTATGGAGAGGGGTGGCAGGTATTTTATTACAGCAGGTTGGGGGATTAGGTTTAAAGAAGGCTTTATTTTTGGTTGATAGTAGCTAGATTTCTAGGGAGGGAGTACCTCCGTTTTACAGTGGCCTTCTTAGGGTGTGGAGCATAATGAAGGTGTCCAGACGAACTTCAGCGGAGTCAGTGCATTGGCTGTTGGAGGAACCTCTGGTGTATGGGGCAAGACTGGATTGTACAACTGCAGCTGTTCCACATTTCTCCAAGATTCTGGTGAAGGGCAAAATCATCACCTTAAAACGTTAATAGCCATGGCTGGGCCCGCCTTAATGGATGGAAGACGGGTGGCTGAACATTTGGGGGTGAGGTTGGAAAGAACTGCTGGGAAGCTGCAGGAAGGCTCTGTCAGCAGAAGAGTGGGGTATGCTGAATAGTCACAAGAAGAAGGTACAAGCCGAATCAGGGGGAAGTGGTGCTTCAAACAGCGTGACGTCCTTTACACCAGCATGATTGATATATGGGCCCGTGTAGTTTACACTGTGTATGTTGTTTTATAGGTAGTTCCCTGTGACATGGAGAAGATGTTCCTGAGATAGAGAGCAATGTGTGTATATATATATATATATATATATATATATATATATATATATATATATATATATATATATATATATATATATATATATATATATATACACACACACAGTCTCTCACTAAAGTGAGTACACCCCTCACATTTTTGTAAATATTTGAGTATATCTTTTCATGTGACAACACTGAA
This sequence comes from Coregonus lavaretus, assembly GCF_964263955.1. Classification (NCBI taxonomy): domain Eukaryota; kingdom Metazoa; phylum Chordata; class Actinopteri; order Salmoniformes; family Salmonidae; genus Coregonus; species Coregonus lavaretus. Next base: position 24,279,905 of record NC_140011.1, on the reverse strand, counting down.
GAAATGACACTTTGCTACAGTGTAAAGTAGTGAGTGTACAGCTTGTATAACAGTGTAAATTTGCTGTCCCCTCAAAATAACTCAACACAGCCATTAATGTCTAAACTGCTGGCAACAAAAGTGAGTACACCCCTAAGTGAAACTGTCCAAATTGGGCCCAATTAGCCATTTTCCCTCCCCGGTGTCATGTGACTCGTTAGTGTTACAAGGTCTCAGGTGTGAATGGGGAGCAGATGTGTTAAATTTGGTGTCATCGCTCTCACACTCCCTCATACTGGTCACTGGAAGTTCAACATGGCACCTCATGGCAAAGAACTCTCTGAGGATCTGAAAAAAAGAATTGTTGCTCTACATAAAGATGGCATGGGCTATAAGAAGATTGCCAAGACCCTGAAACTGAGCTGCAGCACGGTGGCCAAGACCACACAGCGGTTTAACAGGACAGGTTCCACTCAGAACAGGCCTCGCCATGGTCGACCAAAGAAGTTGAGTGCACATGCTCAGCGTCATATCCAGAGGTTGTCTTTGGGAAATAGACGTATGAGTGACTATAAATACTCCATTAAGGACTAAGTGGGCTGGAATCATGATCTGGGCAAAGAGGGCCATGTAGTGACAGATGTTTGAGTGTCAGCCTCTGATCCTGACTGACAGGCCGCTCCTCTCCTTCCTCTGAGGGTGACATTCCACACAGGAAACAGGAAAAGGAAGACAAGAAGGCGAGTGCCGTAATGGTCCATTTCCTTCTCCTCTCCTTTCAACCTCAAGGTGACCTGTTAAGACATCCCTATGGGCCTCAGTTGTTCACTCAGGGTTACATTGGAATAGTTGCTATGAATTTTTATGTGAAAATGACAATTGACTTCTTCAATTATTTATTATTTGAGTCTAGTCGCAATGGTAAAAATAAAACTTCACAGGGTCAATGGCAAGGTAACCCATAACTGGAGGATTCTATAAATAGTGATAAGGTTTACAGGGTCAGAGGCACCTCCAGTGGGATCCTCAGACAATGATGTCTCTGTGTGAAAATAAGTCCCTGATTAAACATAGCAGGGCCTCTCCAGAGTCAGACATATAAATCAATGGAGGTTATGAGGGAAGTCAGAGAGAGAGAGAGAGAGAGAGAGATTGCAGACATGTGTCACTGAGGTCAATGGAAGGAGCATGAAATACAGATAAAGGTTTTTATCTCTACCATAACAGTCCTAGTGTGCAAGGCTTTGACTGTACTGTGAGTCAAACCGGATAAGTGTATGATAAATGACTGAAACGCCGTTGAATTGCAACTTGTCTTGTGGAGAAGGGTAGATTAAAAATATATATATAAACTGGGCTACATTCATCTTAGAAGTGTAGTCTAAATGTGTTCATCCCTATAACCTATTAAGAATTTCATTGAAATGAGGAAAGGCCATACTCTACATTTTCTTTCAGAATTAAAAAGCTTCTTTCCAGATATGGCTGCAAACTGCTTGTGACGATTAGTTCAGCTAAAGGTGTCTTCGACCGCACTCACCCCAGTGTCAGTGTGTCTGAGAGACACCAGTGACTAAACCAGCATTCACAAGCAGATGGATTTTAAAGAACTGATTGGGTCTCTTCTTGACACCAACAAACGCCCCATAATATCTGGCCCTCTGCCCTCCCTAAATCGTGGCATTGAACGGTTCAGCAGACTTTTAGCCCTCCATAACTGGCTACGAGACTATTGCAGCTCTGTGGGTGTAACATTTACGACAATTTTGATACCTTCTGGAAACAAAGCTCATATTATAAGGAGGATGGGATCCACCGAAATCATTTGGGTTCCTGGATCCTTTCACAATATTATAAGACTGTGTTGAGACAATGACCCAAGTCCAGCTCATTTACTCCCTACCATTGTGTCACTGAGTTGTCATAATGCTTCAGCAAATGTACATTATCCTAGGGACGTTGGAAGACACAATGTAAGTAACCTAATTTATGTCCCTCTTACTGCCCTGAATGCCTCTGCTGATCCAACAGCTATTGTATGCAGTGATCATATGCCTATGAACCAGAGTAATACTGTTAGCACTGAGGTGGTGTGCCCTACTAGGAAGTTCACTGTGTGCAGCTCACCCTGCAATAATAAAAATTTCCCGAGATTGTCTACCTCTGATAAGCTTCCCAGTAAAGCAAGAAAAACAATCAAGCATCCCAGAAAAGTGTTCGGAATAGCCCACGTTAACATATGAAGCTTAAGAAACAAGGTTCATGAAATCAATAATTTGCTAGTAACAGATGACATTCATATTTCTGAAACTCACTTAGATAATACCTTTGATGATAAAGTGGTAGCAATACATGGTTACAAGATCTACAGAAAATACAGAAATGCCAAAGGTGGAGGTGTGACAACTTTGATGGAAATGTATTGACGATAATAGCGGACGATATTGCCACTCCCATATATTCAATTTAAGCCTACTAAAAAGTGTGTGCCCTCAGGCCTGGAGGGAAGCAAAAGTTAATCCCCTACCTAAGAATAGTAAAGCCCCCTTTACTGGCTCAAATAACCGACCAATCAGCCTGTTACCAACCCTTAGTAAACTTTGGGAAAAATTTGTGTTTCACCAGATACAATGCTATTTATTTTACAGTAAACAAATTGACAACAGACTTTCAGCACGCGTATAGAGAAGGACATTCAACAAGCACAGCACTTACAAAAATGACTGATTATTGGCTGAGAGAAATTGATAATAAAAAAATTGTGGGGGCTGTTTTGTTAGACTTCAGTGCGGCTTTTGACATTATTGATCATAGTCTGTTGCTGGAGAAATGTGTTATGGCTTTACACCCCCTGCTATATTGTGGATAAAGAGTTACCTGTCTAACAGAACACCGAGGGTATTCTTTAATGGAAGCCTCTCCAACAAATTCCAGGTAGAATCAGGAATTCCCCAGGGCAGCTTTCTAGGCCCCTTACTTCTTTTCAATCTTTACTAACGACATGCCACTGGCTTTGAATAAAGCCAGTGTGTCTATGTATGCGGATGACTCAACACTATACACGTCAGCTACCACAGCGACTGAAATGACAGCAACACTTAACAAAGAGCTGCAGTTAGTTTCAGAATGGGTGGCAAGGAATAAGTTGGTGCTAAATACTTCTAAAACTAAAAGCACTGTTTTTGGGACAAATCATTCAGTAAACCCTAAACCTCAACCTAATCTTGTAATGGATAATGTGGAAATTGTGCAAGTTGAGGAGACTAAATTGCTTGGAGTAACCCTGGAAAGTAAACTGTCATGGTCAAAACATATTGATACAAAAGTAGCTAGGATGGGGAGAAGTATGTCTATAATAAAGCCCTGCTCTGCATTCTTAACAGCACTTTCAACAAGGCAGGTCCTACAGGCCCTAGTTTTGTCGCACCTGGACTACTGTTCAGTCGTCTGGTCAGGCGCCACAAAGAGGGACTAACGGCTGGCCCTTGGATGTACAAAGAGCGCTAACATTAATAGCATGCCAATCTCTCCTGGCTCAAAGTGGAGGAGAGATTGACTTCATCACTACTTTTATTTGTGAGAGGTATTGACATGTTGAATGCGCCGAGCTCTCTGTTTGAACTACTGTCACACAGCTCGGACACCAATGCATACCCCACAAGACATGCCACCAGAGGTCTCTTCACAGTCCCCAAGTCCAGAACATACTATGGGAGGAGCACAGTACTACTTAGAGCAATGACTACATGGAACTCTATCCCACATCAAGTGCCTGAGGGCACACACTTAATGTTGTGAAATCTGTTATGAATGTATTGTAATGTTTAAAAAATGTATAACTGCCTTAATTTTGCTGGACCCTAGGAAGAGTAGCTGCTGCCTTGGCAGCAGCTAATGGGGATCCATAATAAATACAAATACACAGACTTTAAACTCGTGAACTATTCTGTCTCTGAATGTTGCGTCTTCCCTAGTCTCTTCATTATAATTCACACAACATCGCTAGCTTGCTATGATAGATATGCCATTTAGCCAAAGCGACTTACAGTCATGTGTGCATACATTTTTTGTGTATGGGTGGTCCCGGGGATCGAACCCACTACCTTGGCGTTAAAAGCGCTCTACCAGCTGAGCTACAGAGGACCACTATCTAAAGAGTTTGCATTAAGATATGCATAGGTTTGAAACAGCAGGTGATGGGTAGGGGACTGAGTTCTAGGGGACTGAGTTCAGGAGCTATTTTAACCTCCTAGGGCTTAGTGGTCACATACGTGGACAGCACTTTTTAGCTCTTATGTCCACAATTGTGTAGAAGTTCTGTCATATTTCATGGCTTATTCTGATTTAGATATTTATAAAAGCCTTGTATATTTGTCATGACATGCAAATTTGAAAAAAAAAGTGTAAAACTAGCAACTTTGTAGGTCGCTAAACATGAAGTACACGTAAGTGTACTTATGGACTGAGGCTCCTCGAAACAGCTAATATGCTTGTAAACATGCACACACGTAAAATGGGAAAAAAGCTAGCTCTGATGCAGCTAAAAAGCTGTACATGGTCCCAATGAAATAAATAACAATTAAATCACTAAATACATACATACATACTTAAATTAGTTGTGTTGAAAATGTTAGCCTAATGCAATTCGGACCATGAATCCACATATGTGGACATCATTTTTCTCTAAAAGTACATCATATCAAAAGATGATACTTAGTTTTTATTCTAATTAGGTTCCAATAAGCCCAAATAGCAAAGAGAAATAAAAAATGCATGTAAAAAAACAGCTTGGGCCTTAAGAGGTTAAGGCTATAAAATGAATTCCATTTTCACTTTTCTCAGAGGGTCGAGAAGGCAGAGAAAATGGTAGGTATACGCATAGCGTTTTATTGCTCGGTGAGTTTGGATATCTAATGAGCAGGGTGCATTCGCTTCAAAGTGAAGCAACTACGTCTCAGGCATTGAGTCCGTCCACATCCTAGTTATAGCACTGGAGACCAAATGGAGGGTTGTGATGCAATATAGAGAAAAGAAAATGGCTTAATCTCAATACCCTAAAGAGCCTTCCTCTCTTTGTGTCCTTCCCTTTATTTTATTGTATTAGTCATTTTAGCAGACACTCTTATCTAGAGCGACTTACAGTTAGTGAATGGATAACAATTTATTTATTTATTTTTCATACTGGCCCCCTGTGGGAATTGAACCCACAACCCTGGCGTTGCAAGTGCCATGCTCTACCAACTGAGCTACACAGATTGATTGGAATAAAAACTTCCCACGTTATAGTGAATCCCCAGTGTGCTTGGCTATACTGCTTTCACCTATCCTGTCTTCTCATACTGTATCAGTGGAGGTGAAGGTGAAACAATGAGGGAGAGGAGAAGGAGGGGATTGTAGGAGAAGAATCCACATTAGACTGTTGAGATAACACCCAGGGCCTTCAACACAGTCATCTCTCCCTCTATCTCAGCCACAGCACTCAGCTCAGCTATCTGCCTCAGTCTGCGAAGCCAGCATTACCCTAACTGTCTGTGACAATGTTTTTATTAACTTATCCTCTAGCATAATGTGATCCAACAGTGGAAAACATAACACAGTATGACTAGATATAATCTGGATGGCCTTTGAAGTCTGATTTCTACCAAATTTGGCCAGGGTCTAGTCTAAGTGGCAATATTTAAGTCACTAAGGCCGTGATTCAATCCGATCTCCCCTTTTCGGCTATGCACCATTAAAAGGCAATGTTACCGTGGTCATGGAGATCACATTCATAGTAAACACTGCAGGTGTCGGCCAAATCAAATATGACCTTTAAATGTTAACTGCGCTACAATGCAGATCTCCTGGAATCTGGATTTGATCTAGACCTAGGTCTTCTTATTGTTCTACCATACCCATCAATGAGCGCTATCATACACATATGCACTTAGTTCAACAGGTTCAACAGGTCTCATATGAATTTAGCAGCACACTGGTAGATGAATCAAGAGTGTTTGCTGAGATATTTGTTTCAGACGTTTATACACACAATTACAAAGCTACAGATATTACTGATAGTTATGTTGACTTATAGCCTACCATGGCATTGTTCAATAATCATTTCCAAAATAAAACAGTTTTTTTTTACTGCAGTCATTTTGCAGTGTAACTGCAGTTACAGTGCAGTATAAATACAGTTCAACTGCAGTACACTGCAGTTATTCTGCAATCACTGCGTCCAAAATACCAGTCGACTGCAGTTACTGCACTTTAACTGCAGTTTTAAAACTGCTCTCTTTTTTTTGTAAGGGGTTAATTATTTCCTATAATGCACAGTATAATTCAATGGCTATGATTTTTATTTTTACATGTTCTATGTTTGAGCTTCTTTTAAAAGCAAGTTGAATTGAAAACATTGGCATTGTTGAATTAGATTGTCATAATAGCAAGCTAGTAGCTAAGCTAGCAAGTCTGTTTGTTTGATTAGCAAGACAACTACTCTAGGTATGTAGTAAACTTGCTACTCTACTTCAGTGGATGTTGAACACATTTTTAGCGTCAAATTAACACATTTCTAGAGTCACGTATTAAATCAGGGGCATTCAACCCGGGGTCCGCGGAGGTATTGCAGGTGTCCGCAAATTATTTTGTTATTTTATTTAAATGTTTTTATAAATATCGCTAGCAACAATAGAATAAACAAATGTTGAATTACATTCCTACAGTAGAAAAGAGGAGAATATATTATTTCTAATGATGTCAACTTTATTTCTCAACTCTTAATGGTCAAATTTCACTCACTGGAGTATCTGACATAGGCTTTGAAAAAGCACCCACAAATAGCCTACCATTGTGACAAGTGCCACTGGCTGCTGGTGAGATCTCTTGACTCTGACATATATTTTTACCAACACATGGCTAACCTTTGTTTAACGGCCCAGTGCAGTCAATTTCCTGTGTTTTATATCTCTTTCTACATTATGAGGTTGGAATAATACTGTGCAATTGAGAAAATTATGATAATGCCCCTGTAGTGTAAGAGCTGCCTGAAATTTCAGATTGTTTAGGTGGGATGGAGTTTTGGCCTGGCTGTTGGTATCACCAGGTGGTAAATTAGTAATTTAGTTAATTTTTGGACCATTTTAATTAAAAACAGTCACAGGAAGGTACTTCATTGTTACCCAGAAATGTTTTCATAATGAGATAAAAACATCTGCAATGGACCTTTAACCAACTAAATAGCTGCTCTTAGCAAAAATGTGTTTGGAATTAATGAAAAACGATGTACCAAATCTATTCGTTTTAAAATGTTGACTGCTTCACCTTCCGAGCTAGCACATTTGGTTCCTTAGAAGTTGTGGAAACGTACATTTTTGGTTTCCCATTGGTTCTGGGAACGAAGCCATACGTTTTCTGTCCGTAAAACTGAATGTTTTTTAACCGTTCTGAGAAAGGAAGTGAAAATTTAACCTGTTCTGCCTGTTAATTTTTAGGTTGCAGGGAGGTTCTGAGAATGTTTTACTATGGTTCCCTCAAAGTTCTCCTGGGAGGTTTTATTAATGTTGTGATAATGTAAATTATAGGTTATTTGAAGGTAATTAAATAACATTCTGAGAACATGTTTCAATAAGGCTTTTAATAGGCCTTTTAGGAAAATTTCTGTTAAAGTAATGAAATACCAATAAAAAAATTTGGGGGGTCAAGTTCCTTAAATGTGCTAAGAATGTTCCAAAGTGAAGCAACTATTCTGCACCATTCCCAGAAAGCTGTGGGAAGGTTGTATGAAAAATAACCATAGGACAACCACGCTCTTACCAAGCTCTAAGAAACATATGGTTCATATATAGTGAGAGGTCAGTAAATAAATTAGTTTTGGCATGTTTTTTAAGAAAGTCTAAAGTTGTGACAAATACAGGGTCCGCTGGGACAGAATCATGCTGCACTTACTGTGCCTGCACCTGCCCTTGCCATCAGGGACAGGAGCCAAGTGCTGCCTCATCATGTAAGAATACACACATACACACACACTCACTCACCATCTCTCTCTCACACACACACACGCACACACACACTATATAGATAGGCTATACATACACTAATGACTTATATTTTCTTCCCTTACAGTGACAACTAGATTCCCAGGTTGTAATGGGCCAAAGTAAATATTTGGGAAAAAGTAAGGCCCTTTCTCCAGAAACTCTTTCCCTCTGAGGAGAAAGCAAACATGCTTGATGAGGGGGGTCACCATAAACATTTTCAACAAGTGGTTCATAAACTACAGGTATGATGTTATAATGCAATTGACAATGCCTTTTTAATGCCCTACAAAATTATAAGAATTAATGTAAATGTTTTCCTTGTGATTAATGTGTTTGTTTGTTTGTTACACTCTCTTCAAATCTTTAAGACAGCGGGCCATAAAGAAAATTGAAAGATCCTCAACAGAATCTGGTCCTGAAGGAAACAAAACTGGCCTTCAAACATGTAACCGGTGCAGGCAGGGAGCTGCGGGAGTGCTGCTCTGAGACCACCAAGACATACATTGAGTGTACAAAACATTAGGAACACCTTCCTAATATTGAGTTGCACCCCCTTTTGCCCTCAGAACAGCATCAAATCGTCGAGACATGGACTCTACAAGGTGTCAAAAGCGTTCCACAGGGATGCTGGCCCATGTTGGCTGGATGTCCTTTGGGTGGTGGAGCATTCTTGATACACACAGGAAACTGTTAAGAGTGAAAATCCCAGCAGCGCTGCAGTTCTTGACACACTCAAACTGGTGCGCCTGGCACCTACTAACATACCCCGTTCAAAGGCTCTTAAATATTTTGTCTTGCCCATTCACCAGCTAAATTGGTACACATAGACAATCCATGTCTCAGTTGTCTCAAGCTTTAAAAATAATTATTTAACCTGTCTCCTCCCCTTCATCTACAGTGATTGAAGTGTATTTAACAGGTGACATCAATAAGGGATCATAGCTTTGACCTGGATTCAAATGGTCAGTCTATGTCATGGAAAGAGCAGGTGTTCCTAATGTTTTGTACACTCAGTATATATGTTTGCAAGGCATAATGCCCTCACGAGCGGCCTGAACCCTGAGAAGGCTGCATTTGAGTCTGTCTGTCTGTAACAACATGTAACTGAAGGTAATTGCAATCTGTAATTACAGAGGTATAACAACTAGGGTTGTTGTGGTGACGATATTACCGCCACACCGGCGGTCATGAGTCATGAAGGCAGTCAAATTCCACATGACAGTTTAGTCACGGCAATTAGGCTTCTCCAAGCTCTGATGCTGCTGCTGGTCATTACTAGCCTACCAAACTTGCTAACTGCCTGGTACTCAGCACTCTATTGTCCCTAATCACTCTGACATCAATGCAAATGTTATCGGAAATCTAATCAAACACTTCATGAGAGCCCATGAGCTCATGTTGCGCAACATTTATATAGGCTATGCAATTGCAAAAGACGAGGATCCCGTCAGCTTTCCATAGGCTAGGCCTACTTTATTTATTTATCAACTTTCCTAATATTAAGCACATTGCTTATATTCACAACAGGAGTATAGCCTACCTGGCTGGCATGAAAATAAACCACGGGGAAAAGCGTCCTCCATTCGCTATTTACAGTGCCTTGCAAAAGTATTCATCCCCCTTGGCGTTTTTCCTATTTTGTTGCATTATAACCTGTAACTTAAATTGATTTTTATTTGGATTTCATGTAATGAACAAAATAACTTGTTTCAAAAAATTCTAAAAAAGAAATAACGGAAAAGTGGAGCGTGCATATTTATTCACCCCCTTTGCTATGAAGCCCCTAAATAAGATCTGGTGCAAACAATTACCTTCAGATGTCACATAATTACTTAAATAAAGTCCACCTGTGTGCAATCTAAGTGTCACATGATCTGTCACATGATCTCAGTATATATACAGCTGTTCTGAAAGGCCCCAGAGTCTGCAACACCACTAAGCAAGGGGCACCACCAAGCAAGCGGCACCATGAAGACCAAGGAGCTCTCCAAACAGGTCAGGGACGAAGTTGTGGAGAAGTACAGATCAGGGTTGGGTTATAAAAAAATATTTGAAACTTTGAACATCCCACGGAGCACCATTAAATCCATTATAAAAAAATGGAAAGAATATGGCACCACAACAAACCTGCCAAGAGAGGGCCGCCCACCAAAACTCACAGACCAGGCAAGGAGGCCATTAATCAGAGGCAACAAAGAGAACAAAGATAACCCTGAAGGAGCTGCAAAGCTCCATAGCAGAGATTGGAGTATCTGTCCATAGGACCACTTTAAACCGTACACTCCACAGAGCTGGGCTTTATGGAAGAGTGGCCAGAAAAAATCCATTGCTTATAGAAAAAAATAAGCAAACATGTTTGGTGTTCGCAAAAAAGGCATGTCGGAGACTCCCCAAACATATGGAAGAAGGTACTCTGGTCATATGAGACAAAAATTGAGCTTTTTGGCCATCAAGGAAAACGCTATGTCTGGCGCAAACCCAACACCTCTCATCACCCCGAGACCACCACCAGTGAAGCATGGTGGTGGCAGCATCATGCTGTGGGGAGGTTTTTAATCGGCAGGGACTGGGAAACTGGTCAGAATTGAAGGAATGATGGATGGCGCTATATACAGGGAAATTCATGAGGGAAACCTGTTTCAGTCTTCCAGAGATTTGAGACTGGGACTGAGGTTCACCTTCCAGCAGGACAATGACCCTAAGCATACTGCTAAAGCAACACTTGAGTGGTTTAAGGGGAAACATTTAAATGTCTTGGAATGGCCTAGTCAAAACCCAGCCCTCAATCCATTTGAGAATCTGTGGTATGACTTAAAGATTGCTGTACACCAGCGGAGCCCATCCAACTTGAAGGAGCTGGACCAGTTTTGCCTTGAAGAATGGGCAAAAATCCCAGTGGCTAGATGTGCCAAGCTTATAGAGACACACCCCAAGAGACTTGCAGCTGTAATTGCAGCAAATGGTGGCTCTACAAAGTGTTTTTTTGTCTTATTTCTTGTTTACAAAAAATATATATATATTTTGCATCTTCAAAGTGGTAGGTATGTTGTGTAAATCAAATGATACAAACCCCCCCAAAATCCATTTTAATTCCAGGTTGTAAGGCAACAAAATAGGAAAAATGCCAAGGGGGGTGAATACTTTCACAAGCCGCTGTAAGTGCATAGATGACATGTATTTTTTCCCGCTGCCCCTGTTTCGATACAGGTGCATGATAATGGTCCATTCTAAATAAATAAAAAATGTCACATATATATTATTTAGTATATGTAAAGACAAGATTAAATCAAGAATAGTCTGATGGGTGACAATATTAGCCTAACAATTGTGAATTATATATTATCACTTGTGAATGATGTCCAGCATAAGAAACAATGCCTTTTTTGTTGTTGACTTTTTCTAATCATTCTTGTTACTATTCGTAAGTGTACTATTGTGTACACTTCATGTAGCCTAGCCCATTGGCCTATATGGGCCCAATAACTTCTTAAAATTAAGCACACTAATCCACTTTACAAGTGGTGTAGAGCCTAACTGGCATATACAGTTGAAGTCGGAAGTTTACATACACCTTAGCCAAATACATTTAAACTCAGTTTTTCACAATTCCTGACATATAATCCTAGTAAAAATTCCTCATCTTTGGTCAGTTAGGATCACCACTTTACTTTAAGAATGTGAAATGTCAGAATAATAGTATAGAGAATTATTTATTGAAGCTTTTATTTCTTTCATCACATTCCCAGTGGGTCAGAAGTTTACATACACTCAGTTAGTATTTGATAGCATTGCCTTTAAATTGTTTATCTTGGGTGAAACGTTTCGGGTAGCCTTCCACAAGCTTCCCACAATAAGTTGGGTGAATTTTGGCCCATTCCTCCTGACAGAGCTGGTGTAAGTGAGTCAGGTTTGTAGGCCTCGTACACGCTTTTTCAGTTCTGCCCACACATTTTCTATAGGATTGAGGTCAGGGCTTTGTGATGGCCACTCCAATACCTTGACTTTGTTGTCCTTAAGACATTTTACCACAACTTTGGAAGTATGCTTGGGGTCATTGTCCATTTGTAAGACCATTTACGACCACGCTTTAACTTCCTGACTGATGTCTTGAGATGTTGCTTCAATATATCCACATAATTTTCCTTCCTCATGATGCAATCTATTTTGTGAAGTGCACCAGTCCCTCCTGCAGCAAAGCACCCCCACAGCATGATCAAAATAAATCATTGCATAAGAAAGGTTTTTTGATGCTAGTGTTTGTATTCATTTGGGATCTATCGCATCCCACAACTCTCCAAGACTATGTTTGGAATATTTATTTCTCGCACAGAATAGAATAGGTCAACTTCTGTACTATGGGGGATAGTGGATTGACATAGGCTAGTGCTTTTGCTGTTCGTTTGGCCTACTCATCTTGTTGGCTGACGAAAAGTAAATGTGAACAGTTCTTCCAATATCTTCAATATGCACCTCGGAATTGGATAAGGACACACGCAATTGCGTCACCGATGTGTCTGTCTTCATTTGTAGCCTGTGAGAAAGACCCGATCACATAAAGGAGAGCCATGTGAGTGAGAGGCGCTTCGGATTGCGCACCATACCGCTGTGAAATTTGAGGCATTATCAAGTGTTTGTCAAATTGTGAATGAGAGACTATTGGAGTGTGTACATCCTGCACAAAAAAAAGCAGAGTTCATGCCTTGCAAGCAACTTTTTTCAAATCATCTTTAGAGTCTCATCATGCAGCATTACAATCTATTAAAAATCAAAACATATAGCCCAACGTTTGTAGAACAACTAAAGTTACATCAATAACTCTAAATTAGGCATATAGGAGTACCTAATTCTTTATTAACCACTCAACACAGAATAGCCGCATGTGCGCACTCCCTCAAATCGTTTGGAGAAAATATGTATATTTTATTCAGCTTTGTTCAATTTTATTCTTCGTACTATAAAATAATATAAAATAATGCCACGGAATTATAAGCAAATCTTGTCTGCTAAATGAACTAGTGTAGCCCACAGCCATTTGGCATAGCCACATCAGCAGCTAACATAAGGACAACACAGAGTATGCTATTATTTTCTTCTGAAATAGACTACATTTTCTTCATATCATGATTCTTTAGACCTGTCTAAAATAAATAATGGATTTATTGTGAAGGTGTAGGCTATATTACATGGATTTATTAGACTTTTTTTAATGGCCTGTAGGCTGTGTGTAGAAGCCAGGAGATGCTAAATATGTTTATGTTAATTAACAGTCAATTACCGTGAGACCGACAGTTATTAGCTTGAGAATCACCGGCTGACAAAAATTTGTGCAACAAATGCTTTTTACCATTCTTGTTACAAATGGGTAAGTTTCCACTAAATTCACAAATGTTGTGTTTATTTTCTTCACAGCTGCATCTGATTCAGTAATAACGGTCACAAGGTTGTGATCACTTGTGGACAGATGTGCTTGGTGTCCGAGATTTTAAAGGTTGGAGGCTCAATAGACTCTAATTACCTACCCGTGAATGCGCACTCTTCAGAATCTCCACTCAATGTTGTTGCTAGCACTTTCCCCAAAAAAAGTTTACCATCTGGGTTAACTTTGTTGATTTGACAAAAACAGATCAGATATAGGTCAACCTCACTGACTGGAGTTTTTCTTTATTCCAGGACATTGTGGACTGCCCAGACTTTCAATGTGACAACATTATTATTATTATTATTATTACAACTGTTTGCTTGCAGAGGATAACAGGGGCGAAGTGGCTACTCTTAGCAAACAAATAGTGAACCTACACAAACTACTGGGGAATCCACGCCCGGCCACTTTTTCTTTGTCTTCTACCCCAGTAGTCGGACGCTGCTCTGGCCTGGTGGAAGGTTCGCCGCCGTGTCGGCTCTCCACTGCCGACCTGCCTGGTTCTCTGCAGGGATCCCTCCCCAAAGGGGTCTCCCCCTTCCCTGGAGAATGAAGCTAGTAGGATGGGTGAAGCCACTCTGGTGGGAAGCTGCTATAGACAACCAAGTTCTAACAGTCAGTATCTGGATAACGTGTGAAATGCTTGATAATGTATGTGATATCAACATAGAGGTATATTTTCTGGGTGATTTAAATATTTACTGGCATTCATCAGGCTGCCCACTCCAGAGATTCAAACTGTAACTAGTGCCTGCAACCTGGTTCAGGTTATCAGTCAACCTACCAGGTTAGTTACAAACACCACAGGAATGAAATTACCAATATGTACTGAGCACATCTTTAGTAATGCTGCAGAAATGTGCTTTAAAGCAGTATCCAAATCCATCGGATGTAGTGATTAGGGCTGAGGCGGTCATGAAATTTGTCAGCCGGTGATTGTCAAGCAAATAACTGCCGGTCTCACGGTAATTGACCATTAACATTGACACATTTAGCATCTCCTGGCTTCCACGCATAGCCTACAAGCCACTGATGCAGACCTTTGGAACATCTACATTTAAAAAAGTCTAATAAATCCATGTAATATAGCCTACACCATCACAATAAATTCATTATTTATTTTAGACAGGTCTAAATTAACATGATATGTAGAAAGTGTAGTCTAATTCAGAAGAACAGAATAGCATACTCTGAGTTGTCCTTATGTTAGGCCCTGATCTGGCTGTGCCATATGGCTGCGGGCTACACTAGTTCATTTAGCAGACAAGATTTTCTTAGAATTCCATGGCATTATTTTATATTATTTTATAGTATGAAGAATACAATTGAAAATAGCTGAATAAAATAGAAAGGATATTTTTTGCACATGCGGCTATTCTGTGTTGAGCTGATAACAAAGAACCAGGTCCTCCTATGCTTAATTTAGAGTTAATTATGGAACTTAGTTGTGATACAAACGTTGAGCTATATGTTTTGATTTTTAATACATTCTAAGGCTGCATGATGCGACTCCATTGAGGATTTGAAAAAAGTTGCATGAATGGCATGAGCTCTGCTTTGTTATTTGAGCAGGCTGCATACAATTTCATCAGTCTCTCATTCACAATTTGAGAAGCACTTAATAATGCCTTGAATTTCCAGGCGGCAACCCCTTTTTCTGGCCATAATTCACCTAAAAACATTCATGTTTTTTGCGGCCAGTGGCAGTTGTGCCCTTGGTCTGAATATAATAATTGTAATTCCCTTCTCCCGGCTGCGTGCTCCGAAGCACCTCTCACTCACATGGCTCTCTCTGCCCATTACGTGATCGGGTCTTTCTCACAGGCTACAAGTGAAGACAGACACATCAGAGATGCAACTGCACACTTCCTTATCCAATTCTGAAGCGCACATTGAAGATATTGGAAGAACTGTCCACATTTACTTTTTGTCAGCCAACAAGATGAGTAGGCCTAACGAACAGCAAAAGCACTATCCTATCAACTTTTGTACTAGGCTGCCTATAGGCTGCCTATGTCAATCTAATCTACTATCCCCCATAGTACAAAAGTTGACCTATTATTCTATTCTGTGCGAGAAATAAATATTCTGGGACAAATGTGGGATACGATGGATCCCAAATTAATACAACCACTAGAATCCCAAAAACTTTTTTAAGCAATGAGGCTGACACAACAGATGAGAACGTTTAACATAAAATGTTGATAAACTATTAGGCTATATCTTCACATTATAAGCGCAGCAATGCGCTCACAGCAGTAGGCTATGAGTGCGAATGTTCCAAAATGCAATCAATTAGCGGGAAAACACCATTCTCAAAAGTGACTGCAAATGCGATTATGCATGTAATACTTTTATTATAAAGGTGCATTTGTATGGTGAAAATTATCTTCCCCAAACTTGAAACTCACGCACTGTGTATGTATGCTAGTTAGGCTCAACACCCATTGTAAAGCGGATTAATGTGCTTAATTTTAAGAAGTTATTTGGCCACTTTAGTTTTGATACAAACCTTATCAAAACATATAGGCCTATGGGCTAGGCTACATGAGGTGTGCGACTATGATTAGAAGAAGTTGCAAAAAAAAGGCATAAGCTGTTTCATTGCCTTACTGCACACAAACTGGGCATCATTCATAAGTGATCAAATATCATTCACAAGTGATAGGCTAATATTGTCACCCATCAGAATAATATATGTGTGAAATTTGTTTTTATTCAGAATGGATCATTATCATGCACCTGTCTCGAAGCAGGGGCAGGGGAAGACAATACATGTTATCTACGCACTTAAATAGCATATGGAGGACGCTTTCCCCTGGTTATTTTCATGCCAACCAGGGAGGCTATACTCCTGTTGTAAAGAGAAGCAATGTGCTTAATATTAGGAGTTGAGAAATAACTATAGTAGGCACAGCCTAAAGAAAGCTGATGGGATCCTCCTCTTTTTAATAGAGGCCATCATTCTGTTTTATCACGCAATTACATAGCCTATAGAAATGTTGCGCAACATGAGCTCATGGGCTCTCATGAAGTGTTTGAATAGATTTCCAAACACATTTGCATTGACGTCTGAGTGATTAGAGGGACAATAGAGTGCTGAGTACCAGGCAGACATGGCTTATTCCAGTTACTAATAAGCATGCACCCATTAAGAAAATGACAAAAATTAATCCCTGTGGATTGATGAGGAATGGAAAAATGTTATGGTTGAGAGGGATGAGGCAAAAGGTATGGCAAAAACGTCTGGCAGTACAACCGATTGGCAACATACTGCAAATTGAGAAATTATGTGACTACACTGAATAAAAATAATAAGAAACATTATTATGAAACAAAGATAAATGATATAAACAATGATAATAAAAAGCTTTGGAGAACCTTAAATGACATTTTGGGCAAGAAGGCAAACTCAGCTCTATTGTTCATTGAATAATATGGCTCATTCACCACAAAACTACTTTAATGATTTTTTCATTGGCAGGATTACCAAACTTAGGCATGACATGCCAGCAACAAACACTGACACTACACATCCAAGTATAACTGACCAAATTATGAAAGACAAGCATTGTAATTTTGAATTCCATAAAGTGAGCGTGGAAGAGGTGAAAAAGTTATTGTTCTCTATCAACAATCACAAGCCGCCGGGGTCTGACATTTTGGATGGAAAATTACTGAGGATAATAGTGGACGATATTGCCACTCCTATTTGCCATATCTTCAATTTAAGCCTACTAGAAAGTGTATGCCCTCAGGCCTGGAGGGAAGCAAAAGTTATTATGCTACCCAAGAATGGTAAAGCCCCCTTTACTGGCTCAAATAGCCGACCAATCAGCCTGTTACCAACCCTCAGTAAACTTTGTTTGACCAGATACAATGCTACAGTAAACAAATTGACAACAGACTTTCAGCACACTTATAGGGAATCACATTCAACCAGCACAGCACTTACAAAAATGACTGATAATGGGTTGAGAGAAATTGATGATAAAAAAATTGTGGTAGCTGTTTTGTTAGACTTCAGTGTGGCTTTTGACAATATCGATCATAGTCTGCTGCTGGAAAAATGTATGTGTTATGGCTTAACACCCCCTGCTATATTGTGGATAAAAAGTTACCCTCTAACAGAACACAGAGGGTATTCTTTAATGTAAGCCTCTACAACATAATAAGTAGAATCAGGAAATCCCCAGGGCAGCTGTCTAGGCCCCTTACTTTTTTCAATCTTTACTAACAACATGCCACTGGCTTTTAGTAAAGCCTGTGTGTCTATGTATGCGGATAACTCAACATTATACACATCAGCTACTACAGCGACTGAAATGACTGAAACACTTAACAAAGAGTTGCAGTTAGTTTCAGAACGGGTGGCAAGGAATAAGTTGGTCTTATATATTTCAAAAACTAAAAGCATTGTATTTGGGACAAATCATTCACTAAACCCTAAACCTCAACTAAATCTTGTAATGAATAATGTGGAAATTGAGCAAGTTGAGGTGACTAAACTGCTTGGAGTAACCCTGGATTGTAAACTGTCATGGTCAAAACATGTTGATACAACAGTAGCTAAAATGGGGAGAAGTCTGTCTATAATAAAGCATAACACTATGAACAAGGCAGATCCTACAGGCCCTAGTTTTGTCGCGCCTGGACTACTGTTCAGTTGTGTGGTCAGGTGCCACAAAGAGGGACTTAGGAAAACTACAATTGGCTCAGAACAGGGCAGCACGGCTGGCCCTTAAATGTACAAAGAGAGCTAACATTAATAATATGCATGTCAATCTCTCATGGCTCAAAGTGGAGGAGAGATTGACTTCATCACTACTTGTTTTTGTAAAAAGTTTTGACAAGCTGAATGCACTAAGCCATCTGTTTAAACTACTAGCACACAGCTCGGACACCAATGCATACCCCACAAGACATGCCACCAGATGTCTCTTCACAATCCCCAAGAACAGACTATGGGAGGCGCACAGTACTACATAGAGCCATGTCTACATGGAACTCTATTCCACATCAGGTAACTGATGCAAGCAGTAGCATCAGATTTAAAAAACAGATAAAAATACACATTATGGAGAAGCGGGTACTGTGAAGAGACACACACACACACACACACACACAGGTACAGACATGCATATGCACACAAACGCTAGCACACGCACTCTACACACACATACATTGTAATATTGTTGTATGGTGGTATTATACATTTTGTATTGTAGATATGTAGTGGTGTAATAATGTTATATTATGTACCATTTTATATTTTGTTTTATGTGTGATGTAAGTACCTTAATGTGTTTGGACCCCAGGAAGAGTAGCTGCTGCCTTGTAAGCAGCTAATGGGGATCCCTAATAAATACCATACGGGTGTCATCCCAGATTATAATAACAAAACTACTTATAATTAATGTGTACGTTACCCATTATGACAACCTGAACCTCCTTGCCATCCAAGTGAGAGCATAAACCCACAAGTACACCACAGAGTACATGTAATATCTGCAATGTAATTACTAGGTGTTACACTTCATTTTAAGTAGCTAAATCCTGTGTATCTTGATGGGGTACTTACTTGTAATTAATGCGTACTTATATAGTACATTACCCATCCTGACAACCTGGCCAGTATTTTAAGGCTTCCGGAAGCATCATCCAAGTGAGAGGATAGACACACTAGTACACACAGAGTATATGTAATATCGAATTAATAATTAATAATCATAAGTACAATGCAATTACCAGGTGTTAAACAGGATTTAGCTAGCTAAAATTAAGTGTATCTTGAGAGGTACTTACTTGTAATTATTGTGTACGTACAAAGTCCGTTATCCATTCTGACAATCTAAATCGTCAGCTTCTGAAAGCGCCATCGAAGTGAGAAACTAAACACAATAATACACCACAGAGTACATATCTGTAATATCTGTGTAAGTGCAAGGTTGGCACTAGTTGTTACACAGGATTTAACTAAGTGTAAGTTTATAGTTACATGAATGCAATTTCAATATAATTACTTATTACTCACCAAGTGAAAATACATACAAAAACAAGATGACCTTCTACTTTAGTTGATTTTATTGCAACATGTAAAAAGACTTGACATTTCTTACAAAATAATAAGGATTTTTTTTGTTAGATTAATAATTAGATTAATTAGATTAATCAAAGCTATAGGCCTACTCAATAACATAAAAATAACTATTCTAGTGTGACTCAAATATGTAGCCTATAGTATGGTGGGTAGACTAGATAGCTAGCTAATCTAGAAAAAAAGGGATTGTCTTTTTCTTCCCTTTTTAACATTACAAGTAACAATGGAAATATACAACTGTCTCTGTCTTCATCTGTTTCTTTCTTGTACACATTTTCCCATCCTAGAGTCTGAGACCTTGTGGGAATCTGTGGTAGAGAACAAGAATGTATGACAATTTAGCATAGATACTCCACATTACCCCTATATAACTGAAATATTACATTTACATAAGTATTTAGACCCTTTACTCAGTACTTTGTTGAAGCTCCTTTGGCAGCAATTACAGCCTCGAGTCTTCTTGGGTAAGACGCTACAAGCTTGGCATAACTGTAGTTGGGGAGTTTCTCCCATTCTTCTCTGCAGATCCTCTCAAACTCTGTCAGGTTGGATGGGGAGCATTGCTGTACAGCTATTTGCAGGTCTCTCCAGAGATGTTCGATCAGCATTTAAGTCCGGGCTCTGGCTGGGCCACTCAAGGACATTCAGAGACTTGTCCCAAAGCCACTCAGACGTTCTCTTGGCTGTGTGCTTAGGGTAGTTGTCCTGTTGAAAGGTGAACCTTCGCCCCAGTCTGAGGTCCTGAGCACTCTGGAGCATGTTTTCATCAAGGACATCTATATAATTTCCTCAGTTCATCTTTCACTCGATCCTGACTAGTCTCCCAGTCCCTTCCGCTGAAAAACATCCCCACAGCATGATGCTGCCACCACCATGCTTCACCGTAGGGATGGTGCCACGTTTCCTCTAGACGTGACGCTTGGCGTTCAGGCCAAAGAGTTCAATCTTGGTTTCATCAGACCAGAGAATCTTGTTTCTCATGGTCTGAGAGTCTTTAGGTGCCTTTTGGCAAACTCCAAGCAGGCTGTCATGTGCCTTTTACTGAGGAGTGGCTTCCATCTGGCCACTCTACCATAAAGGCCTGATTGGTGGAGTGCTGCAGAGATGGTTGTCCTTCTGGAAGCTTCTCCAATCTCCATAGAGGAACTCTAGAGCTCTGTCAGAGTAACCATCAGGTTCTTGGTCACCTCCATGACCAAGACCCTTCTCCCCATATTGCTAAGTTTGGCCAGGCGGCCAGCTCTAGGCAGTGTCTTGGTGGTTCCAAACTTCTTCCATTTAAGAATGATGGAGGCCACTGTGTTCTTGGGGACCTTCAATGCTGCAGAAATATTTTGGTACCCTTCCCCAGATCTGTGCCTCCACACAATCCTGTCTCAGAACGCTACGGACAATTCCTTCGACCTCATGGCTTGGTTTTTGCTCTGACATGCACTGTCAACTGTGGGACCTTATATACACAGGTGTGTGCTTTTCCAAATCATTTCCAATCAATTGAATTTACAACAGGTGGACTCCAATCGAGTTGTAGAAACATCTCAAGGATGATCAACGGAAACAGGATGCACCTGAGCTCAATTTCGAGTCTCATAGCGAAGAGTCTGAATACTTACGTAAATAAGGTATTTCTGTTTTAATTTTTTATTAATTTGCAAACATTTCTAAAAACCTGTTTTTCCTTTATCATTATGGGGTATTGTGTGTAGATTACTGAGGATTTAAAAACAATGTTATCCATTTTAGAATAAGGCTGTAACGTAACAAAATGTGGAAAAAGTCAAGGGGTCTGAATACTTTCTGAAGGCTACCTAGCTGGTTGTTGTGTTATCTAGCTAGCAATAATAGTGCTTGCTGTCACTAATAAGTTAGCTAGTGTTTAGCTACATTGAAAAAGGAACTGCTCATAGTGTGTTGACACAAGTAGCTAGCTAGCTAGCTAATGATAACACGCTGGTTGTGTCTCACATAATACCCTTGAGTAACAGATACCCTGAGAACAAGGTTCAGGGCAGATAAGACCATTGAGCCCAGCTAACGTTAGCTAGCTAGCTAGTTAGCTAGCGAGTAGCGATCATAGTGTATTTGGCAGCTTTAGCTAGCTAGCTAACTAGTCAAGGTTAGAAAACTAACTAGCTAGCCAGCGTGCTTGCTAATCCCCAAAAACGTGCATGGAAGTATATTCTATAGCTGGTAACTAGCTAGCCTAGTTGGTAGACCCAACAACAATGCCAGCTTACGTTTGCTATCTTGCTAGCTAGCCAACACCAGGCTAGCTAGATAGCAAACGCTGGCTAACTACCTTTGCTAAATCGTCCAGCAGAATTCATGTATATATAAAAGTTAAACAAATTGCTTGGAAAACGTACTTTCTCTCTCCTGTGTTTACGTTTCTGACCTACTATATTTTGTTTCTTTCGCAGCAATATTTCATATCTGGATTTTGCACACTGACCTTTTTCTCGACCCCATTCTTTATGCACTGTTACATGATGTCAGTGTCAACACGTGGGCACGTTCAAGGTCGTCATTATTTAGAGTGTGTTAT
This sequence comes from Coregonus lavaretus, assembly GCF_964263955.1. Lineage (NCBI taxonomy): Eukaryota > Metazoa > Chordata > Actinopteri > Salmoniformes > Salmonidae > Coregonus > Coregonus lavaretus. Next base: position 24,257,844 of record NC_140011.1, on the reverse strand, counting down.
TACGACCATGCAGATGGGCAGATCTTGCAATAATGTATATATTGAAATCTTGACATGATTCCTCAATGCAATAATGTTCCTCAACAGTGAAACACTTGCAAGGTTACGTGATTGAATAAGAGTTTGTCTTATGACCATTTTAAGTGCATTTATAAACCATTATTCAACCAAGTTTAATAAGCTTACAATTTGGCAAACACAAAAGACTATCTAACAATTTTAACCAATCAATCAATCAATCAAATGTATTTATAAAGCTCTTTTTACATCACCAGATGTCACAAAGTGCTTATACAGAAACCCAGCCTAAAACCCAAAGAGCAAATAATGCAGATCTAGAAGCATCGTGGCTAGTAAAAGGCAGGAACCTAGGAAGAAACCTAGAGAGGATCCAGGCTCTGAGGGGTGGCCATTAAGGCTAGATCGTTCTTCAAGATGTTCAAACGTTCATAGGTGACCAGCAGGATCAAATAATAATCACAGTGGTTATAGAGGGTGCAACAGGTCAACACCGTAGGAGTACATTTTTATTTTTTAATTTTTTTAATGTCAGTTGGCTTTTCATAGATGAGCATTCAGAGGTTGAGACAGCAGGTTCGGTAAAGGGAGAGAGAGAGCTGCACGTTAAATTATTTAACAATTTCAAGTATTTTTTTTATGTGAACCGTTTGTGAACCCGTTTTTGACATTGGGCCTGGGCATCAGACTCCAGAGCCCTTTACTGCTGAGTTGTGTCAATGTGGTGGTCGGTTTTCAATTGGCTAATACTTATCACTTGGCTTGTGCAGGCTGCAATATGGTGTGTTGGGATGCTATCAGAAACTTTAACATTTGTAACAAGCATGGTAACAAGCATTTGTTGTTAAACCCCTGTAATTACAGACTGCAATTACCACCAGTTACATGTTGCTATTACAGTGCAACTATGAATTATAAAAAGGAATTACAATACTTGTTACAGTGTAATTACATATGTAATTACACTGTAATAAGGACCCCTTAAAATGAGGGGTTCCCATGTGTTGTCTGGTCTCAACATGGCATTAAATTACAGTAGTGTCTTCCATAGAATGTCATTGCATATCTTCAAGACATAGCACAAAATGGCATAGAGTTTCTTGAGACACAAGCCATGTCTCAAGACACGTCTTAGAAATGTGTCTTAAGACATCTTAAGACACGTCTTCCAAACAGGTGATGGCTTGGTATGTTCGCAGAACGTTATGTACTAGCTGGGTTGCCGTTATCATTCACCTGATGATAAGAAAATACCTTTTTTTTAAATAATTGATGGGGGTCCGTGGGTCACCGGTTTGCCTGGGAGGGGGTCGCTGGGTAAGAAAAGGTTGAAGACCCCTGTGTTAAATTATAGCCGTGGTATAAGTGGCATAATCAACTCGAGGCTCTATGTGTTCTCTGGAAAATAATGCAACTCCGTGAGAATCCATGTTGTGCATTATTTTTCATAGAGCGCATAGCCCCTCATTGATTATCCCTTGATTTTATTCAATTTTATTAGGATCCCCATTAACCGACACCAATGGCGACAGTCTTACTGGGGTCCGACACATAATGAAAAAGACATTACAGACAAAAATGATTTACAAATCCCTTACTTACTTCACGACTTTGATATTTCCACATCAGACATAACAGGTTGTTACTTCATGTTATTAATAAAGGTTTGTAACTATTATATATAGTAACAAACTGTAATAAATTTGACAACACAAGGAGAGTATAGTTGTTTAGGGTGATGTGTCCTTGACTGCTGACATTCCAAGTCCCACATGTTCTCTCTCACTGTAAACCATTCCTCAGCTTCTCCTGGCTAAACCTACAGCAAAAATAAATCAGTTAAATATGTTGGAGGCACCATGACGATACAATGAATTACTTTACCATTGTGCAATTCTGCCAATCACACCACTATCACTATGGTTACAAAATATAGCTGGGAAAACATTACTTTTTATAGAAAGGCCAGAGGGTGAATATACACAGAAATAGGTGCCTCAACCTATTTACAACAAATCTGTCTTTTTTACTTTGCTGACCTCAGAGGTAAGTAATAGCTCAGGTCAAACAAATATAATATATAACACGCCCTCACAGACCCACCATACACACGCATACATCATCACCATACATTACTAATGCCGTTATGGTTACACACCGTATACCAACGTGACAATCATTTCTTGGCCCTGAAGACATCTTGGAGTAAAGTAACCTACATTTATTGTCTTTGTTTTGCAGGGTCTTACTTCAGAGTGATTGTGTTGTGCTCTGGCTGTGTCGATTGCCACAGACAGGTTGAGCATGGACATGTCACAGACAACCAAGTACAGCAACGATAATAGTGAATAATAATGGAAAACTATGGAAATACAGAAGGTAATGTTTCTTAGCAACCACTGGCTGGCGGGCTGGATGATGAGTAAGTCACATGAGTGGCACTGTGATGGCTCAACTACTGAAAACTGTGGAGGTGACAGCTTACATCCACTGACTGAGCTCATTGTTGGAGACGTTGTGGAGTCATGCCCGAGCAGAACATCATAGAATATGAATCAAATTATGTTTCAAGTTTTAATGTCACATGCACAAGTACAGTGAAATGCCTTTATTGCAAACTCAAAACCCCAAAATGCAATAATCAATAACAATGTAATACTAGAAAAGAACCACATGCGAAATAAGAAGAAATATATAGTCTTCATTTTGTATAGAATGTGTCACAAAAGTTTGTATAGAATGTGTCACATTGTCACCCTTTGTAAGGCTGAATCAAAAAGAAAAAGTCAAGCCGAAAGGACACCAGGATTGAAGAACTGAGCTACAAAGTACCCACTGAAAAGTAATATGCACCTGACTCTATTGGCCTTTTAAGCTTCAGCTGAGAAAAACACTGAACAATGTCAACACAGGCTGAGTTAGAGTGGGAAAAGTTGTACTACAGACAATTAAACCCCCTTTCAGGCCTTAATGGGACTGAAGCCTGCTTGTCTGCATGTGCCTTTGATGGTCAAAATACAAAGCTAATATTAAATATTTCAGCTGTGAGGTCTGCAGTGTTTTGGCAGGATGAGTGCTGCGTAGCATCAACATCTACTCAGCAGCCAGTAAATCCCCCAGCAGTCCTGGGCCACAACTGATGATGTCACCGCCAAAAGCTACTTCACGAGCATCCCTTGTTCCCACGCTAAAAACCTCTAAAAGCGGTGTGGCGCAGACTGCTGGAAATTACACACCAGGAGTCGGAGACAGAAGATGACAGTAACTGACACACAAATAGTCGTTTGCACACTCGCACGCACGCACGCGCGCACACAAAAGCCTGCACACACACACATACACAAAAGGCCCACACAATCCACAATTTGGAGCTTCCCATTTCTCACCCAAAGAGAGTGATGGGAGGTCAAAGTAGAGCTAGTCTACAATTTCCCTCCAAAATAACAACAGCTGCTATTTCCATCACAGCTCCATTCTGACCAAGATTCCAGGCGGCCATGTTCTTCACCAAGTTTCCAAAAAGGAAATCTTAGATCTATATTTATAGGCCCCCACAACGCAACGTCCAATTTTACTGTAATCATTCTTCTGTTAGCACTTTCCGAAAAAAGTGGACATTTGTTTTATTCTACATTCTGTGGTGTGTATTCATGGATGCCAAGGGAAGCCGGGCTTCCCCAAAAAATGGACCAGAAAAATGAATAATAATAATAATTTATTGTTCGTCACTGTTTCATAAATGTCCTTCAATTCACAAGAGGCTGAATGTATCTCACCGGAGAAAGCATCTGAGCGAACGAAACAGAGCCCCTCTGTCTCAGTATGTGCAGCGTATCTATCTGATGCTATCTGGTCAGAAAGAGTATGACATTGTTGCCACCCATAGCATTGCATGCAAGGGAAGCCAGCGAGCATTTGGCTTCCCCTGATAAAAAATAAATAATAATAATAGCCAATCAGCGTTGTGCTAAACTGAGTGAGCTCAGTTGTGAATGGTCCTGGCACACCAAAAAAAAGTGTCAAGGGAAGCCAGTTATTGTTGTTGTCCTCCTAACTAGCTAACTAGCTAAAATTGTCCCTGTCCTAAATTAGCCATGGATGGAGATAAAGATTTGGACTTGTGGTTTTACTTAATTCTCCGTACTGGTCAATGATTATAACGGCGATTCTGATCCAACCATAAATTCAGACATTGTGCCCCTGGCCTGAGAGGATGGACATTCAACATGTAGCTAGATGTAGTATGCTAATGTTAACTAGCTGGCCTGGTGCATCGTTGCCCATGAAAGGTAGTTAGGCTAGGGATAAATAATTTTTGCCAGGTAGCCTTGGACAACAGGCAACATGAAAGAGGAGGATGGCATTGGCGTCTCTCTACAAATAGGGTGAGTCAACATGTTTTTCTCTACTTGCACGCTCGCATGCACACACACACTCACAGAAATCAGTACCATGGACAACCACTTCATATTTAGCTTACGTTGATTGGACTAAATCATTTTTGGTATATTTCAGTTGTCACTGTATTAGACTAAGCATAGGTGAATAGATGATGTTGAAGTTGAAATGGTGCTGGAATCGTGGAGGCAGCTCCAGTTTTCTTTGCGACTTGCGGTAACTCTCCGTGGTTCTAAATGAATAGTTGTTTAGTAGTCCGAAAATTTTGGAAACATTACCTTGCTTGACCATGCTGTAGGTCATGTAACTTAGTTACATGCAATATGTTTTGTGGACTTCACCGGACAGATGTTGCTTTCCAGTTTTGTAATGAAACAAATGTGTGGTTGAATTTATTCTGCCACTGTGCCTTCTTATTGTCTCGGCCTTACGCCTATATATCACGGTGTCAAGGCATATGAACTAACAGGTTATAGAGCAAACAACGCAATTAGCACAACAAATAGGTTGTAATATGACTTGTTTTTATTGACTGGCTTCCCCAGTGATTCTACCCACGCTCCGCTACTGCCTAAATTAATGTTGTTTTATTGTTAAAGAGGCTGATTCACAATGTGTTCCTGATTACTCTTCTCTAAGTCTTTTTAACTGCTCATATAATCACAGACTAATATATCTTATATTATTATTATATCTTGGTCAATGTGGTCCTCTTTTTGTAATGGATGCTCCTTTTCGCTTTCCATTCAGACCTATGTTCTTGTCAGCTGATTTAGCTCTACAGCAAAAGCACATCTTGTATTGTACATGCAGACTTCACAGAAAACTAAAAGTACTGACCTTTCTTTCCATTATGCCATATAAACTACACTATCATTTTTGTATTTTTAAAGGTGTGGCCCCCCTCCTTCTTTTCGGCATGTTCATTCACACATAATTTCTTCTAATTCTGAGAAACAATACTCATATTATCGCCTCAGAAATGACTTTGTCCTTAAAGAGGAATGACACATATTGCACATTTGAAATTTCATACAGACACTACGATTTGTAATTCCTCATGAGTGATGGATATAGGTAATTACACATAAATGATTCTTGTGATAATCAGGGATTCTTATTTTGAACCTCATCTCTAACATTATTTCCACAGCCATGACGCTGTCCCTAAGGAGACATGATACACACACACTGAGACACACACACACATGCACACACACTTTTTCATATCTCATTAGTCTACCCCAGAGAGACAGAAAGACTCATGTCACAATTTTTATTCCATAATTTCAGTCTCTGCTCTGAAGACCTTCAGCCTCCTAGCAACGCTGTGAGAGGCAGTTAGCCATTGTGATTGGGACTCTGATGGGGGAAGATGAGGCAATGACAGTACAGCCTTCCCTGCCAGGTTGGACTCAGCTCTGGGCCTTCTTTGTGATGGAAGATAAACTTTATACAATCGAGTAAAGATTGATTGTTACTGGCATGCACCTTCCAAATATTTATCTTTCTAAACTGAGGTTTTTCTATCAGTGGGGTGGCTGGGGTGGCTGGGGTGGTTGAGTGCAATCCTGGATGCTCGGCAAAGCTCTGTCTGTTCAGCTGTGCAATGCTTTAGGCCCAGTTTTTCAAAAGTTATCTAATTGGATTTTGGCAGTCAAATAGGATTAAGTGTTAGAATTGGGTTTTGCAAAACTGACATTTTTTATTCTGATCCTTCGGATACGGATTCGGATTTGGTAATCCAATGTGACCTTTAATCAGGATTACATTTCGTTTGCGCATTTTTAAAAGGTGATTAGGATAGTTTTGTTGCTGAAAGTCAGGGTTTTCTTGATCCCACTGGAAGGGTGGATTCAGGGGGGATTTAGAAAGGTGAAATGCATTACAACCAATACATTTTAATGTAACTAAGGTGACAATGTTTAAAAAACTTTCTTACATCTGAAAACAAAAGTTTCATTATGTTAAGTTGGCCGCAGTATAGGTATGTGGTCAGTTGTTATATTGAGAAGTGTCAAATAAATGCATGTACTTACTTACACTATATATCCAAAAGTATGTGGACACCCTTCAAATGAGTGGATTCGGCTATTTCAGCCACACCCTTTACTGACAGGTGTATATAATCGAGCACACAGTCATTCAATCTCCATAGACAAACACTGCCAGTAGAATGGTCTTACTAAAGAGCTCAGTGACTTTCAATGTGGCAACTTCATAGGATGCCACATTTCCAACAAGTCAGTTCGTCAAATTTCTGCCCTGCTAGAGCTGACCCGGTCAACTGTAAGGGCTGTTACTGTGATGTGGAAACGTCTAGGAGGTACAATGTCTCAGCTGTGAAGTGGTAGGCCACACAAACTCACAGAACGGAAACGCCAAGTGCTGAAGCGCATAGGCCGTAAAAATCGTCTGTCCTCGGTTGCAACACTCACTACCGAGTTCCAAACTGCCTCTGGAAGCAACGTCAGCACAATAACTGTTTGTTGGTAGCTTCATGAAATGGGTTTACTTGGCCGAGCAGCCGCACGCAAGCCTAAGATCACCATGCGCAATGCCAAGCGTTGGCTGGAGTGGTGTTAAGCTTGTTGCCATTGGACTCTGGAGCAATGGAAACGTGTTCTGTGGAGTGATGAATCACACTTCACCATCTGGCAGTCCAAAGGACAAATCAGGGTTTGGGGGATGCCAGGAGAATGCTACCATAGTGCCAACTCCAAAGTTTGGTGGAGGAGGAATAATGATCTGGGGCTGTTTTTCATGGTTCGGGCTAGGCTCCTTAGTTCCAGTGAAGTGAAATCTTAACGCTACAGCATACAATGACATTCTAGACAATTCTGTGCTTCCAACTTTGTGGCAACAATTTGGTGAAGGCCCTTTCCTGTTTCAGCATGACAATGCCCCCGTGCACAAAGCGAGGCCCATACAGAAATGGTTTGTCGAGATCGGTGTGGAGTCCTGACCTCAACCTATCGAACACCTTTGGCATGAATTGGAATGCCGACTGCGAGCCAGGCCTAATTGCCCAACATCAGTACCCGACTTCACTAATGCTCGTTGCTGGAAGCAAGTCCCCGCAGCAATGTTCCAACATCTAGTGGAAAGCCTTCCCAGAAGAGTGGAGGCTGTTCTATTAGCAAAGGGGGGACCCATGATTTTGGAATGAGATGTTCGACGAGCAGGTGTCCAAATTGTTTTGGTAATGTACTGTATAAGTGATATGCAGACGGTATTATTTGTAATCTAGGTAGCTTTATTAATGTTGTTTATTTATATCTTCTTCACTATGACAATGTAGAACTATTACTATAACCTGTCCAGTAGATGGCTAATCTGGATTTCCAGATCTTGATATTGTGGTATCTGGATCAGATGGATCTTATCCGATTATCTTCTGAAAAAACGGTTCAAAAACAGCCAGATCGATCTGATCCTGGATTGCAAAAAAGAGGATTACAGAATTTGTCTCATTCTGATCCAGATTAAACGTTTTGAAAAACTGGGCCTTGGATACCATTTTTTATTCCTGGTTATGTTTGAACATTCCCGTCCCTTTTCTTCGTCAACTGAATGGATCATAAACATTTTCTATTTTAGAGTCTGTTATTTTTTTCTCTGTTCTGTTCTCTCTGTTCCGTACATATCACTTGGATAGGGTTAAATTAGATCAGGTTTTCCCAAACTCGGTCCTGCCCCCCCCCCCCCCCCCCCCTGGGTGTACGTTTTGCCCTAGCACTACACAGCAGATTCAAATAATCAAATCTTAATGATGACTTGGTTCATCATTCCATCCATATCAAGTAACTTCTCAGGGTCAAACCTTTTGGTGGGTTTTTGTAGTAGCTTTCATCCTCATTGTAGTAGCTTTTCAGCCATTGATTTCTCTCTTAGTCATAAACACTCCAACAACATGTGACAATCATTGCTAATTACCCAGCATGCCATGTGACTGGGTCTGCTATAGCTGATTCAGATGTTCCTTCCCTGTTGACTTTGTATTTTTGCCTCGCCTGCCTACCTCCCTTTCTCCTCTTCATACAGTGGGTATTGAGGGCAGACACACAATGCTGTAACGTCTCTGTCTCTACATCTAAGATGTAACTGGAGCACAAAGGTGCATGTGTACACTGACTCAATTAGTTATCAGAAGAGAGAGGGGAAAGAGAGAGGGAGAGACGGAAGACAAACAGAGTGGACAGAGAAGGGTGAGTGTTTTCTGGTTACATAACCGAGTGGCCAAGAGAGGTAGGGTGGGGGCAAGCGAGGTCATTCATCTGCAATAACCACCTGCAGATGCTACATCTAATCCATGAGTACAGTCCTATTGATTGGTCTGTGGTGGGTCAAGGAGGGGACTAGATGCTTGGCTGCCCAACTACACCATTATATTCCAGACATTGACAGGTGATAGCAACAGTTGTTTATTTATTTTCCATTGTTCAACCTGAATTTAGAAGAGCACGACACAACCCCAAAATAAACTGGGAGGGACATGGAGGTTGACATTGATTCATCCACAGACAATGTACGCTCAGTGGAGTGGGGACAGTGAAGAGGGCTGAAGTGCTGAGGAGTCCCATTGAAATGCTAGTTAGTGGCTGGCAAGGCATTGTAGTACACGTCAAAGTGCTTTAAAGAGCCACTGAACATGCCGATTGGCACGTATGTTTTTCTGTTGCTCATTAGAAAAATGAAATGTCATTCTTGGAGGTGTGTTTCCTGACCAATTCCGCATTTGGTTAATGATGTTTGTCCCCCATGAGACACTGTATATGTGGAAGCTTATTTCACTTCCTCAAAATCCCAAGAATGAATCTAAGATAACTCAAGAAATCTGTAATTAATTTTTATGTTTTTGACAAGGATGTTTTAGTTGTTCAATTTGACATCTAACTACGGTGTTTGGTGCAGTATTTCTCAAGTTAAAAAATACGCTATGTGTTGTCTTATGTAAACAGTCGGAGCTGCTGGGCAGATCTGGATCACTGTCTATGCTATTGGATAGAGAGCAATCACCGCAGCTGTCCACCGCATGTTAGTGGGCAAATGGACATTGTCAAATCAAAACCCAACCTTCAATAATCCGTTGTGACGCACAGATGTTCCAAACTCTGTTTTAGACAAACAGACTTTATGACCAAAATTATCCTATTTACACTTTGTAGTCAATTTTGACACTAGAATAACTGTTTCTAACTCATATCGATGCCATATAGGCCGTTTTCAAGGGGATTCGTTACTTTTATAAAGGCAGTTTCTCTTTAAGGAATTATTATCTGGACGTGTAAAACAACACGTTTTGCCATCCCCATCTATTTTTACAGTAACTTGTAAGAGGAAGCTACTGTATTTAACTCAGGAAAATACACTGAGCAGGGTTACTGTATGACACAACATGTAATTGTCTTATCCCACATCCTTAGTGATGCAACAGTCAGATCCTCCACGTTGTCTTCTATATGGCAATGAGTTCATCCATCTGATGGTGCTGTGATGCACAGGCCTAACCCAGACTACAAGAAATGACGTCCCCGAGTTGTCGAGCAGGAACAACATTTAACATTCAATTTATTAGCCACCGTCGCAAACAGGCAGAGAATACAATTATGTCCTCTCTGAGGGCAGACCAGTAGACAGCAGAGAAGTTTGACATTTGTAGGGGTGGAACTGGGCTCGTTTGGTCATGTCTGACTCACCACCAGTGAGACGACTGTGAAGAGGAAACTTGGGTGATGAGAGGTCAATTGTAGAGTAGATCAAAGGGCACATATCAAGAGGTGCTTCAGACACGGAGGGATATGGATTATTTTTTCAATGTTGATGCTATTTATGTCTGTATTTTTCAGTGTTTGGCTCCCACTCGCAGGTAGATGATACAGAAGTGCATGGTGTGATGGGGTAAGATTGCACAGTATCACTTAGGCTCAAGGGACCGACGTCACACGCGCCAGCCACAAAACAGTGGCAGATGTTCTGTATATCGTTAGTTTTTTTTCCCTATACCTCCTTATCTCCCTTCTTCCCCTGAGAAAGGTAGCAAGGCTTTAAAGGATTTAAAAGATGAGTAGGAAGAAGAGATATAAATATATTGTATATGGCTTGTATTTTTCAGCACCATGTGTTTTCAAACCACCATTCTTCTTCTTCTCTACCACGTTTAAATAATTATCTCTCTCCCCATCGCTCTCTCTCTTTTTTCTTCCCAAGAGTAGTTCTTTATGAAGTCTGTCCTCTCCCTGAGTTCTCTTCCCTCAGTTGTACAATAAAATGGTACCTGTAATTAGAAACAGTGAGGCTATTCTCAGAGAATAATGTTACCTTGCAGATGGACGTGATATGGCTGACTTCCTATTCCTGTGCCTCACCCACAAAAAGTTGAGATCACTTTGCTTGTAATTACTGTAAAAGTAGTACTGGTTGTAAATCAGTCGATGGATGAATTGAGAGCCAAACAGAGCTCATGTGTCCTGTTGGTCTTACACCATGATCGTAAAAGTGGGTGAATAATTCACATTCCATACAATGGTAATATTAGAGAGAGAGAGAGAGAGAGAGAGAGAGAGAGAGAGAGAGAGAGAGAGAGAGAGAGAGAGAGAGAGAGAGAGAGAGAGAGAGAGAGAGAGAGAGAGAGAGAGAGAGAGAGAGAGAGAGAGAGAGAGAGAGAGAGAGAGAGAGAGAGAGAGAGAGAGAGAGAGAGAGAGAGAGAGAGAGAGAGAGAGAGAGAGAGAGAGAGAGAGAGAGAGATGTGTGCTTCCCTCTGGCCAGGGAAAAATGTAATGGAGTTAATAAATCAACTCAAATCTGCTCCTTAAATAGACTTGCGTGAAATGTGGTTTTTCCTTATTGAGTTTAGCCACATGTGATGCCTGAAGTTCCCTGCGTAGTCACTGGTATTGATTAGATTTTTCTCTGTGGTAAATTTCTAGCCAACATAATGTGTTTTCCTAATTTCATATGTCACCAGATCTGAGATTTATTCACATTTAATTTAAATAAAATACATATTTTGTCATTTTACTATTGTTTATTATTTACCAGAAAAACTATGTAATTCATGTTTAATGTACTACAATTTCACATTTTAGAAGTTGTCCCTTGTTGAAATGTGGTTATTTGTGTGTTGTAGGCTATACGTGCCCTGGCACAATTACCATAATTAAGTGTGTGCAAACACATGACAGCTGGGATGTGTTGTAAGAAACTGCAAGATCTGTTGAGAGAGAAAAAACAGGCCGTCATAGGTAGTTATGGGTTCTACTGTGTGAGTTGTCATATTGCTCTTGCAATTAAACTGTCAATAACCTGAGTGATTGCTGAATTCATGATGCTATAAAAATAGAAAATAATATTCCAACATTTATTCAGAACCAGAGGGCCAATGCTAGGCCTGTGGTACGTTTTCTGTGCCTCGTGCACATTGCATCCTCTAAAGGTCCTCTCTGACCTCACAGCACTAGACCTTACAGTAAAGCAATTTAGCTCTTGGTCCTATTGTTTCATTTGTTCATCTAGGGTCACAATAGGACCTGACTGGATCATGTGTGACAGTTGTTTACTCAGATCTCATCTGATAGTCTTCCTGAGCTCTTTACTTGGTACCGTTTACTGAGCTTTATGCAAGGTGGCCTAAGTTTTGACCGAGTGATCCAGCCAAAAACTTGGCAGGGCAGGATATAGCAGGGGATTCGATATCTTAAGCCCAATCTGCACAACCTTTTGCACATAGTTCTATTTTCAGGAAAACATGACTGATGGAATAACACTGGCATTCGCATCTTGAAATTGGTAATTGATTCTCTTATTGTGGAGCTGCTTGTATTATCGCACTCTGTCGCGGTGCAAAATACCTGCAAATATGAGTGATGACTGGTGTGCGTGCGTGTACAGTATGCATGTGTGTGTCTCTGTGTACGTGCATGCGTGCATGCCTGCATGAGTGAGAATGTATTTATTTTGTTTTAACAAAGGTCACTGTATATGAATACAATACTTTACACACACACACACACACACACACACACACACACACAGAGCAACGCACACACACTGCTTATGTATGCCCTTGTAAAAGTGCCTTTTTGCCAAGCACACTCAGTTTGTTATTCTGAACACATCAAATTACCAATTTCTCCATGTTTTGGATTCCAGATTTCCTAATGGCAAACAATCCACAGTGGCATATTGTCAAAGGCTGTTCTGTGCTTTTTCCCTCTGCACTCACCACGATTCCCCTCAGTCTTCTAGGAAAGTCACTCATGGAGATCCCCACTCACTCTACAGTACGTATCCATCCACAACACAGAGAGCGCCAAAGGCAGGATTTACAGAGGACCCGGGAAAGAAAAAAAAAGAGACGAATGAATGAGAGGGACATATGGAGCATATCACTGTTTCTTCCTCTGCCTGTTTTGGAACAGCCCAATGTTCCTCTCTCTCAGTTCCCATGCTTCTTTCACTCCCCCAGCCACACCAGAGACCTAGGGGCAGAATCTGTGAAGTATCAGTGTCAAATCGAACTAATACACAGCCCCGCTCTCCAAACAATGGCCTTTACTTCACTCTTCAAAACAATTCCAGTAAACAATTTATAAAAGGAATTATAGTTGCCATGGTTCAGGGTTCCATTACTAATACTTTAATTTCCCCCATCCTCTTAGCTCATTGGCTGACACCTCTGGTGATGAGGTCTTTGGTTTGTATGCTCTAGCTAATACCAAGGAAAAACATAAAAGTGGTAAAAGGAGATGGAGAAAAAAAAGACGACAAGAGAATGCTTGTCCTCCTTAGCAATGCCTAAGGATTGGAAAAGGTTGCCAGCACACGATAGTCATGTATGCGTGAATCGCATTTCATACAGTGAAGAGTGCTGAGGGCCACAGCTGAGGGCCGTGAGCAATTAGCAGGATCTGATGATGTCATCATGTGGCCTGCTCATTCAACAGACAGGAAGATGGGATTCTCCAAGAACGCCCACCTGATTTCACACACAGCCAATGGGCTCCTTCGGAAATACTTTTCCCATGTCAACGTGAAATGTCTGGAAAGGACATTACATAAGGGATAATCAACGAGGGGCTATGCATTCTCTGGAAAATAATGAACAACGAGTTGCATTATTTTCCAGAGAACGCATAGAGCCCCGAGTTGATTATCCCTTTTATACCATGGTTATAATTTAACACATTTGCTGCTAGAAATGTGTTCATCCCTTACGAAAAAAGATTGCAGTTAGAGTGCAGTATAACTGCAGTATGCGGCAAATACTGTGTCCAAAATAACTTTTTTTTTTACTGCAGAAGTGTTGCAGTGTGACTGTAGTTAGAGTGCAGTATAACTGCAGTTCAACTGCAGTACACTGCAGTTATTCTGCAATTACTGCATCCAAAATACCACAGTCGCCTGCAGTTACTGCACTTTTACTGCAGTTTCAAAACTGCAATCATTTTTTGTAAGGGAATGTGTTCAACATCCACTGAAGTAGCTAGCAAGTTTACTAGATAGCTACAGTAGTTGTCATGGTAACCACACAAACAGACCTGCTAGTTTAGCTAACAAAACCATTAGTCCTAGCTTGGCATTATGAAAATCATATTCAACAGTGCCAATAATGTTTTCAATTCGACTTTTGCTTTCAAAAGCAGCTCAAACATAGAATATGTAAGAATGAACAATAGCCATTGAGTTTTACCATACAAATATAACACGTATTAAAGGGAAGTAATGCATACTCTAGAATGCCCTTCAAGCCTATCAGAAATAAGTATTCAACAAGCCATGGTATAAAGTACTTTACTACGCTCCCTGGTTTCCGAACAACCCAATTCTGAGTCAAGTTGTTTCCTGAAAATCATGTTTTTCATCAAATTGGATGATATTTGGATGAAACCAGTTCAAAGTAGGGTGACCCAAGTATGAAAAATGACTGTAGCTGGTACATTGATAAAGTTTGAACATAAAGTTACTGGTCCCCTCCCACCGTGTCAAACACTTGGATTCAGGAGGCAGGCATTACCGAGGATGGTAACGTCTTATTATCTTAACTAATTTTTATATATAGCACCTTAAAACCGTCATCACATGTGCCTACCCCTTGCTTTGGCTTTGTTTACAAACTGTAAGATTGCTACTAGTAACTAGCTCAAGCAGAACGTGCGTCCAAAGATACTGGTAACCTTTCATCTGTGGTGACTGTTAACTAACAAGCTACTTACCAGAATTCTAGCAAAAGCACAGGAAGCTAATCCTGAGATTGGATGCTGCAAGTGGATCTTGCAAGTGTTGACCATAATGTAAGTATTAGAGTTTGACATGGTAGCCAACATTTTTGGGGGATCGGGGGGCTAACGTTATATAATGCAACTTTGGTTGTGGCTGCTTTGACTTGTGAACCGTATATTTTCTGTAACACACCTGATAGTCACTGTATGGTTGAGTCTTAGAACTGCCAGCACACAGCTGGCACAAAGGAATATTGTCCACAAAAGGAGTTGCTGTATGTAATTTATCCCTGAAAATCATATTTTGCCATTCCATTGTCTTACAGTTGATGGGGAGGGGGGGGGGGTATTACTATTTCACTTTCATCATCTCCTTTTGTCTTTCCACTATCATCAAGCTGTAATCATAGACATTTTAGAAAATTCTACATCTGCACAGCTTCCCAGGCAACCAACGCAAAAGGAATGCTGTGATAAAATACATCTGCTTTCCTAAGGCAAGGAAGGGGGAATATGCTGTGAAGCCTGTGAAGACAGACCCAACATACTGTAAGCCATAGTTATTCATTTCAAATCTGCATCAATTGAGCATTTCAGGCACACAAAAATTCCAAATACAAACATTGAAAAGTGTCACAGAAAACTGCATGACCAAATATTACACATTTCAAATTGAGTACCTCAAACAGAAAACAGCTTCGTTTGTAAAACACATTGTAGAATGAGTAAATCTCTACATCAACCAATTGATAGTATCATAAGTCAGAACAGTAAATAAAAGGACATTAAATTCACTACCCATTTAACAAACATTTCAGGCTACGTAGACAGGCTGCTGGATCTCCTCTTCAATGAGGTTACCCTTGATCCAGCACCGTATGTGGGGAAGCTGTGTGAGCTGTCCATGCCAGGACCCCTGTCTGCCCAGTGTAAGAGGCCTGACAAGGAGAAGGCCATAGCTGGATTTGTCTCCCGCTTCAATCTTAGGGGTGACTGAAGCCAAGTGGGTGACTGAAGCCTGCTTGATTGAAGCGGGGTACGGGTCCCCCTCCTCTCCCACTCCCCTCCCCATCAATCTCTGTAGTTGATTTCCGAAAGCCTAAGTAATTCACTTTTACGTGATATGATATCACATTTCGTTACTTTGTATAGTTTTTTTGTACAAGCATTCGGACGGGAGATGAGTGTTACAAATTGTACGACTCAATGGGTCCTGTGGCCGGGTTCCTATATTAGGCTTATGGCTCTAATTACTATTTTTAAATGTCAAATGATGTCTCACCATTATTTCTCACCTTTATTTTTCATGAGTGTTTGTGTTGATCAATATTGTAAATGATCAAATAAATGTCGGATCAATACATACAATTCTGAACATATTGTAATGTATTATGCTAATGAGAGGCACCAATAAATTGTCCAGTACACTTATTGTATGCTGTTTTCATGTACATTCCCTTATGTCTAAGCTTCTAAGGTGACTGAGACTTTACTCATTACTGTGAATAAGTGTATCAGTTAACTTTATTCTGTAATTAGTTACAAAACAACACAAATGCAATTGTGTATTGCTGCTGTTTTGTCTGATATCCAACAGTCCATGATCAGTGGAATAGAGTTCTATGTAGTCATGGCTCTATGTAGTACTGTGCGCCTCCCATAGTCTGTTCTGGACTTGGGGACTGTGAAGAGACCTCTGGTGGCATGTCTTGTGGGGTATGCATGGGTTTCCATAGTTCAAACAGACAGCTTGGTGCATTCAACATGTCAATACCTCTCACAACTACAAGTAGTGATGAAATCAATCTCTTCTCCACTTTGAGCCAGCATGCATATTATTAATGTTAGGTATCTGTGTACAACCAAATGCCAGCCGTGCTGCCCTGTTCTGAACAGTAGTCCAGGTGCGACAAAACTAGGGCTTGTAGGACCTGCCTTGTTGATAGTGCTGTTAAGAAGGCAGAGTAACACTTTATTATGGACAGACTTCTCCCCATCTTAGCTACTGTTGTATCAAAATGTTTTGACCATGACAGTTTACAATCCAGGGTTACTCCAAGCAGTTTAGTCACCTCAACTTGCTCAATTTCCACATTATTCATTACAAGATTTAGTTGAGATTTAGGGTTTAGTGAATAATTTGTCCCAAATACTATGCTTTTAGTTTTTGAAATAGCGTAGTTAATGTATCCCTTGCCACCCATTCTGAAACTGACTGTAGCTCTTTGTTAAGTGTTGCAGTAATTTAAGTCGCTGTAGTAGCTGACGTGTGTAGTGTTGAGCAGTGGTGAAAAAAGTACTCAATTGTCATACTGGAGTAAAAGCAAAGAAAGCTTAATAGAAAGTCACCCAGTGAAATACAACTTTAGTAAAAGCCTAAAAGTATTTGGTTTTAAATATACTTAAGAATCAAATGTAAATGGAATTGCTAAAATGTACTTCAAAAGTAAAAGTAAAAATATAAACCATTTCAAGTTCCTTATGTTAAGCAAACCAGACATCCATTTTTTTTTTTTTTTTTTAAATGGATAGCCAGGGGCACACTCCAACACTCAACAGACATAATTTACAAACAAAGCATTTGTGTTTAGTGTGTCTGCCAGATCAGAGGCAGTAGGGATGACCAGGGATGTTCTCTTGATAACTGTGTGAATTGGACCATTTTCCTGTCAAGTACTTTTGGGTGTCAGGGAAAATGTATGGAGTAAAAATTACATTATTTTCTTTAGGAATGTAGTGAAGTAAAAGTAAAAGTTGGCAAAAATATAAATAGTAAAGCAAAGTACAGATACCCCAAAAAACTACTTAAGTAGTACTTTAAAGTATTTTTACTGAAGTACTTTACACCACTGGTGTTGAGTCATCCTCATACATAGACACACTATGTCGCCTGGGGAATTCCTGATTCTACATAGATTATGTTGGACAGGCTTCCATTAAAGAACACCCTCTGTGTTCTGTTAGACAGGGAACTCTTTATCCACAATATAGCAGGGGGTGTAAAGCCATAACACATATGTTTTTCCAGCAGCAGACTACGATCGATAATGTTAAAAGCCGCACTGAAGTCTAACAAAACAGCCCCCACAATATTTTTTTTAATGTTTTTATTTCACCTTTATTTAACCAGGTAAGCCAGTTGAGAACAAGATCTCATTTAAATCTGCGACCTGGCCAAGATAAAGCAAAGCAGTGCGATAAAAACAAGAATTTATTTCAGCCAATCATCAGTCATCTGTGTAAGTGTTGTACTTGTTGAGTGTCCTTCCCTATAAGCGTGCTGAAAGTCTGTTGTCAATTTATTTACTGTAAAATAGCAGTGTATCTGGTCAAACACCATTTTTTCCAAAAGTTTACTAAGGGTCGGTAACAGGCTGATTCGTCGGCTATTTGAGCCAGTAAAGGGGGCTTTACTATTCTTAGGTAGCGGAATGACTTTTGCTTTCCTCCAGGCCTGAGGGCACACACTTTCTAGTAGGCTTAAATTGAAGATATGGGAAATAGGAGTGCCAATATCGTCCGCTATTATCCGTAGTAATTTTCCATCCAAGTTGTCAGACCCCGGTGGCTTGTCGTTGTTGATAGACAACAATCATTTTTTCACCTCTTCCACACTCACTTTACGGAATTCAAAATGACAATGCTTGTCTTTAATAATTTGGTCATATATACTTGGATGTGTAGTGTCAGCGTTTGTTGCTGGCATGTCATGCCTAAGTTTACTAATCTTGTCAATGAAAGAACAATTAAGGTAGTTGCCAATATCAATGGGTTTTGTGATGAATGAGCCATCTGATGCAATAAATGATGGAGCTGAGTTTGCCTTTTTTACTATCATTATCATTTTTTAATGTCATTTATCTTTGTTTCATTGTGTAGTTTCTTCTTCATTTTATTCAATTTAGTCACATGGTTTCTCAATTTGCAGTACGTTTGCCAATCGGTTGTGCAGCCAGACTTATTTGCAATTCCTTTTGCCTCATCCCTCTCAACCATACAATATTTCAATTCCTCATTAATCCATGGGGATTTAACAGTTTTTACAGTCATTTTCTTAATGGGTGCATGCTTATTAGTGACTGGGATAAGCAATTTCATAAATGTGTCAAGTGCAGCATCTGGTTGCTCTTCATTACACACCACAGACCAACAAACATTATTTACATCAACAACATAGGAATCACTACAAAACGTATTGTAAAACCTCTTATACACTATATTAGGCCCAGCCTTTGGAACTTTCGTTTTCCTACATATGGCTACTATATTGTGATCACTACATCTGATGGATTTGGATACTGCTTTAAAGCAAATTTCTGCAGAATTAGTAAAGATATGATCTAATGTTGATGATTTCCTTCCTGTGCTGTTTGTAACTACCCTGGTAGGTTGACTGATAACCTGAACCAGGTTGCAGGCACTAGTTACAGTTTAAGCTTTTTCTGGAGTGGGCAGCCTGATGAATGCCAGTCAATATTTAAATCACCCAGAAAATATACCACACTAAGTTGACTGTGCCTTTGAACAGCTTGGAAAATTCCAGAAAATTATGTAATGGCTTTAGAAGCTTCTGATAGGCTAATTGACATAATTTGAGTCAATTGGAGGTGTACCTGTGGATGTATTTCAAGGCCTACCTTCAAACTCAGTTCCTCTTTGCTTGACAACATGGGAAAATCTAAAGAAATCAGCCAAAATTGTAGACCTCCACAAGTCTGGTTCATCCTCGGGAGCAATTTCCAAATGCCTGAAGGTACCATGTTCATCTGTAAAAACAATAGTATGCAAGTATAAACACCATGGGACCACGCAGCCGTCATACTGCTCAGGAAGGAGACGTGTTCTGTCTCCTAGAGATGAACGTACTTTGGTGCGAAAAGTGCAAATCAATCCCAGAACAACAGCAAAGGACCTTGTGAAGATGCTGGAGGAAACAGGTACAAAAGTATCTATATCCACAGGAAAACGAGTCCTATATTGACAAAACCGCCATTAAAAAGCCAGACTACGGTTTGCAACTGCACATGGGGACAAAGATCGTACTTTTTGGAGAAATGTCCTCTGGTCTGATGAAACACAAATAGAACTGTTTGGCCATAATGACCATCGTTATGTTTGGAGGAAAAAGGGGAAGGCTTGCAAGCCGAAGTACACCATCCCAACCGTGAAGCACGGGGTGGCAGCATCATCCTGTCGTGGTGCTTTGCTGCAGGAGGGACTGGTGCACTTCACAAAATAGATGGCATCATGAGGAAGGAAAATTATGTGGATATATTGAAGCAACATCTCAAGACATCAGTCAGGAAGTTAAAGCTTGGTCGCAAAATAGTCTTCCAAATGGACAATGACCCCAAGCATAAAGTTGTGGCAAAATGGCTTACGGACAACAAAGTCAAGGTATTGGAGTGGCCATCACAAAGCACTGACCTCAATCCTATAGAAAATGTGTGGGCTGAACTGAAAATGCGTGTGCGAGCAAGGAGGCCTACAAACCTGACTCAGTTACACCAGCTCTGTCAGGAGGAATGGGCCAAAATTCAACCAACTTATTGTGGGAAGCTTGTGGAAGGCTACCTGAAAGGTTTGACCCAAGTTAAACAATTTAAAGGCAATGCTACCAAATACTAATTGAGTGTATGTAAACTTCTGACCAACTAGGAATGTGATGAAATAAATAAAAGCTGAAATAAATCATTCTCTATACTATTATTCTGACATTTCACATTCTTAATGTAAAGTGGTGATCCTAACTGACCTAAAACAGGGAATTTTTACTAGGATTAAATGTCAGGAATTGTGAAAAACTGAGTTTAAATGTAGTTTGCTAAGGTGTATGTAAACTTCCGACTTCAACTGTATGTTAACGTGAGCAATTTCTTAGCACTTTTCTGGGATGCTTGATTATTTTTATTGCTTTACTGGGAAGCTTAGCAAAGGTAGACATGCTCATGTAATTTATTTTAGTGTAGGGTAAGCTGCACAAAATAGACTTCCTACTAGGGCATGCCGCCTCAGTGCTAACAGTATCACTCTGGTTCATAGGCACATGATTACTGCATACAATAGCTGTGGGATCAGCAGAGGCATTCAGGGCAGTAAGAGGGACATAAATTAGGTTACTTACACTGTGTCTTCCAATGCTCCTGGGATAATGTACATTTCCTGAAACATTATGACAACTCAGAACACAATGGTAGGGATTAAATGAGCTGGGCTTGGGTCATTGATAACTCATTGTCTCAATGTAGCCCTATAATGTTGTGAAAGGATCCAGGAACCCAAATTATTTCGGTGGATCCCATCCTTCTTATAATACGACCTTTGTTTCCAGAAGGTATCAAAATGTCAATAAATGTTACACCCACAGAGCAGCAATAGTCTCGTAGCCAGATATGGAGGGCTAAAAGTCTGCTGAACTGTTCAATGTCACATTTTAGGGAGGGCCAGATACAGTGGGGAGAACAAGTATTTGACACACTGCCGATTTTGCAGGTTTTCCTACTTACAAAGCATGTAGAGGTCTGTAATTTTTATCATAGGTACACTTCAACTGTGAGAGACGGAATCTTAAACAAAAATCCAGAAAATCACATTGTATGATTTTTAAGTAATTAATTTGCATGTTATTGCATGAGATAAGTATTTGATACATCAGAAAAGCAGAACTTAATATTTGGTACTGAAACCTTTGCTTGCAATTTCAGAGATCATACGTTTCCTGTAGGTCTTGACCAGGTTTGCACACACTGCAGCAGGGATTTTGGCCCACTCCTCCATACAGACCTTCTCCAGATCCTTCAGGTTTCGGGGCTGTTGCTGGGCAATACGGACTTTCAGCTCCCTCCAAAGATTTTCTGAATTAAAATCCTAAAGATCTAAAAGTTCAAATGCAACTAATGCGAGAGCATTAGCCTCTGTCATATGGACATATTGATAGACCTCCACCGTAAGCGCTTGGAACTCAGAGATAGCCTATAGGCCAAATTGGCCAATGCAGCAGTAGGCCATTTTCTACTAAGTAAAAATACATAAAGCCGACAAATGCAAACAGTAGAAGATATACTTCGCCTGTCTGCCTCCCTTTCTATCGCTAGTGAAGTCAACATTGTATCAAATCAATCAACTGGGTCGCTGGCAAACTTAAAACATTGTATCATCTAGCCTATTCCAGGGCCTTAGACTTTCCTGCGCCAGTGAGCTCGGGACAGACAACTGTTTTTACTCAAGGGAAAAGTTCAGGCATTTTATGACGTTTCAACTGGATATATGGAATCATCAGAGCATGACATTTTGCACTTTACACCAAGGCTTGGTGATTATCGAGGGGAAAAGTGTTGGAAAGATTTTTCTAATACTATGAGGAACTTGCCTATCATTCGCAATGGATGTAAAAAAATTAACGGACTTCGTTGACTATGCAATGTGAGTTGAAGAAAAAATTACTGAGAAGCTTAGATTATTATTAGTGGTGGTCGGAAATCAGACAATCCCCAAATGGGCACTTTTCTATATTTGCACGCAGCAGGCCAGGTAGCCTACTTTATGCATGCTCACTTGGAGAACTCCAAACAAAAGACAATGAAAAAATTTACAAAACTCATACACCTAAATGATTGTATGAAATAAACCAAAACTTGTTTCTCACAAGTGTAGCAGGTTGTGAACTCTGCAAACAATGTTTCCACTCCGATAATGAGAACGGTATTGACTGTGATTAATACATGCATTAACAGAAATGTATGTAGGCCTAACCAAATGACAGGGATTAATATGAGTCTATTGACGCACCCGTGCCAATTAAACTCCCCATCAAAATCCATCAGTTTAATGGTACATTTACTACTGGTGAAATGTGAAATGGGGAATTGATAAAAAGAAACACTCAAAGGCCAAACAATTCACACAACAAAACAATTAAGCAGCAAGAATTGGCGGGAGATAACTGTCTGCAGAGCTGAGTCCATTCTGGAGAGAGATGTGCCTATATCTTCACCACCCACCCCTCATCTTCCTCTTGTCTCAACATTTTAAATGATATTTGATACACATTGCGGGCTTCCCAAATAGGCAGGCAAAGGCCTACACTCTTGTGATTTGAAACAATCCACACCATGTTTTTTAAAGAAGCTAATGATCCTCTGCCGCTAAATAATGCTCTCTGGTGAAATATTTTGAATTATTATATTTTTTTTCTGTAAAGACAGAAGTAGGCTAGTTATATTTTACCAAATGTATTTCAATGTACTTTAGGATGCGTCGCCTATGGAGCTGATTTTCAGAGATTGAATAGCCTAAATGATTAGTCTGAAGTCTTTGTCAGGTACAAACCACATGCATAGGCATTCATAAAAGTGCATTGCGGCCAACACTGAATAGCCTAGGCTACTATTCTACTTTGCGGGGATAGGAGGAGGGCAGCAATTTTTTTGTCTCGCCTAGGCCGGCATATCGGCCAGGACCGAGCCTGGTAAACCATGAGAGCATTTTGCAGAGAAAATGGGTTGAGGCATACTATTTAGACTCGGAATGACATGTGGCCAATTGTGTACCTTGTCATCAATGATATGTGGCCCATTTTTTACCTTGTTACCCGTCAACGACCACAAGGGCATTTCAAAGAGCTGTCAGTCAAGGAGAGCTAATTCATATAATAGTAGATAATATTAATAATAATACAATTCAACTTTTATAGCGCTTTTCATTACAATCTCAAAGCTCTTTAAGCAAAAAAAAAGAAATGCAAATAGTTAATGGTTTGAGAAGTCAGCGCCAGAAGGAAGGCTAGAGTAGAGGCAGTTCGGAGATGAAACGGAGGGGGTTTCAGACTGGTCCGGAGACGTTTATCAGGGCATCCTGGCCCTTGCCATTGCTGAAGCAGCACATCACAGTAGTAGTCTCTGAAGTCAGACTCCATGGATAGAATCCCCCCTACTACCGATGTGTAGCATCCACCTGGGTGAAGCCACGATAGCCGCGAAGGAGCCAGAAAAGAACAATTCACATCAGTCCAGAATAGTCTGCCTTGAAGCTAACCACTGGAGAAACCTGCTCAAAAATTAAACTTCAACGAGCCTGCCATCTCCAAATAGCATCCCCTTACTTTGAATCAAAACATAGCTAGCTACAGTGAGGGAAAAAAGTATTTGATCCCCTGCTGATTTTGTACGTTTGCCCACTGACAAAGAAATGATCAGTCTATAATTTTAATGGCAGGTTTATTTGAACAGTGAGAGACAGAATAACAACAACAAAAATCCAGAAAAACGCATTTCAAAAATTTTATAAATTGATTTGCATTTTAATGAGGGGAATAAGTATTTGACCCCCTCTCAATCAGAAAGATTTATGGCTCCCAGGTGTCTTTTATACAGGTAACGATCTGAGATTAGGAGCACACTCTTAAAGGGAGTGCTCCTAATCTCAGCTTGTTACCTGTATAAAAGACACCTGTCCACAGAAGCAATCAATCAATCAGATTCCAAACTCTCCACCATGGCCAAGACCAAAGAGCTCTCCAAGGATGTCAGGGACAAGATTGTAGACCTACACAAGGCTGGAATGGGCTACAAGACCATCACCAAGCAGCTTGGTGAGAAGGTGACAACAGTTGATGCGATTATTCGCAAATGGAAGAAACACAAAATAACTGTCAATCTCCCTCGGCCTGGGGCTCCATGCAAGATCTCACCCCGTGGAGTTGCAATGACCATGAGAATCGTGAGGAATCAGCCCAGAACTACACGGGAGGATCTTGTCAATGATCTCAAGGCAGCTGGGACCATAGTCACCAAGAAAACAATTGGTAACACACTACGCCGTGAAGGACTGAAATCCAAGAAAACACATATACAGGGCCGTCTGAAGTTTGCCAATGAACATCTGAATGATTCAGAGGAGAACTGGGTGAAAGTGGTGGTCAGGTGAGACCAAAATCGAGCTCTTTGGCATCAACTCAACTCGCCGTGTTTGGAGGAGGAGGAATGCTGCCTATGACCCCAAGAACACCATCCCTACCATCAAACATGGAGGTGGAAACATTATGCTTTGGGGGTGTTTTTCTGCTAAGGGGACAGGAGAACTTCACTGCATTAAAGGGACAATGGACGGGGCCATGTACTGTCAAATCTTGGGTGAGAACCTCCTTCCCTCAGCCAGGGCATTGAAAATGGGTCGTGGATGGGTATTCCAGCATGACAATGACCCAAAACACACGGCCAAGGCAACAAAGGAGTGGCTCAAGAAGAAGCACATTAAGGTCCTGGAGTGGCCTAGCCAGTCTCTAGACCTTAATCCCATAGAAATTATGTGGAGGGAGCTGAAGGTTTGAGTTGCCAAACGTCAGCCTCAAAACCTTAATGACTTGGAGAAGATCTGCAAAGAGGAGTGGAACAAAATCCCTCCTGAGATCTGTGCAAACCTGGTGGCCAACTACAAGAAATGTCTGACCTCTGTGATTGCCAACAAGGGTTTTGCCTCCAAGTACTAAGTCATGTTTTGCAGAGGGGTCAAATACTTATTTCCCTCATTAAAATGCAAATCAATTCATAACATTTGTTAAATGCGTTTTTCTGGATTTTGTTGTTGTTATTCTGTCTCTCACTGTTCAAATAAACCTACCATTAAAATTATAGACTGATCATTTCTTTGTCAGTGGGCAAACTTACAAAATCAGCCGGGGATCAAATACTTTTTTCCCTCACTGTAGCTAGTTAGCTAGTTTTCTAGCAAGTTAGCTAGCTGAGCTTATTGATGACAGAGACATATTAGTTAGGTGAAATCAACTGACTTGTCAGTCATGCCATGCCAATAGCTAACAAAAACAAAAATGTTGATAAGAAATGCTAGCAAAATGACTTAAAATGTGTTAAATATTTACACATTTACAGGAGCTCCTAGCCTAGGCTGCTATATTTAATGTAAAATCCCCGCCCACTCAGCCTTTTCTTTCAGGCTTATTGATAGTTAGAGATGAGAGAAAAGGTTAAAAAAAAATCAGAGCATTTTAATAGCGGAAAAATATTATGGGTGATGTTTTGGTCATTCAAAGGCTATTTTTAATTGGGAAATAGGATGATTGTGTGGGACCTTTAACTAGAATCAGTTCACATGATTTGCAGTCACACAACGCCTACAGTGCCTTCAGAACCCTTGGCTTTTTCCACATTTGGTTGTGTGACAGCCTGAATTTATAATACATTTAATTGAGATTGTTTTTCACTGGCCTACACACAATACCCCATAATGTCAAAGTGGAATTATGTTTTTCAAAATGTTAATACATTAATACAAATTAATATAAAATGAAAAGCTGAAATGTCTTGAGTGAATAAGTATTCAACCCCTTTGTTATTACAAGCCTAAATAAGTTCAGGAGTAAAAATGTGCTTCACAAGTCACCCAATACGTTGTATGGACTCACTCTGTGTGCAATAATAGTATTTAACATGAGTTTTTGAATTACTAACTCATCTCTGTACCCCACACATACAATTGTCTGTAAAGCCCCTCAGTCGAGGAGTGAATTTCAATCACAGATTCAACCACAACGACCAGGGAGGTGTTCCATTGCCTCGCAAAGAAGGACACAAAAAGCAGACACTGAATATCCCTTTGAACATGGTGAAGTTATTAATTACACTTTGTATCAATATACCCAGTCACCATAAAGATACAGGCGTCCTTCCTAACTCAGTTGCTGTTTGCAACAAGGCACTAAAGTAATACTGAAAAAAATGTGGTAAAGCAATAATATTTTGTCCTGAATACAAAGTGTTATGTTTAATCCAATACAACACATTACTGAGTACCGCTCTCCATATTTTCAAGCATAGTGGTGGCTGCATCATGTTATGGGTATGCTTGTAATCGTTAAGGACTGGAGAGTTTTTCAGGATGAAAAAGAAACGGAATAGAGCTAAGCACAGGCAAAAGTTTTAACTTAAATCTACTTGAAAATCTATTGCAAGACCTGAAAATGGTTGTCTATGTCACGAATACAGCCGAGGCTGCCCCTCCTCCTTGCTCGGGCAGGCTTCGGCGTTTGTCGTCACCGGAGTACTAGCTGCCACCGATCGATGTTTCTGTGTTACACTAGTCTTGTCTTTATTATTCACACCTGTTATCCATTATGCTAATTTGTTTCCCTATAATTACCTCTGTTTTCCCTCCTGGGTTTGTGCGTGATTGTCTGTTGTTTTACGTTGTTTGGTGAGCTGTTCTACTGCTCTTCCCTGCGTGGAGGGTTTGTTATGGTTTACTTTTGTTTTAGTAGTAAATCCATTATTTTCTCAGTTCTGTGTCCTGCGCCTGTTTCCGTTTCACCACTTCACCCAGACGTTGACAGTCTAGCAATGATCAACAACCAATTTGACAGAGCTTGAAGAATTTTGAAAATAATAATGGGAAAATGTTGTACAATCCAGGTGTAGAAAGCTCTTAGAGACTTACCCAGTGTCACGAATAAGCGGACCAAGGCGCAGCGTGATATGCGTACATCTTTTAATGAGTACTTAATAACAATAACAAAACGATAACGTGAAGTCCTAAGGTTAACAAACACAAACCTCTCCGGAACAAGATCCCACAAACAACAGTGCCAAACAAGCTGCCTAAGTATGGACCCCAATCAGAGACAACGAGCCACAGCTGTCTCTGATTGGGAACCACCCTGGCCAACATAGAAATAAACGATCTAGAAAGAAACACATAGAAAACACAACATAGACACTAAACACCCTGGCTCAACATTTAAGAGTCCCCAGAGCCAGGGCGTGACAGTACTCCCCCCAAAGGCGCGAACTGCGACCGCGCCACACAAACACAAGAGGGTAGGGGCCGGGTGGGCATTCCGCCTCGGAGGCGGATCCGGCTCCGGGCGTGACCACCACCTTTTCTCCACCTCCCCGTTGCGCCCCTGGTCTGGTCTGGCTCCACTGACTGGAGCTGGACTGGACATCGGTGGAGCGGATTGCTCTGGCTCTGGTGTGGAGCAGCTGACCGGTGCCGGACCAGACACCGGTGGAACAGGCTCGGACCATGCCGGACTGACGACGCGCACCACTGGCCTGGTGCGCGGAGCAGGAACGGACCGGGCTGACGACGCGCACCACTGGCTTGGTGTGGGGAGCAGGAACGGGCCGGACCGGGCTGACGACGCGCACCCCTGGCTTGGTGCGGGGAGCAGGAACAGGCCGGAGCGGGCTGGCGACGCGCACCGCTGGCTTGGTGCGGGGAGCAGGAACAGGCCGGACCGGGCTGGTGACGCGCACCACAGGCTTGGTGCGAGGGGCAGGAACAGGCCGGGCCGGGCTGGCGACGCACACCACAGGCTTGGTGCGAGGGGCAGGAACAGGCCGGGCCGGGCTGGCGACGCACACCACAGGCTTGGTGCGGGGAGCAGGAACGGGTCGGGCCGGACTGGGAACACGCACCACTAACTTAGTGCGGGGAGCAGGAACGGGTTGGGCCGTACTGGGAACACGCACCACTAACTTAGTGCGGGGAGCAGGAACGGGTTGGGCCGTACTGGGAACACGCACCACTAACTTAGTGCGGGGAGCAGGAACGGGTTGGGCCGGACTGGGAACACGCACCACTAACTTAGTGCGGGGAGAAGGCACGGGTTGGGCCGTACTGGGAACACGCACCACTAACTTAGTGCGGGGAGCAGGAACGGGTCGGGCCGGACTGGGAACACGCACCACTATCTTAGTGCGGGGAGCGGGAACGGGTCGGGCCGGACTGGGAACACGCACCACTAACTTAGTGCGGGGAGCGGGAACGGGTCGGGCCGTACTGGGAACACGCACCACTAACTTAGTGCGGGGAGCAGGAACGGGCCTGACCGTACTGGGAACACACACCACTGGCCTTGTGCGGGAATCAGGAACGGGCCGGACCGGACTGGTGACACACACCACTTGCTTGGTGCGAGGAGCGGGACTGGGTTTCCTCATAAACCTCCGCTCCCTCTGCTGCCTACTCAGTTCCTCTCGCCGTGCCTCCACACTCTCCTTCTCCCTCCTGACCAATGGCCCCCGTAACCTGGTGGCCTCCTCTCCTAGTCCACAAACTCGCCCTGTAGCTGCCTCCAGCAGCCCCGTCGTCCATGCCGTATGCCCCCCCAAAAAAATGTATTGGGGTTGCCTCTCGCCTGTCCGACGACGGCCCGGTTGGCGCCGCTTCTCCTCTCCTGCCTGGGCATCCTCCCTCATCGCCCTCCGGTAGCGGACGACCTCCTCCTCTGTGATCTTCCCCCAACCGAGGAGGACATCCACTAACGTTACCTCCGGCGTTTGCTCCTGGACACGCTGCTTGGTCCTTAATTGGTGGGATATTCTGTCACGATCGTCGTAATAAGCGGACCAAGGCACAGCGTGATATGCGTACATCTTTTAATGAGTACTTAATAACAATAACAAAACAACAAAACGATAACGTGAAGTCCTAAGGTTAACAAACACAAACCTCTCCGGAACAAGATCCCACAAACAACAGTGCCAAACAAGCTGCCTAAGTATGGTCCCCAATCAGAGACAACGAGCCACAGCTGTCTCTGATTGGGAACCACCCTGGCCAACATAGAAATAAACGATCTAGAAAGAAACACATAGAAAACACAACATAGACACTACACACCCTGGCTCAACATTTAAGAGTCCCCAGAGCCAGGGCTTGACACCCAGAAAGACATCAGCTGTAATCACTGCCAAAGATGCTTCTACAAAGCAGGGGTGTGAATACTTATTTCAGTATTTCATTTTCAATATATTTGGAAATGTTTCTAAAAACATGTTTTTAATTTCTCATTATCGGGTATTGTGTGTATTTAATCCATTTTGAATTCAGGCTGTAACACAACAGAATGCGGAATAAGTCAAGGGGTATGAATACTTTATGAAGGCACTGTATAAGTCACCTCAATAGAATAAGCAATGCAAGCTGAACTCATTCCAGTAGGCAAAGCCATGTTTTATATGGCAACGTATTTTGTTTCTGTACACAATACAAGGCAGAAGAACAACAAAAAAAGAAATGCTAATGGTCTGGTCCTGGGTTGTACTTGCTTCTGCATCTCCTCTTTGGATTGCTATGTTGATACTAGTAAACCCACTTGAGTCAGATGGACACTGTGTGGCTGACTGTTT
This sequence comes from Coregonus lavaretus, assembly GCF_964263955.1. Lineage (NCBI taxonomy): Eukaryota > Metazoa > Chordata > Actinopteri > Salmoniformes > Salmonidae > Coregonus > Coregonus lavaretus. Next base: position 24,228,062 of record NC_140011.1, on the reverse strand, counting down.
GGGTAACGATCAGATTGTAAGTCTGGCTCTCTGACATCATGGCTGATTCATGCCCATTCATTTCCTCTCCCGACTAATTTAGCTTGATGCACTAAATTCAGCATTCCTAGGGTTGGCTGGTGAGTAGATCAGTGGGGAAAAAAGGACAATGTGGACAAATAGAGGTTTTACAGTAGAGTTATTAAGGTTTTACAGTAGAGTTAAGTTTTTAAAGTAGAGTTATTAAGTTTCCGTATGGGTGTCTTTGTAAAGTGGCTATGGCTCTGCGGAAGGACCTTATACGGTGGACAATGACTAAACAGTCTGACTGAAAAAAAAGTTGCTCACAATGTTGCTTTTTACAGACTACATCCGTTAGTGGTGAGGTAATAATGACTGGCAGACGCTGTATCCTTTCACAGAGATAAGATCATGTATAGTCAATGTGTCAAACTGCTTTTCTGCACAACTTTTATATCTCAACCTTTTACTTTTTTTTTCTGATAGTGAAACTGCAGAGGGTAGCAGTTTCTTACCATTCATTCTAGGAGTTGTTGTTTTCTATTTCAACCATTGGCCCATTCATATGATTCCAGACAGGTCTCACTGTATCCATACAATTAAATTAAACCCAGTTTACTGCAACATGATGTACAAGCACACAAAATGTAATACAATAGAATAGAACAGAATAGAATGAAAAAAGATCATGGACTATACCATAGATGGACAATATGCCCCAAAACAGCTTATCTCGTGTTGCATGCATGTTTTATGGGTTATTGGGGTCTGGCTTATGTAGCCTGGTGGATCCAACTCACAAACACACAATGTATCCCTCCTCTGAGTTTGACAATTCTCACTTGCCCAAACTGCTTACGCCAGCGACTCTGGTGCTTGACATAGCTTCCATCAAATGCACTCAGTTGTGACAGCAGAGTGAGGGAGAAAGGGGGAGAAATAGAAGGGGGAAGGCTAAGGGACAGAAAAGGAGAGACAGAAATCTAGTGCGTCCACATGGTGTTGAGTGTGTTGTATCTGGAAGGAGAGAGAAGGAGAGGGAGAGAGATAGATAGAGAGTGAGAAAGAGACAATGTGCAGAGAGACAGCGGACCATGTGCAGGAAGAGGGAGTGAGAGAGAGAGAGTGACCATGTGTAGACAGCGTGAGGACCATGTGCAGAGAGAGAGATGACGATGGAGCTGCAGAGATGGATACATTGGGGAGAACAAGTATTTGATACACTGCCGATTTTGCAGGTTTTCCTACTTACAAAGCATGTAGAGGTCTGTAATTTTTATCATATGTACACTTCAACTGTGAGAGACGGAATCTTTAACAAAAATCCAGAAAATCACATTGTATGATTTTTAAGTAATTAATTTGCATTTTATTGCATGACATAAGTATTTGATACATCAGAAAAGCAGAACTTAATATTTGGTACTGAAACCTTTGTTTGCAATTTCAGAGATCATACGTTTCCTGTAGGTCTTGACCAGGTTTGCACACACTGCAGCAGGGATTTTGGCCCACTTCTCCATACAGACCTTCTCCAGATCCTTCAGGTTTCGGGGCTGTCGCTGGGCAATACGGACTTTCAGCTCCCTCCAAAGATTTTCTATTGGGTTCAGGTCTGGAGACTGACTAGGCCACTCCAGGACCTTGAGATGCTTCTTACGGAGCCACTCCTTAGTTGCCCTGGCTGTGTGTTTCGGGTCGTTGTCATGCTGGAAGACCCAGCCACGACCCATTGTCAATGCTCTTACTGAGGGAAGGAGGTTGTTGGCCAAGATCTTGCGATACATGGCCCCATCCATCCTCCCCTCAATACGGTGCAGTCGTCCTGTCCCCTTTGCAGAAAAGCATCCCCAAAGAATGATGTTTTCACCTCCATGCTTCACGGTTGGGATGGTGTACTTGGGGTTGTACTCATCCTTCTTCTTCCTCCAAACACGGCGAGTGGAGTTTAGACCAAAAAGCTATATTTTTGTCTCATCAGACCACATGACCTTCTCCCATTCCTCCTCTGGATAATCCAGATGGTCATTGGCAAACTTCAGACAGGCCTGGACATGCGCTGGCTTGAGCAGGGGGACCTTGCGTGCACTGCAGGATTTTAATCCATGACGGCGTAGTGTGTTACTAATGGTTTTCTTTGAGACTGTGGTCCCAGCTCTCTTCAGGTCATTGACCAGGTCCTGCCGTGTAGTTCTGGGCTGATCCCTCACCTTTCTCATGATCATTGATGCCCCACGAGGTGAGATCTTGCATGGAGCCCCAGACCGAGGGTGATTGACCGTCATCTTGAACTTCTTCCATTTTCTAATAATTGCGCCAACAGTTGTTGCCTTCTCACCAAGCTGCTTGCCTATTGTCCTGTAGCCCACCCCAGCCTTGTGCAGGTCTACAATTGTATCCCTGATGTCCTTACACAGCTATCTGGTCTTGGCCATTTTTTTCTCATTTTGTCTGTCATAGTTGACGTGTACCTATGATGAAAATTACAGGCCTCTCTCATCTTTTTAAGTGGGAGAACTTGCAGAATTGGTGGCTGACTAAATACTTTTTTCCCCACTGTACATTTGCTAGATAGGTAAGTGAAAGTGAAAAAATAAATACTAAGAAATATAGCTAGCTCTCTCTCTCTCTCTCTCTCTCGCTTCTCCTTCATTTTTGAAGAAACTAACTTGTTCAAAACTGTTCAACTATTGTTTTTCACTCTCTTTGAGTCAACTACTCACAACATCTCATGCACTGCAGTGCTAGCTAGCTGTAGCTTATGCTTTCAGTACTCGACAACATGTCAGTTCATATTGCAAGAACTCTGATAGGTTGGAGGATGTCCTCCGGAAGTTGTCATAATTACTGTGTAAGTCTATGGAAGGGGGTGAGAACCATGAGCGTCGTAGGTTTTGTATTGAAGTCAATGTACCCAGATGAGGACGGAAAATAGCTGTTTTTTATTGTTTCAATATTTTTATTTTTATGAAATAAATGGACCTCCCCTTCCTCATCTGTTGAGCCTTCACTGCCTACCACACATTGACTACATCAAGCTTGTGACTCTACAAACTTGTTGGATGCATTTTCTGTTTGTGTTGGTTGTGTTTCAGATGATTTTGTGCCCAATAGAAATTAATGGTAAATAATGTCTTGTGTCATTTTTATTGTGTCACTTTTATTGTAAATAATAATAGAATATGTTTCATTGCATTCTAGGAATATGGGACCAAATATTACACTTTGACTACTTTAATACACACATAAGTGAATTTGTCCCAATACTTCTGGTCCCCTAAAATGGGTGGACAATGTACAAAAAGTGCTGTGATTTCTAAACAGTTCACCGGATATTGATGAAAATACCCTCAAATTAAAGATGACAATCTGCCATTTAACCTCAGTCATTGTATCATTTCAAATCCAAAGTGCTGGAGTACAGAGCCAAAACAACAACAAAATTGTCACTGTCCCAATACTTTTGGAGCTCACTATATGTTTCTCTGAGTCATGGCTGAACAAGGGCATGGATAATATACATCTAGCTGGTTTATCTATGCATCGTCAATAATAATATAATAATATGCCATTTAGCAGACGCTTTTATCCAAAGCGACTTACAGTCATGCGTGCATACATTTTTATGTATGGGTGGTCCCGGGGATCGAACCCACTACCCTGGCGTTACAAATGCCGTGCTCTACCAGCTGAGCTACAGTGGACCGAATGGCAGCGTCGGGTAAGGTTAAGGGGGGTGTCTCTTTTTAAAAACAGCTGGTGTGTGATCTCTAATGTTAAGGAATTAGTCCCGTGTAGCTCAGTTGGTAGAGCATGGTGTTTGCAACGCCAGAGTTGTGGGTTCGATTCCCATGGGGGGCCAGTATGAATTAGTTTTTTTTTTATAAAAAAATGTATGCACTCACTAACTGTAAATCGCTCTGGATAAGAGCGTCTGCTAAATGACTAAAATGTAAAGGAAGTCTTTGGTTTTGCTCACTTGAGTTACAATACCTCATGATAAACTGCAGACCGTACTATTTACCAAGAGCTATTTTTTGTAGCTGTCTATTTACCACCACAAACCGATGCTGGCACTAAGACCGTACTCAACGAGCTGTATAGGGCATTAAGCAAACAAAAAAATGCACATCCACAGGTGGCGCTTCTAGTGGCCGGTGATTTTAATGCAGGGAAACTGAAATCTGTCTTACCTCCTTTTTACCAGCATGTCACCTGTGCAACTAGAGGCGAAAAAACTCTTGATCACTTTTACTCCACACACAGAGACTCATACAAAGCTCTCCCTCGCCCTCCATTTGGCAAATCTGACCATAACTCTATCCTCCTGATTTCTGCTTACAAGCAAAAACTCAAAAATGAAGTACCAATGACGTGCTCAATACGGAAGTGGTCCGATGAATTGGATGCTAAGCTACATGACTGTTTCGCTAGCACAGACTGGAATATGTTCTGGGATTCATTCAATAACATTGAGGAGTTTACAACATCAGTCACTGGCTTCATTAATAAGTGCATCGACGACGTCGTCCCCACAGTGACCGTACGTACAGTACCAGTCAAAGGTTTGGACACACCTGCTCATTCAAGGGTTTTTCTTTATTTTTACTATTTTCTACATTGTAGAATAATATTGAAGACATCAAAACTATGAAATAACACAGATGGAATCATCTAGTAACTAAAAAAGTGTTAAACAAATCAAAATATATTTTATTTTTGAGATTCTTCAAATAGCCACCCTATGCCTTGATGACAGCTTTGCACAGTCTTGGCATTCTCTCAAACAGCTCCATGAGGTAGTCACCTGGAATGCATTTCAATTAACAGGTGTGCCTTCTTAAAAGTTAATTTGTGGAATTTATTTCCTTCTTAATGCGTTTGAGCCAATCAGTTGTTTTGTGACAAGGTAAGGGTGGTATACAGAAGATAGCCCTATTTGGTAAAAGACCAAGTCCATATTATGGCAAGAACAGCTAAAATAAGCAAAGAGAAAAGACAGTCCATCATTACTTTAAGACATGAAGGTCAGTCAATACGGAACATTTCAAGAACTTTGAAAGTGTCTTCAAGTGCAGTGGCAAAAACCATCAAGCACTATGATGAAACTGGCTCTCATGAGGACCGCCACAGGAAAGGAAGACCCAGAGTTACCTCTGCTGCAGAGGATAAGTTAATTAGAGTTACCAGCCTCAGAAATTGCAGCCCAAATAAATGCTTCACAGAGTTCAAGTAACAGACATATCTCAACATCAACTGTTCAGAGGAGACTGCGTGAACCAGGTCTTTATGGTTGAATTGCTGCAAAGAAACCACTACTAAAGGACACCAATAATAAGAAGAGACTTGCTTGGGCCAAGAAACACGAGCAATGAACATTAGACCGGTGGAAATCTGTCCTTTGGTCTGATGAGTCCAAATTTGAGATTTTGGTTCCAACCGCCGTGTCTTTGTGATACGCAGAGTAGGTGAACGGATGATCTCCGCATGTGTGGTTCCCTAATTGAAGCATGGAGGAGGAGGTGTGTTGGTGTGGGGGTGCTTTGCTGGTGACACTGTCAGTGATTTATTTAGAATTCAAGGCACACTTAACCAGCATGGCTCCCACAGCATTCATGAAGCGATACGCCATACCATCTGGTTTGCGCTTAGTGGGACTATCATTTGTTTTTCAACAGGACAATGACCCAACACACCTCCAGGCTATGTAAGGGCTATTTGACCAAGAAGGAGAGTGATGGAGTGCTGCATCAGATGACCTGGCCTCCACAATCACCCGACCTCAACCCAATTGAGATGGTTTGGGATGAGTTGGACCGCAGAGCGAAGGAAAAGCAGCCAACAAGTGCTCAGCATATGTGGGATCTCCTTCAAGACATTACATACAGTCATTTAGCAGACACTCTTATCCAGAGCGACTTACAGGAGCAATTAGGGTTAAATGCCTTGCTCAAGGGCACATCAACAGATTTTTCACCTAGTCGGCTCTGGGATTAGAACCAGCGACCTTTCGGTTATTGGCACAACGCTCTTAACCACTAAGCTACCTGCCGCCCTAGATGGATGGAAAAGCATTCCAGGTGAAGCTGGTTGAGAGAATGTCAAGAGTGTGCAAAGCTGTCATCAAGGCAAAGGGTGGCTACTATGAAGAATCTTAAATATAAAATAATTTTGATTTGCTTAACACTTTTTTGGTTACTACATGATTCCATATGTGTTATTTCATAGTTTTGATGTCTTCACTATTATTCTACAATTTAGAAAATAGTAAAAATAAAGAAAAACACTTGAATGAGCAGGTGTGTCCAAACTCTTGACTGGTACTTTATATACACACTATAAGCCCTGAAGTGAAGCAAGAGGTCATGGATGTGTGCCGGAAAACAAGATCCCCTAGTCACTAAGCTCATCTAGTCAGTGGGTTTCCAGTTCACCCATGTGAAATTAAATTGTTTCGCCAGTGGACTGTGGCTTAGTGTTACTGTCATCATCAACCTTCATCTCCCAAAGTGTCCTGATGAAAGCCTGGCCTCTTTTTGGTCGTCCCTAGTCACTACCTACATATCGCCGGTGATTACTCAGCCTGAATGCAGCCCTGAATGCCTGATACATGATTGAACTAATAATCCCTTATAAGTATACAGTGTAATTATGGCTGTAGAGTATGACTTAACAACTGGGGGAATCACATTGTGCAGAGGAGAGTGGTAAATCAATGACAACATAGGAGGTGGATATTTGATAAAAAATGGTTATACAGGACCATTACTAAACACAGTTTATTTTGTGTAGGCGGCTGTGTAGCTACAATTAAGCCCCACTAATATTATTACCTAATTCCAGTATGCCTGGTCAAGTATAAAAAAACACATCAAGGTGGATGGACTGGAAAGACCTCTGATGATTTAACATGGGTTGGTAGGTATTTTCGGGATGGCAGTTGGATTTGCCTGAAATGGCGTCTTTTCGGGACTGCAGCGGAAAGCTTACCTGATGTGACCATGTACACTACCGTTCAAAAGTTTGGGGTCACTTAGAAATGTCCTTGTTTTCGAAAGAAAAGCAATTTTTTTGTCCATTAAAATATCATCAAATTGTTCAGAAATGCAGTGTAGACATTGTTAATGTTGTAAATGGCTATTGATTTTTTATGGAATATCTACATAGGCGTAGAGAGGCCCATTATCAGCAACCATCAGTCCTGTGTTCCAATGGCACGTTGTGTTTGCTAATCCAAGTTTATCATTTGAAAAGGCTAATTGATCATTAGAAAACCATTTTGCAATTATGTTAGCACAGCTGAAAAATGTGTGCTGATTAAAGAAGCAATAAAACTGGCCTTCTTGAGACTAGTTGAGAATCTAGAGCATCAGCAATTGTGGGTTCGATTACAGAATCAAAATGGCCAGAAACAAAGTACTTTCTTCTGAAACTCATCAGTCTATTCTTGTTCTGAGAAATTAAGGCTATTCCATGCAATAAATTGCCAAGAAACTAAAGATCTCGTACAACGCTGTGTGCTACTCCCTTCACAGAACAGCGCAAACTGGCTCTAACCAGAATAGAAAGAGGAGTGGGAGGCCCCGGTGCACAACTGATCAAGAGGACAACTACATAGTTTGAGAAACAGACGCCTCACAGGTCCTCAACTGGCAGCTTCATTAAATAGTACCCGCAAAACACCAGTTTCAACGTCAACAGTGAAGAGGCGACTCCGGGATGCTGACCTTCTAGGCAGAGTTGCAACGAAAAAGCCATATCTCAGACTGGCCAATAAAAAGAAAATATTAAGATGGGCAAAAGAACACAGACACTGGACAGAGGAAGATTGGAAAAAAAATTTTATGGACAGACGAATCGAAGTTTGAGGTGTTTGGATCACAAAGAAGAACATTTGTGAGGCACAGACCAAATGAAAAGATGCTGGAGGAGTGCTTGATGCCATCTGTCAAGCATGGCGTAGGCAATGTGATGGTCTGGGGGTGCTTTGGTGGTTAAAGTGGGAGATTTGTACAGGGTAAAAGGGATCTTGAAGAAGGAAGGCTATCACTCCATTTTGCAACGCCATGCCATACCCTGTGGACGGCGCTTGATTATTTCTAACCTTGTTAATGACTACATTTCCTATGCATTTTGCTATATTTCCTATTCAAACTTATTTCATGTATGTTTTCATGGAAAACAAGGACATTTCTAAGTGACCCCAAACTTTTGAACGGTAGTGTATATGGTATACACACACAGACCAACACACTCATGCACAAACACACTCACTCACTCACTCACTCACTCACTCACTCACTCACTCATTCACTCACTCACTCACACAAACTCTTAAACACATAGGCTACATGCATAGCAATGACTACTCCTCCACCCTGAGTAAAAGTGTATATATTATTATATACAGTGTAATAAAACAATGACTAAAATGACACAATGACTATGAGGTTAACCTTTTACTACAGTGGGCTAAATCTGGGTCACACAGTGTGATTCTTGGTAGTCTAAACAAATCTACTATGAAACAAAAGGATACACCTCACACACATGGTTATGGGCTTTAAAAAATAAGACACCTGTACCATGTCAGATATAGAGTTGACATTTATTCAATTTTGAGTTTGCATCCCAATATTACACTTTATGCACATCACGGAAGACTGAAATATAACCAAACTGTTTGACATAGAAACACCAGATTTGTCAAAAAATAAATAAATAAACGTTATTAATTATGAAATTTTTAAAAATATTTATAACATTCCACCCATGAGGCCAAAGAGGGTGCTTTTTGGTCATTGAATTCAGGAAAGGGCTACAGTGCAGACGGTCTGCTCTAATTTGATGTTATATTAATTCATATTGGGAGAACTGTTTAGAAATTACAGCAGTTTTTGTACATTGTACCCCCCATTTTAGGGAACCAAAAGTATTTGGACACATTCACTTAAAGTAGTCAAAACTGTAGTATTTGGTCCCATATTCCTATCACACAATGACTACATCAAGCTTGTGACTCGTTGGATGCATTTTCAGTTTGTGTTGGTTGTGTTTCAGATTATTTTGTGCCCAACAGAAATGAATGGTAAATAATGTATTGTGTTATTATTGTAAATAAACATAGAAAGGGTTCTACCTGGAACCAAAAAGGGTTCCTCAAAGGGTTCCCCTATGGGGACAGCCAAAGAACCCTTTTAGGTTCTAGATAGCGCCTTTTTTTCTAAAAGTGTATAGCCCCAAGGGGGTGCTGAACGTGGTGGCATGTCTTGAACTTTCATCCACGAAGCCTTGATGGTAAGCGTTGCCTTGGTCGAGTATCGAGAACCGGTGTATCCCCCTAGTTTGTCCAGCAGGTCTTAAATCCTGGGCAATGGCTGGCTCGAACATCATTGTTCCTCCCTCTGGCCAGGCTCTGACTCTGCATTTCACCTCTGCTATTTGACCTGTATGAATAGTGAGTCATTTCTTTCCCACTTTCACAACAAAGCTCAGTGACATTTCTTCATGTGTCATAACTTGAATGGCAGAGACCATGGTTTCAACAGCTCTTTCTCTAACATTCATCACTTCTAGCAGAGCACTGAGATTGACACCATCAGGTTGTTCACAGTTTTCTCTGATCAGTTCCTCTATGAAATTAAAGCCTAGTTGTGAACAGTATACACAGCTCTGACTGACTTGCATAGGCACATGTATGGTCATTCTACCAATGCTAACCTGTGCCCCTGTGTCTAACAACATCTCTGATTTGAATCCATTGACTAGACAGGAGACCATACATCTATTGCCAATGATCTGTGTGACGCGTTTCACCTTGGGTGTCTTAGGCTGAATGTGTGGTGTTGTTGCTGTGTGTGGTGGTGTGGCTGGTTTCTCTGTCTTCCCACAGTTTACATTGAGTGGGGACGTTTTGTTTGCAAAGGTCACTGTCTGTCCCTCGCCAGCGACCTGGACCCGTTTCCCGATGTCTGTCTCTTCAGGCAGCCGACGGCTCTGTGTCCTTCTTGACCACAGCGGAAGCAGTGAGGGCACATTCTCAACATTTACCTTTGGTGTGGGTCCTGTCTGTTGACTGTGCTCTGGATGGTGGGGAAGGGGCATATCCCTAGGCTTCACCTCTCATCAGACATCTGGAGGGTGGAGGATGTGTGTATCCTTGGGCCTCACCTGCAGCAGGTTTCATCATTTTCTCCAGGTTTTGAGACAGTGCTGACACAGTTGCGGTCAGCTCCTGGATGGCTGTGCGGTTGGCCTTCATCTCACCGTCAACCTGAGTGGGAGGAGACTGGTCACATTGTTCACTTTCCCCATGTTGCTGTGCTGTGCTGAGCTGATATTTACTGGTCTGTTTCTAGCACTGCGACCTAGACGTTTCTGTCTATCTGCTTCATCACTGGCTGATTGTGTTATCTGCTCGAGGATGAAGTTGCAAGTCACACTACAATCAGAGAGATGTGTTTCTTGACGTTATCTCTGATTTTGGTGCATTTTTCACTGAGACCTTGGTTAAGTGTCTGGAGAAACACACCCTGCACCAACTCCTTGTCATAGTCAAACACATCACCAGTATGCTGTGATGCGAACAGTACAAGCTTCTTGAGCCCCATTAACCCATATGCAAACTGCTGAGGGGTTTCCCTGTCCTGCTGAATAGTGTTACTCAGCTCCTAAAAGAGCTCTGTGCTACTTTTATCTCTGAGATGGGACCTAAGGAAGCGTTTCAGCTCAGCTACAGTAAGACCCTCTTTCTTTGTCAACATGTCCCTGACTCAGCATACTTCTCTCTGAGACCCTCATCCATTTGTTTACATATACTGCTGTAGGTGAAATCAGACCCAGAATCTGAGATTTGACCACCATGTACCTTAAACTCTTTACGGGGCAGCAATGCTGCTACATCAGTAACCCTCACCAACCCAGATACCTGTTCTGCAACAAGGGGTGCTGCAGGCTCTGTACCATTGCTCACAGTGTCTTTGGTTGGTGTGGTGTCGTTGGTCTTGGTTGATAGCAGTTCATTAAATTGATCATTCAGGTGAAGCAGGCAGGACAAGCCTTCATCCTCGAGCTTCAGCAGCTTCTCATCCTCGATATAGTCCATGATGTAGTCAAATATGTCTGGTTCTTTGTACTCAGATGTGTCTGGAATGTCTCTCTCGCTCTCGCTGTCTAGTGACACTGCTAGTGTGTGCAGTTGGCTTCTGTTCACTGATATTAGCTGTTTCTGGATGTTCAAGATGATCTTGCAACGCGTCACCATCTTCACTGGATACCTGATGTCTCACTTTGCTCTGCGATGACTCTCGAAGTCCTCCCTGTAGCCTCAGCTCTCTGGATGACACTCGCAGCCCTTTCTGCAGCTCTGACGTCAGTATCTCAGTTTTGTGGGATCATCAACCAGCCAGATGGTGTGGCGATCCCGGACGAGCCCCCAATTCCCACAAATACAAAACCTGCTGGACAACATTGGGGGATACACCTGGTTCTCGATAACCAGGCCAAGGCAGCACTTACCATCAAGGCTTAATGGATGAAAGTTCAAGACATGCCACTGCGTTCAGCACTCCCTGGGGCCTATATGAGTGGGTCCACATCTCCTTTGGACTGATAAATGCCCCAGACGCTTTCCAGAGGTGTATGGAAGGAGTCATAGAAGGCATGAGAGATGACTGCTGTTCTCCATATCTGGACGACGTTTTCTTCTATTCCAATACGTTCAGTGAACATGTGGAAGACCTGAGACGAGTGCTTTGTCGGATGAGGGAGCACAGTATAAAACTGCGGCTGAAAAGTATTCCGATGGCAAGTGAGGTGCATTGGTCGGATGGTATCTGGTGAGGGAGTCCAAATCAACCCAAAATACTTGGAGGCTGCTAAAGGAGAAGGAGCCATGGACGGTTGGAGAGGTCCAAACACTGCTGGGATTCCTTGGCTACTACAGGTCATTCATCAAGGATTTCTCCTGGCAGGCCAAACCCCTGTTTGAGCTGCTACAAGGTTCAGAAGAAGAAAGGGGTAAAATTGCCAAGCCCATACCAACCAGAGGCAAAACCCAGGCAAAGAAAGAGAGCAATGCACAACTGCATCCCAAGACTCCAGCCCAGTGCAAGTCTGTACACAGAGCCATCATAGCCAAGTTTGTGGATATGCTAACCCCTCCATCCATACTCGCATTCCCAGACTGTGACTAACCCTTGACGCTTCCAACGAGGGTCTAGGGGTTGTGCTCTACCAACATCAGAATGGGAAACTGCGTGTAAAATGGTACGGGTCCAGAACGCTAACTCCAGCAGAGAAAAACGACTGCCTCCTGGCAAACTTGAGTTTTTAGCGTTTAAGTAGGCAATCTGTGACAAGTTTAGAGACTATCTATACTACAGTATGCACCAACCTTTACCGTATACACAGAGAAACCCCTTGACCTACGTTCTGAGCACAGCAAGACTCAAAACAGAAGATCACCTCTTGGGTCGTGGAGTTGGCTGACTTCAGGCCAGTTTATACTTGGTCTAACAACATATCTGTAGACAATTAGAATGTCACAAGTGTCGCTGGTTAAAGCAACATTATACTCCGGTGGAATGTCTGTAGACCGTCGCTGCCACTGACAGCTTCCTTGTCACACAGACATAGAAAAAAGTTCAAGTCTAGGCGACTGTCGCAACGTACATTGTCATGGTTACCGGACTGCCACAGCAACCAGAACAAATCCTCCTGTGACAAGACGATGCAGGAGTTCTAAAATTCTCAGATAGAATTACCTACTTTATTTCGTCACACTGTAGCAGTAAGATATTTTCTGTAAGCTCGCCATTACCTTGTAAATAACGATGTTGTTGTTGGTTTATTTTCCTGTAATAATGAATAAAACATAATTAAAGTTAAAGATGTTGTCAGCTACTTGACCTGGCTAGCCAGCTAGCTAACTAACTAGCTAGCAAGCAACGAACCAAGACATAGTTTAGAACATATATTTTAGTTGCCTGACATTGCTAGGTTCACATTTACTGAATTCATTTTTGTGTTTATACTGTTTTTTAACGACAACGACAAGTTTGAATGTTCATGATGTTGCTACAACAATTGTCTACAGACATGTCGATAGACGGACTGTAAACCAGCCTTTCCACCTGGGAAGAGGAATGCAGATTCTGACAAGCTGTCACGTTGTCCTGTCAATCTCCACAGCCACGTGGGTGAATACACAGAATATATACCACCAGAAGTTGTCTCAGCTGTATGGCAAGGAAGCAAAGCAGCAAAAAATGAGGATGTTCCATGGGTGGCTGCGCTGCAACTCAACTGTACAGATGGTGGTGTGTCACCTGGAGGTGTGCTTGCCATCACACTGGAGAACATCAAAGCCTCACAGAATGACTTCTCTGCAATCAGAGAAGTCATCTGGCTGAAAAACAAAGGATTGAATCCAAATGAGAAAGAGAAAAAGCTCATGAGACTAGAAACACTGAGACTTGTGAATGAGTGGAACAAGCTGGTGATGGAGAAAGGCATCCTGTACAGACAAGCTAGACAATGAAAGCAACTGGTGCTACCCAGCCAGCAGAAACCAGTGGTGCTGAAGAACTTACATGACGACATGGGTGACATCGAAGCAGACAAAGTGATCTATCTAGTCAGGGAAAGATTCTACTGGCCATTCATGCAGCATAAAGTAGAGGACTGTGTGATCAGACAGTGTGCATGTATCAAGCAGAAATATCCCTGTGTTCCAGAGAAAGCACCTATGGGTTCTATCACCACCAGTGCACCCATTGAGCTGCTCTCCGTCGATTACATGCACCTTGAGCCAAGCAAAGGAGGCTACAAATACATCCTTGTACTGGTCAATCACTTCACACGCTTTGCACAGGCCTACCCAACGAAGAATAAGTCAGGAAAAACTGCAGCCGAGAAGATATTCTAAGACTTCATTCCTCGATTCGGCTATCCCACTAAGCTTCACCATGACCAAGTGTGAGAGTTCTGTTCCAGAGACTCCAACAGCTTGCATGGATCTCCCACTCTCAAACGACCCCATACCATCCACAAGGAAACCCAGTGGAAAAGATTAACCGAACACTCCTGCAGATGCTCCGTACTCTGCAAGAAGAGAAGAAGACAGAGTGGAAAGACCATCTACCAAACACTTTCCATGCCTACAACTGTACAAGGCACGAAGCAATGTGGTACTCACCATTCTTTCTCCTGTATGGCAGAGCCCTGCACCTTCCCATCGATCTACTGTTCAACCTCCAACCAGAAGTTGAGACAAGAACCCAACAGACATTCGCAGAAAAGTGGGCAACAAAGATGCAAGATGCACACAAAATCGCTTCTGAGAACAGTCAAAAGTCCTCAGCGAAAGCAAAGAAATACTACGACAAGGGTGTCAAAGGTGCAACGCTCCAGATAGTGGACCGAGTCCTTGTGAGGAACCTTTCGGAGAGAGGTGGCCCCGGGAAACTGTGCCTACTGGGAGAAGACAGTACACAGAGTCTTAGAGAGGATCAGAGAGGGTCCAGTGTAAAAGATCCAATCGGAGTCTGGATACAAAGTCCTTTGTGTGCTGCACTGGAACCTCCTGCTCCCTGTAAATTACTTACCTATGGAACATGACACTCCAACCAAACCTGTGAAAACAAAAATATAAAGACAGAAACAGAAACAGACAAAATACTGTGACAAGGTTGACCAAGAATCTGACAGTTCAGATGAAGAGGAAAGATACTATACTAACCGGTACAGTCCTCGGCTCCACCAGAGCGATGTCAGACTGCAACCAAGTCAACCAGAGCAGCGTACCAGACTGTAAGCTACTGCTCAGGAGTTCAGATCTAGAGTGACACAAGAACCAGAACGGATCCAGGAACAGCCTGAAGAGCCTGAACAGCCTGAACAAGCTGAAGTGGATGACAAAGTACAGGAGGAACTCCAAGACGTCATACCAGTGCAGCAGCAAGAGGTCAATAAAGAGGAAGACTTACCTGTGAGAAGGTCCACGCACACTGGAAGGCCTCGAGAAATGTTAACCTATGAAAGTCTGGGATGACCGTCATTCCAGTCATGGGGATCAGGAGCAAACACAGTCTCACTTAGTCCTTACTTGATGCCTTGAAACATGATGATCTATCCAGTGCTCCAAAGAGGTTACTGTTACGAAAGACCACTAGTTTGGACATACCAGACGCTGACTAGACACTGACTTGATTAGACAGTCACAGTAAAAGATGCCAGCATTCATCAAAAAGAGGAGGGGAGAGTGTAATGGGTTAAAAAAACTGTCACAAAAAATAGACACCCCTTTATAATATATATATTTTTAAAGTTAATTTTTCTTATCAATCTTACTCTTATTTTTTACATGCTTTCGCAGTAGTTAGTCCATCAATCAAATAGATGGCGTTGTTGCACTGTGGCAGTGGGGGAAGCAACAAGTTCTGGCCAAGCGTGCGCACCATTTCTCAGAATAAAGAAAGTGCCAGAACTGTCTAGAACGATAACTTTTGTGTCCTTTTCTCTTTATCACTACAGGTATGTAACAGCACGTTTACATTTTCTAATATCGGAAGAATGTCATAACATGCTAGGTAATAAACCAGTCAAGGGATTATCACGTTTGGGAAAAGTTTTATGTGTTCTTTTTGTGTCAAACTGAGTGAGTGAAGAACGTAATTGAGAATGAATGAGAGTGTACAGTATGTTAGCTTTATGCTAGCAGTGGTAAAAACTATTTTATAAATCACATTTTCTGACTAAATGTACATGATTTCCTGGAAGTCATTTCATAAAGAATCAATTTGTTGGAGGTTTCTGAGTTTGTTTTACATGTTATTGGTTTAATGTAAAATTGTGCTCACAAGCTGGTAAAATTGCGCCGCGCGCTCTGGCTGTATCAACACACTTTAGGGCAGGCAGTGCGGGTGCAAGAGAGAGATACGATTTCATGGTTGCGCTACTGTTTTGAAGCTGAATGTAATGTTTATCCATTTTCTACATGTGAAGCAATATTCAGACCCGTCAGTTGTTTATCTATGTGTTTCTATTGTGTGTGAGGAAATCTACAATAGGTAAAGTGCACTTACTGTATGTTGTGTAAGTTAATGTGTGCACTTGAATGTGAATGAATGTTTTGTTGTCATTGTTTATCAATCCATTGAAATTAATTGATAACTACATATTTGAAATTAGATCATTGAATAAGAAAAAGTATATTATTGAATAAAGAAAGTGCCAGAACTGTCAAGACGATAACTTTTGTTTCCGTTTCTCTTTAACAATACAGAGGCCACCTTTAGATTTAGTCTGAGGCCGGTAACATATACAAATGAAAATCATGCAGGGGTCTAGCCCCGCTTGAGGTTCTTGAGAGAGCAGCCAAGGAAGTGAAAGAAGGGAAGAAGTCGATTTGAGCAGTAGCAAGGGATAAAAAAATAGACTGAATGACACTGAAGAGGTACATTGACAAAAAAGAAAAGGAACATGTACCTGTGCAAAAGAAAGGCCATGATAGAGTATATTTCGGACAAACCTAACGCAATGTAAATCTTAGTGCTGGCAGTAGTGTTATAGGTTGGGGGGGTGCACATTAAGGTCCTGGAGTGTCTAGGCCTTAATGTGCTTCTTCTTGAGCCACTCCTTTGTTGCCTTGGCCGTGTGTTTTGGGTCATTGTCATGCTGGAATACCCATCCACGACCCATTTTCAATGCCCTGGCTGAGGGAAGGAGGTTCTCACCCAAGATTTGACGGTACATGGCCTCGTCCATCGTCCCTTTGATGCGGTGAAGTTGTCCTGTGCCCTTAGCAGAAAAACACCCCCAAAGCATAATGTTTCCACCTCCATGTTTGATGGTGGGGATGGTGTTCTTGGGGTCATAGGCAGCTTTCCTCCTCCTCCAAACACGGCGAGTTGAGTTGATGGCAAAGAGCTCGATTTTGGTCTCATCTGACCACAACACTTTCACCCAGTTCTCCTCTGAATCATTCAGATGTTCATTGGCAAACTTCAGACGGCCCTGTATATGTGCTTTCTTGAGCAGGGGGACCTTGCGGGCGCTGCAGGATTTCAGTCCTTCACGGTCCCAGCTGCCTTGAGATCATTGACAAGATCCTCCCGTGTAGTTCTGGGCTGATTCCTCACCGTTCTCATGATCATTGCAACTCCACGAGTTGAGATCTTGCATGGAGCCCCAGGCAGAGGGAGATTGACAGTTATTTTGTGTTTCTTCCATTTGCGAATAATCACACTAACTGTTGTCACCTTCTCACCAAGCTGCTTGGCGATGGTCTTGTAGCCCATTCCAGCCTTGTGTAGGTCTACAATCTTGTCCCTGACATCCTTGGAGAGCTCTTTGGTCTTGGCCATGGTGGAGAGTTTGGAATCTGATTGATTGATTGCTTCTGTGGACAGGTGTCTTTTATACAGGTAACAAACTGAGATTAGGAGCACTCCCTTTAAGAGTGTGCTTCTAATCTCAGCTCGTTACCTGTATAAAAGACACCTGGGAGCCAGAATTCTTTCTGATTGAGAGGGGGTCAAATACTTATTTCCCTCATTAAAATGCAAATCAATTTATAACATTTTTGACATGCATTTTTCTGGATTTTTTTGTTGTTATTCTGTCTCTCACTGTTCAAATAAACCTACCATTAAAATTATAGACTGATCATTTCTTTGTCAGTGGGCAAACGTACAAAATCAGCAGGGGATCAAATACTTTTTTCCCTCACTATACCTTATGCAACAGGGCCCTGCTCCTGAAATCTGCTCATGCATTCATCCCAGTCATCAGCAACAGAACATTGGGGTAGGTTATGTGTGACATCAGTGTGTATGCAATTACAATGATAATTTAATATGGTAGATTTCCGAAAATGTTATATGATGTAATGAAATGGTTTGTCTTGTGTGGTAAGTTTTGTGGGTTTTGACACTCTTATGTAGGTGTCATAAATATAAAATAGCGCAATATATGTCACAACAGGTCTAAATATATGTGTCATGACAGTGTTATGACCATATTATGACAGGTTATGACCATGTGATAACGTGTTATGACGCTAGGTGTCAAATAAAGTGTTACCACATGCTCTCCCCTATACAGTATAATTATGGCCGTAGAGTATGACTTAACAGAGGAGAGCTGTAAATCAATGACAGCATAGGGGGTGGATATTTTATTAAAAATAGTTACACAGGACCTTTACTTAACATTGTTTTTTTTGTGTAGGTGGACTTGTAGCATAACAGGGCATACCTAAGCCCTGTTATGCCCAGTCAAGTATAGAAAAGCACATCAAGGTGGATGGACTGGAAAGACCTCTGATTATTTAACATATGTTGGAAGGTATTTGGGGATGGCAGTTGGATTTGCCTGAAATGGCGTATTTTCAGGGCTGCGGTGGAAAGCTTACCTACACACACATACCAACACACTCATGCACACAAACACACTCACTCACACAAACTCATAAACACACAGACTACATGCATACCAATGACTACTCCTCCACCCTGAGAAAAAGCATATAAAACATTATTATACATACTCTACCTATATACTGTATATCTTCCTTTATAACTCATGCAGGCTTTAATAATATTACGTTGCTCCATGCCGCTATGGATGGGGAGAACCAAAACACTGAGGAATTTATGAGGACATGACCCCAACACACGCACGCACACACACAACACATGCTCTTCCTCTTATCTCCCATCGTTCTAAAAATGTATTTCCTTTGCCTCCCAGGCTAACATTGTATCCTCTTCTGGCACTGGAACATTGGTGATGCAGCAACAGGATATTCCCTAGCGTTCCTTAGCACACTTATGAAGTTAATTTTATTGACATATTGTCCATAACAAATGTCCAGACTGGAGTTTGTTTGCTTGTTTCCTTCCTCTCAAGAGACAGTGGTCACGATGGTCACAATGACTGGCGGCCAAGTGTAAACGTTGACGTCCACTGAGCTGAATTGAGCTTGACAGCTTGGATCTATGTAGGACTATATCAACCATGACCTTTCCAGCAAGCGAAGGAGACCTGGCCTCAAATGCACTGCAACTATGACCAAAGCATTGATTGTGACATTACTGTGGTCATTATCATTCATTATTGCATTGAGACTATTTTGGACACAAAATTAAAGAACATTTACTTTAATACGATTCTGACTGTAAAACAATAAGGCATTTCCTATTTCCTGAAACAAATTAAACCACATGCATCCTCTCTCTGCATCAGCATTAACCATATATGAATTGCCCTTAAATGTGTGGGACCTTAAGCCTGGCTGACGTGCGACGCATGTGACTACAGAGCGAGCTGTGACTCACTGGTCTGGTATCTCAGGCTTGTAAAAGGGGAGGTTAGCTCAAATGTTTAGTGACTTTGAGCGACTTTTTGATTGGTTCTCATATGCATGCTATTTACATACTCATAGCAGCCCCCCATGCTTCCTTGTCAGTTTGCTACGCCCCCACTAGAGAGGTTAACAAGCCAAGCTAAAGTTAGGCTAGCTGGCTGGCTTTCTATGGGCTGAACAAGGCTAGCTAACGTTAGTTGCTACTTGCTAGCCACAAGATCATAACGTTTAACAGGTTGCAGTTGTCTAATATATCATCCCTTATAGTGTAGAAGGGTTGTTATAATGTTTTGAATCTGTGTGATGATTTATGCGCCCTATTCATGATGTTAGCAGCAAACGATGTCCGAACTCCGAAGGTTTGTGTTAGCGAGCTACTGTGTTGTTTGCTTGTCCAGAAAGGGCTGGCTGGAAGCGGAAGGGCTGATGCAGCCGTATGTCAAACAATGGATCATGATTTGATCATGATCATGATTGATTCCTTCAATTTGAAATGGGGATATCCAACCAGCGTAGGGTCCCGCATTGAAGTCTGAGGGCACAGCCCCGTCATTATCGTCACTTCATGCCGACACATCAAAGCAGCCGTTCCAGACTCTCAAGTCAAGGCTATGGGACCTTAACCCTGCAGAAAGAAAATAGTCAATTTATTAGAGCAACACATCCAAATCCTATAAGACATATTCAGCACAGCTGGTCAGGGCAGATGCTGGCCTTGGAACTGGATCTTTAACCTGTAAACTCAACCCAAACACATACATATGCATATGCACACACACACACACACACACACTATATACCCAAAGAGGGAAAGCCGAACCCCAGCCACAAACGGATGAAATCCCAGTGGTTGAGATTGGTTACATTGGATACGATTGGATAGCAGACCACATCTGCAGGGGAATAAGCACAACTTTTGACCTTTGACCCCCAGCAGTGTTTCCCATTGAGCTGTATGTCTGTCTGTCAGTCAGTCAACCTGTGACCCACAAACCAGTAGGAGCCAGGGTTCTCATGGTTTAGTTCACCCAGGATGGGAAGTGGATATTAGTTTTACCCAGCATGGTGCATTAAATAAAACCCTACTACTATTAGGGAGAGACATTGTCGATGTGTTCCCTTCCTCTTTACTGGTCTCCTCTCTCTCTTCATGTAAACATTGTGTCTTTGTGGTCATTACTGGAACACAAATAAAACTATACAGGAGAGATAGACGGACAACGTTGTCCTTCAGTGGATTCCAGTCCTGCAGAATCAGCAGATTTTGAAATGCAATTGATCAAGAACTTGGCAGTCAGGTGTATAGGCAAACAAAGTTCAGTTAAGTTCATCAAATGAAATGGAGAGATGCCAGCAGATAGTGGTCCTAAGTGACTGGAGCTTCATACTCTTGACATCCTTCCATAAACCACACTAAACCACATTGGAACAACCTGATATTCTGAGATAGAGCTCCATTGTGTTCCTGGATATTCTGAATGCACATCCCAGCAGCCCCACACACATGTACCACAACACAGCCCATCATTGCTGGCAGGCAAGGTGTGAGACCAGATCAACAGAAGTCAGAGGTGTTTACGGGGTTACGACTTGTTCTTGCTACTGCCAATGGGGCCCAGTGTAGCATCTCTGTGCCTTATATGCCCCTAGCCCTCTTTACTCTGCCCCCCAACCCACCTCACCCATGTACTTTCCACTCATAAACACAGAGCCACATGCCCATCTGGGACCAGGAATAGTGCCAACACACACATTACCGCTAACACACACACACACTAGCGTTGGCATAAACACACTTTTTGGGCAACATGCATGCCCATACACACACAAACACCTATTCGCACAGGCATGCAAAAAAACATAACCATGCAATGTTACACTTTGTATCATGGTTCTTTAGAAACCCACCAATCCTGACAGAAAGATAAAGAAACAAATAACATTGACTGTGTATGTGTGACCGCCAGTCCTGTTCCTCACGCTGTCCTGCCTGAGCTGTCTGCAAAGGGCTGGTTAGCGCCGCCCAGACACACACACACACACAAAGAAACACAGGGAGATAGAGGCAGGATAAAAAAAATAAGCTTAACCTAAGTGAGACAAACAGAGCTGTCTTGGCTCAATGTTGTGTCCTCATTGTGACCATAAGCTGCAGCTTACTTTGCATGGGCACTGAGAGGACACTTGCTGCTGGGTCCTTCCTGTACCATGTGGGAGGAAAGTGGGCTTTTCTGGCTGAGACTCAAACTGTTTTTGAGAGGCTGCTTCCCGACATTAACACACACACACGCATGCACGCACACACACAAAAGCACGCACGCACGGGCACACACACACACACACAAACTCAGACACATATTGCCATCCCTCACCCCCCGCCCTGTTGCCATGCTGCCGTGAAACCCCCTCTCTCCAACAGGTGCCCCCCCCCCCCCCCCCCCCCGTGTGTTAATCTCAGCGCTGGTACTCACATCCCGGGCCAACCAACATTCAGGTGGCCGCAGGGTCAGCGCAATGGCAGCTGGGAGATGTGGCGGTTCCTAAGCAACTCGCCAAGAGCCAGTGGGATTGCTGCTTTGAGGATTAATCAAGTCTAAAGCCCCCCTATTGCTGGCACACATATGCATTCACACTGTGTGAGAGAGGAGATTTGAGAGCAGGCAACAGGCACTCTGTTGAGTTGTGGACCAAAACCCATCTATACTGAACACAAATATGAACAGTGTTTCATGACCTGAAATAAAAGGCCCCCAACATTTTCCAAACACACAAAAAGCTTATTTCTCTCAAGTTTTGTGCACATAATTGTTTACATCCCTGTTGGTGAGCATTTCTCCTTCGCCAAGATAATCCATCCACCTGACAGGTGTGGCATATCAAGAAGCTGATTAAACAGCATGATCATTACACAGGTGCACCTTGTGATGGGGAAAATAAAAGGCCACAGTAAAATGTGCAGTTTTGACACACAACAGAATGCCACAGATGTTTCAAGTTTTGAGGGAGCGTGCAGTTGGCATGCTGACTGCAGGAACGTCCACCAGAGCTGTTGCTAGATAATTTCATGTTGATTCTCTAAATTCCAAAGGCACTCGCACATCTGAGATATTTTTGTTGCAGGTGCATGGTAACAGTTGAATAAGATGAGAAAAAATAAGAAACCCGCACACTGCTCTTGCTAGTATCACTGCTCTTTATTAAGCTTTATGTATCAGCCTCAAGGCCTTCGTCTGAGTTATTTTTTTCTCAATGTTGATTTCTCTACCATAAACCGCCTCCAAACGTCGTTGTAGAGAATTTGGCAGAACCGGCCTCACAACCGCAGACCATTGTCACGGATACAGCCAAGGCTGCCCCTCCTCCTTGCTCGGGCAGGCTTTGGCGTTCGTCGTCACCGGAGTACTAGCTGCCACCGATCAATGTTTCTGTGTCACACTAATTCTGTCTTTATTATTCACACCTGTTACTCATTAGGCTTATTAGTTATCCCTATATTACCTCTGTTTTCCCTCCTGGGTGTGTGCGTAATTGTTCTTTGTTACGTCGTCTGTTGAGCTGTTGTTTTGCTCTTCCCTGCGTGGAGGGTTTGCTATGGTTTACTTTGAGTCTAGTAAAGCCATTAATTTCTCAGTTCTGTGGCCTGCGCCTGATTCCGTTTCTCCACTTCACCCAGACGCTGACAACCATGTGTAACCACACCAGCCCAGGACCTCCACATCCGGCTTCTTAACCTGCGGGATCGTCTGAGACCAGCCACCAGGATAGCTGGTGAAACTGTGGCTTTGCACAACCGAAGAATTTCTGCACAAACTGTCAGAAAGTGTCTCAAGGAAGCTCATCTGCATGCTTGTTGTACTCACCAGGTTCTTGATCTAACTGAAGTTCGGCGTCATAACCGACTTTAGTTGGCAAATGCTCACCTTCGATGTCCAATGGCACACTGGAGAAGTGTGTTGAATCCCAGTTTCAACTGTGCTGTGTAGATGGCAGACAGCATATATGGCATCGTGTGGGCGAGCGGTGTGCTGATGTCAACGTTGTGAACAGAGTGCGCGATGGTGGCGGTGGGGTTATGTTATGGGAAGGCGTAAGCTATGGACAATGAACACAATTGCATTTTATTGATGACAATTTGAATGCAGAGATACAGTGACAAGATCCGGAGGCCCATTGTCGTGCCATTCATCCGCCGCCATCACCTCATGTTTCAGCATGATAATGCACGGCCCCATGTCGCAAGGATCTGTACACAATTCCTGGAAGGTGAAAATGTCCCAGTTATTCCACCAGACATGTCACCCTTTGAACATGTTTGGGATGCTCTGGAACGACGTGTACGACAGCGTGTTCCAGTTCGCGCCAATATCCAGCAACTTCGCACAGCCATTGAAGAGGATATGTCAACTCTGTATGGCAAGTGTGAATGTCTGACTGAAATCGTTTATGAAGCTGCTTTGAGCCACAGCTCGTAGCTACGTTAAATCTAATCACATCATCACATTGTTTTCGCAAGACAGCATGGTATTGAGAATCCTTGTAGTGTGTGACCCCCATCTGTGCCACATCGTTTAGTGTGCACACCACTACGTTGGCAAGACCAAAAAAACGACAGGAAAGATGGTTGTTTAATGTGAGAGGCTCAGCGATTTTAGGATTGTGAAAATCGTGTAGTGTACACCCGGCTTTAGTTTGAGTTGGGTCTCTCTCTCTCCCTCTCTGTCCCTCTCCCCTCTCTCTCTCCCTCTTCTCTTCTCTCCCCCTGGGTATCAAGTGATCTGGAGCATTGCTCGCAATAGTTTTCCACTTCGATTTTCTATTAGTTTACAATTCTAAACTTGCCAAAAATAGAATGGGAACAATATCAAATAAGGAACATTCTCTCGCCCTCGGCTCGCAGGCCTGCTCCTGCCCATGACAAACATGTAGTCTGGCAAGCAAAACAGTGCTGGGCACGGCCCAGTGAATCGTGCTTTACACCCGCTGCTGCTGAATTGAGGTGAGCATTTTCTGATTTTCTGATTTTCACATGCACATTTTTGTGGAACAGTTTTATTTCAATAATTACATTTTTGTTTCTAAAAATCATTGTCACATGGTTTATAATACAAATCGGAATTAAAATTGTAAAAATCTAAAAGTTCAAATTCCACTAATGTGAGAGCCATATGGACACATTGATTCAACGTGAGCCATTGGCAGCTATAAAGAAATGAGTGCATGGAACTAAAGCCTTGTTTTCCCTGCAGGCCTTAATGCTCAAATCCTTTTTGGAATACTGACTGTCCAAACAGCAAGTTACAGGTGACCAAATCAGACTTGTGTGTGTTCAGACAGTAGTCATTCGCTGACATGGCTATGCTAGTTGTCATAGTAATGACGGGTGTGTGTGCAGCGGTGCAGGCTGATTGGTGGTGGTGCTCGTGCTCCCTATCACTCAGAAGTTATGGCTATAGGCCAGTCCGCGTACGAGATGCCTAATCAAACGTTTGACTCATGTCCTGAACTGCCACTGTAGCCCTACACAGTGCAGCCATTGGTTAAGCAGCAAACACAAACGTTTTTGATTAGGAAGAGCAGGGCAGGCCGGGGCTCAGGGTTGGAATATCCATTGCAGTTTGTAATGGAGCCTAGTTTTATTTACACCATCACTATCTTAGAAATATAACTTTGCTCTGTGCTTCTCCGATCATGCACTTCGTAGCCTATAGCCTATAAACTATGGATCATTTGATTGAGACCACTCTAAAGAGTAGGGGTGTGCCGACATGGCCATACTCGTATTCGTAATCGTATCCGTAAATTGACAGTTGATACTCCTGATCGGAAAAAAGGTGTTTTAATTAATATGCCTAAATAGATGTTGGCAAAAGACCTCCCTGCACGTTTTCACTGCAAAAAAGCTTCAGATTAGGAGCAGCGCGCAGAGGGGGGTGTGTGCATCTGTGTCCTTAATTTGCAGCGGGCAGCCAAGTTTGCTGTCACTCAGTCAGAATGCGCTTCATCGTTTCATATTTTTTCCTTTCGCTTGCCCCGCTTGTTAGATATTATGCACATTGATAGTGTCACGATCGTCACACATAGAGGAGGACCAAGGCGCAGCGTTGAAGGTGAACATATCTTTTATTTACTGATCACACGATCAAAATAATAAACGATAACGTGACGTCTACAGTTTCACACAAACCGAAATGAACAAGAAACCACAAACACAACGTGAAAGACAGATAGTTAAATATGGCTCCCAATCAGAGACAACGAGCCAACAGCTGACACTCGTTACGTCTGATTGGGAGTCACTCAAACAAAGAAATACAATAACCTAGACCCACAACAAAACATAGAAACTAACACCCTGGCTCAACATACGAGAGTCCCCCGAGCCAGGGCGTGACAGTACCCCCCCCTAAAGGCGCGGACTCCGACCGCGCCAACGAAACACAACAGGGGAGGGACTGGGTGGGCACTCCGCCTAGGCGGCGGATCCGGCTCCAGTGGAACAGGCACGTGCCGTGCCGGACCGACGACGCACACCACTGGCTTGGTGTGGGGAACAGGCACGGGCCGTGCTGCACTGACGACGCACACCACTGGCTTGGTGTGGGGAGCAGGAGCGGGCCGGACAGGGCTGACGAAACGCCCCACAGACTTGGTGCTGGGAGCAGGAATAGACCGGACCGTACTGGGGACACACACCACTGGCTCTACACCGGGATCTGGAACGGGCCGGACCGGACTGGCAACACACGCCAGTACCTCTCGCCGTGCCTCTACTTCCTCCATCCCCTCTTCGACCAGTGGCCCCCGTAACCCGGCGGCCTTCTCCGGCAACCCACTGGGCCGCTCTATCGCGGCCTCCTGCTGGTCCGACGTCGTGAGCCCCCCCCTAAAAATTTTCGGGGCGTCTCTCCTACCCGTGGACCAGGTCTCCATATCCCTCGCCAGCCTCTCGCCCTTCTGCCATAATGTCAAGCCCTTGTCTTCCTCCCTCGGCTTGACCCAGTCCAGGAGGCGAAGGAGATCTGTGAGGGATCTCCCTGGCGATGGCTCCTGGACACGCTGCTTGGTCCCATCTTGGTGGTTTCTTCTGTCACGATCGTCACACATAGAGGAGGACCAAGGCGCAGCGTTGAAGGTGAACATATCTTTTATTTACTGATCACACGATCAAAATAATAAACGATAACGTGACGTCTACAGTTTCACACAAACCGAAATGAACAAGAAACCACAAACACAACGTGAAAGACAGATAGTTAAATATGGCTCCCAATCAGAGACAACGAGCCAACAGCTGACACTCGTTACCTCTGATTGGGAGTCACTCAAACAAAGAAATACAATAACCTAGACCCACAACAAAACATAGAAACTAACACCCTGGCTCAACATACGAGAGTCCCCCGAGCCAGGGCGTGACAGATAGCTCAATAGCAAACGTCCTCGCCATGTAATTTATCATAATAGCAGGCAGCAGCAATCTAAATGATCAGACCGAACATGCATGGAAAAGTGATCGGGTGAAATTATGAAGCCAGTGAACAGAGAAATACAGCTTCACTCTATCCAATCAAAGCAGCAGGATCAACGTACAGCCCGCCCTTCTCTTTACAGACAGGCAAACCAGCCAGTGTTGAGTGTTTTATACCATGTAGCTCCTCATACATGATTGACAGACATGAGAAAGATGAGCAACTCAAAATTACTTTTTTTTCTGATCACAGATAATTACAAAAAATACTTGGATCATAATCATATCCAGAAAATGTCCCATACCCTAACCATACTCGTTTTGTCCAACTACTCTCACACCGCTACTATATAGCCTATAGGCGCAGTTGATATTGCACCCAAACTGAGAATCAAAGATGAGGGGCTGCATCTGGCACACATCGATATATAGCCTGATAAGCAACTAATTCTAAAACACTGAGAAATATAGACATTTCATCAATTACAAATTACATGACCCTCCCCTCGACTAGATTAATATATATACAAATTACATGACCCTCCTTGAAAGCGGCAGCTCTACCCTATAGCTCAGTGCAGATGTTGCCTGTAATCCATGGCTTCTGGTTGGGGTATGTACGTATGGTCACTGTGGGGACGACATCATCGATGCACTTATTGATGAAGCCAGTGACTGATGTGGAGTACTCCTCAGTGCTATCGGAAGAATTCCATTCTGTGCTAGCAAAACAGTCCTGTAGCTTAGCATCTGCGTCATACTACCAATACCTTATTAACCGAGTCCTGTATGACTCTTTGCCTGTTTGATGGTTCATCGGAGGGCATAGCGGGATTTCTTATAAGCGTCCAGATTAGAGTCCCGCTCCTTGAAAGCGGCAGCTCTACCCTATAGCTCAGTGCAGATGTTGCCTGTAATCCATGGCTTCTGGTTGGGGTATGTACGTATGGTCACTGTGGGGACGACATCATCGATGCACTTATTTACAGAATGGTTACCTGGAGGAAAATGGGGGAGGGTCATGCTTTTTCAGTTTCAGTCAAGGAAACCGCCCCAACAGATCCACAGATTATGCAATCTCTATTGCACTCCACACTGCCCTTTCCCACCTGGACAAGAGGAACACCTATGTGAGAATACTTTTCATTGACTACAGCTCAGCGTTCAACACCATAGTGCCCTCAAAGCTCAACACTAAGCTAAGGACCCTGGGACTAAACACCTCCTTCTGCAACTGGATCCTGGACTTCCTGATGGGCCGCCCCCAGGTGGTAAGGGTAGGTAACAACACATCTGCCACGCTGATCCTCAACACGGGGGCCCCTCAGGGGTGTGTGCTCAGTCCCCTCCTGTACTCCATGTTCACCCATGACTGCATGACCAGGCACGACTCCAACACCATCATTAAGTTTGCTGTCGACACAACAGTGGTAGGCCTGATCACCGACAACGACGAGACAGCCTATAGGGAGGAGGTCAGAGACCTGGCCGTGTGGTGCCAGGACAACAACCTCTCCCTCAATGTGATCAAGACAAAGGAGATGATTGTGGACTACAAGAAAAAAAAGGACTGAGCACGCCCCCATTCTCATCGACGGGGCTGTAGTGGAAAAGGTTGAGAGCTTCAAGTTCATTGGTGTCCACATCACCAACAAACTATCATGGTCCAAACACACCAAGACAGTCGTGAAGAGGGCACGACAAAACTTATTCCCCCTCAGGAGACTGAAAAGATTTGGCATGGGTCCTCAGATCCTCAAAACGTTCTACAGCTGCACCATCGAGAGCATCCTGACTGGTTGCATCACCGCCTGCTATGGCAACTGCTCGGCCTCCGACCACAAGGCACTATAGAGGGTAGTGCTTACGGCCCAGTACATCACTGGGGCCAAGCTTCCTGCCATCCAGAACCTCTATACCAGGCGGTGTCAGAGGAAGGCCCTAAAAATTATCAAAGACTCCAGCCACCCTAGTCATAGACTGTTCTCTCTGCTACCGCACGGCAAGAGGTACCGGAGCGCCAAGTCTAGGTCCAAAAGGCTTCTTAACAGCTTCTACCCCCAAGCCATAAGACTCCTGAACAGCTAATCATGGCTACCCAAACTATTTGCATTGCCCCCCCACCCCACCCCATACCCCTCTTTTACACTGCTGCTACTCTGTTTATTATTTATGCATAATCACTTTAACTCTACCCACATGTACATATTACCTCAATTACCTTGACTAACCGGTGCACCCGCACATTGACTCTGTACCGGTACCCCCTGTATATAGCCTCCCTACTGTTATTTTATTTTACTGCTGCTCTTTAGTTATTTGCTATTTTTTTATTTTTTACTTATCTATTTTTTACTTAACACTTGCATTGTTGGTTAACACTGCATTGTTGGTTAAGGGCTTGTAAGTAAGCATTTCACTGTAATGTCTACACCTGTTGTATTCGGAGCATGTGGCAAATAACATTTGATTTGATTTGATGTGCCATAGGCCTACTTGAAGTCCCCATATTGTGACTGTTGAATGTGTATAGCGCCTCACAATCATCACACATAACATAGCTAGCACTGCTCTCATCCTCTTTTACCACTTTACCAAATCTTTACGAAACATTACTTTTATGGCTATTTATTTTCAACTCTCCATTTCGCAGCTTTTCTCTTATTGATCTAAACTCAGACATTGTCCTCTTTGCCTCTGTGGATCAATATTAACTTTTTCTGCCTGTTCCCAAAAGCATTTCCCAAAAGCATTTGGCAATTGGCATGTAGGCTGCTTGGCACGTGTACTGTTTCCTACCGACCTGCCGGTACATTTCGAGTGTCAGCAGTGATGGAGATATACCGGATAAATTCAATGTGGATTTACCTCACTATATCGCTATTGGAATAGCTGACTCTCCCTCTGCCAGTGAAATGGCCTTTCCCTCAGATGGTCTCTCCTTGGCTCTTTGGTAGCTACAGTATCTCAGCCGTCAATTAGTAAGTCTCCGCTCTCTCTACATTACATCTGCTGGCTTTTTTTGTGTTCTGTGGGTTCCTGTCTGTGCTAGACTAGTTGTTCTCTGCCTTACTACTTAGCTATATCGACCATGGTGGTTGGCTAGCTAGCAGGCTAAAATAACAAACTTTAGCTGGCTGGCTAAGATAACTGCATATACCAGTAACATTATCTGATAACTGGTTTGGCATTATGTATTTCCAAAACATTGGTTTACTTTAATGTAGCTGTAAGCTAGGTGTTGATAGCAACTGGCTGACTCATGCAGTCCTAACATAACGTTAGCAGGCTGGTAGGGCTAACGTTAGCAGGCTAGTAGGGCTAACGTTAGCAGGCTAGTTGGCTAGTGATCTTGCATGCTGATTTGTAACAATACATTCATTAAGTATTTCCTGGTAAGTTGGCTGAAAATGTAATTGAAACCAGTAGTCATGAGTGCAAATTATTTGGTTTAATTTGAAGTTATACACTACCGTTCAAAAGTTTGGGGTCACTTAGAAACATCCTTGTTTTCGAAAGAAAAGCATTTTTTTTGTCCATTAAAATAACATCAAATTGATCAGAAATACAGTGTAGACATTGTTAATGTTGTAAATGGCTATTGTAGCTGGAAACAGCTAATTTATGTTATGGAATATCTACATAGGCGTACAGAGGCCCATTATCAGCAACCATCAGTCCTGTGTTCCAATGGCACGTTGTGTTTGCTAATTCAAGTTTGTCATTTTAAAAGGCTAATTGATCATTAGAAAACCCTTTTGCAATTATGTTAGCACAGCTGAAAACTGTTGTGCTGATTAAAGAAGCAATAAAACTGGCCTTCTTTAGACTAGTTGAGTATCTGGAGCATCAGCAATTGTGGGTTCGATTACAGGCTCAAAATGGCCAGAAACAAATAACTTTCTTCTGAAACTCGTCAGTCTATTCTTGTTCTGAGAAATGAATGGCTATTCCAAGCGAGAAATTGTCAAGAAATGTCTTAGGTATTCTTCGAAATTCTGATTGGTTTTATGTAATAAAAGTGAGGTGTAACTTTGCATTGGGACTTTTGATGCATATACTAATGCAAATCCATATGTTACATGCAGTTATGTTTATGCTACATGCCCTTTAAAATTTTAAAAAAGAAAGATAAATAGCTTCTCAGCAAATAGCAATTTCTCAAGCAACAATTTTGCTAGGACTGTCTGGGAGTAGTCTGAGTGGGGACTGAACATTTGCTATTATTGGCAGAGAGATTTGTTTCTTACTGGACTACTAACTAATTTACTGCTTGGTGATGACACCTGGCATGCCAAAACTCCATCCCACCAAAACAGGCTGAACTTTCAGGCAGTATTTTCAAACAACTCTTTCTCTAAAATGGAATTATCATAATTTTCACAATTTCAGAGTATTATTCCAACCTCATAGTGTGGAAATATACATAAAACACAGGAAAATAACGATTTTGACTGCACTGGGCCTTTAAAGTAATGGCGAAGATTGTCAAAGGCTCTGTGAGGCTTAATTATGGACATGTCTATAAGAGCAGAGCTGAACATTACAGTAACATTTAATTGCATGCACTCAGAATAATAAGTGCTGTATTACAGTGAGTCAATGCCATGATTTACAGAATGGTACAGTTACCTTATGGTGATGAGGAATTGGATAGAAGACTGGAATGTAAATTGTTACATTAGGGAATTATACTGTAGATAAAACAATTATCAGAAGCACAATGTTAAGTAACAGATCATATCAACATAATCAGAACCATAGATGCACAGTCATACGGTAAATTACTGACTCCAACAAGCAGAGCATACCATCAGAAATCTATATATCCTAGGGATATATGTATCTATGTGAGACACACACCACTAAGAACTCAATTCAATCCGTAGCGCTAAGATCTGCACTACCTAGTGATCGAATTTTAAAGGCAATGTTCCCGTGTTAGTGGAGATGGCATTCACGGTAAACGCTGCATATGTCGGCTCAATCAGAAACGACCTTAAACATTTTAAATCGCGCTATATAACGCTGAACTTCAGCAATAAGGATTGAATCGAGCCCTGTTGCTGGGATTAAATCAAAGGTGCATTGTTGACAAGCGCATTGCATTGGCAATTTAGCTGACCTTCGTGAAGCATGCTGTAAATGTCGTCTCAAGAGCTTATTTCCTTTAAAAGTGTCACGACTTTCGCCGAGGCTGCCTCCCCTCCTTGTTCGGGCAGGCTTCGGCGTTCGTCGTCACCGGCTTACTAGCCACTGCCGCTCCATATCTCATCATTCCATTTGTCTTGTCTTGTTAATTATACACACCTGGTTCTTATCCCCTCATTAGTCCATGTATAAGTGTTCCCTCTGCCCCCCTTGTCCTTGTGGGTGATTGTTTGTTCGTGAGAGTAGTGTAGCTCGGTGGAGCTACTCGTACATTGTTATTGCCGGGCTAGATATTTCCCCTGTGCCTGTTATTGTTGGAGCTACCGTTACCTTGTATTGCCAGGGTAGATTTTCCCCTGTGCCTGTTTTGTTTGTTGCTATCCAGCGCTATTTGTGTACGACGGAATAATCTCTGCATTCGGTGATTACCCTCCTGCGCCTGACTCCTTCTATCACACTCATCACAGAATCACCCACCCGCTATGGAGTCAGCGGGAGAAGAGCGCATGCCTGGAGTCGTGGCATGGGTCCAGGAACATTCCACGATGCTGGCCAGCTTGGGGGAAGCGATGGATCGGGTTCTTCAGGTCGTCCAACGCCTGGAGAGGAGAGGACCCGATCTGTCGAGACCAGCTGGCCAACCGGACCCAGCCACCTACACCCCAGCACCCGGAGGGATCCAGATATCCCGACCACGGGCGTTCGACGGGACGGCGACGCTCTGCCAAGGACTCCTCCTCCAACTGGAGCATAACTTCTCCAGCATCAGGCCGGCGCCATCGGAGCGGGAGAAGGTGTCCGTCCTCGTTTCCTGCCTCTCGGGGAAAGCCCTGGAGTGGGCCAACGTGGTTTGGAACGAAGGAGGAGCCGCGTTGGAGGACTACGGGGAGTTTGCTCGCCTCTTTCGGGCGGCCTTTGATCACCCGCCCGAGGGTCGAGAGGTGGGCGAGCGGCTGGTCCACCTGAGGCAGGGGACGAGGACCGCGCAGGACTTTGCGTTGGAGTTTCGGGTTTCTGGCAGCGGGGTCCGGGTGGAACGAGCGGGCCCTGATCGACCATTTCCGGTGCCGTCTGCGGGAGGACGTCCGACAGGAGCTAGCCTGCCAGGACACGATGTTGTCTTTCACGAAACTGGTGGACATGGCCATCCGTTTGGACAACCTGCTGGAAGCCAGAGGACCTCCTGGTAGGGGTCTGCCCGTTTCCACCCCGGACGACTCGGATCCCGAGCTGATGGAGCTGGGTGGAGCCGCCATCCGACAGAGCGGAGGACGACAGCGACAGTGCCACTCTGGTGGCACGAAGGGACAGTACACCACAATTCCAAGATGGCGTAGTAGTGCGGTCGTGTATTGTGTTGTGTCCTCGTGTAAATAGCCAGTTTTTTTGTTGTTTTTTGTCTTTTATTCGTATATATTTCTCTATCTCACTTTCCATCCTCTAACTAAATATACTTTCCTACAACCCGCCTCACCAAATGTGGAACGGATTCTATTATTTCTTCATTTTTATCAAGAACCTACAGCTGAAACTATCCAGCTAGCCAGCTAACTAGCTACTTGCTATTACCACCGTTAGCGGTCTTCACCACTGTCCATGGCCTGCACTACCTACCAGCCAGCTCTAGCCTGGACAATTATCGGCCAGTCTGCACAGCGTGCTATCGACCCAGAGCATATCGGATTTTCTGCCGGAATCACTGGACCTTAACACCGGACCATCGCAACTAGCTAGCTGCATCCGAATGGCTGTTGTTGGCTAATATCCACTTCCCGACGTACCAGTTAGCCTTGAGCTAGCCTCGAGCCAGTCCCATCTCCCAGCTATCTACCTCTCTGTCAACCTGACGGGACCTCCTAGTGTCGACACAGAACCCCGCCGATCCATCACCTCTGGTCTGCCGACGTAATCGTCTGATGTGGTTTCAACAGGCTTCCCGTTGCGATGACCACGAAGATCCATCTGCTAGCCCCGGCCCGCTAGCACACGCAATCAACAGCCGTGACTCCTGCTCGCCTGTGCTTTAGCAGCCTACGATCTGCTCCCGGACTTACTTAGTGCTGTTCACTGGACCTTATGATCACTCCGCTACACAGCCAATGCCTGCTGGACTGTTCCTTTACACAGTACCCCATCCTGTTGATCTGTTTAGCCTCAGGCCCAAACTTTCATCGCCATTACCAGTTGTTGTCTTAGCCCTCTCAAATAACACCTGTGATTGCGTTATGCCTCTCTCCCATGTCAAAATGCCTAGCCTCTTGCTGTTTGGGTTAGTTCTTAGTATACAATTTCACTGAAGAGCCCCAAGTTCAGCTCAACCAGCCTCAGAGAGCTCCTTTGTCCCACCCCCCATACACGCGGAGACCGGCTCAATCGGTACCTCCAGTGATGCTATCTCTTTCATAGTTACCCAATGCTTAGGTGCACCTCCACTGTACTCATATCCTTCCATATCCTTGTCTGTACATAATGCCCTGAATCTATTCTACAACACCCGGAAATCTGCCCCCTTTCTCTGTACCCAACGCACTAGAAGACCAGTTCTTAAAGCCTTTAGCCGTATCCTTATTCTATTCCTCCTCTGTTCCTCTGGTGATGTAGAGGTCAACCCAGGCCCTGTAGCCCCCAGTATCACTCGTACCCCCCAGGCGCTATCATTTGTTGACTTCTGTAACCGTAAAAGCCTTGGTTTATTGCATATTAACATCAGAAGTCTCCTCTCCAAGTTTGAGTTATTCACTGCGTTAGCACACTCAGCCAACCCTGATGTTCTAGCAGTGTCTGAATCCTGGCTTAGGAAGGCCACCAACAATTCTGAAATTTCCATCCCAACTACAACATTTTCCATCTAGATAGAACTGCCAAAGGGGGTGGAGTTGCAATCTACTGTAGAGATAGCGTGCAGAGCTCTATCATACTAACCAGGTCTGTGCCCAAACAGTTTGAGCTTCTACTTCTAAAAATCTACCTTTTCCAGAAATAAGTCTCTCACTGTTGCCGCTTGCTACAGACCCCCCTCAGCCCCCAGTTGTGCCTTGGACACCATATGTGAATTGCTTGCCCCCCATCTATTTTCAGAGTTCGTACTGCTTGGTGACCTAAACTGGGATATGCTTAACACCCCGGCCGTCCTACAATCTAAACTAGATGCCCTCAATCTCACACAAATTATCAAGGAACCTACCAGGTACAACCCTAAATTCGTAAACATGGGCACCCTCATAGATATCATCCTGACTAATTTACCCACTAAATACACCTCTGCTGTCTTCAACCAGGATCTCAGCGATCACTGCCTCATTGCCTGCATCCGTAATGGGTCCGCGGTCAAACGTCCACCCCTCATCACTGTCAAACGCTCCCTAAAACACTTCAGCGAGCAGGCCTTTCTAATTGACCTGGCCCGGGTATCCTGGATGGATATTGACCTCATTCCGTCAGTAGAGGATGCCTGGATGTTCTTCAAAAGTGCATTTCTCTCCATCTTAAATAAGTATGCCCCATTCAAAAAATTCAGAACTAAGAACAGATATAGCCCTGGTTCACCCCAGACTTGACTGCCCTTGACCAGCACAAAAACATCCTGTGGCGTACTGCATTAGCATCGAACAGCCCCCGCGATATGCAACTTTTCAGGGAAGTCAGGAACCAATATACAGAATCAGTTAGGAAAGCAAAGGCTAGCTTTTTCAAACAGAAATGTGCATCCTGTAGCACTAACTCCAAAAAGTTTTGGGACACTGTAAAGTCCATGGAGAATAAGAACACCTCCTCCCAGCTGCCCACTGCACTGAGGCTAGGAAACACTGTCACCACCGATAAATCTACGATAATCAAGAATTTCAATAAGCATTTTCCTACGGCTGGCCATGCTTTCCACCTGGCTACC
Organism: Coregonus lavaretus; assembly: GCF_964263955.1. Taxonomy (NCBI): domain Eukaryota; kingdom Metazoa; phylum Chordata; class Actinopteri; order Salmoniformes; family Salmonidae; genus Coregonus; species Coregonus lavaretus. The sequence continues at coordinate 24,192,185 of NC_140011.1, read as the reverse complement.
ACTACCCCGGCCACCAGCTCTGCACCCTCCGCTGCAACCTGCCCATGACCCCCCCACTTCTCCTTCACCCAAATTCAGATAGCTGATGTCCTGAAAGAGCTGCTAAATCTGGACCCTACAAATCAGCTGGGCTAGACAATCTGGACCCTTTCGTTCTAAAATTAGCAGCCGAAATTGTCACAACCCCTATTACTAGCCTGTTCAACCTCTCTTTCGTATCGTCTGAGATCCCCAGAGATTGGAAAGCTGCCGCGGTCATCCCCCTCTTCAAAGGGGGTGACACTCTAGATCCAAACTGTTACAGACCTATATCCATCCTTTCCTGCCTTTCGAAAGTATTTGAAAGCCAAGTTAACAAACAGATAACCGACCATTTCGAATCCCACCGTACCTTCTCCGCTATGCAATCTGGTTTCCGAGCTGGTCATAGGTGCACCTCAGCCACGCTCAAGGTCCTAAACGATATAATAACCGCAATCGATAAAAGACAATACTGTGCAGCCGTCTTCATCAACCTGGCCAAGGCTTTTGACTCTGTCAATCACCGCATTCTTATTGGCAGACTAAATAGCCTTGGTTTCTCAAATGACTGCCTCGCCTGGTTCACCAACTGCTTCTCAGATAGAGTTCAATGTGTCAAATCGGAGGGCCTGTTGTCTGGACCTCTGGCAGTCTCTATGGGGGTGCCACAGGGTTCAATTCTCGGGCTGACTCTATTCTCTGTGTATATCAATGATGTCGCTCTTGCTGCTGGTGACTCTCAGATCCACCTCTATGCAGACGACACCATTTTGTATACATCTGGCCCTTCATTGGACACTGTGTTAACAAACCTCCAAACGAGCTTCAATGCCATACAACACTCCTTCCGTGGCCTACAACTGCTCTTAAACGCTAGTAAAACTAAATGCATGCTCTTCAATCGAACGCTGCTTGCACCCGCCTGCTCGACTAGAATCACTACTCTCGACGGGTATTAGAATATGTGGACAACTACAAATACCTAGGTGTCTGGTTAGACCGTAAACTCTCCTTCCAGACTCACATTAAACATTTCCAATCCTAAATTAAATCTAGAATCGGCTTCCTATTTCGCAACAAAGCCTCCTTCACTCATGCTGCTAAACATGCCCTCGTAAAACTGACTATCCTACCGATCCTTGACTTCGGCGATGTCATTTACAAAATAGCTTCCAACACTCTACTCAGCAAATTGGATGTAGTCTATCACAGTGCCATCCGTTTTGTCACCAAAGCCCCATATACTACCCACCATTGTGACCTGTACGCTCTCGTTGGCTGGCCCTCATTACATATTCGTCGCCAAACCCACTGGCTCCAGGTCATCTATAAATCACTTCTAGGCAAATCCCTGCCTTATCTTAGATCATTGGTCACCATAGCAACACCCACCCGTAGTATGCGTTCCAGCAGGTATATCTCACTGTTCATCCCCAAAGCCAACACTTTCTTTAGCCGCCATTCCTTCCAGTTCTCTGCTGCAAATGACTGGAACGAACTGCAAAAATCTCTGAAGCTGGAGACACTTATCTCCCTCACTATCTTTAAGCATCAGTTGTCAGAGCAGCTTACCAATCACTGCACCTGTACACAGCCCATCTGTAATTAGCCCACCCAACTACCTCATCCCCATATTGTTATTTACATTGTTATTTATTTTGCTCATTTGCACCCCAGTATCTCTATTTGCACATCATCTTCTGCACATCTATCACTCCAGTGTTAATACTAAATTGTAATTATTTTGCACTATGGCCTATTTATTGCCTTACCTCCATAACTTACTACATTTGCACACACTATATATAGATTTTCTATTGTGTTATTGACTGTACGTTTAGTTTTTGTTTATTCCATATGAAACTCTGTGTTGTTGTTGTTTTTATCGCACTGCTTTGCTTTATCTTGGCCAGGTGCAGTTGTAAATGAGAACTTGTTCTCAACTGGCTTACCTGGTTAAATAAAGGTGAAATAAATAAATAAATAAAATAAAATAAAACACGTCGTGGTCAACGCTCTTTTGGGCCTGGAGGCGGCAGGCAGGGCACTCTCGCATCACCCCAGGTTTCGAACACCCACACTCGTTCAGAGCCTTCTGCTGCGCACTGTACCCTACCTATCCACTTTCCCGATCACATGGTAGTTCCCCAGTGTAAGGCGCTAGTCGATTTTGGCGCAGCTGGGAACTTTATGGAGAAGGCATTCTCACGCCGTCAAGGCATTTTATTGGTTCCCATATCCATTCCACTCCCCATCAGAGCACTTGATAGTCGACCATTAAGGTTCGGGTTTGTAAATGAAGTCACTGTACCAGTCACCATGATCACCCAGGAGACTCATTGTGAGCAGGTTACTTTTTTGATTATTGAGTCTCCTGCTTTCCCTGTGGTATTAGGTATCCCTTGGCTAGCACTCCACAACCCCACCTTCTCATGGCCGCAGAGGGTTCTCACAGGGTTGTCGCGAGAGTGTCATGGTAGGTGTCTAGGTGTTTCCGTTGGTGCAACCACGGTGGGAAGTCTAGACGGTACCTCCACCGTGCGCATTCCCCCAGAATACCATGATCTGGCGCACACGTTTTCTAAGACACAGGCGACAAAATTACCACCTCATCGGGCGGGGGATTGCACGATAAACCTTCGGGTAGACGCTGTACCTCCCAGGAGTCATGTGTACCCCCTGTCGCAGGCTGAAACAGAGGCTATGGAAACATACATCACTGAGTCCCTGGGCCAGGGGTATATACGTCCCTCCACTTCACCCGTCTCCTCAAGTTTCTTGTTTGTGAAGAAGAAAGACGGCGGTCTGCGCCCGTGCATTGATTATCGATCACTGAACAAGGAGACTATAATATTTAGTTATCCTCTCCCCCTCATTCCTTCAGTGATTGAATCAATGCATGGGGCGCACTTCTTCACCAAATTAGATCTCAGGAGTGCATACAACCTGGTGCGTGTTCGGGAGGGGGATGAGTGGAAGACAGCATTCAGCACAACCACGCGGCATTATGAATACCTGGTGATGCCCTACGGTTTGATGAATGCTCCATCCGTCTTCCAGTCCTTTGTGAACGAGGTGTTTCGGGACATGCTTGGTCGTGGTGTGGTGGTCTACATCGATGACATCCTGGTGTATTCTGCCTCACGCGCCGAGCATGTGTCCTTGGTTCGCAAAGTGCTGGCCCGACTGTTGGAAAATGACCTTTATGCCAAGGCAGAGAAGTGTATGTTTTTCCAGCAGTCCGTCGCCTTCCTCGGATACCGCATTACCACCTCAGGTGTGGAGATGGAGGGAGATCGCATTTCAGCCGTGCGTAATTGGCCGACTCCAACCACGGTTAAGGAGGTGCAGCGCTTTATTGGCTTCGCCAACTACTATCGGAGGTTTATCCGGGGCTTTGGCAAGGCTGTAGCTCGCATTACATCCCTGTTGAAGGGTGGGCCGTCCCGGCTCCGCTGGTCTGCTGAGGCTGACCTGGCCTTCAGCAAACTGCGGGGTCTGTTCACCTCAGCCCCAGTACTGGCCCACCCCGATCCATCACTACCGTTCATAGTGGAGGTGGATGCGTCCGAGGTAGGGATAGGCGCTGTCCTGTCTCAATGCTCGGGCACGCCACCATGCTCGGGCATGGGTGGGGGGCCTTCAGTACCTCGTGGAGTGGGAGGGGTACGGTCCGGAGGAACGGTGCTGGGTCCCGGTGAGGGATATCCTCGATCCCTCCCTGTTGCGGGATTTCCACCGTCGCCATCCGGCTCGCCCTGCTTCGCGTCCTCCTGGCCGTCCCCGAGGCCGGGGTCAGCGCGCTGCTGGAGCTGCACGTCAAGGGGGGGGGGGGTACTTTCACGACTTCCGCCGAGGCTGCCTCCCCTCCTTGTTCGGGCAGGCTTTTGCGTTCGTCGTCACCGGCTTACTAGCCACTGCCGCTCCATATATCATCATTCCATTTGTCTTGTCTTGTTAATTATACATACCTGGTTCTTATCCCCTCATTAGTCCATGTATAAGTGTTCCCTCTGCCCCCCTTGTCCTTGTGGGTGATTGTTTGTTCGTGAGAGTAGTGTAGCTCGGTGGAGCTACTCGTACATTGTTATTGCCGGGGTAGATTTTCCCCTGTGCCTGTTTCGTTTGTTGCTATCCAGCGCTATTTGTGTAAGACGGAATAAACTCTGCATTCAGTGATTACCCTCCAGCGCCTGACTCCTTCTATCACACTCATCACAAAAAGTGAAGTGCAGTGTATTTGTCGACAATGCGCCTTCGTGTGAATCGCAACCCAATAATCATGGTTGAGCTTGAGTTCCCATGAGGATGTTCTGAGTGGATTTGTCATTGTTTGTTTGTACGGTAGGGATGTTACATGGATACCATGACAATAAAGACTGAAGATATAAAACACATTTCTCCACTTCAGATCTCGAAAGGAAATACACAAGTGTGTTGTTTCAGTTCCAGAAGGGCAACGAAATGGCTTCTCCTTTGTTATGCGAGTCTCCATCACTGGGTAGAATATTTTCATTTTAGGAGCATACGCAAACGTAATACAAAGTCTATATACCAGAGGATGGTGGCGGCCATTGTTGATTGTGGGACAAAGTAGGCGATAGACAGAAAACGTGTGGTGCTCTGCTGTAGCTCACAAAACAGTCAATTTTAGTGAATGACTAATGTGGGGAATGACAAAAACAGATGCCTGAGAGGAAGAAGTGTTTAAATTGGATTTAGGAGAAGAGGTTGGCTCGTGAATAGGGCCCCCATGGTTGGAGGAAAAAAAGACAGGAGATACAAAGGAGTAGAATATAGACAAAGAGACACTGCAAAGAGATAGACAGGGGGAGGAAACAAGATTCAAAGGAGCGATAGAGAGGTTGAGTAGTGTATGTGTGTTTGTGCGTGCGTGCGTATCTGCATGAGTGTGCGCACATTTGGTGTGTTTGTGTGTGTATGTGTGTTTGTATCTGCATGAGTGTGCGCACATTTGGTGTGTTTGTGTGTGTGTGTGTGTGCGTGCGTGCTTGCGTGCGTGCACATTCAAGTGCTTGTGTGTGAAAAACAGATGGCAGCTGGTAAAGGAGATCTCTAAAGTAACTGTCTCTTCAAACTGCAAACTGCTCAGATGCAAAAAAATATCCCCCTCACCCCACTTCTTTCCCCAAGTCCTATCCCACCCCTACTTACCCCCCAACCAACCCTAAAACTCATCACAGAGTCCATTTCCTCTGCTTTCCCCCTCTCCTTCCCTCTGTGAGCTGACAACAACAGAGGTCCACTTGGAAAGTGAGCACAAGGACAACCCTTAGCCCCGTTTATACCTGGTTTTAACATGAGTCCTTTGTCCTGATCTTGCCACATTTTTAGACAGATGTAGATGATTAAAATACGCATTGTGATCTGATTGTGATCAGATCTTCCTGACCACCTCTGGAGGTAGTCAGGCACACATTGTGGATGGATATGTTACAAGTGTAGACAAGTGTAGTCCTTATCCCAATCATTGACAGGTGACACCATTGACTTATGGCATCAATATATGTCTTGTAGATAATAGGCAGAATCTACCGCACACCCAAAGTTGATTTGTGAAGGTGCTGGAGGCAAAAGGCAGTGTGCTGAGACTTTTTCCTGTTTCATCAACATACACTATATATACAAAAGTATGGGAACACCCCTTCAAATAAGTGGATTCAGCTATTTCAGCCACATCCTTTGCTGAGAGGTGTATAAAATCGAGCACACCGCCATGCAATCTCCATAGACAAACATTGGCAGTAGAATGGCCTTACTGAAGAGCTCAGTGACTTTCAACGTGGCACCGTCATAGGATGCCACCTTTCCAACAAGTCAGTTCGTCACATTTCTGCCATGCTAGAGCCGCCCCGCTCAACTATAAGTGCTGTTATTGTGAAGTGGAAACGTCTAGGAGCAACAATGGCTCAGCCGCGAAGTGGTAGGCCACACAAGCTCACAGAACGGGACCGCAGAGTGCTGAAGTGTGTAGTTCGTAAAAATTGTCTGTCCTCGGTTGCAACACTCACTACCAAGTTCCAAACTGTCTCTGGAAGCAACGTCAGCACAAGAACTACCTCCTGAGTGGCGCAGTGGTCTAAGGCACTGCTTTGCAGTGCTAACTGTGCCACTAGAGATCCTGGTTCGAATCCAGGCTCTGTCGCAGCCGGCCGCGACCGGGAGACTCATGGACGGCGCACAATTGGCCCAGCGTCGTCCAGGGTAGGGGAGGGAATGGCCGGCAGGGATGTAGCTCAGTTGATAGAGCATGGCGTTTGCAACGCCAGGGTTGTGGGTTCGATTCCCACAGGGGGCCAGTATAAAAAAAAAAAAATGTATTCACTAACTGTAAGTCGCTCTGGATAAGAGCGTCTGCTAAATGACTAAAAATGTAAAAAAAATGTAAAAAAAATGTTCGCCGGGAGTTTCATGACATGGGTTTCCATGGCCGAGCAGCCGCTCACAAGCCTAAGATCACCATGCGCAATGCTAAGCGTCGGCTGGAGTGGTGTAAAGCTCGCCACTATTGGACTCTGGAGCAGTGGAAATACGTTCTCTGGAGTGATTAATCATGCTTCATCATCTGGCAGTCTGACTGACGAATCTGGGTTTGGCAGATGCCAGGAGAACGCTACCTACCCCAATGCATAGTGCCAACTGTAAAGTTTGGTGGAGGAGGAATAATAGTCTGGGGCTGTTTTTCATGGTTCGGGCTAGGCCCTTTAGTTCCAGTGAAGGGAAATCTTAACGATACAGCATACAATGACATTCTTACAATGACAATTTTGTGCTTCCAAATTTGTGGCAACAGTTTGGAGAAGGCCCTTTCCTGTTTCAGCATGACAATGCCCCTGTGCACAAAGCAAGGTCCATACAGAAATGGTTTGTCGAGATCGGTATGGAAGAACTTGACTGGCCTGCACAGAGCCCTGACCTCAACTACATCGAACACCTTTGGGATGAATTGGAACACTGACTGCGAGCCAGGCCTAATCACCCAACATCAGTGCCCGACCTCACTAATGCTCTTGTGGATAAATGGAAGCAAATCCCAACAACAATGTTCCAACATCTAGTGGAAAGCCTTCCCAGAAGAGTGGAGGCTGTTATAGCAGCAAAGGGGGAACCAACTCCATATTAATGCCCATGCTTTTGGAATTAGATCTTCGACGAGCAGGTGTCCACCTACTTTTAGTGATGTAGTGCATGTCTTAAAATGAATAAAACATTTTTTTAAATAATATCTGTCCAAAACATTGCATAAAGGGTGTGACTAGGATATCTGGTCACAACACGGACACAGTGGATGGATAAGAGACACATTTTACTACCATGTGTAGATGCAATGGCTACAATGTGGGCATCATAAGAATGTGGATAAGATCAGGATGAAGGACACATGTTAGCCCCAGGTATAAATGAGGCTCTTGATTGTTTCAGCGCATATCTTGCAGGTTCACTTTTAATGGGATGAGTCTTGTCCTTGAGGCAGACCTGAGTGTTTGGGCATTGCGTATCTGCACGAGTGTGCACATATTTGTGTGTGTTTGTGTGTGCGCATGTTCAAGTGCTTGTGTGTGAAAAACAGATGGCAGCTGTTTTTCACACACAAGCAACAACACCTCCGCCAATCTGACCTTCAACACAGGGGCCCCTCAAGGGTGTGTGCTTAGTCCCCTTCTGTACTCCCTGTTCACCCACGACTGCGTGGCCACACACGACTCCAACACCATCATCAAGTTTGCTGACGACATGACGGTAGGAGGCCTGATCACCGACGGCAATGAGAAAGCCTACAGGGAGGTCAGACTTGGCAGTGGGTTGCCATGACAACAACCTCTCCCTCAACTTCAGTAAGACCAAGAAGCTGATCGTGGACTACAGGAGAAAGAGGGGAGAGCACGCCACTATCCAAATCGACAGGCTGTAGTGGAGCGTCCACATCACTAATGACTTAACATGGTCCACACCAGTGGTGGAGAAATACCCAATTGTCATACTTGAGTAAAAGTAAAGATACCCTAATAGAAAAGGACTCAAGTAAAAGTGAATGTCACCCAGTAAAATACTACTTGTGTAAAAGTCTAAAAAGTATTTCGTTTTAAATATACTTAAGTATCAAAAGTAAATGTAATTGCTAAAATATACGTAGGCCTTTCCAAATCGCCCTCTAGTGGCCTCATGGGTAGAATGTTATTAATATATTTTCATAATTTCATAATTAATAAACATTATTTCCTCAAAAAATCTGAAAATCTGAAAATGTTTTTATGTCAAACGGTTTTGTTATATTTCAGTCGTCTGTGATGTATATAAAGTGTAATATTGGAATGAAAACTCAAAATACTATATCTGACATGGTGTCTTCTTTCTTTAAGCCCATAACCATGTGCTTGAGGTGTATACTTTTGTTTCAAAGTAGATTTGTTTAAGACTACCAAGAAACACTGTGTGACCCTGATTTAGTATAAAGTTTTAAGTATCAAAAGTTAAAGTATAAATCATTTCAAATTCCTTATGCTAGATGGCTGTGGTAGCCATGCTGGTTAAGTGTGACTTGAATTCTAAATAAATCACAGACAGTGTCACCAGCAAAGCACCCCTCACCATAACACATGCAGAGATCATCCGTTCACCCACACCGCGTCTCACAAAGACGCGGCGGTCGGAACCAAAAATCTCCAATTTGGACTCCAGACCAAAGGACACATTTCCAACGGTCTAATGTCCATTGCTCGTGTTTCTTGGCCCAAGCAGGTCTCTTCTTATTATTGGTGTCCATTAGTAGTGGTTTCTTTGCAGCAATTCGACAATGAAGGCCTGAATCACACAGTTGATGTTGAGTTGTGTCTGTGACTTGAACTCTGTGAAGCATTTATTTGGGCTGCAATTTCTGAGGCTGGTAACTCTAATGAACTTATCCTCTGCAGCAGAGGTAACTCTGGGTCTTCCATTACTGTGGCGATCCTCATGATAGCCAGTTTCATCATAGCGCTTGTGGTTTTTGTGACTGCACTTGAAGAAACTTTAAAAGTCTTAAAGTAATGATTGACTGTCGTTTCGCTTTGCTTATTTGAGCAGTTCTTGACATAATATGGACTCTGTCTTTTACCAAATAGGGCTATCTTCTGTATACCCCCCCTACCTTGTCACAACACAACTGATTGGCTCAAACGCATTAAGAAGGAAATAAATTCCACAAATTAACTTTTAACAAGGCACACCTGTTAATTGAAATGCATTCCAGGTGACGACCTCATGAAGCTGGTTGAGAGAATGCCAAGCGTGTGCAAAGCTGTCATCAAGGCAAAGGGTGGCTACTTTGAAGAATCTCAAATATAAAATATATTCTGATTTGTTTAACACTTTTTTGGTTACTACATGATTCCATATATGTTATTTCATAGTTTTGATGTCTTCACTATTATTCTACAATGTAAAAAATATCAAAAATAAAGAAAAACCCTTTGATGAGTATGTGTGTCCAAACTTTTGACTGGTATTGTATGTGTTCTTGTAATCTCTCCATGTGTAGAAAAGCAAGGTAGAGTTGATACACACAGCACTGATTACATTAGCAATGGTTGTTAGGTGAATTCCAGGAAAGACAACTGATAGTATTTGGACCAATGAGCAGATCAAAATTGATTAAATATGTTTATTTTCTCACCCCTCTACACACAATAACCCATAATGACAGTTAAAACATGTTTTCTTCCTGAAATTTTAGCAAATCTATTGAAAATACAGAAATATCTAATTTACATAAGTATTCACACCCCTGAGTCAATACATGTTAGAATTACCTTTGGCAGCGATTACAGTTACGAGTCTTACTGGGTAAGTCTCTTAGAGCTTTGCACACCTGGATTGTACAATATTTGCACATTATTCTTTAAACAATTCTTCAAGCTCTGTCAAGTTGGTTGTTGATCATTGCTAGACAGCCATTTTCAAGTCTTGCCATAGATTTTCTAGCCAATTTAAATCAAAACTGTAACTAGGCCACTCAGTAACATTCAATGTTGTCTTGGTAAGCAACTCCAGTGTATATTTGGCCTTGTGTTTTAGGTTATCATCCTACTGAAAGGTGAATTTGTCTCCCAGTGTCTGTTGGAAAGCAGATTGAAACAGGTTTTCTTCTAGGATTTTACCTGTGCTTAGCTCTATTCCGTTTCTTTTTATCCTAAAATACTCCCTAGTCCATGCCGATGACAAGCAGACCCATAACATGATGCAGCCACCACCATGCTTGAAAATATGAAGAGTGGTACTCAGTGATGTGTTGTGTTGGATTTGCTCCAAATTTAGCACTTTGTATTCAGGACATAAAATCAAAGTTAAGTCTACACCCGCTGTATTCAGTGTATGTGACAAATACAATTTGATTTGACTTGAGTGATTTCGGCTAGACGGGCCAGCTGCAAAGTCAAAATTTGCTATATTGTAAAAATTCATGAAAACAAAAATGTGCTTTTGGGTCTTAATTTAAGGTTAAAGTTAGACATTAGGGTTAGTAGTGTGGTTAAGGTTAGGATTCCGGTTAGGGTTAGGTTTCAAATGTGATTTTATGACTTTGTGGCTGTGGCAGCTAGTGACAACACTGCAGAGCTGCCTCCATAACAAGATTCATTCTGTCGTAGCTGGCCACGACCGGGAGACCCATGGGGGCGGTGCACAATTGGCCCAGCGTCGTCCAGGGTAGGGGAGGGAATGGCCGGCAGGGATGTAGCTCAGTTGGTAGAGCATGGCGTTTGCAACGCCAGGGTTGTGGGTTCGTTTCTCACGGGGGGCCAGTATGAAAAAAATATATATAAAAAAAAAATATATATATATATATAATAAATGAAAATGTATGCACTCACTAACTGTAAGTCGCTCTGGATAAGAGCGTCTGCTAAATGACTAAACATTTAAAAAGGGCTTTTGTCTTCAATAACACAAAAGCCCTGTATATCACTGGTTCTAACATGCGTCCTTTGTCCCGATCAAATCAAAGTTTATTGGTCGAGTACACAGCTTTGTAGGTGCAGCTAAATGCTTGTGATGACAAAGGACCCATGTTAGCCCCAGGTATTAATAAGGCTAAAGAGCTCTTCTTTGGCTATGTCAGAGGCTGTGGATACAAATGTATCTTAATTTGCCTCATAGTACATAGTCATGAAGTCAATTTTGTTTGTTGTTGTTCTCTGCACAACTAAGATAAGATTAGATAATATATACTTTATTGTGCATGTTCTTTGCAGATCATGGACATACTATACGTAACTAAGGACTAGAAGGGAATGCCCCCTCTTCCATTTATGTTTATTTTTGGGGTCTATTCGTACACACTGTACTGTATGCACACAATACAGAGTCCAGGGACACGGGCTATCGTGTCACACTGTTGTGTAGTATGGGAGCTCAGATTCTAATAGGTGCTTGGATATGCATGTGTTTCTGCTCCAGTTAATGTTTTGGATTAGCAACAATTACCAAAGGTGGATAATGGAGACATACAGATATGAAGTACAATTCACAGCGAATGAAATTTCAGAGACATGATTTATTATTTCACCAGTTGGTTGTTTTATTTATCTTCAGGAATGACACCAAATGTATTTCTATTGTCTTTTTTGCTTGCTATCTTAGGAGTTGGGTTTGAATTGTAAACAGTGAAAATGATCAAATACATTTCATAAACTTCATAAACTCCTGACAAACATTGTATGACCAGGAAAGGGTGGACCTTCCTCATTTTTATTACAATACATGTAATCTTATAGCTTTGAGTCTCTCATATTTACATAGATACAGCCAGGTTCCAGCTCGACGCAAGTGAAACCTCTTGTTTTCTTGTTTTTTCTTTGTTTTCTTAAAGAATTATATGTACATCCTTAAACCCTAGCTGCCTGCTGCCAGGGTACACAGTTAGAATTACTTGCTTAATTCATGTATCTATTCTTGTTTATTTACTTAAACTGTAAATCAACCTTATAGCTGAATTTTGCAACACGACTCTTACAAATAAAGTTAATAATACAGAGCTCAAGCCATTGTCTTTCCAATCAAAATTTAAACTTATCCCCCAAAAAAGGAAAATAAACAAAAACATATTGCACTTAAAGTTAGGACAGCGGTAGACCTGGTTCGTGGTTAGGGGGAGGGAGCGCTTTCAGCTGAGTGCAGTTGGTGAAGCATCCAGCAAGGTATCTAAATAAATAGGCAAACCTTTGTACAGGTGAAGCAGTTTTTTTTCATTTTTATGTCTATGAAAAGAGCATCCTCCCAACAGTATTGCTCAGTATACCTATGGAGTGCAGGTTTGAACCTAAAACGATTAAAAAAACTAAAATGTTATGTGTAAAAACGAAAATAAAAAAACTAAATCAAGCTTGGAAGCTTCATAGTCAAGTGCCTTAATGTCCTGAGAATGCTGCCTTGTTCAGTTCAGGTGGAGCTACAATGAATTACTGATCAGAACAGAGTCAAGTGTTACTTCTCTTTTTTTCGACAGTCTTTGGAGACAGGCAGCAAGTCTTTTTTTTATTTCCAAGATGTTTTAGAGTGAGAGTGGCACGTTTCTGCTTTTGCAGTTTTGGTCCGTTCTATTGTTGGTATTTTTCTTTTCTCCATCTTTCTCTCTCTCTCTCTCTCTCTCTGTCTCTGTGTCTTTTGCCGTATTCTTTGGATGAATGCGACGAGGTGAGACCCTGTGAGAGGGTGCTGAACAGAACAGATGCCGACTGTGCTTCAAAGAAGTGTGTACGCCGTGAATTGGAGAACATGACAACAGAAAAAAGCTAAAGAAACTGCTTTTTGTCCAGTCATCCAGACATTGATCCATCAACCACGTTTCTCCTTTTTCTCGCAAGCCCATTTGGAAATGGTCATGAAAGCTTTGTGAGACATGGACAAACTAGGACAAAACAAACCTCTGTGTCGTACCAACAGCATTTGAACTGGCTCCAAAGGAGGAGGAGGAAAGAAAAAATAAACGTCAACACAGTACTGGACTGTCTTCTTGTCTGCGGAGGTTTCAACCCTTTTTCCAGTACATCTGGAAGAGAACTTAAATACGGACAAACGAACATATGTCGTTATGAACGACAGACAGTAATCAATGAGAGTGATCAGAGAAATCCCTGGACATGCCCTCACATGACGGTGACCAGCTGTCCTGAATGGGCTCTCCATCCCCCCTCCATCAGCCTGTTGTCATGGTCGTTGTGTAAACAACACCCCCCTCAGTGCCACGGCCTAGCTCGCCGTCTCTCTCACACCCAACTCATAGTGGGACAGGATGATGGCAGAAACAAAACAAAATGGGAAACATGAAAGAAAACTACCTCCCCCTGCTTTCAAGTCTCTGCCTTCTCTCTTTCGTCGTCGTCTCTCACGTTCTATCCTGATCTCTGCGTGTTTATGACGATGAGGAGGTGGACGTGGTGCTGGCCTTCTTCTGGTTGACTAAGTCCATGTAGAGTTCTGAGCGGAGGAAGCGAGGGTACGAGTCCTTCTCCATCAGGCCGTATATCCTGCGCTGGGCCAGGTCGAAGCAGGAGCGCGTCACATTCTGAAGGTTGTCCTTGGTGTGCTCTCGGGTGTACGAGTCCAAGTTCACCTGAGAGAGGGAACGAGGGAGGGGAAGAAAGGAAGAGACAGAGCAGCAGGTTAGTTTCAGTACTACCGACAACTGGTTCAAGCTGTTGGGGCTGATTTGTGACTTGTAGTTTCCACTCGGCTCTCCAGGTAAAAAAAAAGGGGAAAAGTGAGGGAGTCTATTTGGTGCATGTCAGGCGACCAAAGAAAGCCTGTTTGTCAGGCATGATCTCACATCCTCTCCAGCTCACTCATTCCCTTGTGGGAGTGCCTTCTGACAGGCATTACACATTCATCACCTAACATCTTTAGTTGAGGGAACAATGGTGAGGGGCCCGGCCAAAATCACTGCTTTTCAATTTACAACGGGAACAAGTTTATTTCTAGTTTCTGTCAGGGAGGTGTTAGGAGCGGATTATAAAGGCTCAGTCATGAGGAGTGAGGTTGGGGTTAGCAAACACTATCTTAATTGATGGGCCGCTGATTAAGGGCTCTATTCAATCCGCACCGCGGAAGTTCAACGTTACAGCGTGATTGAAATTTAAAGGCAAATTTAAAGGCAACTGCAATCACGGTAAACGCGGCATATGTCGGCTCAATCAGAAATTACCTTTACATTTATATCTCGCAATCTGTAACGCTTTAGCAATACAGATTGAATATAGCCCTAAGTCTTCTAGTGAGTCAAAGTAAACAATTTGTGAAATGGAAGTGGAGAGCTCTTTTAGGTATAAACAGGAGACATTACAGTTGAAGGGTATTTTCCACCATCCCTTGTGGGTAGAAGTCTGTATGTGTATGGGGATTGCTGCTCACCTCTTTACAAGACTGGATGGCAATGTATTCAGCAAATACTTTCTTGGCTTTGGACGCCATCTTGGATTGCGACTTAATCTTCTTGTAATCCTCGCACGCCAACCAGAATTCCAGATTCTCCTCACTGAACTCTGTGCGCAGGAAAGCTCTGAACGCCGCCAGGCCATCTGAAGGGAAGAAGGCAAGAGGGGAAAAAACAGAGAGGTGTGGGTTAGTGGACGTGACTGGAGAGCTATGGCAACACAGCGTCATCTCTCTCAGTGAGGGAGACTACCTAAATAGCACAGTAGCCCAGTCCATTGAGTCACACTGTTAAAAAGGGGACTAAAGCCAATCGCCTCCAAGACACCTATCCAGTCACCTCCCATTCACAAAAACTATGCAGCATCACCCCACTGACCCTACATTACACTCTGTTACTTTTTCCTTTCGTCGACACAGCTCATTGGCATGTATTTTTTCATCTCGTCTCTGTACAAAGAGATGCCTTTCTTGTTCTGGGGAGGGGGGGGGGGGGGGGGGGGGCTGGCAGTTTGCTTGTCGACCTGTTCTTGTTGCTTTGGCTATTAGGATGGTGTCGTTAATGACTTGAGGAAAAGACATCGGCAGGATAAGAATAGCAGGAAGCCGAGTCCCACCCTGCCTGGTCGCCCGCACCTTTCCGTTCACATGACCCCCCCATGCTAAATACGCTACAGGAGCAGAGAGAGAATTCGCTACTGGTCAGCCAGAAGAAAGATATAAAGAAAGTAAGAAAAAACATGAAAAGGCAGAAAAAGAGAGGAGGGAAAGTGTTGGGATCAAAGGGTTGTGCCGCTAAGCTTTTCTCTGTTAGGGATAAATGGTGTTGGCTTGTCTGAGTCATCACAGAGAAAGACAATTGAATGGGGATTTGGAATCCCAGCCCGACAGCGCTCAGACCATGGCTATGAATTATGGAAGCATACAAATATAGCAACACTACTCTGACGCCCTCTTTCTCTCTCTCAGCCATCCAGCCCATCCATAATCTGTCCCCTCTCCCCCTACACTATTGCATGGTTCTATTCATCCACTGGGATTAGTGGGAGAGCTGCAGCAGAGTGCCTCAACAGACTGCCCATTCACTGCAGGGGTGCAACAACACACACACACACACACACACACTGAATTCACATTGCACAAGCAACAAGTATGAACATATTTCCTGCCCATACCACTCCCTAAAACACATGCACATTGTTCCTTATTCATAATCAATGCAATTCTTCCCCATGCTTCAGTTAAACTTAAACCAGATCCACATGGGACCACATGGCAATCAAACCCAGATCGGTATTAGTCATTTCCTTTATCCCGTTGGGTTTGATTGATTAAACGGATGGAGAAAATAAAGAAGGAGAATAATAATAAGGAAAGGCAGACTTACATTTGTGGGCCAGCAGCTTGTCCAGAGATTCCCCCCATTTGAGTGCCTCCTCCGGGGTGGGCCTGCAAATGAAAACGGAGCGGTTCTTTAGCAAGCCCATCTCTGCCAGGTTTCTCATAGTGTGACCCATCCGAAGCCCTGTGCTCCACTGTACTGCACTGGACTGGTAAGGAGCGTCAGTGTAGTCCTTTGGCTAGTACTCTGTGGAATTGCAATTCCTTTCTTCTTTTTCTCTCTTTCACACTCGCTGGTGCTCTGGGGCTGTGTGTGATCGAGCATGTGAGTGTGTATAAGTCTGTGTGCGTAAGTATGTCTAACTGGTTCCACTAGATGTCTCACCTTATACTCCCTCTCACTGCAGCTCAGGAGGCAGAGGAGGGGCGGGGACTAAACCAGCCAATGGGGATGGGTTTTGAGCCTGAGGGTCCACCCCCCAGCTTTTCTGCCCTCCCCTGCCTCCCTCATTCTCTCTGCTCTCAGATAGAGGATATGCTTCCTCTCCTTCAACCCATCTGAGGGCCTTATTGACATGGCAACAGAGGAATAGGACCCAACCATGTGAAACCATTATAATAACACTACCTGCACAGACACTACTGTTTCTTTATTTCTATTTTCTACCTTATTTACATTTCTATCAGTTAACGTTGCAACTGACTGTGTGAATAAATTAAATAGCCTACTAAATAAATGTCTGCCTAACATACAAGTGCTATGTTCTATTGAATATAACAATTAAATATGAAACAATGAAATTCCCAGTTCTTATGCATTGTTATCGAACATTCTCTTCTCTCTCTCTCTCTCTCTCTCTCTCTCTCTCTCTCTCTCTCTCTCTCTCTCTCTCTCTCTCTCTCTCTCTCTCTCTCTCTCTCTCTCTCTCTCTCTCTCTCTCTCTCTCTCTCTCTCTCTCTCTCTCTCTCTCTCTCTCTCCCCCTCTGTGGACAAAACATGCTTGCTACATCATTGCATAATATAATGCATGACAACCTGTCACATACGCTGACAAATGGATCTCCTGCTCGTTCTGTTACTGTTGCTGGGAGATATTTAATGCATTATGCAACACAATGCATATATGCATGCTTGAGTTTATTTGAAATAATATAGCAGTTGAGTAGATGCAGCTTGTGTTCAAGCGAGTGTACTCTAAAGGCGCAATGACCGCATGCAGACTATACATTAGACTTATACATTAACCATTGTTATCTAGGACCAACCAGTTTTGTCAATCAAAACAGCCATATAGCTACAGTATAAATACAGTACAGACATATGTGTAACCATGGATATTGAAGTAGTCTGACTGGACCTATCTCTCTGTTAGCAGAGCTGACCCGTCACTGACCCATCAACATTTTACAATGTTGCAACTCAAAATCAACCGCCAAAACACATGCATTAAAGCTAATACAGATACACTCTCTAAAACATTCTCTTATTAAACAGGTAGAAAAAGGAGCATAAATAAACTATAGGATAATGCGTGGCTGCCTTAACCAAAGCTATAACACCCGCCTAACCTATAACAGCTATAACACCCGCCTAACCTATAACAGCTATAACACCCGCCTAACCTATAACAGCTATAACATCCGCCTAACCAATAACAGCTATAACATCCGCCTAACCTATAACAGCTATAACATCCGCCTTAGCATACGGATCAACCAGGAATCGTTAAACACATCAAGACGTAATTCATTCCTTCCTTCCTCCCTTCCTTCCTCCATTTCTGTCTTTCTCTAATTTCTGTCTTTCTCTCTGTGGCTTTACAAGCGCTTCTTCACGCTGCCCACTCGTCTGTCTGTCTGTCTGTCTGAGCCAAGGCATCACCAGCTGGGGTGAGATCCAGGAAGCGGCCATGTGGACATACACACACACTGACAAACACACAAGCACACAGTCACACACAAAACACTCACTTTACTGACGACTTCAAGGACTTGTCGAATTTGCCGGCTGGGTTGCTTCCGGGAGACTCATTCCTCCTCCTCAGGAAAGCAAGCCGGTTCTTCATGTCTTTGGCCCTGAGAAAGAGAGATAACAAAAGAAAGAAAGAAAGAAAGAAAGAAAGAAAGAAAGAAAGAAAGAAAGAAAGAAAGAAAGAAAGAAAGAAAGAAAGAAAGAAAGAAAGAAAGAAAGAAAGAAAGAAAGAAAGAAAGAAAGAAAGAAAGAAAGAAAGAAAGATAGAAAGAAATGGATGGATATAGAAAAGGAGAGAAAGATGGGGAGAGACCAAGGGGAGAAAAGAGAGAGACAGAAAAGGGGGTTGAGTCTTCCTAGTCATGGGAAACAGTTCAACTTTAAAAACAAACTCCAGCGGTTCAAATCAGTTCCATATGCTCAAAACAAGAAAAGGGAAAAAGTGCCAGGGCTGTATACATTTCAGACTTCAGCAGGATATTCAAGTGTAGTAGAGTAGTGTCCAGTGGAAGTTACAGTGCGGTGACAGCTAGTATCTTTCCCTCTCCGTTGTTAATGTCTTCTTTCAATCTTTCTCTCATCTAGTTCTACCCCTGGCAGGTCCTTAGGCAGGGAGTGAGTGAATGTGGCAGTGAAGGAGGAGAGACTTACTCCTCAATCCTCCACGCAATAACACCATTCTCCAGGTGCCTAGAGGGACCCGGAGAGGGAGCTAACCCAGGGCTGGAGCCCTCGGGACAGGACACGGGGCACAGCTGCACCCCCCTCCTCCTCCATCACCTAAAATATACCCCCACTACCAACAACACCCTGCAACATCCCTTCCCATCCCCATCTCCCCGGAGAGGGCATGCCAACCCTAGTCCTCCATGCTATCCCACAATCCCTGGGTGGCTGCTAGCTCCTCCCGCTGACCTCACATGCTTCCTCATTGTGACACGATCCCACGTGACTCCCATTTCCTGGTTGATTTCCACTGTGTATTAGCTATTAGCTAAAGCGCCGCTGTCCTAATCACTGTCAACTGGCCTAATGTCACCAAAAGCCCCAGTGAGACCACAGGGCCCACAAAAGAACCCAGCATTAAAAAAAATTGGAGCCTGAAAACACACATACACACACACACATACACACACACATACACTAACACAAACACACACACTAACACACATGCATACTGTGCAAAAGCACACACCCACATGCACACACGCACACATAGACACTCGCCCTCTCTCTGCCAGTCTCCAAAGGCCCTCTCCCAACACCTGATCATCAAACCCCTGCTTAGTTCCTGGTTCTTTTATCCACAGCCAGTCTTGGGAACTGAAAGAGCCCCAGTGTCTGTGCTCCAAGGTGGAGAGGCAAGGACGACATCAGTGGTCACTAGTGGGTGGAAAGGGCAACAGATAGGCCTGGTTTGGATGGTGTTGCCAGGCCACCTCTGTGGGTTTTCCAGGCATTTTGTGATTAGGCGAAAAGCAGGAAACAGGAAGCAACCTGGGCAACTATTTAAGATGACTCCACCACCCATCGTCAAGGGCAACCAGGAGCTGACTAGTTCCTTTCTTTCAAAGAGGAAAAAGGGTGGGGCAAGGAGTGGATGATGAACTAGGAGGAATACAAGAAGCCTCTTTCAAAATGTGTGTAAGAGGAGAGGACAGGGAGAGGAGCTTGCCAAATGTGTGAGTTAGAATGTAATTAATGACTAGTAAAACAACATGCCCTCAAGCTGGTGCTGGTTAGAGGGATGTTTGCCTCAGAGCCGAGAAGCCTCTGAAAGTGACTCTGAAGGCCACTCGATAGAGAGCTACAATGTTTTCTCTCCTCTCTTATCACTTCAGCAGGATGGAAGAGAGAAAGTGATGAAATATCAGTCAGCACTGTGATCCTCCAGAGAGAGAGTGAGAGAGAGAGAAAGAGAGAGAGAGAGGGGGGGGGACGGGGACATTTGCAACCCCCCTCTTTCCCATTCCCCTTACACCGGATGTCTCTGCATTTCTCACTGACGAGATCAGGAAATGGATTGTAAAAAGAAGAGAAAAGACGGACCACAAGGAATTGTAACAATCTGCTTCTAAGATCCTGTACTGATCAGTGTGGATATTTTAGGCCTATCTGCGTGACAGGCTGCGGCCATTGTCATCTATAAACACAAGGTGATGCATTGGGCTTGATTATAGTATTCCACAGTAGGGTTCTATTAAAACATGCTCTATCCAGATGAGGAGCTAGCGTTAGTGGAGTAAAATGTGGTTGTTGGTATGGTGAAAAACATAAAAACATTACACTCTACCTCTGGCACAATTTTTCTCCCAACAACCCACACTCACCATTCTGAAGTGATCTTTACCCAAAATAAAAAGCTATTTTAGAAAGGCATAAAATCATCATAGAGAAGTGGAATGTATTTGATTGCTCTATTTTTAGCGTCCACGACCATATTTTAGGTTTCAACTATGTGAGGTTAAAGCTGAATAGGGATGCCATGCCAACGCATGTGAGCAGAGGGACTAGTTTTTACGAGCGGTGGAAAGTATTTGCAAACCTAATGAAACAATTTATTATCCAGGTCTGGTTTCAATACAAGTGGAGTGAACTATGCTGGGCCCAGGCCGGGTGGAAAGATATGACAGGGCTGGAAACACTATTGTCATTGAGGACTGGGAGAGGTAGGGGAATTCACAACTCCACATTGCCACCTTCTGGTTAGTTTATGATACTACAGGGATATGGCCCTCCATTCTCAACATTTTACATTTACATTTTAGTCATTTAGCAGACGCTCTTATCCAGAGCGACTTACAGTTAGTTAGTGCATACATTATTTTTTTATTTTTTTCATACCCCCTGTGGGAATCGAACCCACAACCCTGGCGTTGCAAACGCCATGCTCTATCAACTGAGCTACATCCCTGCCGGCCATTCCCTCCCCTACCCTGGACGACGCTGGGCCAATTGCGCGCCGCCCCATGGGTCTCCCGGTCGCGGCCAGCTACGACAGAGCCTGGATTCGAACCAGGATCTCTAGTGGCACAGTGCCTTAGACCACTGCGCCACTCGGCATTCATCTCAACAATTGAATGTCGTAGATGAATGACTACTAAGGTTGAATTGCTTAGTATAAAAAGATTGTAACAAAGAAGAAATAATAAAATACGCAATGGTACTGAAAACTACAGGTAAATGCCATTTTGCTTAACAGACCATCCTACAACCCATTCAAACCATCTCAACGTTTCAGTAGTTGACTACCCTAGTTCTATTTTTTTTTGTACATACACCAGATAGGCGCAGTGAAATGTGTTGTTTTACAGGTTCAGCCATAGTAGTACGGTGCCCCTGGAGCAAATTAGGGTTAAGTGCCTTGCTCAAGGGCACATCAGCAGATTTTTCACCTTGTCGGCTCGGCTATTTGAACCAGCGTCCTTTCGGTTACGGGCCAAACGCTCTACTGTTAGGATACCTGCCTAATGACGTTATATGTTCTATAGACCTATGCCATGGGTGTTATTGAGAGCCAAGCACATGTGAGGCTGCTGAAACGCGTCTCAAGCCGAGGCAGTGATAAGGAGGTTACTACGCGCATGGCAGCTCTCCGGCCACGGCCATCCATCACGTTGCTGCTGTGATTATTAGCTCATACACTGGGCCTGAGGGGCCGAGGGCTACAGCTACAGCAGAGGCCAGTATAGGAGCTCAAACTCAGCAGGGTAAAGAAACCACACACACACACACACACACACACACACAAAGCCACAGAGGGCAGGCAGGGGACACATTCCACACGGCCCCGCTAGCCTGTTCCCCACACGGCTGAGTGTCGTCAGCCAACAACTGCTACTACCGAGAGGTGAGGGGGCAAGATTAGAGGGGATCGAGGGAAGGTGAGAAGGGACAGAGTGAGAGAGTGAAAAGATTGAGAGAGAAGAGAAAATACAAAAATACCTGGACAAGATCTTACCACCTAATAAGAGTGTAGCAGTATGACAACTTCCTGTTCACCTGGCCCTGTGCCCTTAACAAAATCTGTATTGTCTTAATATGTATTCCTCACTCTAACAATCGACCCCTCTCCGCTATATGTGATCATACCCCGGCCGGCTAGCTAATGGCCCAGCCACCAGGAGCAGTAGTGTGAGTCTGTTCCTCTCTTCATTAAACATAGCCCTAAACCTGACAGGCTAATCTTATATTAGGATAGCCACATCCCTCTCTGGGAGATTAGCAAATTAGGATGCTCTCTGATCCCATTCATCGCACCCGCTATCAGAAAATACATATATTTACATTTACATTTTAGTCATTTAGCAGACGCTCTTATCCAGAGCGACTTACATTTAGTGAGTGCATACATTTTTCATACTGGCCCCCTGTGGGAATCGAACCCACAACCCTGGCATTGCTATAGGGACTATACATTACCTGCCACACTCCCTATCTGCCAGGCAGGTGGTGTGAGTGTGCGTGCGCATGTCCGTGTGTAGAGGGGGCTGGAGGGTCTTTAGCACCATGATTATCTCAGGTCTCTCCATGTTATTCCCACTTCTCCTGGCTCACATTACCGACAGTAATACCCTCTCTCCATGTTATTCCCACTTCTCCTGGCTCACATTACCGACAGTAATACCCTCTCTCCATGTTATTCCCACTTCTCCTGGCTCACATTACCAACAGTAATACCCTCTCTCCATGTTATTCCCACTTCTCCTGGCTCACATTACCGACAGTAATACCCTCTCTCCATGTTATTCCCACTTCTCCTGGCTCACATTACCGACAGTAATACCCTCTCTCCATGTTATTCCCAATTCTCCTGGCTCACATTACCGACAGTAATACCCTCTCTCCATGTTATTCCCACTTCTCCTGGCTCACATTACCGACAGTAATACCCTCTCTCCATGTTATTCCCACTTCTCCTGGCTCACATTACCGACAGTAATACCCTCTCTCCATGTTATTCCCACTTCTCCTGGCTCACATTACCGACAGTAATACCCTCTCTCCATGTTATTCCCACTTCTCCTGGCTCAGATTACCGACAGTAATACCCTCTCTCCATGTTATTCCCACTTCTCCTGGCTCACATTACCAACAGTAATACCCTCTCTCCATGTTATTCCCACTTCTCCTGGCTCACATTACCGACAGTAATACCCTCTCTCCATGTTATTCCCACTTCTCCTGGCTCACATTACCGACAGTAATACCCTCTCTCCATGCTATTCCTGGTGGTGTGAAACTGGGCCGTGCTCCCAGGGATATCTAGCTAGCTAAGTACTCAGAACTCGAGGGGAGAACTGGGTAGCTGGGGAAATGCAGACAGACACACTGCAGCTGTACAGTAGATGTACTAGAGTGTGGCTGACTAACTGACTGACTGACAGCCACGGGTGATAGGGGGGGCATGTCAACACCAACGTTAGATCACATAGATAGACAAATAACGTTATTGACATACTAGAAATGTGCTACAGCAAAGTAACAACATAGTATAGTACTATATTAAAGAACGATACGTTGAGGTATTACACAGTCATAAATGTATAGTAGCACAGGAGCAAGAAAAGATAGCAAATGCACATTACTGTATAGTCCCACTATAGAATCAAAGAAAATGAATGCCTATCATCACTCATTGTTTGGTGCCTGAAGTCCTGCTCTGAACTACTAAATGTTTCTACCATGTCAGTTAATCAGACTTGTTAAAACACATGTGCTGTTGCTTTGAAGTGGATCCCTTCTACATCCCACCTTCCTGTTCCACCCGGTGGCTCTGTTTCCCACGGTGTACTGGATCCCCTCTCCACACCTCCAGGCAGCACCCAACCACTACAGCCAGGGGAGGGGGTAGAGGGGTAGGGAGTAGTCCCAGACCCCAAGGTGAGCAACTTTGGGGTTGTTTTTGCCCCGTCCGCCACTCTGGCTGTTTGCGGTAGGTTATGTGCCTGGCCCTGCACCGTGTACACAGAACACACACATACCTCCCCTGTGTGTGTCTGTGTGTCTGTGTGTGTGTGTGTGTGTGTGTGTGTGTGTGTGTGTGTGTGTGTGTGTGTGTGCGTGTGCGTGTGCGTGTGTGTGTGTGTGTGTGTGTGTGTGTGCGTGTGCATGCGTACATGCATACGTGTGTCTGTCTGCATAACACAGCGTAGCTGCACATATCCCTCCTATTCCCCACGATGAGGACAACATCATTCTCATGGAGCAAGAGACAGTACGGTCCTCCCATTATTTTCCCACAGACTAAATGGGACAGCCTGGTCTCATAGACTAGATGTAACATAGTAAATGTAAATCCGGGACCCTCAAAATAGTATGATACAGTGCGGAAAAAAGTATTTAGTCAGCCACCAATTGTGCAAGTTCTCCCACTTAAAAAGATGAGAGAGGCCTGTAATTCTCATCATAGGTACACGTCAACTATGACAGACAAATTGAGGAAAGAAAATCCAGAAAATCACATTGTAGGATTTTTAATGAATTTATTTGCAAATTATGGTGGAAAATAAGTATTTGGTCACCTACAAACAAGCAAGATTTCTGGCTCTCACAGACCTGTAACTTCTTCTTTAAGAGGCTCCTCTGTCCTCCACTCGTTACCTGTATTAATGGCACCTGTTTGAACTTGTTATCAGTATAAAAGACACCTGTCCACAACCTCAAACAGTCACACTCCAAACTCCACTATGGCCAAGACCAAAGAGCTGTCAAAGGACACCAGAAACAAAATTGTAGACCTGCACCAGGCTGGGAAGACTGAATCTGCAATAGGTAAGCAGCTTGGTTTGAAGAAATCAACTGTGGGAGCAATTATTAGGAAATGGAAGACATACAAGACCACTGATAATCTCCCTCGATCTGGGGCTCCACGCAAGATCTCACCCCGTGGGGTCAAAATGATCACAAGAACGGTGAGCAAAAATCTCAGAACCACACGGGGGGACCTAGTGAATGACCTGCAGAGAGCTGGGACCAAAGTAATAAAGCCTACCATCAGTAACACACTACGCCGCCAGGGACTCAAATCCTGCAGTGCCAGACGTGTCCCCCTGCTTAAGCCAGTACATGTCCAGGCCCTTCTGAAGTTTGCTAGAGTGCATTTGGATGATCCAGAAGAGGATTGGGAGAATGTCATATGGTCAGATGAAACCAAAATATAACTTTTTGGTAAAAACTCAAACCGTCGTGTTTGGAGGACAAAGAATGCTGAGTTGCATCCAAAGAACACCATACCTACTGTGAAGCATGGGGGTGGAAACATCATGCTTTGGGGCTGTTTTTCTGCAAAGGGACCAGGACGACTGATCCGTGTAAAGGAAAGAATGAATGGGGCCATGTATCGTGAGATTTTGAGTGACAACCTCCATCCATCAGCAAGGGCATTGAAGATGAAACGTGGCTGGGTCTTTCAGCATGACAATGATCCCAAACACACCGCCCGGGCATCGAAGGAGTGGCTTCGTAAGAAGCATTTCAAGGTCCTGGAGTGGCCTAGCCAGTCTCCAGATCTCAACCCCATAGAAAATCTTTGGAGGGAGTTGAAAGTCCGTGTTGCCCAGCGACAGCCCCAAAACATCATTGCTCTAAAGGAGATCTGCATGGAGGAATGGGACAAAATACCAGCAACAGTGTGTGAAAACCTTGTGAAGACTTACAGAAAACATTTGACCTGTGTCATTGCCAACAAAGGGTATATAACAAAGTATTGAGAAACTTTTGTTATTGACCAAATACTTATTTTCCACCATAATTTGCAAATAAATTCATTAAAAATCCTACAATGTGATTTTCTGGATTTTTTTTCCTCATTTTGTATGTCATAGTTGACGTGTACCTATGATGAAAATTACAGGCCTCTCTCATCTTTTTAAGTGGGAGAACTTGCACAATTGGTGGCTGACTAAATACTTTTTTTCCCCACTGTATGTTACGTTTGGTATGGTTACATAAGACAGATAGTTACTTGAGGGGGAAAATGAAAGTAGGGTGGTATAATGCAAACATCTAGCAACTTAAAGGTTGCGAGTTCGAATCTCATCAAGGACAACCTTAGCATTTTAGCTAATTAGCAACTTTTGAACTGCTTACTACTTTTTAGCTACTTTGTAATGAGTACTTTTGGTTGTCAGGGAAAATATATAGAGTAAAAAGTACAATGTTTTCTTTAGGAATGTAGTGAAGTAAAAGTAAAAGTGGTGACAAATATAAATAGTAAAGTAAAGTACAGATACCCCAAACGACTTAAAGTATTTTTACTTAAGTACTTTACTCACTGAATGTTAGCCACCTTGCTAGAATTCGTAACATATAATATGTCTTGCAAATGTGCAACATATTGTACGTTTTGCTAATTCGGAACATATAATATACTAATTTTAATTTGTAACATATCATACGAAATGGGTGATTGACATCCACAAATTAATACATACCATACGAAATGTAACATACAGTATCATACTAATTGGAGTGACACGGATTTAAGTACAGAATATTACGAAAGGCTCTGAGACCAGGTTGAATAGGAATGTGGTTTTCCAGAGTAATTCCATTGGATCAGGGTAGGCTGTTCAAAAACAGAGCAGGCAAACACACTAAGATATAAATCTTTACTTTTCAAGAGTGCCTGAATCTGAATTCCATCTGGAAATACAGTAGTACATTCTATTCCAACCAAGGAAAATGCTGAAAATAGGAATTGTCCTACAATGTTCAGTATATATAAATCAACACCCAACTAAACCATCTGACTAATTTAAATCTCCATTCTCAACATTACTCACCTTACAAACCACAGAGACCACATAAGAAATCCAGGCCAATTATTAAAAGACAAGGCCAATCTCTAGATACAAGTGTCCTCAAAATAGATTTAACCACACATGAGTCCTCTCACCCAGCAACTGGCAAATGAGACTCAGGAGAGAGGTCAGCTAGCCTCCTAACAGCTTTTGAGCAGTATCCCTCAGAGCCTAAAACGTCACCTTCCTTCCTTCCTTCCTTCCTTCTCCCTCCCTCCCTCCCTCCCTCCCTCCCGCTCTCTCTCCCTCCCTCTCTCTATTTATCCAAAAGCAGCAGAGAGCACACACGCAGAACATAACACCTATGGGTTCTAACTTACCTTTCCAGGTACTTCTCAGAGAAGTCGACCATAGCGGGGAACATCGGCGTAAGTCTTTAGGGTCCTGCGTGTAGTCCTGTGTGTGTAGGTCCTGTGTGTATAGTGTATGTGGGTGTGTGTGTGTGTATGTGTTGTTAGAATGCGGTGCTCAGGGCAAGGGTAATTCAGTTGTGACATTCCTCTAACCCGGGAGAGGCTCCTCTGTGGCTTTATATAGTCCGGGAGCCAGGAGAGGCGGGCCCAGGGCTCACCCAATAACAAGGCTCTATTCTGTCTGAGCCCAGATAATCTTGGTTAACCCAAAACTAAAGTCTCGCGTAATTGGTCAGATGACGTAGTCTGTCCACGAGAGACAGGCATGGATTTTATGGGGTAGTAAATGCTTTAATTTCACAACTACACTCCCCTATGTAAAACATTTGTATTGGTCTCTATACTCCAGCATTTTGGATTTTAGATCAAATGTTTTATATGAGGCGACAGTACAGAATGTCACATTTTATTTGAGGGTATTTTCCTACATATCTGTTTAACTTTTTAGAAATGAATGCATTTTATGTATTTAGTCCCCCCATTTAAAGGTGTCATAAATATGTGGACAAAATCACTTATACACTCTTAGCAGTAAAGGAGCCTATAATAATCTTTTGGAGTTCAAAAGATTGCCCCTGTGGTCAGATAGGTTCCTCGAGGAATCCCTCTGAAAAGATTATTAGAAGAACCCTTGTGCCATGATGCCTATCTATTCACAAAAGCACCACATATTGACCCTTATACGCTGATACTGGGCTGCCAGTGTAAAGGTTCAAACAGGAACCTTTTTGTGAAGAAGGGGTTGCATTTTGAACCTTTTTAATAACATATTGTAGCAGTGGCAGCCTATCAGAAGATTGGAGGTGTGGCTTTCAGATAGTTCTTTTTGGCCACTTGTGAGAGTAAATGTCATTCCTGTTCATTATGTTAAGTTTGTACACTACAAATACAAATGTTCCTTGAATATTTATGCATATTAAATATTCTAATATAATATTAACATTCCTGATTACATATAGTAGTAAACTGGTAGCTATTCCAACATTGGCATTTGCATAGGCTATTGAGGAAGTCATACATCTCTGTAAGCCTCTTTGAAGCTACAAAACTGTCAGTGTTGTCAGCCTTAACATGTGACAACAATACAACGGACCAGATGAACAGGAATGACATTTACTCTCACAGGTGGCCTAAAATAACTATCTGTAAGCCTCACCCCTACTAAGCCATGCCTCATATCTTAATAACCCAGCATCAATAACACAGTCTCAACAACCCACCCTGGCTCTTTTTAAAGAAAACAACCCAACTAAGTGACCCAATGCCTGCAACCCAGCAGTTGGGTCATCCAAACAACCAAGTGGTTTTAAGACTGTAGGCTAGGTTGGAGATACTGTATCTCGCTAGCGACCTAAGCCAAAGACTAATAATGCACATCATAAACAAACGTCATTACCATCACAATAAACTTTCGAAATTAAAAAACGGAAGGCTACAGTCATATTATAGAATTGGCTTGAACACAAATGTTTATTATTCGACATTGCTATTAAAATAGTACTCATATAGGAATGGGTAAATGTTTACAAGCTGCTAACTATTCCATAAAGCCATTGCTTCTTCTGAGTCTGGCAGCCCAACAAATCCAACAGGAAAATACATTCAAAGTGCTATGCACATGGAGTTACTTTTATTGTAAATCAGAATAGAATATGATTCTAAGCACATTAATGTGGATGCTTCCATGATTATGGATAATCATGAATGAATTGTGAATAACGATGAGTGAGAAAGTTATAGATGCACAAAGATCATTGGGGGTATGATATTTATGCCTCTGTAACTCTTACAATAAAAGTGACTCCAAAATGACACAATACATTATTTAACATTAATTTCTATTGGGCACAACATAAACTGAAACACAACCAAAACAAACTGCAAATGCATCCAACATCTTTGTAGAGTCACAAGCTTGATGGAATCATTGTGTGTTAGAAATATGGGACCAAATACTAAACTTTTGACTAAATATAATACACTATAAGTGAATTTGTCAAAAATACTTATGACACCTTTAAAGGGGGGGACTAGATACATAAAAAGCTTTCATTTCTCAATGGTAAAATAGATATGTATGAAAATACCCTAAAACAACTACTATTGACCTAACCTTGTAGAGCTATTATTACTACTTCAGCGATATGACAACTATAATCACTATCACAACTAGTAGAAAATCCCAAATACATTTACGACGTTTTATCTTTCCTGTCATGTAGCAAAACAACAGGTGGATATTATTTTAGCACATCTGGGGTAATGTTATCCTTTCGTCTGGGGTGTGTGTGTGTGGTGTGTGTGCGTGCATGCATGCTTGTCTGTGCGAGCATATGTGAGCCTGCCTACAGTACGTGCATGTTGGTATGTGTCTTTGTGTGTGTGAGTTGGCCGGATGTCTGTCAGTGCTGGGGGAGAGAGGTGTGTAGGGATCGTTGTCATGGGGAAGCTCTAACATCTGGCACCTGTAGCACAAGTAACAATGAACAATGGAAGGGAATCAGAGAGTATATGAACCGCCCAGGAAAGCAGCTGTGCTACATCCAGACAAGCATGGGTAGGGATAGGAGGAGAGGAGGGAGGGAGGGAGGGAGGGAGGGAGGGAGGGAGGGAGGGAGGGAGGGAGGGAGGGAGGGAGGGAGGGAGGGTGGGTGAGAGGCCTGTCTATTAGCCTGTCTGGATAAAGGCATTAAACTCATGTTTCCTCTTACAAACTCTGCCTGGAATTCAATGAAATCTGCACAGCAGTACCTTCACTTTTTGCTGCCAGAGGCTCCTAAACGCTATAACACTGCACCAACATCGACAACGTTTCGACAACGGTTCGGCTGCAATAGACTCTCGCTATAGGCCACCTAAAAAACAGGTGTCACCACTCACAGATCGACCCAGTAACCTAAAGTGACTTCCTTCCTGAATCCTGCAGTAGGCTACCTACCTAGCCCCCTTTTCAACAGCCAACACTATTGTCAACATCAACATTCCACAGGCTTAACTGGGAACAAGACATATTCCCTGTTTTACTTCACTTTTAACAAGTAAACAGCCCCACGTTACATTAGAAGCAACAACAGGGTTTCAAACATTCAATTGCACTCTTAAAGTCTTGAATAACGCAAGTGCGCTCTGGCTCGGACAGGTATTTCTGTGTTAAAACAGAGGGTTGTTTCTCTAAACTATAAGTTTTAAAAGGCTTCTAAAGTTTGTAATGTCCACTTTAATATGTCAGACTTGATTTGCCCAAACAAAAAATGGATAAATCCCAACAAAACAAATGTATTAATTATAATCCACACAATAATTCATATTTCCTGTTGCTGCAGGATTATTTTCCTGTTGTAGCAAACTGGCTCAAATTAAGATCCTACATCTGTAAGCCTCTACCTTGTTCATGGCGAGCCAAGATAGCTAGCTCTGTATGAACGGTTAGCTCAGACTGTCAACAGTAGCATTGTGAAGCCAGTAAGTTCATCAGGCTCAATGGAATCAGGCTCCACAGTGGGTAGATTGACTGAATGACCAATAGAACACTGCTCTAATTAGGGCTTAAAAGGGGCCCACCCTAGGGTGCTGTCCTGTCCTGACCTAAAGGGGTTTGTGGGTGGGTGGGGTGGGATGGGCATAGTTCGGTTTGAGTAATGACTACAAAATCACTTTAAGTAACTGTACTCAAATATATTAATTTCAATGGGTTTCCTCTAAAAATGTAAGTAATGACAGCACATTGGGGTTTAAAGTGTACTACTGACCAGCATTCTAGATCAACCGGCACCAGCTACACAACCACCTCAAACCAGACATCAGTTTTGTGAGGCTATGCCACAGCCACCAGTTAGCCTTGATGCAGGATCATTCATTAATACTTAGGCAATTAGCAGTCCAAGCTTAATACCCATTATAGTACTGGATAGCAGATTATTAAATACCAGTAAACATTGTCGCAATTGTTTTCCTTTCCACAAGGCGCTATTGGTTTAATCCTACTCAGGTCAGGCCGATTCTGAACGTGAGATACGAATGCACAACTCAAACATATCCAGCAACATCAATGTACAATTTACGCAAAACATCAAGTTAATTTCTCATTAAGCCCATATTGCATATTTTTCTCATGAGTTGCTTTCCTCCCTATGAACGTAAGTGGAGATGTGTGTTAAACATAGGGCTTTAGGCATACAGCTTCATATCCTGGCCTCCTACGTACAGTGGGGAGAACAAGTATTTGATACACTGCCGATTTTGCAGGTTTTCCTACTTACAAAGCATGTAGAGGTCTGTAATTTTTATCATAGGTACACTTCAACTGTAAGAGACGGAATCTAAAACCAAAATCCAGAAAATCACATTGTATGATTTTTAAGTAAATAATTTGGATTTTATAGCATGACATAAGTATTTGATACATCAGAGAAGCAGAACTTAATATTTGGTACAGAAACCTTTGTTTGCAATTACAGAGATCATACGTTTCCTGTAGGTCTTGACCAGGTTTGCACACACTGCAGCAGGGATTTTGGCCCACTCCTCCATACAGACATTCTCCAGATCCTTCAGGTTTTGGGACTGTCGCTGGGCAATACGGACTTTCAGCTCCCTTCAAAGATTTTCTATTGGGTTCAGGTCTGGAGACTGGCTAGGCCACTCCAGGACCTTGAGATGCTTCTTACGGAGCCACTCCTTAGTTGCCCTGGCTGTGTGTTTCGGGTCGTTGTCATGCTGGAAGACCCAGCCACGACCCATCTTCAATGCTCTTACTGAGGGAAGGAGGTTGTTGGCCAAGATCTCGCGATACATGGCCCCATCCATCCTCCCCTCAATACGGTGCAGACGTCCTGTCCCCTTTGCAGAAAAGCATCCCCAAAGAATGATGTTTCCACCTCCATGCTTCACGGTTGGGATGGTGTTCTTGGGGTTGTACTCATCCTTCTTCTTCCTCCAAACACGGCGAGTGGAGTTTCGACCAAAAAGCTCTATTTTTGTCTCATCAGACCACATGACGTTCTCCCATTCCTCCTCTGGATCATCCAGATGGTCATTGGCAAACTTCAGACGGGCCTGGACATGCGCTGGCTTGAGCAGGGGGACCTTGCGTGCGCTGCAGGATTTTAATCCATGATGGCGTAGTGTGTTACTAATGGTTTTCTTTGAGACTGTGGTCCCAGCTCTCTTCAGGTCATTGACCAGGTCCTGCCGTGTAGTTCTGGGCTGATCCCTCACCTTCCTCATGATCATTGATGCCCCACGAGGTGAGATCTTGCATGGAGCCCCAGACCGAGGGTGATTGACCGTCATCTTGAACTTCTTCCATTTTCTAATAATTGCGCCAACAGTTGTTGCCTTCTCACCAAGCTGCTTGCCTATTGTCCTGTAGCCCATCCCAGCCTTGTGCAGGTCTACAATTTTATCCCTGATGTCCTTACACAGCTCTCTGGTCTTGGCCATTGTGGAGAGGTTGGAGTCTGTTTGATTGAGTGTGTGGTGGACAGGTGTCTTTTATACAGGTAACGATTTCAAACAGGTGCAGTTAATACAGGTAATGAGTGGAGAACAGGAGGGCTTCTTAAAGAAAAACTAACAGGTCTGTGAGAGCCGGAATTCTTACTGGTTGGTAGGTGATCAAATACTTATGTCATGCAATAAAATGCAAATGAATTACTTAAAAATCATACAATGTGATTTTCTGAATTTTTGTTTTAGATTCCGGCTCTCACAGTTGAAGTGTACCTATGATAAAAATTACAGACCTCTACATGCTTTGTAAGTAGGAAAACCTGCAAAATCGGCAGTGTATCAAATACTTGTTCTCCCCACTGTATGTATGGGGGGGCCTCGGAGAAGACTGAAGGTTGCATAGTGTACAGACATTGGACTAGGAGGAGGTAATGTAAGATCACTAGGAGATAAAGTCTGGGAAGGTTCAAGACATGCACAGAGGCCCAGAGGGATGGGTGAGAGGTCTTCACCAAGGAAGAGGGTAGGAATGAAAGAGAGAGACAGGGAGAAAGGAGGAGCATGATTTACAAAGACAAGGATTCAGGTTTCAGACTGAACTCAGTCTCCCGGTAAAGGAAAACAATGGAGAGAGTGAAGAGGTACAAAGAAGGAGGTAAGAAGAGGAAGAGGTCATTCGGGGAAATAGGACAAGGGACAGGTTCAGTTTACAGCTACATAGTTGAGTAACTTAACAGATTGTAACAGGTTTTAATCAAGTACATTGCAACATCATCTAGCAAGTGCTTAGTCAAAGTATCATATGTAGCACACACACACTAACTCATGGTTCACAAACTCGGTCCTCGGGACCCCAAGGGGTGCTTTTTTTTGCCTAGCACTACACAGCTGATTCAAGTAGTCATCAAGCTTTGATAATTTGAATCAGCTGTGTAGTGTTAGGCCAAAAACCAAAACGTGAACCCTTTGGGGTCCCGAGGACCAAGTTTGTGAACCGCTGCACTAACTGGATACATGCAAGATATATAAATGCAAATACCCTCCAGAAAACACTTCCCTAACCAAACAATTCAGTTGTAATCCAACCCTTCTACATATATATTCCCAGTTTAGGCAATATCCTCCCTACTTATGCTTTTGGGAAATGACTCAAAAACAACTCACAACTCTATTCTACGTTCCTGTAACCGGCTGCGCTGTAACCCACATATGCCTGATGGTGTAAGTGGTTGCATACGTGATTATTCCCCACATCTGGCGTGTCCTGTTTCATCTCCCCAGAGCTCTGTCTCAGGGTGCATAGGCTGGGGTTTCAGCCCGGAGACAGGGCCAGATTCCTGAGATAGCATATAGAGGTATTGTATCACTGGGGAGATGGATGATGTAGCAACACAAGCGCTTAGCTACAAGGTATTTGATGTTAGAGCTCTGGTGTGTTTCAGTGGCTCAGTGTGTGTGAGTATGTGTGTGTGTGTGTGTGTGCGTGTGTGTGTGTGCGTGTGTGTGTGTGTGTGTGTGTGTGTGTGTGTGTGTGTGTGTGTGTGTGTGTGTGTGTGTGTGTGTGTGTGTGTGTGTGTGTGTGTGTGTGTGTGTGTGTGTGTGTGTGTGTGTGTGTGTGTGTGTGTGTGTGTGTGTGTGTGTGTGTGTATGCTCGTCATTGGGCTTCTGGTTATGTGTCCACATCAGAGTATGAAAATTGGTTGATGTATGAGTGTTAACTAGGTGTAGGCATTGTAAGCACAGATTGCAATTGGGTCAGTCACATTTGGCTCATTTGAGGCTAGACAGAAAATGCTAATCGGAAAACCCTTTTAGAGTAGACAGCAATAGACTTCCACTCAACATGTACAGTCTTAAAGACATAGTCCAGTGATTTTTTTCTATTTTGCTGTTGAAAAGTGATATCCCAAGTATAAATACAGTACAGTACACACACCAAAGGGTAAAAAAATATGTTTTGTGCAAAATAGTATTTTTTAGACACAACTGAAAACTTCAAGGAGTAGGGCATTCAAGGAGTTGGTCTGATGGTCAAATGTGATGTCACCAGCCTCGCCCTTGCTTGAGGAACAATAGAGGAGCAATAGAGAACAAAATAGGAAAGGACCTAGACCACCTTTTGAGATGTGCCTTTTGTTAAGTAAATCAGGTGTTAAATGAGGTGAAAAGGAAACTGGAGGAGGACTTTAACAACCTGTGAACAGATACCTTAGTGTCACACACATGCACTCTCGCTCGCTTGCTTAATCACTCACTCATAGGAGGTGTGGTACATGCCTCTCAACACCTACACATTTGACATTTTCAGACCCTCAGCTGTATAAACGTACTATCCAGGGGCAATCAAACAGTGGCGGGAGATACCGTTGTGAGGGCGGAGGGGTTCATGACAGGTAAACCATCGCATGGCCTAGGGGTGTCACCTTTATCTGAATGTAAACTCTTTGTCAAGTAGTAACTCATATCAATAGCATCTAAAGTATATATATATATTATAACATTGTACTAACTTAATGATTATGCTTAAAATGTGGCTGTTTGTGCTTCTGATTCAAATGTTCATTATTTGTTGATTTTCTGAGTAGCTATCAGCTATCAGCTCTCAGGCTGAGCAGCTATAAAATATAAAATATATTTTCATTTGTTTAACAATTTTTTGGTAACCAAATCAAATCAAAATATATTTTATATTTGAGATTCTTCAAATAGCCACCCTTTGCCTTGATGACAGCTTTGCACACTCTTGGCATTTTCTCAACCAGCTTAATCTGGAATGCTTTTACAACAGTCTTGAAGGAGTTCACACATATGCTGAGCACTTGTTGGCTGCTTTTCCTTCACTCAGCCGTCCGACTCATCCCAAACCATCTCAATTGGGTTGAGGTCGGAGGATTGTGGAGGCCAGGTCATCTGATGCAGCACTCCATCACTCTCCTTCTTGGTAAAATAGCCCTTACACAGCCTGGAAGTGTGTTGGGTCATTGTCCTGTTGAAAAAACAAATGATAGTCCCACTAAGCCCAAACCAGATGGGAAGGCGTATCGCTGCAGAATGCTGTGGTAGCCATGCTGGTTAAGTGTGCCTTGAATTCTAAATAAATCACAGACAGTGTCACCAGCAAAGCACCCCCACACCCTAACACCTCCTCCTCCATGCTTTACAGTGGGAACTACACATGCGGAGATCATCCGTTCACCCACACCGCATTTGCTGAATTAAAAGGGAGAGGCAGCTATTTGAGACTCAACGTTTAATTGATGTTTTACGGTATTTCAAATTATTTTTTCAAATATCTGTGTTAAATGCATGGGAGTGTACTGGAGTATGTGTATTTGAGTATTTTCAAATACTTCCCAAATGTATTTCAAAATACAATAAAATATATCTGAATACTTACTTCGAATGTATGTGACGGTAATTGAGATATTTGAAATAGTATATGAATCCAGGTCTGCAACACACACACACACACATTTCACAAAACACTTATTTGACACCACACACACACACACACACACACACACACACACACACACACACACACACACACACACACACACACACACACACACACACACACACACACACATTTGGTACCACATACACTTCATACTGTGTGCACACACACACACACACTCATTTCACAACATACAGATTTGACACACGCACGCACGCACGCACACATCATCTAACACCTAAGGAAGTGAATGGAGATCATCTGTCATTGATTAAGTTAATTCTCCCTCTCCACTCCATGGTGCAATGCATTCACAATCCCTTTATGCCAGGGATCTCTTTAGGCTAAGAATCCCAATCCGCCAATCTGCTGAATCAGACTCAATAGCCATTCACTGTCTCAATGAGCCCACACCTCTTAACATACATACCCCCATGGGCTTATTCAAAACATTAGCATTCAACAGTGGATCTGACACCTCTTTTAAAAGTATATTGGAGAGTGGGTGGCAAGTCTAGGCTTGTGGCTTGAGCCATGTCTGATAGCCATGAGGCAATAGCATTGAGGCTAATGACATTGACGTGAGGTGACACTGTACTGTATACATCAGGGAAATCCAT
Source organism: Coregonus lavaretus (assembly GCF_964263955.1). Lineage (NCBI taxonomy): Eukaryota > Metazoa > Chordata > Actinopteri > Salmoniformes > Salmonidae > Coregonus > Coregonus lavaretus. The sequence continues at coordinate 24,155,682 of NC_140011.1, read as the reverse complement.
GTATAAGGAAAAAACGTTTTGGGTTACACCACACTAACCCAACAATGAATACAAATCTCTTTGTCTTTGTCTTACAAAGGTTAGCCTAATAGAACTACAGCAATTTGAAAATTGTGTTCAGAGTTTGATTTACAGAAGTCACAGTCAAGAATGGGAAACAAAACAATCCCCCATTTTTGGGACATTCTCTTATTCAACCATGTTCAGGTCTCCTGCTTACGTCAAACAGGAAAACTCCACAATGCAGCACTATTAATGCTAGTTTGATCAAATGCCTGCATTGCTAGAACACATAACATGGGATTCCCCATTCACCACACAAAGACATTCCTCATTTTCAACTACAGAGATAAGAAGACAGAAAACCAAATACAGGAAACAGTCAATCAAAGGTTGTTTGGTTACTTACAGATTCTTGGATTTCTTCTTCTTGGACCCTTCGGGGCCAACTTCACAGCTGCATGTGGATCCGGCGCTGAGCTGAAGGGAGAGAAGGGAGAGCACACACTGCATCATCCAGTCTCCCCAGTCACAACACAGATGGACCCCTAGATCCTCAGATGGGCCCCTAGTCCCTAGAGTCACTAGTCCCTGCTGTGGGTCCCTAGGCTAAAGTATGCAGTGTTGGAGGTAAAGTGTAGTCTAGTCCGTAACACACACAGCTAGCCGCCGCTCTGGCTAATCCTCAACAGCATCCCAGTACATACGCCCACTGCCTCCTGGTCTCTGTGTGTGTATGTGTGTGTGTGTGTGTGTGTGGCTGACCAAGATTGAATGCATGTGTGTGTGTGAGTGAGTCAGGGTGTCCTACAGTGTGTGAGTGTGTGTGTGTGTGTGTGCGCGTGTGTGCGTGTGTGTGTGTGTGTGTGTGTGTGTGTGTGTGTGTGTGTGTGTGTGTGAGAGCCAAGCTGTGTGTGTGTGTGTGTGTGTGTGTGTGTGTGTGTGTGTGTGTGTGTGTGTGTGTGTGTGTGTGTGTGTGTGTGTGTGTGTGTGTGAAAAGAGTGTGACACCAGTTTGTTAGCCCTGGCCCCCATTAAGACTATAGGCCTCAGTGTCACATTACACTTCCAGTGACCCTCTATCTCTGATTGGCTGAGAAAGAAAGGAGGGGAAGGAGTGGAGGAGGGGTCATTCTTTGGTAATCTGCTGGACTGAGAAGTGGAGGTTTCTGTGTGTGTGTGTGTTTGTGTGTATGTGTGTGTGTGTGCATGAGTGAGTGTGTAGACCCAGATGTGTGTGCATGTGTGCACGTGTGTGTGTGTGTGTGTGTGTGTATCCCTAACTGTAGAAAAATGACCCTTTGTGTTGTGAGAACACACTTCAAACCTGAGCTGAAGTCTGGGCACAGATCACCATACACAATGTGTTTGTGTGTGTGCGTGCGTGTGTGTGTGCATGTGTGTGTGGCTGTTATTGCATTGAAACAATATTTTACATTTACATTTACGTCATTTAGCAGACGCTCTTATCCAGAGCGACTTACAGTTAGCATGTGCTTTTCTCGGCAATGGTCTCCTGGGAAACCATTTCCCGATACATTAGGTACACAGTATAGTTTATTTCCCTGCCTGTGTCTCAGTGACAAATGAAAATAACATAACATGGACACTGCCTAAAAAAGCACTTCATTGTGCCATTGTATCAACCGTTGGCAAGGAGTTCACAGACATTAAACATGTGCTGTGTACATAGTTGAGGTCAGTGCCATCTTAAAACATAATCAAAGTCAAACTGAAACTGTAACACCTGCTACCCATATTACTGGAAGTGGACACCTTTTCAACAAGTCCCAGTGTAAAGGACACATACTCAGTTGTCTGGTCCACTGTTTCCACAATAGCCAGAGTAGATTCCAAATACTGAGCTGTTTTCCCATTGCACTGCTGAAGGTGTGACTGAACGTAGAGCTACTGGGATGCAGACCAAAACAATACACTGACACAGTAAGCAAACAGCTTCTGTAAACTGGCATCTAAAGATCAACGCTCAGCGCATAAATGGAAAATGACACAAATACAAAATATTTTCTGACCTAATGCATGACTACATACAAATGATGAACAGCTGTATAATGTACAGCTGTCTTAGTGTCAGTGCTACTGTATCTACAGTATGTGTGTGTAGGTCATTAGCCGCCTGTGCCCTCCAAGCCCTAGAAGCTCAGGACTGACACACATACACACGCATGCACTCACGCACGCACACTACTCATCTACTATAGGGAAACCTGAGAACAGTGCAACTACCAGATCCCCATGAGGTCACTAGGGTCAGCAGCAACATCAAAATAAAGTGTCTAATCTTAGCGGGGAAACATGAGAACCAGGGTGCCCCAGACCCCAGGGAGCCGTCTGCCAGGCTTTCCTCCAGAAACCAGAGAGGACAAGGGGGGAGTCATGCCGACCCAGGCCTCTTGCTCTTTACTCCCAGGGTTTACTGTAGGACTAGTTAATCCAGAGGTCATAACTCTATTTTATTGACCATGGACACAGGAGAAGGCGGTCTGCTTTTGCCTACGCCTATGTCTGTCTGTCACTCACTCTCACTCTCTCACACACACACACACACACACACACACACACACACACACACACACACACACACACACACACACACGCAAAGAACATCTGCTATAGCCTTTATCGGGGAGCCCCAAATTAAGACGCACGATGAAGTTCCAGCCATGGGAAGGAAGTCAATGAATGGCATGGTCCTCATGTTGCAAGCCCTTTCAACCCATAAAGCACTCAACGCCAGGCTCACGTGACGCTTTGAAACAACCCTCCAACTGCCATTAAGACCCATTACGATCCACATGAACACATTGACTCCCTTCTAATCTGTGTCTTAAAGGGAATGTTTATGGGTTTCGTACTACAAACAAACCGGTACGTTTTTGTAACATTACCATTGCCGACAATAAGGACGGAGATTTCAGATTTTCCAAACTTCCTGTACTCTGTTGATAAAGACTCATTTTTACGTAATGTAGGATTGCATCTGGTTACATGATGTAGACCTAGTTTAGGGCGGTCATTTCCACCGTGAAGGCGTGCCGTTTCTTATAGGAGGAACATGGCACCATAACCTAGAACTACTTACTGATTGAATACCTAGACAGAGTGAATACAATAGCATGTTGAAACCTAAGATACTGTATAACCTGTTTTATACATACCTAGGTATAACCTTAATACCTACTACATAATTTTGCTATAAGAAGACATTCTCAGGTTATCCATAAAGTAACCGTGAAAATATAGATGTTAAGATTCAAATACAGGTATAACAATTTGAAACAGTGATAAAATAGTGCATGTTATACAATGGGTGGGTCTAATCCTGGATGCTGATTGGTTAAAACCGCATTCTAGCCGGTGTCTAGTCCACAAGTTACCACCGGCTAAAGCTATGACATTGAAAATCCTATTTACACTGTTCCATCTCACTGCACAATCCACTGTCTCATCAGCCCAGCCAGGCAATTTATAAACTTGATCTCCACTATAAAAAGCATCTAGATATTATCTCACATTTCTTTTAGACTAGCATTTAGTGTTCAACAGCAGAGATTTGTATCAACCTTGCTGTCTGTCTTTCCGACAGTTGCAACATTGTTTCCATATTGAAATTCGATCTCCAGCTGTCCAATAGTAATAAACGTGTCGGGAGTCGGGACGAGACAGACAGGCAGACAGCCTTTCTCAGCCAGTCGAAATCATGAATCAGCTGGCATCATTTTTATGAAACGTCAACAGGTCAAACGAAACAAAATGCATCGACTTTGCAGTCTTTCCAGCTTCAGTTTGAAGTGATTGTGTTATCTGTGTTGTTGGCTAGCTCCTCTGAACAACAGTGTCCTGATGAGAGAGCACATTTTCTATGCCAGGCGAAATCGCGCATCATTAACTCATTGTTATGGATGTATCCAAATAAATGTCACTAGAAAACAGCTTAAACAAACGCAAATGCAGCTACTACTGTTATTCTGGCTGCACTGTTTGACGTGACTGTAAGTTAGCCGTAGTTGGCTAGCTAGCAAGCAAGGGATAAGAATGTTACAAGCCAGTATAGCAATGGAACATTTAGAACAAATGACTGGCGTCCATAGATAAAGAACAAAAATACTTAACAACTGGGTCGCGTCTGGCAACCGAACCGATAGAACAAATGACCAGCCGGCATGGGTAGCAACCTTAGATTTGTGTTGGGACTATAACTTGTGGAAGGATGAAATAGTATGAATCAGGCCTTTATGGTAGAGTGGCTAGACGGAAGCCACTCATCAGTAAAAGGCACATGGCAGCCCGCTTTGAGTTTGCCAAAAGGCTCCTAAAGGACTCTCAGACCATGAGAAACAAGATTCTCTGGTGTGATGAAACCAAGATTGATCTCTTTGGCCTGAATGCCAAGCATCACGTCTGGAGGAAACCAGGCACAATCCTTACGTTGAAACATGGTGGCGGCAGCATCATGCTGTGGGGATGTTTTTCAGCGGCAGGGACTGGGAGACTAGTCAGGATCGAGGGAAAGATGAACAGAGCAAAGTACAGAGAGATCCTTGATGAAAACCTGCTCCAGAGCGCTCAGGACCTCAGACTGGGGCGAAGGTTCACCTTCCAACAAGACAATGACCCTAAGCACACAGCCAAGACAATGCAGGAGTGTTTTCGGGACAAGTCTCTGAATGTCCTTGAGTGGCCCAGCCAGAGCCCGGACTTGAACCCAATCGAACATCTCTGGAGAGACCTGAAAATAGCTGTGCAGACACACTTCCCATCCAACTTGACAGAGCTTGAGAGAATCTGCAGAGCAGAATGGGATAAACTCCCCAAATACAGGTGTACCAAGCTTGTAGCGTCATACCCAAGAAGACTCGAGGCTGTAATCGCTGCCAAAGGTACTTCAACAAAGTACTGAGTAAAGGGTCTGAATATTTATGTAAATTTCAGTTTTTTATTTTTAATACATTTGCAAACATTTCTAAAAACCAGTTTTTTCTTAGTCATTATAGGGCATTGTGTGTAGATTAAAGAGGAAAAACACTACTTAATCCATTTTAGAATAAGGCTGTAACGTAACAAAATATAAAGAAAGTCAAGGTCTGAATACTTTCCGAATGCACAGCATATATAGCCCTGCGGCCCAATGGCTGCATAGCAGTGGTCCACAGCAGAAACACTCTCTCACATGCTCCACTGAGGAGAAACACCAGTGGGCCTGCCAAAGTCTACACCCGCAGGCCAAGGGGCTCAGAGCCATACACACCTAAGGGCTATGGGCAAGAGAGGAGGAGGGATGATGGGGTGGGGTGATGGGGGCTTGATCGGTCACACACATGTACACACTCACTCACCACTCATGCATGCACATATGCCACGCATGCACATGCACACACACACACACACACACACACACACACACACACACACACACACACACACACACACACACACACACACACACACACACACACACACACACACACACACACACACACACACACACACACACACACACACACACACACACACAATCTATTGATCCATGATGTGACAGGGCACTCAGTGAGGGTTGCTGTGGTTCAGAACATCAGCTGGCAGTCGCACCACTGGCCTGCTGTTCCCTGATAATAGAGATCTGGGATATGGCATGAGTAGAAAGAGAGAACGGGAACACACACACATTCACTCACTCACATGCACTCATGTTTCTCACAAACATTGATCACAAATAAACGCTACACTCTCAGACACACAAATACAGTACATATTCACAAATACAGCACATACAAACACTACCACACCAATACTGAGAATGCAAAACTCTTTCCATGAAATAGACTGACCAGGTGAATCCAGGTGAAAGCTATGATCCCTCATTGATGTCACTTCTTAAATCCACTTCAATCGGTGTAGATGAAGGGGAGGAGACAGGTTAAAGAAGGATTTTTAAGCCTTGAGACAATTAAGACATTGATTGTGTATGTGTGCAATTCAGAGGTTGAATGGGCAAAACAAAATATTTAAGTGCCTTTGAATGGGGTATGGTAGTAGGTGCCAGGCGCACCGGTTTGTGTTTAGAACTGCAACGCTGCTGGGTTTTTCACACTCAACAGTTTCCCGTGTGTATCAATAAATGGTCCACTACCCAAAGGACATCTAGCCAACTTCATACAACTGTGGGAAGCATTGGAATACTTAGATTTGTGTGTATTAGGTATATGTTGTGAAATTGATAGATATTACTTGTTAGATATACTGCACTGTCGGAGCTAGAAACACAAGCATTTTGCTACACCTGCAATAACATCTGCTAAACACGTGTATGTGACCAATAACATTTAATTTTAATTTTATTTTGAATCAACATGGGCCAGCATCTCTGTGGAACGCTTTCGACGAATTGAGGCTGTGCAACACAATATTAGGAAGGTGTTCTTAATGTTTTGTACTCTCAGTGTACAGTGCACACAAACAAAAAACGTACTCAAACATCCTGTAAAACCACCCCCAAAAAACAACTTAATTTGCACATCCAGTGATGTACACATAAACTACCCACTGCTGCTAAAAACACTGCAATCAATTCACAGTGCAAAACAGCCTAGAGTAAAGCCCTCAAGGTGAAGGGTTGGCCCCCAGCCTGTTAGTCCTTGTATACCCGACCTCCATTCAGCAGTTCACTCCTGCTGCTGCCTGGCTGCTGCAGCCTGCTGCCCTGGCCTTAATCATGCCTCCCCTCTCTCTCCTCCACCAAAAAATAACTTGACTATTCACCTTTGGACAATGTCCCGCCTTTTCCTTCTTTCCTTCAGGCCTGCTTTCTTTCCCTCGCTCCATTTGAGCAGGTCTGGGTTTGTGTGAACCATTTAGACCCGGTTTCCTGACATTGTGTAGTCTGGTGGAGAGAGGGGGGACCGAGGAGGAGAGTAGAAGGGGGGAACAGGGTAGGACAAAAAGCAGAGGACAATGCTTCTCTGAGTTCTCTCCTGGGGGCATGGAAGCAACAATGGGTCTTGGTGAAGAATGGAAAAAATAGCGGAACAAAAGAAAAACAGGCCTAATGGAGGCCATAAGAGGTTTTCCGGGAAGGAAGTTAAACGAGATGGGTGAATATGAACCGTAATATTCTCAAATGCAACCCAATGGCTCAGTTTGAGTCCATTGTTGGATGAGGTAAAGACAGGAGAAAGTTGAAGCGTAAGTTCGTTACAACATAAAGGCGAGTTTCAACTTTCCTTTCAACATGGCTGACTTTCGGACTTGTTCATTTGTTTAATGTGAGCGCTTTGACATCAATGGCTTGATAGCAAATTCCTGCCGCACATTGTTCAATTCTAATTTCTTTAATATCCTTAATGACATAATGTTTAAGTGTCCGGGGTTAGTGCTCTGTCCTTTTGCCTGGCACCGATTCCTAGAACAACATTCTAAAACAGAGTTGGTTCAGACAGAGCTGTGTGTAACTGTTACAGAGTGAGTGTTTCCTATTGTGTTCCGTGTGTAACTGTAGATTTCCTCCTCCTAAGACCCACCATTGTTAGTCAGAAAGCCCCTTCAGCTGTCACTCAACACTCACTGGAGAAGAGGAGGACAGGTGCATGGAAGCTGGAGCCATGGTCCTCTGGGCACAGCCACAGTGTCTCGTGGGCACACAAATTGGTACACACACACACACACATTCAAAAAAACTCCAATACTGTCTCACACAATCAACCAATGTGTGAGTCTTTGATGACGAACTCAATGAACCACAGCCAGGAAACACAACAATGAGTCACTCAAAATATCAAAAGGATGCTATTAGGTAAAAAAGGTACAGCCCCATACCTTTTGTGTGTATTTGTGTGTGTGTGCGTGTGTGAGCATGCCTGCTTGTGTGTGTGTGTGTGGGGGGGGGGGTGCGTGTGTTCTTTTTAATCTGACCCCCCTCAGTCTTGTCCTGCTGTTATTCAGCACTTGCAGGAGATGGCTGCTTCCTGTCTGAGTAAGAACTTCCTGTGGTGTACAGGATGTTGTGAAACAATGTGGCTCGCTTCACATAGACCAACCATGCTTTATTAGACTCCAAAAAGCCACGCGGGTCATCTGCCCCAACATTATCGAATTCCCAAACAGCTTTTCCGACCACAGATCAGCCATGGTATGTAATTTCAGCCACAGCTTTGGCATGCCTTCCAGTCCCCAAGTCTTAGCTGCATCACACCCTTTTCCGTAAGGACGACGTTCCTGAAGGATTCTTAAAGGAAAAACAACGTGAGGTATTTTTGATGGCGGTGTTTCCATCTGACTATTATTAGCTGTAGGAATTCTTCTCTATTCCCAGCCTGCCTGTCAAAGGTAGCAGTGAGACCTTCATTACAGCTAGTGCAGCTATGATGAGAAATGCCTTTGACAGTGAAGTGAGAGGGAAGAGAGAGGGAAGGTGGGAGACAGGGGAGAGAGGGAGACCTGACACCTGATCTGAGAGCGATAGGAGAGGAAAAAGAAGAAGGAGGGGGGAAGAGAGACAGTGGAGAGGGAAGAGGAGACCTGAAAACCTGACCCCAAACCTAACCTCTGGTATTTACCCTGAGGGGAATCTCAGAGGTGAAGTTCAGCCGTCAGTGAGACGAAGGGCAGTTTGTGGAAAGCTGTACCAGAAAAAGAGGGAAGAGGGGGACCGGGGAGGAATGGTGTAAACGGTATTCCACTAGAAGAGGGAGGAGGGAGATTCAGAGAGAGAGCAGCTGGGGAATGATGCAGGTCAGATGTACGCCCAGGGTCGCGGCGGGTCATCCTCCACTTCTCAGCAGAGGTAAACAACACCCAGATCCTTACTCAGTGTTCTCTGGAGACTGTGTGCAAGTTAGATCCCTACACCATATATCACAACAGGGGAGAACAACACCTAGCTCTTCATAAGATAACACTGGGACTATTTTGAAATTGGTTTCCCCATAAGGTAACAAAGTGCATTTACACATGATTTACTATATCTATTCTACATGATATATCACAAACGAGCTAAACACCACCTATCACGTCACAAAACAACACAATTGCTTTATAGCAGGCTTATAGGTTACACATTATAACCATATAATCGTATTGTAGTTGTATTTCCTACACATAATGTAATAGTAATGCATTTTAATCATAGAGTATTTTTCATTTACATAATCTCAAAGCATTTATATGTTTAAAATACAGTATTACCTTGCTCTCCATAGAAGAAACAAATTGAGCAGAGTAGCACTGAGCCCAAGTGAAAAGCAGTATCGGTAGGCTGGTTTTCAGGCCGGTAGCTTAACTGAGCAGTAAATTGCTCTGTCTTTAACATCAGCACACAGTAGTTACTCTGTCTACTTTGCTGTCTAAGCCAGAGAAGATATCACTAAAATGGCAGGGCAGAAGAATAGACTGGCAGAGAATAGGCAGAACAGTCTAAATTGCCAGGCTAGCGCATGCCCTCAACTCAACTCCAACCAAAAGTTAGTTTGTTACTATATTCATTGAGTACTGTGAAGCAAGTGCAGATACCAAAGTGAAAAATGCAAGCTGCTGGACGTCAACTACTATGCAAATATAATTTATGGCTATAAATATCAAAGTGTTGTGACTTAAGTGACTTTTAATGAAGACTAATCCAAGACAAATGCAGACACAAACATCATCTTTAGCAACGATTTGGCTTCAAAGTCTGTTTTCGCTTGCTGTGTAAAATACCTCATCAGAAGCTACCATGAGAAACTAAACGCATTTGGATGATAACCAGAAATCCATTATTTTGAATTTTACGTTTCATCAAGCTCTTAACAATGCGAAGCCTGTGGGTTGTTGTATAATATAACCGTGACTACCGTTCTCATACTGCAGTATACAGTATTTGGCAGCTGCGCCAAACCTTCTAAAATGTGGTCCTAAAATGATCCTTATTTAAACATTGGTATTCCTGAAATTAGATTTCTAAAATGAAATAAGGGCTGGATAACATGCTTATTTTTGGGTCTGGGTAAGTGACTTGATGTGAACAAGTAGCATATGGTGAGTGAACCAGTTCATAACATTATCCTTCCCTAGAACAGACAGTGTTGTGTCACCATTGGCCTCCATGCTAAATATGGAGACATGAACGCGGGTAAATTACGGTCATATTATGCTCAGATGAGTTATGAAACTGGGACAACGTAACGTACTCCATGAGATAGTTAGAGTCATGAACATGGACAGGCCAGGTAAGAGGTAAAAGGATAGAGAAGGGATAAAAATAGATAGAGAGTAAACAGGGTGATGAATATGACATAGATGTTGTATTGTGCAGTATACAGATTACTGCTTGTCAATGTTTGGCCATCAATATGATCTATTGGCTGTAGTGGCTGTGGGAAAATAACTGTGCTTTCTGTTGTTGTTCAAGGTGCTGTAGGACACGTTCCAAATGGCACCCTATTCCTTATATAGTCCTATAGAGCCATATGGGTCCTGGTCAAAAGTAGTGCACTAAATAGGGAATAGGGTGCTACAGTATTTTGGACGTAGCTGTGTTCTCTATGTGGGATCGATGTGCTACACACAAAGATAAAGAGAGCAAGGTGTTCTTTCTAAAAATATCAGGGAAGAAGACCCCCCAACTGGCTGTCTAACACACCCCAAACACCACACCACCATACACACGCTCACAGTTGTTAGGAGTCAGGGTGACATAGGGATGGAGTTAGCTGACATCCCCTCAGGAAGGGAAAATGGTTACAGAACAGGCTCTAATGAAGGAGATGGTGAAGGGAGAGAGAGAAAGAGGGACACGGTGGGCAGTGGCAGGTGGGACAGAGGTATGAGAGAGAGAGAGAGAAAGAGAGAGAGAGAGAGAGAGAGAGAGAGAGAGAGAGAGAGAGAGAGAGAGAGAGAGAGAGAGAGAGAGAGAGAGAGAGAGAGAGAGAGAGAGAGAGCAAGAGACAGAGATTGACTAATGACAGAGAGAAACAGAGATTGACGATGACAGAGAGAGAGACAGAGATTGACTAATGACAGAGAGAAACAGAGATTGACGATGACAGAGAGAGAGACAGAGATTGACGATGACAGAGAGAGAGGTGAGAGGGGGAGAAAGAACGATGAAAATTTGAGAAAATAAGGGATGGAGCAATAAACCATTATCACCTTTCATCTCCAGCCCCAACTAACCTTACAACTTGGGCTTGTGGAACCTGGCAACGGAGTATGGAGAAAAAGCTTTGCCTTGAAACATTCATCACATATCCGTTTATTCTATTCTACTGAGCCATTTACTTTATGTTCGTATTCTTATATTTTATTAATTGTTATTGTCGATGCATTGTTGAGAAGGAACCTGTAAGTAAGCATTTTGTTGAACGGTGTATACCATGTGTATCCCGTGCATAAAACGAATACAACTTGAAACTTGTAACTAGACTGCGCGGAAGTGTGTGTCAAGTGTGCCTGAGTCAGTGTGTGTTTATCAACAAGTGAACGGCTTGTTTACTGACACAGTGAGTGTGTTCCATCCCTCTCTACACAATACTTTCCAAAGCACTGCTATGGCAACCGATGCCATTAACGCAGCCAACAGGCAGTCACTACCTACATACACACACAATCACACTGCATGAAAAGTAAAGAAAGGGGCCTGCTGGATTTTCTCCTCACAACAGCCATACGTCAGGGGATAGTGTGTTGTGGACATCTTGTTGTGGACACCACACACACTACTATGCCAACCGACGCCTGTATACTACACACTCTGAGGGAAGTGAGGGAAGTAGTGACAAGAGGTTTGTCGGGAAGAGAGGAGCTGGACAGAGAAGCTACATCCCTCCCTCACTTGGCAATGGCAGTCCTGTCAACCTTTCAATTCTCATCTGAACTTTGGGCCTAGGTTACTGTTAAATTGAGTACCTAAGGACAAAGAAGCTTTCAAAAAGCTCTATGCACATAAAACATGATTGGGCTGAGGTCTGAGTGCACTGCCCATCTCTCCCTGCCCGTCTCTCAGCTCTCATGCTCTTTATAAGGCCTTAGAAGCAAATCCCCAATCACCAATGTTCCTCTACACTGTTCCTGAATCAGTGCCAAGCGACAGTTCGCTCTAAATTGGTGAAGACACACTGCCCATTCCCACTGTGTCTCACAATGCTGCTGCTAAGACCACAGCATGTCAAAGCATTGGAGGAATCCAGCCAGGTCACCCGTGATACAAGTCAGTATCACGTCCATCCATGTCTGAGGACGTCGGGAGATGACATTGACACCAGCCACTAGGGGCATCAGCGAGCACTGTTACCTTCAAGTAGGTTTAAGTTTTGCTGGGTAGTTGTGGACAGGAATGGCAGATAGGCGTGAGCATCTGCCTCTGGTGCAAAACATTGCATGTTTGAATCCAGCGATACAATGTATTTTTTTAGATGTTTATTTTAAGCCTATCCCTTACCTTAACCATTTGGAGTTAATGCCTACACTTAACCTTAAACACTTTCTAAATTTGAAGTTTGGAACGTGAACGTCTAATTCTGACGTGAGACTGTGAAAGCTTGTTGGAGGAATCAGCCACACAATCACTGCCACAAAAACAAACAATAGGATTCTCTTCATTAGCTGGGGATTACCAAGCCACTGTGGCAAGGATTTAAGAAAACATGTCAGAGTACAAGTCCCCTGTATAGGTCTGTATAGGCCTGAGGGGCTGAAGGACTAAGCTCCTGTAGAGCCCTATAGAGAGAGAGGGAGCTAATGCAGGGCTGACCTTGATGTTAAGGTCTAAAGGGTTGGTTAGTGGGATGTGCGCTGGCCCACACGGTAGCACCACCACCCGGTGAGGATTGAAGCTGGGACCTTTGGACAGACCACCTGGCTTCATTCTGCAGACTAATGGGTGTAGGCATTCTGAATGGTAGTTTATAATGGCTACTTCCCAAGGTAATAGGGTGCCATTAGGGACAAAGTCCATAACCTGGTAGCCTAATACTGAATCACAAGTTGGCCTTCAGCTCCAAGGTACTTGTGTAGATCTTTAAGGATTATATTATAGGACAGGTATATCCCCTCCTGAGTGGTTCCTCTCAAGGTTTTTTCCTTCCAGGGAGTAATCCCCTTGCCACTATGCAACTTCTTGCTCTTTGGGGGTTTAGAGAGGATAATCAAAATACTGATAAAGTCTAGTGTACACATGCACTTGCCACTGGCAGATTTTTTTTTTTTATGTCCTCATCAATCTACACACAATACCCCACAATGACAAAGTGAAAACAGGTTTTTAGAAAGTTTTTCAAATAAAAAAATAACAAAACAGAAATACCCTATTTACATAAGTATTCAGACCCTTTGCTATGAGACTGGAAATTTAGCTCAGGTGCATCCTGTTTCCATTGATCATACTTCAAATGTTTCTACAACTTGATTGTCCACCTGTGGTAAATTCAAACTGAGCAATCAGGGGAGAAGGGCCTTGGTCAGAGTTTGTCTGTGGAGATGGGAGAATCTTCCAGAAGGACAACAATCTCAGCAGCAATCCACCAATCAGGCCTTTATTGTAGAGTGGCCAGATGGAAGCCACTCCTCAGTAAAAGGCACATGACAGCCCGCTTGGAGTTTGCCAAAATGCACTTAAAGACTTTCAGACCATTAGAAACAAGATTCTCTGGTCTGATGAAACCAAGATTGAACTATTTGGCCTGAATGCCAAGCATCACGTCTGGAGGAAACCTGGCACCATCCCTACGGTGAAGCATGGTGGTGACAGCATCATGCTGTGGGGATGTCTTTCAGTGCAGGGACTGGGAGACTAGTAAGGATCGAGGGAAAGATGAACGGAGCAAAGTACAGAGAGATTCTTGATCCTTGGCCCCGTGTAGCTCAGTTGGTAGAGCATGGCGCTTGCAACGCCAGGGTTGTGGGTTCATTTCCCACGGGGGGCCAGTATGAAAAAATGTATGCACTCACTTACTGTAAGTTGCTCTGGATAAGAGCGTCTGCTAAATGACTAAAATGTAAATGTAAAACCTGCTCCAGAGCCCTCAGGACCTCAGACTGGGGCGAAGGTTCACCTTCCAATAGGACAATGACCCTAAGCACACAGCCAAGGCAATGCAGGAGTGGCTTCGGGACAAGTCTCTGAATGTCATTGAGTGGCCCAGCCAGAGCTCGGACTTGAACTCGATTGAACATCTCTGGAGAGACCTGAAAATAGCTGTGCAGCGACTCTCCGCATCCAACCTGACAGAGCTTGAGAGGATCTGCAGAGCAGAATGGGAGAAACTCCCCAAATACAGGTGTGCCAAGCTTGTAGCGTCATACCCAAGAAGACTCGAGGCTGTAATCGCTGCCAAAAGTGCTTCAACAATGTACTGAGTAAAGGGTCTGAATACTTATGTAAGTGTGATATTTTCATTTTTTATTTTGAATAAATTAGCAAAAATGTCTAAAACCTGTTTTTGCTTTGTCATTATGGGGTATTGTGTGTAGATTGATGAGGGGAAAAAAACAATTTCATTTTTTTTTAGAATAAGGCGTAACAAAATGTGGAAAAAGTCAAGGGCTCTGAATACTTTCCGAATACGCTGTATGTGATGCCTACAGAACTTATCTAAGTTGCTAATGTAAATCTAAGCATTCAGAATACTAATTAATAGGATGTTAATTTTAATGATTAAGGCAGTGAATAAATGTATCCTTAAGAGGTTGAATAGTTTGTTTGACATTGAGCTGTTCAACAAAGGAAGTCTCTGGAAGATTAGATTAGAGAACAGACAGCTGGCTTGGTGGAGGCCAAAACTTTACTGGCTGGAGCTGGTGACCTGTTATTCCTCATCTATCCCTCCCTCTCTTCTCTCTCTCTGTTCTGTCCACTTGGTTCTCTCTCTCTCTCTCTCTCTCTCTCTCTCTCTCTCTCTCTCTCTCTCTCTCTCTCTCTCTCTCTCGCTCTCTCGCTCTCTCTCTCTCTCTGTTCTCTCCACTTGGTTCTCTCTCTCTCTCTCTGTTCTCTCCACTTGGTTCTCTCTCTCTCTCTCTCTCTCTCTCTCTCTCTCTCTCTCTCTCTCTCTCTCTGTTCTCTCCACTTGGTTCTCTCTCTCTCTCTCTCTCTCTGTTCTCTCCACTTGGTTCTCTCTCTCTCTCTCTCTCTCTCTCTCTCTCTCTCTCTCTCTCTCTCTCTCTCTCTCTCTCTCTCTCTCTCTCTCTCTCTCTCTCTCTCTCTCTCTCTCTCTCTCAAAAACACAAAAAACACACACAAACATTGTGCTGGCCAAATGCATTATTGCATTACAGAGCCATAATACAGTGGGGGGAAAAGGTATTTAGTCAGCAACCAATTGTGCAAGTTCTCACACTTAAAAAGATGAGCGAGGCCTGTAATTTTCATCATAGGTACACGTCAACTATGACAGACAAATTGAGAATTTCTTTTCCAGAAAATCACATTTTAAATTAATTTATTTGCAAATTATGGTGGAAAATAAGTATTTGGTCAGACCTGTAACTTCTTCTTTAAGAGGCTCCTCTGTCCTCCACTCGTTACCTGTATTAATGGCACCTGTTTGAACTTGTTATCAGTATAAAAGACACCTGTCCACAACCTCAAACAGTCACACTCCAAACTCCACTATGGCCAAGACCAAAGAGCTGTCAAAGGACACCAGAAACAAAATTGTAGACCTGCACCAGGCTGGGAAGACTGCATCTGCAATAGGTAAGCAGCTTGGTTTGAAGAAATCAACTGTGGGAGCAATTATTAGGAAATGGAAGACATACAAGACCACTGATAATCTCCCTCGATCTGGGGCTCCACGCAAGATCTCACCCCGTGGGGTCAAAATGATCACAAGAACGGTGAGCAAAAATCCCAGAACCACACGGGGGGACCTAGTTTATGACCTGCAGAGAGCTGGGACCAAAGTAACAAAGCCTACCATCAGTAACACACTACGCCGCCAGGGACTCAAATGCTGCAGTGCAAGACGTGTCCCCCTGCTTAAGCCAGTACATGTCCAGGCCCGTCTGAAGTTTGCTAGAGTGCATTTGGATGATCCAGAAGAGGATTGGGAGAATGTCATATGGTCAGATGAAACCAAAATATAACTTTTTGGTAAAAACTCAACTCGTCGTGTTTGGAGGACAAAGAATGCTGAGTTGCATCCAAAGAACACCATACCTACTGTGAAGCATGGGGGTGGAAACATCATGCTTTGGGGCTGTTTTTCTGCAAAGGGACCAGGACGACTGATCCGTGTAAAGGAAAGAATGAATGGGGCCATGTATCGTGAGATTTTGAGTGAAAACCTCCTTCCATCCGCAAGGGCATTGAAGATGAAACGTGGCTGGGTCTTTCAGCATGACAATGATCCCAAACACACCGCCCGGGCAACGAAGGAGTGGCTTCGTAAGAAGCATTTCAAGGTCCTGGAGTGGCCTAGCCAGTCTCCAGATCTCAACCCCATAGAAAATCTTTGGAGGGAGTTGAAAGTCCGTGTTGCCCAGCGACAGCCCCAAAACATCACTGCTCTAGAGGAGATCTGCATGGAGGAATGGGCCAAAATACCAGCAACAGTGTGTGAAAACCTTGTGAAGACTTACAGAAAACATTTGACCTGTGTCATTGCCAACAAAGGGTATATAACAAAGTATTGAGAAACTTTTGTTATTGACCAAATACTTATTTTCCACCATATTTTGCAAATAAATTCATAAAAAATCCTACAATGTGATTTTCTGGAAAATAAATTCTCATTTTGTCTGTCATAGTTGACGTGTACCTATGATGAAAATTACAGGCCTCTCTCATCTTTTTAAGTGGGAGAACTTGCACAATTGGTGGCTGACTAAATACTTTTTTTCCTCACTGTATTTGGCACCTTCGCAGTCGTGAAGAATAGTGAATAATGAAAACTGTTGTTAGGGCACAGGGCCAATGTCTACCATTTTCAAATGAAATGGCATATAAAACGTTACACAAACAAGAGCACACAGAGTCCTCCATTTTAACTACGGGCTATATTATCTCTAGGAAAATCAAGCAGTAAATCTATAAAGCAGGCAGGCAGCATCTCTTTAAGTTGCATAACCATCCTATTTGTTTTGACAGATAGCCAAAAGTTACAGAGAAAGGACTCCACATCAGAACATTCTGACACTCCTTCATAAGCCCATGAAAAACTCATTCTGATCGCTCTTCTAAGAAGACCCGTTATTGCAGTCGCCCAGTGAGCCTGCTCTTCTGCTCTCATGTCAATGTGACTGCCTATCTCCAGATCCAAAATGCGTTCCCCTCTTCCTGCCTGTCAAGCGGCATCCCCTTGGAGGAATGCATATATTTTTCTAGCATTCTCCCCGATCTAAATGTATCCGTCCTCAAGTCTCACAATTTTTCCAACAACTGATGAGGGTTTCTTCCCCTAAGAAAGGGTGGCTACCCAGGGTTATGCTATGCGCCTTAGTTTACTCTATTACAGAGTGATACAGGATATGGATCATAAAGACCTATCCTTGCCACCTTAATGCCTCTTTACATGCACACACACACACACACACACACACACACACACACACACACACACACACACACACACACACACACACACGCACACACACACACACACACACACACACTTACAATCATATCCTCCCTTTCATCTTCTTCCCAAAACCTCCCTGATGATGATGTTGAAGATGGACAAACAACGGCACATGTATCACGAGCATCAAGTTTGGATAAAAGGAGGGTGAGTTCATATATACTGTTCTAAACCCATTAATAATGGTCAAGGGGAAGAAGCGATGGAAACCTTACTGGGGATGATCAGGTACAAACCTCACAAAACCCATTGAGAAAGTCTCCCGCTATAGGCCTACGTCATGTATTGTACTTGTAATGTCAATAAAACATGTGATTCAATTACTATATAAACTCCAGTCAAGACAAGATGAACTGTGAAATACGATATATCAAAAGCCATATTAAAAACCCATATGTGCTCCAGTCAGGTATTTTTTAATGGAGACTAGAGGGGGCCTTGGCGTGGGTTGAATGTCCTGTACACCTGCACAGTTTACTCCGCTCCGCAAATATTTACATGTTACCCATTCAGCGTTTCACTGGACGCATCCAGCTCCAATGTCCCACATGAGACTGACCCCTGATGACCCTTTGTCCCCTCAGATGGTCCCAGACAACCAGAACACAGCCACATGTTTGCTCAGCATCCTCGCGGTTTGGAGTGGTACCCCACTTGTGTCCTCTGCTAAATGCTTCTGTAACCACAACCGTGTTCTCTGAAACAAAGATAAACACCAATACTGTAGACCACGTATAACCTTTACATACGTTTTGGAGCTAGCTAAGCTAACAGAATGGGAAGATGTCAATGTTACAGTTGTTTTGTGTCAGCCTTGAACTTCACTACAACAAGACTACTCTAGCCAACCTGCTCAACTCTTTGTCTACATTTTGTTTTTCAGTTGTCGTTCCCTAAACCTCGGACAGAGAGAAAGTTCTATATTTAGCACTGTAGCTATGTTTCCATTAACTTCTCCAGTGATTTTTTGTAGACATTTAGAAAGTTTGCATAGAAAATAGATGTGACAATTTCCTGCTATGGTGCATTTCCATTTAACTGTCTTGTGTAGATAAAAACAGCTGGACGTAATGACGTCACACCCAAAAATATATATATATATGTATGCCCTGACAGCCTGTACGCACTCCCACCAATCTGTTTCCCCATATGGAAAATAATCATGACATACACAATTGAATACATGATTGTGGTGAATTTCCTACATAGATATGTTATGACAAAATATATATTAATTATATGAGTCATCTATGAATATTATAAGAAAAGTGTATGTTCTGAGAATGCTTTCCTTAAAGCTTTCCCATTGTTTTTTATAAGTCAACATATAAAAAATCATGACAATTACTATAAGAACAATTAAATATTTGAATATACATTTCCATGTATGAGTTCCCATGGTTAATGGTGGGCAGCTCCTCCTACTGGACAGTTGATTTATCTACAGCTATGCTCAGTGAGGCACACCTTGAGAGAAGACACAATTATTTCATACACACACACTTAGTACTCAGATTTATATACACATACAGTTGAAGTCGGAAGTTTACATACACCTTAGCCAAATACATTTAAACTCAGTTTTTCACAATTCCTGACATTTAATCCTAGTAAAAATTCCCTCTCTTAGGTCAGTTAGGATCACCACTTTATTTTAAGAATGTGAAATGTCAGAATAATAGAGAATTATTTCTTTCAGCTTTTATTTCTTTCATCACATTCCCAGTGGGTCAGATGTTTACATACACTCAATTAGTATTTGGTAGCATTGCCCTTTAATTGTTTAACTTGGGTCAAATGTTTCGGGTAGCCTTCCACAAGCTTCCCACAATAAGTTGGGTGAATTTTGGCCCATTCCTCCTGACAGAGCTGGTGTAATTGAGTCAGGTTTGTAGGCCTCCTTGCCCGCACAAGCTTGTTCAGTTCTGCCCACAAGTTTTCTATAGGATTGAGGTCAGAGCTTTGTGATGGCCACTCCAATACCTTGACTTTGTTGTCCTTAAGCCATTTTGCCACAACTTTGGAAGTATGCTTGGAGTCATTGTCCATTTGGAAGACCCATTTGCGACCAAGCTTTAACTTCCTGACTGATGTCTTGAGATGTTGCTTCAATATATCCACATAATTTTGCTTCCTCATGATGCAATCTATTTTGTGAAGTGCACCAGTCACTCCTGCAGCAAAGCACCCCCGCAGCATGATGCTGCCACCCCCGTGCTTCATGGTTGGGATGGCATCTTCGGCTTGCAAGCAACCTCCTTTTTTCACCAAACATAACGATGGTCATTATGGGCAAACAGTTCTATTTTTGTTTCATCAGACCAGAGGACATTTCTCCAAACAGTATGACCTTTGTCCCCATGTGCAGTTGCAAACCGTAGTTTGGCTTTTTTATGGTGGTTTTGGAGCAGTGGCTTCTTCCTTGCTGAGCAGCCTTTCAGGTTATGTCGATATAGGACTCGTTTTACTGTGGATATAGATACTTTTGTACCTGTTTCCTCCAGCATCTTCACAAGGTCCTTTGCTGTTGTTCTGGGATTGATTTGCACTATTCGCACCAAAGTACGTTCATCTCTAGGAGACAGAACACTTCTCCTTCCCGAGCGGTATGATGGCTGTGTGGTCCCATGGTGTTTATACTTGCGTACTATTGTTTGTACAGATGAACGTGGTACCTTCAGGCGTTTGGAAATTGCTTCCAAGGATGAACCAGACTTGTGGAGGTCTACACATTTTTTTTTCTGAGGTCTTGGCTGATTTCTTTAGATTTTCCCATGATGTCAAGCAAAGAGGCCCTGAGTTTGAAGGTAGGCCTTGAAATAAATCCACAGGTACATCTCCAATTGACTCAAATGATGTCAATTTGCCTATCAGAAGCTTCTAAAGCCATGACATCATGTTCTGGAATATTCCAAGCTGTTTAAAGGCACAGTCAACTTAGTGTATGTAAACTTCTGACCCACTGGAATTGTGATACAGTGAATTATAAGTGAAATAATCTGTCTGTAAACAATTTTTGGAAAAATTACTTGTGTCATGCATAACGTAGATGTCCTAACCGACTTGCCAAAACTATAGTTTGTTAACAAGAAATTTGTGGAGCGGTTGAAAAACGAGTTTTAATGACTCCAACCTAAGTGTATGTAAACTTCCAACTTCAACTGTACATACTGACATAAACACATACTCAGACTATCTCACAGACTGACACACACCATCATCTATGAACTTAGACTAATATGACAGATATACAGATTATATTTATATTTTTTTCTCTTTGTCCCTCGAGGGCAATTACATACACTCAAATTCTATCACATACAGACATCATCTCACATACACACCACCTAGACATGATCTTCTACAATAGGGAGTTTGATAGATGAGATATGGAAGCATCAGAGGAGAGGAACATTAAGGAAGTGCTTGAGGAAAAGAAAGAATGGCACGTGCCAGGCCAAAATACAAGAGATTACAAAGAGAGGGAGGGAGGAGGAGAATATTCATTTAATCCAGGATGGAGGAGGCTTGCACGTGTGCATCCAAAGGCTATTGTGATACTGAGTAATTTGGCAGGATTGGTGAGAGCAGGTGAGACAACATTGCTAGGTTACCTTTCGTTATTGAAACAATAAAGAATACATTTCAGAGACTATGATTATGAGACAATGCCAGAAACCATATGGTATCACCTGTATTTGTCACGAGTACCTAGCCCTTTGCTATTTATCTAACCAAGCCATATAGCTTTGATATTTCTCACAGACTACCACCAATGTGCTATCATGAGAATGATCATTGAGAGATCTCCTCTTAATAGCTAAATAGATTCACTGCTTCTATCAAAGTCATTCCTCCTCCTCCTCCTCCTCCTCTCTTCTCTTCTCTTCTCTTCTCTTCTCTTCTCTTCTCTTCTCTTCTCTTCTCTTCTCTTCTCTTCTCTTCTCTTCTCTTCTCTTCTCTTCTCTTCTCTTCTCTTCTCTTCTCTTCTCCTCCTTCTCTCTCTCCTCCTCCTACTCCTCCTCCTCCTCTCCGCTCCTCCTCCTTCTCTCTCTCCTCCTCCTCCTCCTCCTATCCTCCTTCTATTCTCTCCTCTCCTCCTCCCCATCCTCTCCTCCACTCCTCCTGCTCCGTTTCTCCTCCTGTCCTTCTCTCATCTTCCTTAATTTCTCTCCTCTCCTCCTCCCCATCCTCTCCTCCACTCCTCTTCTCCTCTCTCTCCTCTCCTCTCCCCCTCCTCCTCTCATCCTCCTCCTCCTCCTCCTCTACTCCCCCACACCTCATCCTCACCCTGTCCTCCTACTGTCCTCCTCCTCTCCTCTTCATTCTCTTTTTTCCTCTCCTCCTACTCCTCCTCCTCCCCCTCGTCCCCTCCTCCTCCTGTCCTCCTCTCACCTCTTCCTACCCCTTCTCCTCTCCTCCTCCCTCTCTCCTCCTCCTCTCCCCTTCCTCCTCCTGTCCTCCACCTCTCCTCCTACTCTCCTCCCCCTTTCCTCCTCCCCTCCTCCTCCTCCTCTCCTCCTCCTCTTCTCCTCCTCCTCATCTCTCCTCCCCTCCTTCTGCTTTCCCCCTTCCTCCTCCTGCTTCTCCTCCTGCTCCTCCTCCTTGCTTATTTTTTCAATAAGCGTCACATTGCATGGGTCAACGACGTCAGACAATGGTATGCAAGTGCTTTGAAATTTGTGGCCAAAGCATTAGGAACACCCGCTCTTTCCATGACATAGACTGACCAGGTGAATCCAAGTGAAAGCTATGATCCCTTATTGATGTCACTTGTTAAATCTGTTTTGCATGGGGTTTATTCTATACAAGAGCAAGTTAATGTTGATTAGAAAGTCTTTACTTCAGCATCACTCTATAGCACGCATACAGCTCCATTCAGTGCATAGTAAGTGATGCCTAACTTGGCTCACTAGTACTATATAGTATCACACTCAGATACACATAACAGCAGCGTCATCTATTGGCTTGGCGACATCTCGTAACATATCCAGGCGCATCGATTTGAGTGTTAGGTGTTCCTAATGTTTTGTACACTCAGCGTATACGAGACCTTAGAAGCCTTAGCTTACATGACTCTTGTATGTTTTTTATATAATACATGCAACATTTCTGTTATGTCTAAACGTTAACCAACCATATAAGTCAGATATTACAATACTGTTCTATGAATCTTGTGTATTTGCTGCCATATGTATTACTTACAAGAACATATAAAAATCTTAGTAAATTATTTTATTTATTTTTATATGGGTCATGTCTCAGGTAGCCGGCAAAAGCCAGCATAGATAGAATGCAACTGCAAAAATGGACTAACATTTGCCATGTTCTAATAATTCTTATGTACCAAGGAATCGCTACGGTCAGAGCCATGGTGAAACTTGCACTCCTGTAGATCTGAAATAATTGGATGGTGAAACTTGCATCCAGCCAACCAGAAAAGAATGCGAAGCAAGTCTTGCATTCTTGAAAGTCAGGACAATCCTTGTCCTGCAAAGAAAAATTATTTTAAAAGTTAAATAAAAAAAATGATTTAGCTAGCAGTAGGCATTTAAATAAAATGTGGAGTGGAGCTTTACAGACCCCTTGACTTTTTCCACATTGTTACATTACAGCCTTAGTCTAAAATTGATTAAATCGTTTTTTTTTCCCTCATCAATCTACACACAATACCCCATAATGACAAAGCAAAAAACATTTTTTTTTGTTTGTGCAAATTTATAAAAAACAAAAACAGATATATCATATTTACATAAGAATTCAGGCCCTTTACTAAGTACTTTGTTGAAGCAACTTTGGCAGCGATTACAGCCTCGAGTCTTCTTGGGCATGACACTACAAGCTTAGAACACCTGTATTTGGGGAGTTTCTCCCATTCTTCTCTGCAGATCCTCTCAAGCTCTGTCAGGTTGGATGGGGAGCATCGCTGCACAGCTATTTTCAGATCTCTCCAGAGATGTTCGATCGGGTTCAAGTCCGGGCTCTGGCTGGGCCACTCAACAAATGTTTTGGTACCCTTCCCCAGATCTGTGCCTCGACACAATCCTGTCTCGGAGCTCTACGGACAATTCCTTCGACCTCATGTCTTGGTTTTTGCTCTGACATGCACTGTCAACTGTGGGACCTTATATAGACAGATGTGTGCCTTTCCAAATCATGTCCAATCAATTGAATTTACCACAGGTAGACTTCAATTAAGTTGTAGAAATATCTGAAGTATGATCAATGGAAACAGGATGCACCTGAGTCTCATGGCAAAGGGTCTGAATACTTATGTAAATAAGGTATTTCTGTTTTTGCAAACATTTCTAAAAACCTGTTTTTTCTTTGTCATTATGGGTTATTGTGTGTAGATTGAAGAGGAACATTTTCTCTTTAATCCAATTTAGAATAAGGCTGTAACGTAACAAAATGTGAAAAAAGGGAAGGGATCTGAATACTTTAGAATGCACTGTATCGTTATGTGATGACATACATTCAAAATGATTCGACAGTCATCATTTATTCGAAAAACACAGTTTCCATCGTCATTTATCACAATAAAGAAAGTTTGACAAAAGAAAAATCCACTCGTGTTGAACGGATACATTTTTTGTAGATCTTTATAAAATGTCTCCTACAGCTGCCGTTTACATTACACATGTCCAGTGGTGGAAAAAGTACCCAATTGTCATACTTGAGTAAAAGTAAAGATACCTTAATAGAAAATGTAAAAGTGAAAGTCACCCAGTAAAATCCTACTTGAGTAAAAGTCTAAAAGTATTTGGTTTTAAATATACTTAAGTATCAAAAGTAAATGTAATTGCTCAAATATACTTAAGTATTAAAAGTAAAAGTAAAAGTATAAATCATTTAAAATTCCTTATATATTAAGCAAACCAGACGGCACCATTTTCTTGTTTTTTTAAATGTACGGATAGCCAGGGGCAAGCTCCAACACTCAGACATCATTTACAAATGAAACATGTTTTTAGCCAGATCAGAGGCAGTAGGGATGACCAGGGATGTTCTCTTGATAATTGTGTGAATTAGACCATTTTCCTGTCCTGCTAACAATTTAAAATGTAACAAGTACTTTTGGTTCCCAGGGAAAATGTATGGAGTAAAAAGTACGTAATTTTCTTTAGGAATGTAGTGAAGTAAAAGTAAAAGTTGTCAAAATATAAATAGCAAAGTAAAGTACAGATACCAAAAAAAACTACTTAAGTAGTACTTTCAAGTATTTTTACTTAAGTACTTTACAGCACTGCACATGTCGCAATGTGACTTTGTCTTTGTCGAATAAACCTGGGTCAATGGAAACCTGCCTTGTGGTTGTCATGTAGTGACTTGGCTTGCTAACTGGCTGTTGGGTCTGTTGTTATGCACTGTAAAGGTCAGAATAAGAGGCCTTTTCACAGCACGGCTGTGCTCTTCTCTCACTATGCCCTCTAGCTACCAGCTGTGGAACTACATTACAAAACAAACTGCCAAGTATGATCCAATGCCCAGATGTGGTTAGAAAGGAGGTGAGAGTTCAAGTAGTTAAAGTGTTTTGATAAAACTTGCAGATGGAGAAGTGTCTGCTGAAGTAACTTTTATTGGCGACAATTTCTTAACAAGGGGACTTTTCTTCCAGGACTCAAAGAGATATTGTGTAATATGTTGTATTGATACTGGACTACTTAGAATAGTCTGTACTAACAACAGGTAGTGACAGACCACACATACTTGACATGGAGGCAAACTACACAGAGAGGACAGAGTTATAACCTCCCTGGAAAGCTCCCTGGCCTTGATACTGCAATTCAGCCATTTACTTTCTCAAGGCTAGCACTTTCAATGGAAATTGTCTTCTACTTGAATTGCTTCACAGCTAAGCAAAACACAAAGTCTTCATCCATGAACGGAAAGTCATGACCTGAAAGTGCCTCGACATCAAATACAAATGTTAGTGATCAACTCTATCTCTTTTCTATTATCTCCATCTGGTTTCTATTGGTGAGAACTGTGAATGGCTTAACAATTATATAAATCACATTATAGAACAGGAACAAATGTTCTGCACGTAGATTAAGTGTTCCGTTCTGTTCTGTTCTGTTCTGTTCTGTAGCCTACTGTGTTTCGGCCTCGCAACATCCCTCCCTCACTCTGTCTATCCCTCTCTCCCTCTCTCTCTCTCCTTTAGACCACTATATATACTTTGTCTGGACTGAAGAAGAGAGATAAACAGTACAACTCTGTGGTCTGGTCTTTGTTGTCCTCACATACCATGACTAACCAACTGAAGACGGTGCTGTTTTGACATACCATGATTATAATAGTACTACATAATGGTGGAGTCGATGGACAATCCAAGGAGGATGGACATAGGATGGAAGGGTTCAGCATACCACTGCATTCATCTTTCATCTTACTCTCTCAGCGTGAGGTGTGTGTGTCCCGCTGTCTCTGAAGAACCCTCAAACATCAGCACACACACACACACACTTGTGTGTGTGTGTGCTTGTGTGTGTACATTGAGGGAAAAAAGTATTTGATCCCCTGCTGATTTTGTACGTTTTGCCAATTGACAAAGAAATGAACAGTCTATAATTTTAATGGTAGGTTTATTTGAACAGTGAGAGACAGAATAACAACAAAACAATCCAGAAAAATGCATGTCAAAAATGTTATAAAATGATTTGCATTTTAATTAGGGAAATAAGTTTGTCTTTTATACAGGTGTCTTTTATACAGGTAACGAGCTGAGATTAGGAGCACACTCTTAAAAGGAGTACTCCTAATCTCAGCTTGTTACCTGTATAAAAGACACCTATCCACAGAAGCAATCAATCAATCAGATTCCAAACTCTCACCATGGCCAAGACCAAAGAGCTCTCCAAGGATGTCAGGGACAAGATTGTAGACCTACACAAGGCTGGAATGGGCTACAAGACCATCGCCAAGCAGCTTGGTGAGAAGGTGACAACAGTTGGTGCGATTATTCGCAAATGGAAGAAACACAAAAGTACTGTCAATCTCCCTCGGCCTGGGGCTCCCTGCAAGATCTCACCTCGTGGAGTTGCAATGATCATGAGAATGGTGAGGAATCAGCTCAGAACTACACGGGAGGATCTTGTCAATGATCTCAAGGCAGCTGGGACCATAGTCACCAAGAAAACAATTGGTAACACACTACGCCGTGAAGGACTGAAATCCTGCAGCGCCCGCAATGTCCCCCTGCACAAGAAAGCACATATACAGGGACGTCTGAAGTTTGCCAATGAACATCTAAATGATTCAGAGGAGAACTCGGTGAAAGTGTTGTGGTCAGATTAAACCAAAATCGAGCTCTTTGACATCAACTCAACTCGCCATGTTTGGAAGAGGAAGAATGCTGACTATGACCCCAAGAACACCATCCCCACCGTCAAACATGGAGGTGGAAACATTATGCTTTGGGTATGTATTTCTGCTAAGGGGACAGGACAACTTCACCGCATCAAAGGGACGATGGACGGCGCCATGTACCGTTAAGTCTTGGGTGAGAACCTCCTTCCCTCAGACAGGGCATTGAAAATGGGTCGTGGATGGGTATTCCAGCATGACAATGACCCAAAACCCACGGCCAAGGCAACAAAGGAGTGGCTCAAGAAGAAGCACATTAAGGTCCTGGAGTGGCCTAGCCAGTCTCCAGACCTTAATCCCATAGAAAATTTGTGGAGGGAGCTGAAGGTTCGAGTTGCCAAACGTCAGGCTCGAAACCTTAATGACTTGGAGAAGATCTGCAAAGAGGAGTGGGACAAAATCCCTCCTGAGATGTGTGCAAACCTGGTGGCCAACTACAAGAGACGTCTGACCTCTGTGATTGCCAACAAGGGTTTTGCCACCAAGTACTAAGTCATGTTTTGCAGAGGGGTCAAATACTTATTTCCCTCATTAAAATGCAAATCAATTCATAACTTTTTTTACATGCGTTTTTCTGAATTTTTTTGTTGTTATTCTGTCTCTCACTGTTCAAATAAACCTACCATTAAAATGATAGACTGATCATGTCTTCGTCAGTGGGCAAACGTACAAAATCAGCAGGGGATCAAATACTTTTTTCCCTTACTGTATATGTGTGTGTATATGTGTGTGTCTGTGTGTGGGTGTGTGTGGCACATACCACTATGTTTGTACATATTTACAGTGCATTCGGAAAGTATTCAGACCCCTTCACTTTTTCCACTTTTTCTTACGTTACAGCCTTATTCTAAAATTGATTAAATAAAACATTTCCTTCATCAATCTACACACAATTCCCCATAATGACAAAGCGAAAACAGGTATTATTTCTTGTGTGCAAATGCATTAAAATTAAAAAACAGAAATGATTGATTTACACAAGTATTCAGACCCTTTGCTAAGAGACTCGAAATTGAGCTCAGGTGCGTCCTGTTTCCATTGATCATCCTTCAGATGTTTCTACAACTTGATTGGAGTCCACCTGTGGTAAATTCAATTGATTGGACATGAATTGGAAAGGCACACACCTGTCTATATATGTTCCCACAGTTGACAGTGAATGTCAGAGCAAAAACCAAGCCATGAGGTCAAAAGAATTGTCCGTAGAGCTCCGAGACAGGATAATGTCGAGGCACAGATCTGGGGAAGGGTACCAAAACATTTGTTGAGTGGCCCAGCCACTGCAGCATTGAAGGTCCCCAAGAACACAGTGGTCTCATCATTTTTAAATCAAAGAAGTTTGGAGCCACTCTTCCTAGAGCTGGCCGCCCGGCAGAACTGAGCAATCGGGGGAGAAGTGACTTGGTCAGGGAGGTGACCAAGAACCTGATGGTCACTCTGACAGAGCTCCAGAGTTCCTCTGTGGAGATGGGAAAACCTTCCAGAAGGACAACCATCCCTGCAGCACTCCACCAATCAGGCCTTTATGGTAGAGTGGCCAAACGGAAGCCAATCCTCAGTAAAAGGCATATGACAGCCCACTTGGAGTTTGCCAAAAGGCACCTAAAAACTCTCAGACCACGAGAAACAAGATTCGCTGGTCTGATGAAACCAAGATTGAACTGGAGGAAACCAGGCACCATCCCTACGGTGAAGCATGGTGGTGGCAGCATCGTGCTGTGGGGATGTTTCTCAGTGGCAGGGACTGGGAGACTAGTCAGGATTGAGGGAAAGATGAACGGAGCAAATTACAGAGATATCCTTGACGAAAACCTGCTCCAGTGCGCTCAGGACCTCAGACTGGGGCGAAGGTTCACCTTCCAACAGACCAACAACCCTAAGCACACAGCCAAGATAACGCATGAGTGGCTTCGGGACAAGTCTCTGAATGTCCTTGAGTGGCCCAACCAAATCCCGGACTTGAACCCAATCGAACATCTCTGGATACCTGAAAATAGCTGTGCAGCAACACTCCCCATCCAACCTGATAGAGCTTGAGAGGGTCTGCAGAGTAGAATGGGAGAAACTTCCCAAATACAGGTGTGCCAAGCTTCTACCCAAGAAGACCTTGAGGCTGTAATCGTTGCCAAAGGTGCTTCAACAAAGTACATTTAAGTTATATACTGGCCCCCCGTGGGAATCGAACCCACAACCCTGGCGTTGCAAACGCCATGCTCTATCAACTGAGCTACATCCCTGCCGGCCATTCCCTCCCCTACCCTGGACGACGCTGGGCCAATTGTGCGCCGCCCATGAGTCTCCCGGTCGCGGCCGGCTGCGACAGAGCCTGGATTCGAACCAGGATCTCTAGTGGCACAGTTAGCACTGCGATGCAGTGCCTTAGACCACTGCGCCACTCAGGAGTATAAGTACTGAGTAAAGGGTCTTATTACTTATGTAAATGTAATATTTCCGTAGTAAACCTGTTTTTGCTTTGCCATTATGGGGTATTGCATGTAGATTGATGAGGGGAAATCAGAATGCACTGTATGTGTCTGTGCATCCTCGTGTGTGGTTCTACATAAAAATGTAAGCTTTCTCAGTAAACACAATAACATTCTGTTTTCCACAGCTTGTTAAGATTGATTGTGTTTATGCAGCGATTTCAAACAGAGATCAAACTCCCATCAACTTAATGGCTTGACCTTGTAAACTCAGGTTACCTCGGCACCTGTGTCGCCTGGAATGCTCTCTATGCACTTTTCTAAACACTCATTCCAAGTGTAACCCAATGACCTGCAGCTCTGAGTCAGACAGGGACTGTATATTTTTTTTACATTTTAGTAATTTAGCTGACACTCTTATCCAGAGCGACTTACAGTTAGTGAGTGCATACATTTTTTTTCATACTGGTCCCCCGTGGGAAACGAACCCACATCCCTGGTGTTGCAAACGCCATGCTCTACCAACTGAGCTACACGGGACTATATGCGTGTGATGTATCTTTGTGGAGGGCTAGGCTACATCCTGGGCTGGGTTCTGTGTGTAATAGGGTGTACTGGCAGATCATTCAATTGAATAGACGTTGTTAATACACAAATTGCATAGTCAATATTATGAACTGCATGTGAGGTACACACACAGTACCAGTCAAAAGTTTGGACACACCTACTCATTCCAGGGTTTCTCTTTTTTTAAACTATTTTCGACACTGTAGAATAATAGTGAAGACATCACAACTATGAAATAACACATATGGAATCATGTAGTAACCAACAAAGTGTTAAACAAATCAAAATATATTTTATATTTGAGATTTTTCAAAGTAAACAACCTTTGCCTTGATGACTGCTTTGCACACGCTTGGCCTTCTATCAACCAGTTTCATGAGGTAGTCACCTGGAATGCATTTCAATTAACAGGTGTGCCCTGTTAAAAGTTAATTTGTGGAATTTCTATCCTTCTTAATGTGTTTGAGCCAATCAGTTGTGTTGTGACAAGGTAGGGGGGGTATACAGAAGATAGCCCTGTTTGGTAAAAGATTAAGTCCATATTATGGAAAGAACAGCTCAAATAAGCAAAGCGAAACGACAGTCCATCATTACTTTAAAACATGAAGGTCAGTCAACGCGGAACATTTCAAGAACTTTAAAAGTTTCTTCAAGTGCAGTCATAAAAATCATCAAGCGCTATGATGAAACTGGCTCTCATGAGGACCACCACAGGAAAGGAAGACCCAGAGTTACCTCTGCTGCAGAGGATAAGTTCATTAGAGTTACCAGCCTCAGATTGCTGCCCAAATAAATGCTTCACAGAGTTCAAGTAACAGACACATGACAGACTGCGTGAATCAGGCCTTCATGGTCGAATTGCTGCAAAGAAACCACTACTAAAGGACACCAATAAGAAGAAGAGACTTGCTTGGACCAAGAAACACGAGCAATGGACATTAGACCGGTGGAAATTTGTCCTTTGGTCTGATGAGTCCAAATTTGAGATTTTTGGTTCCAGCCGCCGTGTCTTTGGGAGACGGATGATCTCCGCATGTGTAGTTCCCACCGTAAAGCATGGAGGAGGAGGTGTGATGGTGTGGGGGTTCTTTGCTGGTGACACTGTCAGTGATTTATTTAGAATTCAAGGCACACTTAACCAGCATGGCTACCACATCATTCTGCAGCGATACGCCATCCTATCTGGTTTGCGCTTAGTGGGACTATCATTACTTTTTCAACAGGACAATGACCCAAAACCTGGCTATATAAGGGCTGTTTGACCAAGAAGGAGAGTGATGGAGTGCTGCATCAGATGACCTGGCCTCCACAATCACCCTACCTCAACCCAATTGAGATGGTTTAGGATGAGTTGGACCGCAGAGTGAAGGAAAAGCAGCCAACAAGTTCTTAGCATATGTGGGAACTCCTTCAAGACTGTTGGAAAAGCATTCCTTATGAAGCTGGTTGAGAGAATTCCAAGAGTGTGCAAAGCTGTCATCAATGCAAAGGGTGGCTACTTTAAAGAATATAAAATATAAATATATTTTGATTTGTTTAACACTTTTTTGGTTACTACATGATTCCATATGTGTTATTTCATAGTTTTGATGTCTTCACTATTATTCTACAATGTAGAAAATAGTAAACATAAAGAAAAACCTTTGAATGAGTAGGTGTGTCCAAACCTTTGACTAGTACTGTATATAAGAAATATTCCAGCACTACATGGAAGTAGACAAGGATTTCAGGCACATTTGTGACCCGTGGAAAAAAAAAGAAGCCATTGTGATTTTATCATCACATTGAGATTGAGTCCAGCTCACTCTTGGTGGGTGCCAATCTCTCTAACTCTCTTTCTCTTTTTCTCTTTCTCTCTGTCCTTATGAAACCTAAAGGCTTCAAACACAGAGGAAAAGAGCAGAGTGGAAAGAAAAGAGAACCAGAGCATCTAAATCAGAACTACTAAAGGAAAATGTAAACACCATATAGCTAAGAGGAGAGAAGGATGGGGGAGAGGAAAACATTTTGCCCCTCTCTTTCTCCGTCCTTCTCATCTACTGTGATGTTTGGTAACGCAGAGCAACAATCGCTAAGTGACGAGGTCTCTCTGACAGCCTTGGAGAGCATGTCCGTGATCCCTCTATCCAATGGGAGGTGGCTTTGATGGACCTGTTCGAATTATTATAATTTTTTTTCTAAAATAATTATATGAAAAAATAATCAATGTCTTCTTCATAAAAATAAAAAATACCTATCCACAAGAGATGTACAATATCTACATTGTCGATTTTTTTATTTATTTTTTACTAAATCAAGCCCTGCTCATGAATAATTAACTCCGCTTGATGCAAGCCACTCACACATTTCTCAGAAGGTCAAGTATGTTTCCATCTATGCCACTTGGTACTTTAAAAGCCAACATAATTTGTATAGGTATATACACAGAGACAAGGCGTGGGGCTATGTTGGATACTGCAGGGTATAAATCACAATGGTGTAAACCAAGGGTGATAGCATAATGGAACTTGGTCTTTGGCTGTAGCACAAGTAGAGAATAGTTTTTAACAGAGATGGGCTATGTGGTAATACTGTAGGGTCAATTCACACGCTGTGTCCTACTGCCATCTGTATTGTCTAACAGAGGGGTGGGAAAGAGGTGTGGCGGAAGGAAGGAAGGAAGGAAGGAAGGAAGGAAGGAAGGAAGGAAGGAAGGAAGGAAGGAAGGAAGGAAGGAAGGAAGGAAGGAAGGAAGGAAGGAAGGAAGGAAGGAAGGAAGGAAGGAAGGAAGGAAGGAAGGAAGGAAGGAAGGAAGGAGATTACAGAACAGAGCTGTGGGCAGCAGAGCAAAAATAGAGGAAAACTAAACTTCTGGAGGACCTATCATCCTTTCACTCCCTCCTCTCTACCTTATCTTCCTCTTTATCTGCTGCTAAAGCCACTTTCTATCACTCTAAACCTAGGAAACTCTTTTCCACATTCTCCTCCCTCCTTAATCCTCCACCCCCTCCCCCAACCACTTTGAATAGAAAATTGACAACATCCACTCCTCATTCACTCAGCCTATTGAGTCCACTGGTCCCACTCACACAGAACTACCCTACGCCTTGACCTCTTTCTCCCCTCTCTCTCCAGATTAAATCATGCGACTAGTGGGGTCTGGCCGCCAGACAACCTGCCTGCTCAACCCCATCCCCTCCTCCCTTCTCCAGACCATCTCTGGAGACCTTCTCCCATTCCTCACTTCCCTAATCAACTCATCCCTGACCACTGGCTGCATCCCTTCTGATTTCAAAATGGCACAAGTCGCTCCCCTCCTCAAGAAACCAACACTCCACTCATCTGACGTCAAAAACTATAGACCTGTATCCCTTCTTTCTTTTCTTTCCAAAAGACTTGAGCGTGCTGTCTCTGATCAACTCTCTCGTTTTCTCTCTCTCAAAATGATCTTCTTGACCCTAACCAGTAGTGCTTCAAGATGGGTCAGTCAAGCGAGACTGCTCTTCTCTGTGTCCCAGAGGCTCTCCACACTGCCAAAGCTGACACTCTCTCATCTGTTCTCATCCTCCAAGATCTATCCGCTGCCTTCGACATCATGAATCATCTAATCCTTCTCTCCACCCTCTCAGGGCTGGGTGTCTCAGGCTCTGCACACTCTTGGATTGCATTCTACCTGGCAGGCCACTCCTACCAGGTGACGTGGAGAGGATCTGTGTCTGCACCCCATACTCTCACTACTGGTGTCCCCCAGGGCTCGGTTCTAGGCCCTCTTCTCTTCTCTCTATACACCAAGTCACTTGGCTCTGTCATATCCTCACATGGTCTATCCTATCATTGCTATGCGGATGACACTCAACTACTTTTCTCCTTCCCCCCTTCTGACACCCAGGTGGCGACATGCATCTCTGCGTGCCTGGCAGATGTCTCAGCTTGGATATCGGCCCACCACCTCAAGCTCAAACTCAACAAGACGGAGCTGCTCTTCCTCCCGGGGAAGGCCTGCCAGCTCAAAGACCTCTCTATCACGGTTGACAACTCCACGGTGTCGCCCTCCCAGAGTGCAAAGAACCTTGGCGTGACCCTGGACAACACCCTGTCGTTCTCTGCAAACATCAAAGCAGTGACTCACTCCTGCAGGTTCATGCTCTACAACATCCGTAGAGTCTGACCCTATCTCACACAGGAAGCGACGCAGGTCCTAATCCAGGCACTTCTCATCTTCCATCTGGACTACCGCAACTTGCTGTTAGCCGGGCTCCCCACTTGTGCCATCAAACCCCTGCAACTTATCCAGAATGCTGCAGTCCGCCTGGTTTTCAACATTCCCAAGTTCTCCCATGTCACCCCGCTCCTCTGCACACTTAACCGGCTTCCAGTCGAAGCTTGCATCCACTACAAGACCATGGTGCTTGCCTACGGAGCAGCAAGAGGTACTGCCCCTCCCTACCTTCAGGCTATGCTCAAACCCAACACCCCAACCTGAGCACTCAGTTCTGCCACCTCTGGTCTCTTAGCCCTCCCACCCCTACGGGAGGGCAGCTCCGGCTCAGCCCAGTTCGAGCTCTTCTCTGTCCTGGCACCCCAATGGCGGAACCAGCTTCCCCCTGAAGCTAGGACAGCAGAGTCCCTGCCCATCTCCAAAAGCACCTGGAACCCGACCTCTTCAAAGAGCTCTGACTTTGCTGATAACTACTTTATTGAGGAAAAGTGTACTTACTATGCTTGTGATATGTGCTTGTCCCACCTAGCTATCTTAAGGTGACTGCACTAACTGTAAGTCGCTCTGGATAAGAGTGTCTGCTAAATGACTTAAATGTACATGTAAATGTAAGGAAGGAAGGAAGGAAGGAAGGAAGGAAGGAAGGAAGGAAGGAAGGAAGGAAGGAAGGAAGGAAGGAAGGAAGGAAGGAAGGAAGGAAGGAAGGAAGGAAGGAAGGAAGGAAGGAAGGAAGGAAGCTTTACATCACACTTGAAATTCATAATTTGTTCATATTCACATTAATGAACAGAATTTAGTAAGGTGAATAATATTATGTGCATGGATGTGCAGGGTTGAGAGTTATGTGATTAATTGTGTCACTGGCTACACCTGTGAGGGCAGCAGCAGCGCATAAAAAAAATAGTGCCTTACTGGAAGTGAAGCTGAGTTGGGTGGCCCTGGAAGTGTCAGAGAGTAAATACAGTGCATGTGTTCAGCGTATTTCATGTATGGATGTTACCCTGCCTTCAATAGGCCTGTAAAACCATGTGCGTCAGATATGAACGGAGAAACACACACACACACAGATGAACACACAGATCGATAGACAGACAGATAAACACGCGCACACACAAGCATGCACACACACATACACACACACACACACACACACACACACACACATACACACACACACACACACACACACACACACACACACACACACACACACAGACAGACAGATAAACACGCGCCCACACAAGCATGCACACACACACACACCACCCACCCACACACACACACACACACACACAGTCTAGATCGTCCCCTAACCTAGAGATGACATGATTTAGTGTGAGGGGCTGACATCCCTTTTAAATAATGGAAACACAGCTGTAGAGCTGGGTCAATGACGCCAATAGGTAGTCAAATTACCCCCAGAATCTGCCAAGACCAATAGGCTGAGACCCCTAGCTGCATTCCTCCCTCCCTCCTTCCATCCATGCAGAGAACACAACGCCATTTAAGGCTCCATATCGGACCAGCAGCTAAAGCTTCCACTAGAGGTCTCTCTCTCTCCTCTCTCTATATATCTCTATCGCTCACATTCACTCACTTGCACTCATGCTCTCACTCGCTCTCCTCTATCGCTCTCTCCTCTCCTTCTCTTTCTTTTTCTCTCTCAGATACACTCTTTCACTCTCTCTCTTTCCCCCCTCTCTCCCTCCCTCTCTCTCTCTCACTCTCTCTCTCCTTATCAGCAGGAGTAAAGCTCCCTTTCTCCATAGCCTCTGCTGTGCTCTCAGATACTTAATTACCACCCACCAACAGCCAACAGTCACACTACTGGCCAGCAGAGCTGTTTGACCTGTAAATCTGCTGTGTTGATGGACCACCAAGACCACCAAGAAGTGGTCAACAAACACATACATTTTGTATACAAAAACCTCCTGCCTCTCTTACCCCTTTATCCTGCTTTCTCTTTCTCTTTCTCTTTCTCCCTCTCAACCACACACACACGTTTGTTTTACTATCCTTGTTGGGATCAAACAATAGATTCCCATTCAAAATCCTATTTTCCCTAACCCCTAACCCTAACTCTAAAGCATGAAACACATCTCACGGCCAATTGACTGCCGATAGATAATTATTACAGTGGGAGGCCGTTCCTTCTCTTCCTAGAACAGAAAGGCACCTGCTGCGTGCTGACCCGATAGCGACGAACCTGATGTTTGTACTTGTAACAACAAACAGGAAAAAAAGAGGGCATTTTCTCTGTACATCCATCATGAGCCAGTCAAACTTCATATGCAATGTAGGCTATGGGATGGTAGCTAGCTAAGTGCACAGATGCAATGCACACAACACTAAATACTTCCTCCAAGCTAGCTAACCACTGTAGCTAGTATCGACATTATATTTAAATCACAATGGATTAGTTTCCATGAAACAGCTGCCTGTGTTAGCTGCTGAGTATGTGCCGTGTCCTTAGCTAGCTAGCGAATATGCTAATATTCGCTAGCTAGCTAAACATTTGGCTATGGGTTGGCACTGGCAGTTTGGGATTATGGAGAGTGAATTAAATTGTTTCTTCGTCATCTTGCTAGGTAGTTATCTAGCTGTGGCCATCCAGCTAGTATCAACAAGGGCTTTATACAAAATAGCAACATTAGCTAGCTAGCTAACATGGACTCTACACCATAAGAGATTGACTGCTGACACTCTGTTCAGAGGCACCAAGTACTGTCTGTCGGCAGGCAAACATTTGACAATCATACCGGTGTGTCTGAATTTTAACCAAAACCCTAACCTAACGCTAACCTTAACCCTAACAACCTCAAACCCTAACTCCTAACCCTAACCCCTAACCCTAATTGTAACCCTAAACGTAATTGTAACCCTAAACCTAAACCTAAACCTAACCCCTAAGCCTAAAATAGCCTTTTTCCTTGTGAGGACTGTCCACATTTTCCTTGTTTTACTATTCTTGTGAGGACTTCTGATCCCCACAAGGATAGTAAAACCAAAAAAAACACACAGGCTGTCACATGGAATAATACAGCTTGTTTATCATTGTTGAGGTGAGGTTATGCTCCTCTGCTTGTATGGAATAAGAGAACCAGACACCTCTTGCCCTCTAGTGGACAATGTTGAATACTGTAAACTCAACTGTAATGAGATTTTCTGATGTTGAAGTTCTCACTTTCACCACCCGGTGGCGCCCAATCTCTAAAATGGAGACAGGTAGTCTTCCCTATAAACCCATCGTATGACAAACTAAGCCATACATGGGATCACAGAACATACAAAAAGACTCATGATAAAACTATTTACAGCGAATACTTGACTTTTCCTGTTTGGTCAGTGTTATATCGACGCAAGCCTTTAAAACATGGCACCATTTCTTGCTTGTGTGCATCTGTGCATGCATGTGTGTGTCTGTATGTGTGTGTCTGTGCGTGCATTTGTATGTGTGTGCATGTGTGCGTGAGTGTGTTTGCGTGCGTGCGTTGGTGTATGTGTGTATGTGTGTGTGACATGAGCACGGTTCTGTACTGACCTTCCTGCCAGAGAAGAGCATGCAGAGCTGGTGCATGGAGCCTCCGTTCTTGGTCAGCTCCTTCTTCAGGGTCTTGGGCGAGGGCAGCGTCCAGCCCCCCTTGTGTCCGTGGCTCGCATCCAGGCAGTTGATGGTGTTGTCTGAGGTGAAGCAGGTAGAGCGTGGGTCCTGCAGCAGACTGCCCTCGCTATGCGTGCGGCGCCGCAGTGAGTTCTGGACGCTCAGCCGGCCGCCGTGCTTCTCGCAGGCAGAGCCCTCCACCATGCTACGGCGTTTACTGTCGCTGCACTCTGGGTAGGCATCATCGCTGTCATCTTCATCATCATCATCATCATCTTCTTCTTCTTCATCGTCTTCATCATCCTCGTCGTACTCTTCGTCGGTGTTGGGCGAGGAGAGGGCATTGGCACTGAAGGAGCGGTCTAGGCGGAGTTCAGGGATGATGAAGGAGGAGGAAGAGGAGGAGGGTGGGGCGTTGGTGTCGGGAGGATCTGACGGGGCCTCGTCATCCGTCGCCGAGGGAATCGCCTCTCCTCCCTCCTCCTCCATCTCTCTTTTCCCTTCATCCTCGATCTCTCCTTCCTCCTCACCCTTCCTCTCCTCCTCCTCCTCCTCCTCCTCCTCCTCCTCCTCCTCCTCCACCTCTCTCTCCCTCCAGATCTCGGGTTCGGTGCCCTCCATGCTCTTGCAGTCTTCTCCCTCGGTGGAGGGGGGCGGGGTGGGGGGCACCTTGTGTTCCTCTTCGTCACCCAGCGGGATACAGACCTCCTCCAGGGGGGTGAGGGGCTCAGAGGGGTGTGGGCTGCCCAGAGTCAGGGGCTCTGAGGGGCTGGAGGGGTAGGAGTAAAGGAGGTCCTCCTCGGACCCCCGTGGCAGGGGTAGGCCTCCTCCTCCTCCTTCCAGCTCACATGGAGGGGTGTCCACTTTGGGCTCAAGCATCTGGAGAGAGAGAGAGAGAGATAGAGAGAGAGAGAGAGAGAGAGAGAGAGAGAGAGAGAGAGAGAGAGAGAGAGAGAGAATGAGGGAGAAAGAGAAAGAAAGGTGCATGAGTTGATAAGGAAGGAGGGAGAAGGGAGCTGTACCCATATGTTGGTATGATGCTATGCAGTCCCATCCCTCTAACTCCACCCCTCCCTTCTTCCTTCCCTCTTGCCCAACCTGCTATTTTTAGACCTCAGCCCAGCCGTGAATCAAAGCAGTGAATCAAAGCCTATCAAACAGGAGCGGGATCCGGGATACAAAAGAGCCCTCCCTGTCTTCCACACTTTATCAACCACAAAGACACACACACAGGTAGAGAGAGAGAGAGAGAGAGAGAGAGAGAGAGAGAGAGAGAGAGAGAGAGAGAGAGAGAGAGAGAGAGAGAGAGAGAGAGAGAGAGAGAGAGAGAGAGAGAGAGAGAGAGAGAGAGAGAGAGAGAGAGAGACAGAGAGAGACAGAGAGAGAGACAGAGAGAGACAGAGAGAGAGACAGAGAGAGAGACAGAGAATGACGATGACAGAGAGAGAGACAGAGATTGACTGATGACAGAGAGAGAGACAGAGAGAGAGAGAGAGAGAGAGAGAAAGAGTTATAAACACTGTCACACCGCATATTTACTTTATATCAAGTGGATGATAAGTGGATTATAACATTTATCACATTTATTAGTGCTGGGTTAAAGCAAAAATGTTTAGCCTCAGCTAATTCAGTTTTGGTGCAATGCACTTCACGATTGACGTTTCAAGGCATCAACATTTGAATTGCATCCCAATCACTAAAA
Source organism: Coregonus lavaretus (assembly GCF_964263955.1). Taxonomy (NCBI): domain Eukaryota; kingdom Metazoa; phylum Chordata; class Actinopteri; order Salmoniformes; family Salmonidae; genus Coregonus; species Coregonus lavaretus. The sequence continues at coordinate 24,116,259 of NC_140011.1, read as the reverse complement.
AGCTATTAATACACATCCCACATCGTCAGATCAATAGAGAAACAAGCCTATACCCAGACCAGGCCTGATGTAAATCCATTCCAATCCTATTGACCTGTGAAGTGTGTTACATGCCTAAGAAACTAATGGCTCAATACCAACTATCAACAATGCCTTGGTAAAGGAGAAGCCAGTGATTCTGGGTCTATTTGGAGAATTGTTGACTTTAGGCAGGAAAGAGAGGACACATGAAATGAAGAAAGACAAGAAGAAGTACAAATACACTCTGGAACACACTGTGATGGCAGGCTATCCCTTGTTGAGAGAGGGCCTCATTGTACAGTTCACTAGCTACAGACTGATGATGATGGGGGCTGCTATTTTTAGAGTGAATTGCACTTTTATAAGAGACACACTTTTAAAAGAGACAGGGCAGCTTGGAGAAAAACAGGACGGAGAACGGAGGACTTTTCTCTCTCTCTCTCTTTAAACATATCCCAATCAATTGCTTGAGGATTCAATACTGCATTTGTATGAATATTTGGTTGAATAAGTAAAGCTGATATTTTAAATAGATAGAAATACAAGGTTTGATTATAAACTATAAACCATGATAAATGTGTAAATGCAGACGCATGTACAGACACACTCTCTCCCTCCCTCTCCAGTGGAGATATGGCAGGAGACACCTGTCCTATCAGATACACATGTTCCATTTCAGAGCCCAGCCTAACACAGCCATCTACTACCGTACTGGGCCACACACACACACACACACACACACACACACACACACACACACACACACACACACACACACACACAATTCACTTCAAGTGTCATTCAAAAGAAAAGCTCCACATATCCAGTGAAAAAAGACTGATCGAAACACTCAACCACAAAAACACAACTCAACCTAATTCATTTCATTCATTTCATTTGTCATGTGTTTCTGTGTCCGTTGGCTAAGAAGTCATTACTCTCTCTTTCTCTCCCGTGGCTGATCTGAAAGCAGAGGGGAGAGAGATTGAGAGCATTGAGGATGAAAGAGACCCTTGACGGGCTAAAAGCTCTCTGTGTTTCAGTGAGAGGAGAGGACTGGGGAGGAGAGGGGTGGAGTGGTGCGGAGCACAGGTAGGTCATCAATGATTAACGTTAGGCTATCAGACCACTAGCACCACCGTCATTACTCACCCAGCGTAGCATCACATGAGCTAAATGGAAACATGAGATGGGATGGGTGGATGATGAGAGCCCAGTGGATGAGAGGAGGAGTAGGTGAAGAAAGAGAGAAAATAAAGTAGCAGAAGAAGAGAGGGGATAAGAAAATAGGAGCGGAGAGGGAGAGCAGGAATAAAAAGGACAGTCGAAATATGAAGGGAGAGTGGACAACAAGAGGTGGAGAGATATGGAGGGAGGGAGGGATAGTGCAACAGCTAAATGTCTGAAAATGGCCATCTCGGCTTTCCTGTGGGTAGAATTATTTACGCGAGTGTTAACAGCATTAGGACAGGCTAATGACCATATAGTCTCTTATCTCAGTCCATTACACACTAGAGCCTTCCAGCCTGTGGATGCATCACCATTCACCTCTGACCTCATGGGGCTTACCATGGAGACAGTAGACCCCAGTTAGGGCAGGTGTGAATGGTGAGGAACATTGTCCTGCCCACGATCCTGTGCATAACAGAATGATGCCTTTTGAAAAGCCAATGTTTCAACTGTTGTTTCGTCTTCCCTTCTTACCCTCTCTTCTATCACTCTCTCTCTCCATTTCTCCCTCTACACTACTGTTGAGTTCAGTGATGCACTGCAGGCCCATTTAGCAGGTTAGAGTTTCTTCCTATACCTATATTTTTCTCTCTCTCTCTCTCTCTCTCTCTCTCTCTCTCTCTCTCTCTCTCTCTCTCTCTCTCTCTCTCTCTCTCTCTCTCTCTCTCTCTCTCTCTCTCTCTCTCTCTCTCTCTCTCTCTCTCTCTCTCTCAGTTGAGCTCAGTCAACCAATTCAATTCAATTAAATTAGCTTTATTGGTATGATAGGTCAGTATCATACAAAGCTAGAACAGAGGGCCATATCTCTCCACAATATTTGCCTAAGTGCCCTGCTTTCTCTCTATCTCTCTCAGGAAGACTGATGCTAGCATGTCTGATGCAACTCTCTAGGCAGCCTGAGTGGCAGTACACTGCAGCACATCAATGGCTATTAACCTGCCTGCCTCACTGATGCTGCTGGAAAAACAGAGCAACAATTATGAAAAGAGAGAGGAAAAGTTAAAGGGGAAGGAATATAAGGTTAAAATTAGGAGGGAGAAGGTTAGGGGAAAGAGGGGGAACGAGGAAATATAGTGGACTAAGAACATAAGGCTTAACGGGATGGCACTGTGTAATTGGGTTGAGAAACACTTAGCTGGGGCTGCTCTTCCTTCTATCATAGAAGCCCAGGGCAGTTTGAGAGAACAAGACAGAACCATTAGACCCTCCTTCAATTACAAATGATCCCTCTCTCTGTGTCTCTGTATCTCTCTGTCTCTCTGTCTGTTGCTCACACTCCCCATCTCTGTATTTCTTCTCTCATCCTTATCCCTAAGAAGAAAGAAGAAGCACTGAACTTTTTGCATACTTTAAAAACTCACCTTTCCTTTCTCCTTTCCCTGAAGTTACAGTATCTGTTCTGAAGGATCATACCATCCAATCATAACTTGTATCACAAACTTACCTACCAGCCTTACAAGCCATCAAATCTCCAACTTACCCCCCATGTGCTCCTGTGTCCTTGTGCTGTGCTTTTTACTTTAATAAATACACTGAACTGGAAACTGGGTCTCCAATATCACTCTTCAACCTCACTTAAGATACAGTCCACCCTATTCCTTTTCTTTAGTATCACTGATCTAACGTGAAAAAAAGGGTTCCATCGATTAGCTTTCAACCAACCAGTCATGATAGATTAAATTAGTTATTGCCTTTTCAAAGTATTTGAATAATCCCTGTCTTATGTTGGGCATAAGCTTCAACTCACTTGAGTCTATCACAAAGGAGCCTCTCTTCTGTGAAGCTCTACTGTGACTGAGCCTAAAGAAACCCGCAAACCAGACATACAGGGGGAAACGGATATGGAACAGTATGTCCTCTTAAGCCATGATGTGTCAATACACCCATGTCCTCGTATGTCACATCTCTGAGAATTGGGGTTGCTATGGGTCAATAAACCCAAAGAACTCATAAGTCACCTTTCTCTGAGGGTGTTGTGTCTAGCTAATCCTCACGTCCCTCTGAATGGGGCTGGTAGGTGGTTAACATGTGGTCCTCATGTTTCATCTGCTGTTGAGGCGGCATGAATTAGAGAGCATATTACATCTGCATTGCTTGCTGTTGGGGTTTTAGGCTGGGTTTCTGTATAGCACTTTGTGACATCTGCTGATGTAAAAAGGGCTTTATAAATCAAATTTGATTGACTGATTAGTGGCCCTCTGAGAGATCACTAAGAGGGGATTCAACTCTACACCACACATACACATGCACACACACAGCTCTGCATCAGATTTGTAAGTTAAAAACCCCTAGAGTCGATGTCTGCGCCCCTGCGGCAATCTATTTGAACATAATTTCAAAAAATCCTTATGAAACTCTGTCTGTTTAAGCTAGAGATATCTATTTTTTGCATGGGCTGCATCTCAATCCACCGGATCCACCAATGTCAGCCTTCCGAATCTGCAGTGTAAGGTGGCACAGCTACGCTGTTTGTCAGACCAGGAGACATCCCGTAAATCGGTTTTCTCACAAAAATGTCTGTTAATATGACCCCTCTATGGAATAATGTGACTCTCACGAACATGATGTTGTTCGCCGTTTTGCTCTACGACCCCCACAAGCTATATGGGACTCATCTGAAGTCAGTACCGCCAATGTGCCAACTTCTGTCTGTAGCGTCCAATCTGTTTGGGCTACACACTAATATGACCCCTCTATGGAAAGATGAAACCCTCTCTCTGCAGTTACACAAAAATACTGTCTTCCATCCTCTCTAGAACGGTCAATTCTTAACGAAAAAACTCAGGGCATAGTTATTTACGTGTCAATATACTGTCTGTGGAGCTGGGAGAGAGGAGGGAGAGAGAGATGAGGAGAGGGGGAGGGACAGAAAGAAGGAGGGAGAGAGAATGGAGAGGGAGAAGGGAGAGAGAAGGGGGAGAGTGAGGGAGATGGGAGAGAGGGGTGAGAGAAAGGGAGACGGTGAAGGAGGGAGGGGGAGAGAGAAAGTCCACAGACAAAGGTGAGAGAGAGGAGGGAGAGGAAGAGAGAGATGAGAGGAGGGGTAGGAGAGAGAGAGGGTAAACGAGGGAGGGGGAGAGGGAGGGGAAAGAGAGAGAGAAATAGAGAGAGGAGGGAGATAGGAGGGAGAAAGAGATAGAGAAGAGAGCTGGAGGGAGAGAGAGGGTGTAGGGTGAAAGAAGGGGGAGGGAGAGAGAGGAGGGGGTATAAAGAGGAGGTAGAGAGAAAGAGACTGGGGGAGGGAAGGAGGGAGAGAAGAGAGAGACAGAGGAGGGGGGTGTTAGAGAGAGGTCTGTCTGTCTGTGAGTCTCATCTTTTCATCTTTTTGACTGGAATGTATTAACGTAAGCATCAATTGGTTGAAATCTTTTCCCATTGACTGGAAATGTATTGACATAAGATTCAACCCTGTGACACCCATCTTTTCCCATTGAATCAATGAATTGACATAAGCGTCAACCCTGTGACACTCATCTTTTCCCATTGACTGCGATCTATTGACATAAGCATCAACCTTGTGACATACTTCTTTTCACATTGAATGCAATGTATTGATAGGTTAACCCTTTGATACTCATCTTTTCCCATTGAATGCAATGTATTGATATAAGCGTCAACCTTATGACACTCTTCTTTTCCCATTGAATGCAATGTATTGACATAAGCATCAATGGGAAAATGGGAATAATCTTGAAGAACAATCTGGCCTTAATGGCCATGTACTCTTATAATCTCCACACGGCACAGCCAGAAGAGGACTGGCCACCCCTCAGTGCCTGGTTCCTCTCTAGGTTTCTTCCTAGGTTCCTGCCTTTCTAGGGAGTTTTTCCTAGCCACCGTGCTTCTACATTTGCATTGCTTGCTGTTTGGGGTTTTAGGCTGGGTTTCTGTATAGCACTTTGTGACATCTGTTGATGTCAAAAACACTTTATAAATACATTTGATTGATTTAACCCTGTGACATTCATATTTTCCCATTGACTGCCATGTATTGACATAAGCGTCAACCCTTTGGCACTCATCATTTCCCATTGAACACAATGTATTGTGCCAGCAGCATGCCACTCTGCATCCCACTGCTGGCTTGCCTCTGAAACTAAGCAGGGTTGGTCCTGGTTGGTCCCTGGATGGGGGACCAGATGCTGCTGAAAGTGGTGTTGGAGGGCCAGTAGGAGACACTCTTTCACTCTAGTCTTCAGAAATATCCCAATGACCCAGGGCAGTGATTGGGGACGTTGCCCTGTGTAGGGTGCAGTCTTTTTCGGATGGGACGTTAAACGGGTGTCCTGACTCTCTGTAGTCACTAAAGAGCCCATGGCACTTATCGGAAGAGTAGGGGTGTTAACCCCGGTGTCCTGTCTAAATTCCCAATCTGGCCATCATGGTCACCTAATCATCCCAGCTTCCAATTGACTCATTCATCTCCTCTCCCCTGTAACTATTCCCCAGGTCGTTGCTGTAAATGAGAATGTGTTCTCAGTCAGCTTACCTGGTAAAACAAAAAAAGTAAATTGGTTGATACTCATATGTTCCCATTGACTGCAAATGTATTGACATAAGCTATAACCCTGTAACACTCTTCTTTTCCTATTGAATGCAAGGTATTGACATAAGATCAAAACAACGGAAAAGAGGAATGGTCAGAATGAAGGAGCGGCCAAAAAAGAGCTGTAGAGCAAAGAAAAACAGAATTAAAAACGGGACAGTGTTCCCATAAAACATCTCCTATTTGTATTTGTATTCATTAGGGATCACCATTAGCTGCTGCCAAGGCAGCAGCTACTCTTCCTGGGGTCCAAACATATTAAAGCACTTACATTACATATAAAACAAAATATATGACAGTACATCATATAACATTATTACACCACTACATATCTACAATACAAATTGTTTAATACCACCATACAGCAATATCACAATAAGTGCATATGCATGTGTCTGTACCTTTGTGTGTGTCTCTTCACAGTCCCCTTTGTTCCATAAGGTGTATTTAAATCTGATAATACTGCTTGTGTCAGTTACCTGATGTGGAATAGAGTTTCATGTAGTCATGGCTCTGTGTAGTACTGTGCGCCTCCAATAGTCTGTTCTGGACTTGAGGACTGTGAAGAGACCTCTGTTGGCATGTCTTGTGGGGTATGTATGGGTGTCCGAGCTGTGTGTTAGAATTTTAAACAGACAGCTCGGTACATTCAGCTTGTCAACACCTCTTACAAAATCAAGTAGTGATGAAGTCAATCTCTCTTCCACTTTGAGCCATGAGAGATTGACATGCATGTCATTAATGTTAGCTCTCCGTGTACTTTTAAGGGCCAGCCGTGTTTCCCTGTTCTGAGCAAACTGCAATTTTCCCAAGTCCCTCTTTGTGGCACCTGACCACACTACTGAACAGTAGTCTTGGTGCAACAAAACTAGGGCCTGTAGGACCTGCCTTGATAGTGTTCTTAAGAAGGCAGAGCAGCGCTTTATTATGGACAGACTTCTCCCCATCTTAGCTACTACTGTTGTATCAATATGTTTTGACCATGACAGTTTACAATCCAGGGTTACTCCAAGCAGTTTAGTCACCTCAACTTGCTCAATTTCCACATTATTCATTATGAGATGTATTTGAGGTTTAGGGTTTATTGAGTGATTTGTCCCAAATACAATGCTTTTAGTTTTGGAAATATTTAGGAATAACTTATTCCTTGCTACCCATTCCGAATCTAACTGCAGCTCTTTGTTAAGTGTTGCAGTTATTTCAGTTGCTGTAGTAGCTGACATGTATAGTGTTGAGTCATCCGCATACATAGACACAATGGCTTTACTCAAAGCCAGTTGCATGTCATTAGTAAAGATGGAAAAAAAAGTAAGGGGCATAAACAGCTACCCTGGGGAATTCCTGATTCTACCTGGATTATGTTTGAGAGGCTTCCATTAAATAACACCCTCTGTGTTCTGTTAGACAAGTAACTCTTTATCCACATTATAGTAGTGGGTGCAAAGCCATAACACATACGTTTTTCCAGCAGCAGACTATGATCGATAATGTCAAAAGCTGCACAGAAGTCTAACAAGACAGCCCCCACAATCATTTTATCATCAATTTCTCTCAGCCAATCATCAATCAACAAGTGCTGTGCTGTGCTTGTTGAGTGTCCTTCAATATAAGAATGCTGAAAGTCTGTTGTCAGTTTGTTTACTGTGAAATAGCATTGTATCTGGTCAAACACAATTTTTTCCAGAAGTTTACTAAGGGTTGGTACAGGCTGATTGGTCGGCTATTTGAGCCAGTAGACCATACCATTTTTCAATTCCTCATCAATCCCAGGGGATTTAACAGTTTTTACAGTCATTTTCTTAATGGGTGCGTGCTTATTAGTAACTGGAATAAGCAATTTCATAAATGTGTCAAGTGCAGCATCTGGTTGCTCCTCAGTACACAACACAGACAAGCAAATATTATTTACATCATTAACATATAAATCACTACAAAACTTATTGTATGACCTCTTATACATTATTTTAGGCCCTGCCTGAGGAACTTTTTTTCCTAGATATGGCTATATTGTGATCACTACATCCTATGGATTTGGATACTGCTTTAAAGCAATCAATACATGTTGATGATTTCATTCCTGTGCTGTTTGTAAATACCCTGGTAGGTTGACTGACAACCTGAACCAGGTTGTAGGCACTGGTTACAGTTTTTTCTTGAGTGGGCAGCTTGATGAGAGCCAGTCAATATTTAAATCACCCAGAAAATATGACTCACATTAATTATCAAGCATTTCACACATATTATCCAGATACTGACTATTAGCACTTGGTGGTCTAGCAGTTTCTCACAAGAATAGGCTTTAGGTGAGGCAGATGAACCTGTAGCCATATTACTTCAACAGTATCTAACATGAGATCGTCTCTAAGTTTTACAGGAATGTGGTTCTGAATATACACTGCAACACCGCCTGTCTTTTTTTGTGGTCCTCTGTAGCTCAGCTGGTAGAGCACGGCGCTTGTAACGCCAAGGTAGTGGGTTCGATCCCCAGGACCACCCATACACAAAAATGTATGCACGCATGACTGTAAGTCGCTTTGGATAAAAGCGTCTGCTAAATGGCATATTTTTATTATTATTATTTTCGGTAGATGTTATAACCATGTATTGCTACCACTGTATCATCAAAGGTATTATCTAAGTGAGTTTCAGAGATAGTCTGTCACACCCTGATCGGTTTCACCTGTCTTGTGCTTGTTTCCACCCCCCACCAGGTGTCTCCCATTTGTCCCCATTATCCCCTGTGTATTTATACCTGTACTTTCTGTTTGTCTGTTGCCAGTTCGTCTTGTCTCGTCAAACTGTTCCCGTACTCCTGTTTTCTCTAGTTCCTGTTTTCCCGGTTTTGACCATTCTGCCTGTCCTGACCCTGAGCATGCCTGCCGTTCTGTACCTTGTGACACTGTTCTGGATTACCGACCTCTGCCTACCCTTGACCTGTTGTTTGCCTGCCCCCTGTTTTTGTAAATAAACGTTTGCATCTGGGTCTTATCCTGAGCCTTGATATAGTCAGAATACGAATGTCATCTGTTACAAGACTTCATGGACCTTTTTTCTCAGGCTGCATATATTAATATGGGCTATTTTTCTCACTTTTCTGGGTTGCTTGATTGTTTTTAATGCTTTACAGAAGTAGACTTGCTCATGTTATTTATATTGGAGATTATAGTGCAGAGTGAGCTGCACACAATGGTCTTCCTACTAGGGCACACCGCCTCAGTGCTAACAGTGTAACCCGTGGTTCATAGGCTCATGATTACTGCATACAATAGCTGTAGGATCAACAGAGGTATTCAGGGCAATTAGGGGGACATAAATGAAGTTAATTACATTGTGTCTGCCAACGCCCCTAGGATAATGTACATTTGATGCAGCATTATGACGACTCATTGTCACAATGGTAGGGATTAACTGAGCTGGTCTTGGGTCATTGATAAATCATTGTTTCAACGCAGCCTTGAAATGCGTGGACAGAGTCCAGTAGCCAAGATTATTTGGATGGACTCCGTCACTCCATTAGAGTATCTTCTGTTTCCAGAAGGTGTCAAAGTTATCTATAAAAGTGATTCCAGCAGAGCTACAGTAATCTTTTAGCCAGATGTGTAATGCCAGTAGCCTGCTGAATCTTTCACACCCGCGGCCCAACGATGGTACTGGACCTGAAATGATTGGCCGTTTTTTCGAGTCTTTTAATGCTAAAATCAGTTATTTAAAATCAATTTTCAGATGTTCCAAGCTAGCCCTTCTGATGTCGTTTGACCCCACATGGACTATGACAGCAGTCTTGTGATGTCCTGTACTCGTGCTCCTGGGTAGCACAGGGTTTTTGCATTAGGAACCGAGATGTTTCTCACCATAGAGCTGCTGATGATGACAGCTGGTGATGTTGAATGGGCTTGTCTCTCAGGCAGCCTCACGGTCTGATGAGGGTGGGAGCTCTGAGGATCTGACCCGAGGTAGAAGCCACCGGCGAGGGAGACAGAACAGAGGACGAAGACGCAGGTACCTCCGGATCCGATCTTGAATGGTAAGCCCCTAAGGAAGAAGGCGCCGGAACCTTTGGATCCAGGGCAGCAGTCATTTCTGGTCTGTGTCTGGTCCGGGCTTAACATCTCCAAGGAGATCCCAGTTGCCAGAGGACGCTTTCTTTGATTTCCACGGCGAGTGACGTATCTCCATGACTGGTTGGTTGGGTCAAGAACAGCTCCATTCTCCAGGGGTCGGCGATGGATCCCTGCTGAGCACTATTAATTTACAGTGAGAAAAAAGTATTTGATCCCCTGCTGATTTTGTACGTTTGCCCACTGAGAAAGACATGATCAGTCTATAATTTTAATGGTAGGTTTATTTGAACAGTGAGAGACAGAATAATAACAAAAAAATCCAGATAAACGCATGTCAAAAATGTTATACATTGATTTTTGCATTTTAATTTTAATTTAATTTAATTTAACCTTTATTTAACCAGGTAAGCCAGTTGAGAACAAGTTCTCATTTAGAACTGCGACCTGGCCAAGATAAAGCAAAGCAGTGCGATAAAAACAACAACACAGAGTTATATATGGGGTAAAACAAAACTTAAAGTCAAAAATACAACAGAAAATAGAAAATATATATATACAGTGTGTGCAAATGTAGCAAGTTATGGAGGTAAGGCAATAAATAGGCCATAGTGCAAAATAATTACAATTAGTATTAACACTGGAATGATAGATGTGCAAGAGATGATGTGCAAATAGAGATACTGGGGTGCAAATTAGCAAAATAAATAACAATATGGGGATGAGGTAGTTGGGTGGTCTAATTTCAGATGGGCTGTGTACAGGTGCAGTGATCGGTAAGGTGCTCTGACAACTGATGCTTAAAGTTAGTCTCCAGCTTCAGAGATTTTTGCAGTTCGTTCCAGTCATTGGCAGCAGAGAACTGGAAGGAATGGCGGCCAAAGGAGGTGTTGGCTTTGGGGATGACCAGTGAGATATACCTGCTGGAGCGCATACTACGGGTGGGGGTTGCTATGGTGACCAATGAGCTAAGCTAAGGCGGAGATTTGCCTAGCAGTGATTTATAGATGGCCTAGAGCCAGTGGGTTTGGCGACGAATATGTAGTGAGGACCAGCCAACAAGAGCGTACAGGTCACAGTGGTGGGTAGTATATGGGGCTTTGGTGACAAAACGGATGGCACTGTGATAGACTACATCCAATTTGCTGAGTAGAGTGTTGGAGGCTATTTTGTAAATGACATCGCCAAAGGGAAATAAGTATTTGACATCTCTGCAAAACATGACTTAGTACTTGGTGGCAAAACCCTTGTTGGCAATCACAGAGGTCAGACGTTTCTTGTTGTTGGCCACCAGGTTTGCACACATCTCAGGAGGGATTTTGTCCCACTCCTCTTTGCAGATCTTCTCCTAGTCATTAAGGTTTCGAGGCTGACGTTGGCAGCTCGAACATTCAGCTCCTTCCACAGATTTTCTATGGGATTAAGGTCTGGAGACTGGCTAGGCCACTCCAGGACCTTAATGTGCTTCTTCTTGAGCCACTCCTTTGTTGCCTTGGCCATGTGTTTTGGGTCATTGTCATGCTGGAATACCCATCCACGACCCATTTTCAATGCCCTGGCTGAGGGAAGGAGGTTCTCACCCAAGATTTGACGGTTCATGGCCCCGTCCATCGTCACTTTGATGCGGTGAAGTTGTCCTGTCCCCTTAGCAGAAAAACACCCCCAAAGCATAATGTTTCCACCTCCATGTTTGACGGTGGGGATGGTGTTCTTGGGGTCATAGGCAGCATTCCTCCTCCTCCAAACACGGCGAGTTAAGTTGATGCCAAAGACCTCGATTTTGGTCTCATCTGACTACAACACTTTCACCCAGTTCTCCTCTGAATCATTCAGATGTTCATTGGCAAACTTCAGACGGGCCTGTATATGTGCTTTCTTGAGCAGGGGGACCTTGCGGGCGCTGCAGGATTTCACTCCTTCATGGCGTAGTGTGTTACCAATTGTTTTCATGGTGACTATGGTCCCAGCTGCCTTGAGATCATTGACAAGATCCTCCCGTGTAGTTCTGGGCTTATTCCTCACCGTTCTCATGATCATTGCAACTCCACGAGGTGAGATCTTGCATGGAGCCCCAGGCCGAGGGAGATTGACAGGCCTTTTGTGTTTCTTCCATTTGCGAATAATCGCACCAACTGTTGTCACCTTCTCACCAAACTGCTTGGCGATGGTCTTGTAGCCCATTCCAGCCTTGTGTAGGTCTACAATCTTGTCCCTGACATCCTTGGAGAGCTCTTTGGTCTTGGCCATGGTGGAGAGTTTGGAATCTGATTGATTGATTGCTTCTGTGGACAGATGTATTTTATACAGGTAACAAGCTGAGATTAGGAGCACTCCCTTTAAGAGTGTGCTCCTAATCTCAGCTCGTTACCTGTATAAAAGACACCACGTACAAAATCAGCAGGGGATGAAATAATTATTTCCCTCACTGTATTATTAATGTAGCTATGACCAGAATGAAAGTTCTCTAGCCATATAGAAGGTGATTCATAACTCTCCTGAATATGTTTATTACTACTCATATCTCTAAATGTTTGTACTCTGTCTTGTACCTAAGTTATTACTCAATAATGCTTATTACTCCCGCAGTTATATTATTCTTGCAATTAAGATCTAGGAGCAGAGTATGCAGTTGATAACATTTCCTTTTCCCTTGAGGTATCTTGCCATTTGCTAAGAGAAAGTGAAGGTATAGAACAGCATATACAACACCATTATGTGACATGGGGGGAAATATTACAGCAATTTTACAGGAAAACACAGCCGTCCGTGGAGCGACACAATATAAGTCACTTTAGTGGACCAGGGGGCATCGGGCATAATATTTCTTAAAAGCAAGTCTATTTTCATTAATATTTCAGCTCAACAAGGGGCCTACTTTTTCCACCAACCTCCGGCTCGTCTCCTTCCTGGATGAGGTCATGAAAGATTGAAGAGTAACAAAAAAATATCACCTCAACGCTCTATGTCTCTGTATTATGGTGCCTTACAGAGTCATATTTTATAATGGACACTTGATATGACAGCCCATCTCTGGGGGTCAAGGTTCATTCAAAGACATTATCAATCCCAGCAGAAGGTCAGAGGAAAAATGTCAGCGACGTGATTATGGGGCTAGCTGGCTAGCTGTGTGACATCCCCTGCAAATTCGGTATGACCGCTTTAGCATTTGGCAGGTTTGTGTTTGTATGTGCATGTGTGTGCATGCGTGGCTGCGCATTTGTGAGTGTGTGTGTCTCACAGAGCAATCGTCATATTGTTTGTGTATTTCTGTGTCTGCCCTCAGTGTTAAACAAACATCTTATTTGTGCAGAGGGCAGAGCCAACAGTGACATACTGCTAAATCACCTCCACCCAACAACGATGCCTACTGTAGATTGTCTCCTTTAGCCGCAGTGTGTGTTTGTGTGTAAAGGCCATTGATATTCCCCTCCACAGCCACATAACACAATGACACCAGCCATAATGAAGAAGAGAGAGAGAGAGAGAGAGAGAGAGAGAGAGAGAGAGAGAGAGAGAGAGAGAGAGAGAGAGAGAGAGAGAGAGAGAGAGAGAGAGAGAGAGAGAGAGAGAGAGAGAGAGTGGGTTGGTGTTCATTGATATTGATCGAGAAGGACAGAGGACAGGGAGAGACAGAGGGAGATGAAGGGAGGAGACTTGGGAGAGAGTGGGAGAGGGGGAGGTAAGGTTGATGGATAATGCTGCAGACGTAATAATGTCCCACACGACAGACCCCAATTTCATTTACACACCATCTGGGTGTGTGTGTCCTATTTTTCTCTGCCCTCTCTCTCTCTTTATGCTGCTTCCTATCTTATTCTGTTTCCACATATGTTTCCATATCTGTATCCATCTTTACAGTTGTTACGAATGGATTGTGTGTGTGAAGTAACAATACTGTACTTTACAAACGCATTCCTCCATCTCTATGGCCGTGTCCGATTACCCGTACTTGCGTCCTACATAGTAGGCTTAAGGGGTATGAGAAAATAGAATGTTTTATAGTATGTGAACATTTTTAAAATAGATAATGCTGTACCAAAATTAATGAATGGTGAGGAACAACCCAATTTGCTGTATGGATGAGCCTAGTATGTTTATGTGTTGCATTCTGCATATGTTTTTACTAACCCGTGTTCTAAAGAGTATGTATTATGGTTAGTACATAGTGTATACTTTTAGAAAATATAAGGCAAGAAGAATTTTGGACACAGCCTCTATCTCCCCAACCCTCCTTCCCTCTCTCTCAATAGATAAATGTGTAAACTTACCCTCACCCTCTCCTCATCGAAACACAGAACAAACATGTTGACAGACGTTCTTCATGACTGACATACGTACCACTTGCTATTCCTGTCCTCTATAGGTCGATACACTGCTAAACGGTTGACAGAGGATGTGTGATCATTGGTTGCTCATGCGCACAGTATGCACACACTCACACTAGCCAGTGAGATCTTAAAGAGCGACTGAACGCACCGATTCTGCATGTTTTTTTGTCGCTCATTTAGAAAAACAAGATTTAATTCATGGGGGTGTGGTTCGATGTGGCAGTTACTGATATGAGGCACCAAAGGAACAAAGTCAGTATCACTTCCTCAAAATAGTCAGAATGAATCTAAGATCAAGACATCTGTAATAAATGTAACGTTTTTGTAGAGGTTTTAGTCTCGCAATTTTACATCTAGCTAAAATTGTAAAAAAAATGTGCTACATTTTGTCTTATGTAAACAAAGTCCGATCCGCTGCACAGCTGGGAAGGTCTGTCTCACTGTCTGTGTGTTCTTCCGTACAATTGGATAGACCTCAATCACCGCAGCTGTTTATCCCATGTTAGTGGGTAAGAGGGCATTGTTGAAATCAAAACCCAACCCTCAGATAAATCATGATGAACTCTTGTACAGAAATCTCACAAACCTCTGTTTTGTGCAATAGTGACATTATGACTAAAATTAACTTACTTGCACTTTTTAGTCAATTTTGGCACTGGAATAAATGTTTCTGACTAATATCGATGTCACATATGCTGTTTTAAATGACAGAAGTTGGTTTTCGAGTTCAGTTCTGCTTTAACAAGGCAAAAAATATAAAAATGTCTCCCTGGTGTGTTCCTTGTTTTTCCCTCTCCCATCTCTCTGTTCTCTCTTTTTCTCCATGATCTTTCTGTCAATGAGAGCTGTGGCTGGATATACACAGTCATAGAGCTGTGAGCTCATGTGAGCACATGACGATCCTCTTGCAGAGATGATGCAGATGACTTAATGACTTCTATGATTCACGGACTCCGATGACAGTACAGAGAAGGAGAAGGCCAAACCAAGTCACAACCTGATTTATCTATCGGCATATGAGCTGATTTGAAATTTCTGTATTTTAACAACTTATTCATAAAAAATAAAATAAACAAACAAACTAAGAAAAGAGAGAGAGAGCACAGACAAAACAAAACTTCATAAAAGTAGATAATAATATGCGGGTTATCCAAACATGAGGCCCTGAAGTGACAGACCTAGAGCCTGCGTTTATTGCCTTTTCTCAGCTCATCTTTCTTTCTTTCATTCTTTCCTTTAGTAATAAAAATAAAACCACTCCCTATCTTCCTAAAACAAAGAATACCAGCAACAACAACAAAACCATCCAAAACAACCCCCATGCATTCAACGTTAGGCTACCTCATAAATACACAGAAGCAGTTTCCTCTATCTTTTAAAAGTTACAGACTCACCTATGGAGTGTGTGGGTGGGTGTATCAATATGGAGATAGTATATCTTTATAGACTTCGCCTGTAGTGAGAGATTCCCAGTTATAGTCCAATAAACAGAGACAGACACTCCTCCTTCATATCTCTGGTAAAGTGGCCCAGTCTCCTCTCAGTCAAACGGCCAGTGGTGTGTGTGTGTGTGGCTGATGAGGGTGTGTGTGTGTCAGGGTGAGTGTGTAAGAGTGTGTGTGTGAGTGTGTGGTGTGTTCTATGGCTGTGTGCGTCCATCAGTGTGAGTTAGAGGAGTGCAGGAACTGCGCCTCTGTTGCCAAGCTGAATGGAGAGAAGGAGAGAGAGAGCAAGCGGGAGAGAGAGTATGCCCTGGGGGACTGGTAGGGAGACTCCCATCCAGCAGCGCAAACACAACAAGAGATAGAGAGAAGGAGGGAGGAGGGGATAAAGAAAGAGGAAGAGAGAGCTGGGGAGAGGAATACGTGTATGTGTGTGTGTGTACGTGTGCGTGTAATTCCTCGCAATATTATCGCATTAAACTGACCCATCATCGCAGTACAAAAAGAGGGCTTGCAAATTCAAACAATCACTGCACATTTACAGCATACAGATTTTTGTATCGCTTTTGTGCAATTTTGTTGTACATTTTCACAACTCTTATTATCAATGTATCCTGTTAAAAAAAATATATATATATATTGCTTTGTTTTGTTTTTCTCTGCAATACTACTAGCCACCTAGCAATTTTATGGAGTTGGCTTTAGCTAGCCCAGATAGGTTCCCAATCTCTCAACCACATAACTAGCTACCAAGAAGCCATTTCAGGCTATCCATGAAGTTAGAGTAGCTAGCTTGTCTAACTATCTTAGCTGGCATGCCTGAAGGCAAGGTTGGTAGACTTTAGAAAATGTACTGAACCACCGGGCCTCCCGAGTGGCGCAGCGGTCTAAGGCACTGCATCGCAGTGCTTGAGGCGTCACTACAGACCCGGGTTGATTCCAGCTGTGTCATAACCCTCCGTGACTGGGAGTCCCATAGGGGAGGCGCACAATTGGCCCAGGGTCGTCCGGGTTAGGGGAGGGTTTGGCCGGAGGGGCTTTACTTGGCTGTAGCGACTCCTTGTGGCGGGCCGGGCGCCTGCAGGCTGACTTTGGTCATCAGTTGAATGGTTTTTCCTCCAACACATTGGTGCAGCTGGCCTCTGGGTTAAGCAGGCGGGTGTTAAAGAACACAGTTTGGCGGGTCATGTTTCGGAGGACTCATGACTCGACCTTCGCCTCTCCCAAGCCAGTTGGGGAGTTGCAGCGATGAGACAAGATCGTAATTGAAATTGGGAATAATAACCACCAGTCAGGAGGATACAGACAGCTCAAGAGGTACACTCACAGAAAAAAAGGTGCTATCTCAAAAGTAAAAGGGTTATTCGGCTGTCCCCATAGGAGAACCACCCTAAAAAAAAGAGAAAAAAAACAACAACATGTAGAACCCAAAAGGGTTCTATCTGAAACCAAAAAGGGTTCTATCTTTAACCTTTACTGGATCGGTGTCCCGTATATGGGACAGTTGAGCTAATGTGTGCTAATGTGATTAGCATGACTGTTGTAAGTAACAGCAAACTTTCGTATAATGTCTTATATGGGCAGAAAGCTTAAATTCTTGTTAATCTAACTGCACTGTCCAATTTACAGTAGCTATTACAGTGAAAAAATATCATGCTATTGTTTGAGGAGAGTGCACAACAACAAAAAACGTATCACGGCAACTGGTTTGATACATTCACCTCTGAAGGTAAATAATGTACTTACGTTCAGTAATCTTGCTCTGATTTGTCATCCTAAGGGTTTTGCTTGATAAAATCCATTTTTATGTAGGAACTGGGTCTACAGTTTGAACCCTTGCTGTCTCTGGCTCCACACCCACCCAGCCCCGCCATCTAGATGTGTGAAACTTAGTGTATAAGCTAATGATCCTCATGTATGACATTCCTGGGAGTGTGTAAACTAACATTTTGTATTACCATATAATTTTTGTATGTTCTCTATAGTTATGTACTTGAAAATGTATCAATTGACCAATTCGGCACATTTGGGCAGACTTGATACAATATAGTCCAGTATTGCAGTGCTTCACTTGATCAATCTGAAACTTTGCACACACACTGCTGCCATCTAGTGTCCAAAATCTAAATTGTGCCTAAACTGCAAAATTATATTGTGGCCTTTCTCTTGCATTTCAAAGATGATGGAACAAGAAAATAAATAGAAAACACATGTTTTTTTGTTTGTATTATCTTTTAACAGATCTAATGTGTTATATTCTCCTACATTAATTTCACATTCCACAAACTTCAAAGTGTTTCCTTTCGAATGGTATCAAGAATATGCATATCCTTGCTTCAGGTCCTGAGCTACAGGCAGTCATTTTAGGCGAAAATTGAAAAAAAGGGTCCGATCCTTAAGATGTTAACCAAAAAGGGTTCTCCTATGGGGACAGCCGTAGAACCCTGTATAAACAGCCGGAGGAACATGTATCTTAAATGTTTTTGCTATTGGATTAACTGGTTGTTAAAATAACTAAATTGACCAGATATCATTGTGCTGCGTTTTGTTGATTAAACCAATGTACTCATTATATTTCACAGTAAACTTATACAGTGCCTTGCAAAAGTATTCATCCCCCTTGGCGTTTTTCCATTTTTTTTGCATTACAACCTCTAATTTGGGGGATTTCATGTAATGGACATACACAAAATAGTCCAAATTGATAAAGTGAAATTTAAAAAATAACTTGTTTAAAAAAATTCTAAAAAATAAATAACGGAAAAGTGGTGAATGTAAATGTATTCACTCCCCTTGCTATGAAGCCCCTAAATAAGATCTGGTGCAACCAATTACCCTCAGAAGTCACATAATTAGTTAAATAAAGTCCACCTGTGTGCAATCTACGTGTCACACAATCTGTCACATGATCTCAGTATACATACAGTGGGGAAAAAAAGTATTTAGTCAGCCACCAATTGTGCAAGTTCTCCCACTTAAAAAGATGAGAGAGGCCTGTAATTTTCATCATAGGTACACGTCAACTATGACAGACAAATTGAGAAAAAAAAATCCAGAAAATCACATTGTAGGATTTTTTATGAATTTATTTGCAAATTATGGTGGAAAATAAGTATTTGGTCACCTACAAACAAGCAAGATTTCTGGCTCTCACAGACCTGTAACTTCTTCTTTAAGAGGCTCCTCTGTCCTCCACTCGTTACCGGTATTAATGGCACCTGTTTGAGCTTGTTATCAGTATAAAAGACACCTGTCCACAACCTCAAACAGTCACACTCCAAACTCCACTATGGCCAAGACCAAAGAGCTGTCAAAGGGCACCAGAAACAAAATTGTAGACCTGCACCAGGCTGGGAAGACTGAATCTGCAATAGGTAAGCAGCTTGGTTTGAAGAAATCAACTGTGGGAGCAATTATTAGGAAATGGAAGACATACAAGACCACTGATAATCTCCCTCGATCTGGGGCTCCACGCAAGATCTCACCCCGTGGGGTCAAAATGATCACAAGAACGGTGAGCAAATATCCCAGAACCACACGGGGGGACCTAGTGAATGACCTGCAGAGAGCTGGGACCAAAGTAACAAAGCCTACAATCAGTAACACACTACACCGCTAGGGACTCAAATCCTGCAGTGCAAGACATTTCCCCCTGCTTAAGCCAGTACATGTCCAGGCCCGTCTGAAGTTTGCTAGAGTGCATTTGGATGATCCAGAAGATCATTGGGAGAATGTCATATGGTCAGATGAAACCAAAATATAACTTTTTGGTAAAAACTCAACTCATCGTGTTTGGAGGACAAAGAATGCTGAGTTGCATCCAAAGAACTCCATACCTACTGTGAAGCATGGGGGTGGAAACATCATGCTTTGGGGCTGTTTTTCTGCAAAGGGACCAGGACGACTGATCCGTGTAAAGGAAAGAATGAATGGGGCCATGTATCGTGAGATTTTGAGTGAAAATCTCCTTCCATCAGCAAAGGCATTGAAGATGAAACGTGGCTGGGTCTTTCAGCATGACAATGATCCCAAACACACCGCCCGGGCAACGAAGGAGTGGCTTCGTAAGAAGCATTTCAAGGTCCTGGAGTGGCCTAGCTAGTCTCCAGATCTCAACCCCATAGAAAATCTTTGGAGGGAGTTGAAAGTTCGTGTTGCCCAGCGACAGCCCCAAAACATCACTACTCTAGAGGAGATCTGCATGGAGGAATGGGCCAAAATACCAGCAACAGTGTGTGAAAACCTTGTGAAGACTTACAGAAAACGTTTGACCTGTGTTATTGCCAACAAAGGGTATATAACAAAGTATTGAGAAACTTTTGTTATTGACCAAATACTTATTTTCCACCATAATTTGCAAATAAATTCATAAAAAATCCTACAATGTGATTTTCTGGATTTTTTTTCCTCATTTTGTCTGTCATAGTTGACGTGTACCTATGATGAAAATTACAGGCCTCTCTCATCTTTTTAAGTGGGAGAACATGCACAATTGGTGGCTGACTAAATACTTTTTTTCCCCACTGTACACATGTTCTGAAAGGCCCCAGAGTCTGCAACACCACTAAGCAAGGGGCACCACCAAGCAAGTGGCACCATGAAGACCAAGGAGCTCTCCAAACAGGTCAGGGACAAAGTTGTGGAGAAGTACAGATCAGGGTTGGATTATAAAAAAATATCAGAAACATTGAACATTCCACGGAGCACCATTAAATCCATTATTAAAAAATGGAAAGAATATGGCACCACAACAAACCTGCCAAGAGATGACCACCCACCAAAACTCACGGACCAGGCAAGGAGGGCATTAATCAGAGAGGCAACAAAGAGACCAAAGATAACCCTGAAGGAGCTGCAAAGCTCCACAGCAGAGATTGGAGTATCTGTCCATAGGACCACTTTAAGCCGTACACTCCACAGAGCTGGCCTTTACGGAAGAGTGGCCAGAAAAAAGCCATTGCTTAAAGAAAAAAATAAGCAAACACGTTTGGTGTTCGCCAAAAGGCATGTGGGAGACTCCCCAAACATATGGAAGAAGGTAGTCTGGTCAGATGATACTAAAATTTAGCTTTTTGGCCATCAAGGAAAACGCTATGTCTGGTGCAAACCCAACACCTCTCATCACCCCGAGAACACCATCTCCACAGTGAAGCATGGTGGTGGCAGCATTATGCTGTGGGGATGTTTTTCATCGGCAGGGACTGGGAAACTGGTCAGAATTGAAGGAATGATGAATGGCGCTAAATACAGGGAAATTACTGAGGGAAACCTGTTTCAGCCTTCCAGAGATCTGAGACTGGGACGGAGGTCCACCTTCCAGCAGGACAATGACCCTAAGCATACTGCTAAAGCAACACTCGAGTGGTTTAAGGGGAAACATTTAAAGGTCTTGGAATGGCCTAGTCAAAGCCCAGCCCTCAATCCAATTGAGAATCTGTGGTATGACTTAAAGATTGCTGTACACCAGCGGAACCCATCCAACTTGAAGGAGCTGGAGCAGTTTTGCCTTAAAGAATGGGCAAAAATCTCAGTGGCTAGATGTGCCAAGCTTATAAAGACATACCCCAAGAGACTTGCATCTGTAATTGCTGCAAAAGGTGGCTCTACAAAGTATTGACTTTGGGGGGGGGTGAATAGTTATGAACGCTCAAGTGTTCAGTTTTTTTGTTTTATTTCTTGTTTGTTTCACAAGAAAAAATATGTTGCATCTTCAAAGTGGTAGGTATGTTGTGTAAATCAAATAATACAAACCCCCAAAAAATCCATTTTAATTCCAGGTTGTAAGGCAACAAAATAGGAAAAATGCCAATGGGGTGAATACTTTCGCAAGCCACTGTATTTTTGGATCAATGGTTGTGTGGTGAAAGATGTCAACAAACAAAATGAATGCATAATGAATGGTTGTGAATGTAAGACTGGCTGCATTACAAGTGTTACAAGTTTGGAGTTTTGCGCTAAGAGTTTTTTTAATTCACCACATACTTGTGAAAATAGTAACAAAGCGATAAAAAAACAAAACTGTAATATGGTTCAATCAAGCCACATTTTTGCGACAAATTGGTCAAAATCATCACATATTGCCTTGCAAAATGTAAGAATTTCTGCAGCAAAATCTAGCATTTTTGCCCGCAACTATCACAAAAGATCCCTGCGAAATCCTGGAGGAACTGGTGTGTGTGTGTACATCCATTAGAGCACAACACCCCCAATCCCCAGTCCCTGGACAAGACATTAAGGGGCACACACACCGCCCAGTGATCACCTCTCCGAGACATGGACATGAGAATAAGCAGGCAGTGAAGCAGAGATACCAGGGCCAAGGGAGAAAGAAGCATCTCTCTCTCTCTCTCTCTCTCTCTCTCTCTCTCTCTCTCTCTCTCTCTCTCTCTCTCTCTCTCTCTCTCTCTCTCTCTCTCTCTCTCTCTCTCTCTCTCTCTCTCTCTCTCTCTCTCTCTCTCTCTCTCTCTCTCTCTCTCTCTCTCTCTCTCTCTCTCTCTCCCATGAGACAAGTCATAAGAGTAAAAACAGAAACAGAGCACCAAACACTGAACCTCCAGCTAAAACCTAAAGAAAGAGATAAAGAGCCCATCTGTGTACAGTATAACAGGGAACAACTGAATAAAAGCAGATTACAACAGCTGATCGGAACCCCCTGTGATGTTAATTCACTCCTAAGTATACTTGACTGTGCTTTAGTGAACATCTCCCTTTCCTCTCTCTCTTCTCTTTTCTTAGGTGCTTTTCATCTCAACAGCTGCAGATGACAGAGCACACTGAGACAGGAGGGGCTCTCAGCTCCGACGTAACCGGACTGGGACCAGCGAAATGGGGTTTGCGTGTGTGTGCGTGAGTGCGTCCGTTCGTGTGTGTGTGCTTTAGTCTGTGTCTGTGCAGAACTTTTGGGGGCTATGCAGTATATTCCTATTCCCATGGAGCCAATGTATTACACATGAGACATATTTTGCAACTCTTTTCAGACTACGCTTACGGATAATCCTGAATGAATCATGAATAATGAAATATTATACCTCCCAAAAAATGCTAACATCCCCTGTTATTGCAATGGTGAGAGGTTAGCATGTCTTGTGGGTATGATATTTGTGCGTCTGTAACTTTCTCACTCATCATTATTCATGATTCATTCAGGATCATCCGTAATCATGGTAGCATCCACATTAATGTAGAAGTGTTTAGAAACATATTCTATTATTATTTACCATTAAAGTGACTCCAAAATGACACAATACATTATTTACCATTAATTTCCATTGAGCACAAAATAATCTGAAACACAACCAAAACAAAACAGTTTGATGTAGTCATTGCGTGCTATGAATATGGGACCAGATACTTTACTTTTTACTACTTTAATACACATATAAGTGAATTTGTCCCAATACTTTTGGTCCCCTAAAATGGGGGGACTATGTACTATAATTGCTATAATTGCTAAACGGTTCACCTGATATGGATAAAAATAACCTCAAATTAAAGTAGACAGTCTGCACTTTAACCTCATAGTCATTGTATCACTTCAAATCCAAAGTGCTGGAGTACAAAGCCAAAACAACTACAAATGTGTCACTGTCCCAATACTTTTGGAGCTCACAGTACATCTAAAAAGGTTTCTTTGAAATCGAAATAATAGGCAATAATGTTTTCCTGACCTACGATGAAACCAAACCAAAAACAATAAAACCAAAACTGATGAAGAATTGATCTAAGATTTGGAAGAATCTGGTCAATCTGGTTTCTAATGACATCAAACAGTGAGAAAACACTAATGGAGAACCATTACAGTATTTAGAGAAGCATAACAGAGGTGTCCCTAAAGCATTAGAAAAGCATTAGGAATATGTTAGTAGCTGAAAAATGCAGAAAGAATGTAATGCAGAGACATTCCAAAGCGCCATGCACGCACCCACACACACTTACAAACACACTCACACCACACACACACACACCAATAATTTCCATCTGCGCTAACGCTACCAAAACACAGATCTGCAGGTGTACGATACCTGACCTTAAAAATAGGAAGCACAGTGTGTACAGTACCTTAGAGTCAGGCATCTGGATGCTCCGAGTGTGTGTGTGAGTGTGTGTGAGGTCAAGGAGGATCCCTGTGTATGTGTTTAAGTGGAATTCTGCCAGAGCAGGGTGCGGGCATACACACACACACAAATGCACAGGACAGTAGCAAAAGAGGACAGAAAATCCAGGTGTGAAAAACACTCTAGTGGTGTGTCTGTCTCTCTTCTGTCTGTCCTTCTCTTTGTCTCTCACTGTCTCTATGTTTCTCCTTTTCTCTTTTTCTATCAATCTCTCTCTCTCTCTCTCTCTTTCTGTCTGGATGTTGTGCAGTCCTGCCTCTCTCACCGTGTGGTTATAATGTGTGTGCCAATGTGCGACACTAGTGCTGGGGAAGAGGAGGGAAGAGAGGGGAGGAGGGGGAGGGGAGCAGTGAGGGGTTATGGAATGACGAAGGGAGATAGAGGAGAGAGAGAAGTGAGAGTTGATAGGTGGAGGGACGGAAGCGAGTTGATAGGGGGCGATGAGAAAAGGGGAAGAGTTTGGGAGGAGGGGCGGGAGGTGAGAGAGAAAGATAAGAGAGGAAACAGTAGGAGAAAGAGGACACGGAGTTGATACTGGCGGAAATAGTTGATAGTGTTGACAGTGTTGATAGTGTTGACAGTTTTGATAGTGTTGATAGTGTTGATGGTAATGATAGTGTTGATAGTGTGATAGTAATGATAATTTTGATAGTGTTGATAGTGTTGATAGTGTTGATAGTGATGATGGTGTTGATAGTATTGATAATGTTAATAGTAATGATAATTTTGATAGTGTTGATAGTGTTGATAGTGTTGATGGTTTTGATAGTGTTGATAGTATTGATAGTAATGATAATGTTGATAGTGTTGATAATGTTGATAGTGTTGATCGTTTTGATAGTTTTGATAGTTTTGATAGTAATGATAGTTTTGATAGTGTTGATAGTGTTGATAGTAATGATAGTTTTGATAGTGTTGATAGTGTTGATAGTTTTGATAGTTTTGATAGTGTTGATAGTAATGATAGTTTTGATAGTGTTGATAGTATTGATAGTAATGATAGTTTTGATAGTGTTGATAGTAATAATAGTGTTAATAGTGTTGATAGTAATGATAGTGTTGATAGTGTTGATTGTGTTGATAGTAATGATAGTAATGATAGTTTTGATAGTGTTGATAGTGTTGATAGTAAATATAGTGTTGATAGTGTTGATAGTAATGATAGTTTTGATAGTGTTGATAGTGTTGATAGTAATGATAGTTTTGATAGTGTTGATAGTAATGATAGTGTTGATAATGTTGATGTTGTTGATAGTGTTGATAGTAATGATAGTTTTGATAGTGTTGATAGTCTTGATAGTGTTGATAGTGTTGATAGTAAAGATACTTTTGATAGTATTGATAGTAATGATAGTGTTGATAGTGTTGATAGTGTTGACAGTGCTGATAGTAATGATAGTTTTGATAGTTTTGATAGTGTTGATAGTAATGCTAGTGTTGATAGTGTTGATAGTAATGATAGTTTTGATAGTTTTGATAGTGTTGATAGTAATGATAGTGTTGATAGTGCTGATAGTAATGATAGTTTTGATAGTGTTGATAGTGTACACAGAGAAAGACAAAAAAGGGGAGCAGGTAGAGTTGATAGAGAGAGAGAGAGAGAGAGAGAGAGAGAGAGAGAGAGAGAGAGAGAGAGAGAGAGAGAGAGAGAGAGAGAGAGAGAGAGAGAGAGAGAGAGAGAGAGAGAATGAGGGAGAAATAGAAAGAAAGGTGCATGAGTTGATAAGGAAGGAGGGAGAAGGGAGCTGTACCCATATGTTGGTATGATGCTATGCGGTCCCATCCCTCTAACTCCACCCCTCCCTTCTTCCTTCCCTCTTGCCCCACCTGCTATTTTTAGACCTCAGCCCAGCCGTGAATCAAAGCAGTGAATCAAAGCCTATCAAACAGGAGCGGGATCCGGGAGACAAAAGAGCCCTCCCTGTCTTCCACACTTTATCAACCACAAAGACACACACACAGGTTGAGGACACACACACAATCAAATCAGGCTCACATATAGACACACAGACAAACACACTCAAAAAATACACACACACACACATACTCATGCACACACACAAAAACACTTGCTTTGACTCCCATCCTATCCCAGCGCTTCAGAGTGAAATGTAACTTTAATCTACACCTCCTCTATACACATATACTTGTACAGCTAATCTAATCTGTTTATAGCACGTATGAGTTCCAAATGATCAGGGTTGAAGGGCCATTGGATTCCCTCAAGCTCTAGTTTAACTGCTTACACAAACACTGAAGACTACATTCCCTGTCTAGAAAACAGCATTATAAAAACACAATGTATCATCACTATCAGAAGAAAACCTCTAAACGCCATATTTGTCAATTTTTTATTGGCATTTTTAGATCAAAATCTATGAAGTCTAGAATAGAACGAGAGGACCATTAAACACATTGTCATAGACTTTCCACATACATCCATGTCATAGGAAAGTGGAATATGTTTTATTTGTTAATACTATGTCCTCACATTCCCAAAATAAACTATTATCCTAAGCATTGCATGCTTGGCCTCTGCGGAGAAAGTCTAATTATCCTAACCCAAGAATGTGAATAATTAAGATAAGGAAATTAGGCTGCGGGAAATAATATGGTGTCTTAGGACCTAGTCCATTAGTTTTTATACAAAGCCTTGAGATATTTTCCCTATATACAAAAGTATGTGGACAACCCTTTAAATTAGTGGATTCAGCTATTTCAGCCACACCCGTTGTTGACAGGTGTATAAAATCGAGCACACAGCCATGCAATTTCCATAGACAAACATTGGCAGTAGAATGGCCTTACTGAAGAGCTCAGTGACTTTCAATGTGGCACCGTCATAGGATGCCACCTTTCCAACAAGTCAGTTCTTCACATTTCTGCCCTGCTGGAGCTGCCCTGGTCGATTGTAAGTGCTGTTATTGTGAAGTGCAAACGTCTAGGAGCAACAACGGCTCAGCTGCGAAGTGGTAGGCCACACAAGCTCATAGAACAGGACTGCCGAGTGCTGAAGTGCGTAGTGCATAAAAATTGTCTGTCCTCGGTTGCAACACTCACTACAGAGTTCCAAACTGTCTCTGGAAGCAACGTCAGCACAATAACTGTTCGTCGGGAGTTTCATGAAATGGGTTTTCATGGCCAAGCACACACAAGCCTAAGATCACCATGCGGAATGCCAAATGTCGGCTGGAGAGGTGTAAAGCTCGCCGGAGCAGTGGAAACACGTTCTCTGGAGTGATGAATCACACTTCACCATCTGGTAGAAAAAGGACAAATCTGGGTTTGGGGGATGCCAGGAGAACGCTACCTGCCCCAATGCATAGTGCCAACTGTAAAGTTTGGTGGATGAGGAATAATGGTCTGGGGCTGTTTTTCATGGTTCGGGCTAGGCCCCTTCGTTCCAGTGAAGGGAAATCTTAACGCTACAGCATACAATGACATTCTAAACGATTCTGTGCTTCCAACTTTGTGGCAACAGTTTGGGAAAGGCCCTTTCCTGTTGCAGCATGACAATGCCCTAGTGCACAAAGCGAGGTCCATACAGAAATGGTTTGTCGAGATCAGTGTGGATGAACTTGACTGGCCTGCACAGAGCCCTGACCTCAACCCCATCGAACACCTTTGGGATGAATTGGAATGCCGACTGCGAGCTAGGCCTAATCACCCAACATCAGTGCCCAACCTCACTAATGCACTTGTAGCTGAATGGAAGCATGTCCTCGCAGCAATGTTCCAGCAATGCCAGTGTATTATACAGTATAACAACAGAACAAGTTATAAATACTTAAGGGCTTTTTGAACTGAAATAAAGCAAAACAATATCCATCAAAGATAAATTATTAAAGTTTAAAGCCTGCCTGAAGAATTGGATATGGATATCACCGTGATGGATATCACCACCTGTGAAAAAACTATGCATGCACTCACGCACACGTACGCACCACTGGCGTGCCACACACCCTTTGCAAGGCTCTGGGGGCTCCAAACCCCCCAAAGGCCACTGCCCCATGGCAATATGTTTAGAATAGCAGGAAATTAGCTTTTAGACAGCCACATCAAACATTTTTTCTCAGCCACATGGCAAAATGTGTAGAATAGCAAGAGATTAGCTATAAAGCTGCACATTTTCTCTTTCCCCCGTGGCAAAATGTGTAGAATTTTAGGAAGTTAGCTGTTTTCCCCAAAGCACACACACACATATTGATAGAGTGGGAGAGTGTGTGTGCCTTTGCCAGATTACTGTGATCAATTCAGAAGTTAATGGAGGCAGGTAAACAGCACCTTGAAAAGATAGGATGAGTGTGATGGAGGAGGTGAAATAAATAATAAATATAGGAGGAAGCAGAGAGAAATAGATCTTTCTTTGAAGCCTGCTGTCAGTGATGATCACAGAGTGGAGCGAGTGTCTGCTCAGGCAAAACGTCAGAGTCATAAAGAGAGGTGGCAAAAGACTGAAAGATAGAGGGATAGAGAGAAACACAGAGATGTAATTAGGGATAGTGAGAAAGAGGGAGGGGAGAGAGAAAAAAAATAGAGAAGAGTGAAAGAAAGAGACAGACAGACATACATACATGCAGATGTAGGACCTTAATTTGATCACCCTGATGCAGGAGAATTTCCCTACGTGTATTTTAAAATGTGTAGTATATTTTAGGTTTAAAAAGGCTTCTGAAGTTTGTAATTTCCACTTTTTAGACTTGATTTTCCCTTACGAAAAATGTATCAACCCCTACAAAAATGTCCATTAATTATAATCATTATAATAATTCACATTTCCTGTTGTTGCAGGATTATTTTCCTGCTGTAGCAAACTGGCTCAAATTCAGATCTTACATCTGTAGCAACAAATGGAAAGACAAACAGAAAAAGAGAGTGAGATAGAATGAAAAATGAGAGAGAAAAATAGGATACTCTAGCTTTGATTTCAGTTCTCACACAGGCTATAGGAGAGAAGCCAAATCATGTCTGTGTGAAAGTGTCCCTCAGGGGCGGACTGACCATCTTGCATTTCGGGCAAATGCCAGAAGGGCTGGTCCATTTTTAGACTTGGGTTTCTTTGCCCAAAATGATCATTATTTGGCTAATAATGGGGGGTATGGGGGCCTAGAGTAAAAAAAATGGTGTGTTAGAAATGCCAGGGCCGATTTCTGTTCCCAGTCCGCCCCTGGTTTATATTATCCATAGCCACAGGGGGATTCCACAACAAAGACCAGAGTGTGCAGTAGGCAGGCAGCTGGGATATGGGATTGTCATGAGTATGACTGTTTGATGCAGGCTCAAATCCCAGGTGGTATTCTGTATGTCCCATACCAGTACTGTGAGCTGAAGCTGGCAGCCACACAATCTGGAGTTACAATATGCTAGTCTTCAAAACAAAACCTCAATCATAATAGGGGATATATACAGATGTAGGATCTTAATTTGATCACCCTGTTGTTGCAGAAACACAAACTTGCAGTGTATTTTCGGTTTAAAAAGGCTTCATAAGTTTGTAATTTCCAGTTGAAAATTTCAGACTGGATTTGCCCTAACAAAAAATGTATCAACCCCTACAAAAATATCCATTAGGTATAATTCCCACAATAATTCACATTTCCTGTTGCTGCAGGATTATTTTCCTGCTGTGCCAAACTGGTCAAATGAAGATCCTATATATGTACAGTACATGAAGCTAGCTAGCACAATGCTTAAGACTGCAGTCTTTACTTTTTTATGGAGAGTTAAAAAAGAGGACCCAAGAGATTGGAGGAAATTATAGTCATTGTGTATATTCAGCTCTTGTAATGTTCTTTTTCGGTTTCTCCACCTCTAAAAACAGCAAGTGCTCTGACAATCTGGCAACACACTATATATAACACAGGAGATGTGTGTGTGCAGGTCTCCAGTTGCCGACCATTTAGTCAGGCCACCAAATCATGGGCTGGTGCCACCAACTGAAAAAGTTAGTGGTACCAGTGCCACCAGGGGAAAATGTTAGTCTGGACCCCTGGTGTTTGTGTGTGTGTGTGTGTGTGTGTGTGTGTGTGTGTGTGTGTGTGTGTGTGTGTGTGTGTGTGTGTCATTTTGCGTGGGTGTGAGATGGGAGACAGATGGGATTCACACCCTGTCTGATCTGACACTAAGTACCATGGAGGAGGGATCAAAAAGTGTGTGTGTGTGTGTGTATGTGTGAGTGTGTGCGCGCGCGTGTGTGTGTGTGTGTGTGTGTGCATTTGTGTACGAGTGAGTAAGTGTGTGAGTTTGTTTGCATGTGTGTGACAGAGAGTCAGAGACAGGTAACTTAGCACATTTCTTCCCTCCCACAAGGGTGAAAATGAGTTGTGTACCAGACTGTGCAGAGACTAAA
The DNA here is from genome assembly GCF_964263955.1 of Coregonus lavaretus. Classification (NCBI taxonomy): domain Eukaryota; kingdom Metazoa; phylum Chordata; class Actinopteri; order Salmoniformes; family Salmonidae; genus Coregonus; species Coregonus lavaretus. Next base: position 24,086,171 of record NC_140011.1, on the reverse strand, counting down.
GCTGTCATTTACAACTTCTAATGGAATGTAGATGTTCTTCCTCTTTTCTCACAAGGAGATGTGACCTCTCCGTGCGAGGTGAAGGCCTTATCTGAGGCTCCCCTGTGTGTTGCGGTAAACAACCGTAGCGTAGCCCAGCACTTAGTTCCACTGGGAAACCGTCAGGTGTCTAGCTATCTGTTTCTGCTCCACAGGACAAGCTAGAGCAGCTCGTTGAGCAGCAGAAGCTTGTTGGGTGTAATGCTCTGTGTTCGCTGGTTCAAAACGGCCATTGCCGGAGAGTGATCACACACACTTAACGGGAGTCGTGTGTGTGTTTTCTGTGGTGTGTGTGTTGTGTGGGTGTGGTTGGTGTGTGTGTGTAGTGTGTGTGTGTTTGTGTGTTTGGTGTGTGTAGTGTGTGGTGTGTATTTTTGGTGTGTGTGTGTGGGGGGGGTGTGTGTGTGTCCAGCTGAACAAATGTACTTTTCCAGCAGCTCTGTGGCTAATGCAGCCCAGATGCAGATAGTACTGGAAGCTTACAGTAGGATGAGCGTATAGGCTTATGTGCTGTATGACCATGCGCGCATGTGTACATCCATACTTCTGTCTATGTGACAAGCATGCCTGCCTGTGTGTATCTGCATTGAGGGAGAAAGGTGGTCTGGACAGGAACAGAAGCGGTGTGTGTGTGTCTTATGTAAGGTGGCCAGAGTCCCGTGGTGCGTCTGTGTGAGGGCTGACGGCATGGTGCTTAGGGAGAGGACATAGAGACAGACGGGGGACGTAATATCTTCCCTGAATACCAATAGGACAAGACATACTACCGTAACAGTACAGTAATAGTACTAGGATTCCTGGAACTTGGCGGTGGAGGTGGCTACAACCGCGTAGCTGCATCACTAGTTTACATGCCTACAGTAGCAATCGAATACATTGTCCCACATCTGCCCTGCCTCAATTAATATGAAGAGACTGAGCATGACAGGGATACCATATGAGAAAGGAAACTCTTCCTAACAATACCTAGAATGACTGAATTAACTACAACCAATGTGGCACATGGCTACCACACTATACAACAACAGTAGCCAACAACACCAATTTGGTCTTCAACCTCAACAGTTACTTTGAATTAAGAGAAAATCGATGTAGCCCGTAAACAAAGCAAGAGCCAGCAAACCGCTATTAGAAAATAAACTCAGAAGACTTACAAAGGACACATCAAATGATGACTGTTCACTACATATTATTTGACATTACCCGCAAATCAAGCCAGCAAGCTCTAACTTTGAATGAAGTAAACACTGAAAGTCAATTTAGCCCTTCCGCACACAGAGCCAGCAAACTGCCTCCGGCTCTTATCCTCTCCCCCAGTCTCTCACAAGGGGCTTGGATGGATTTACTGGCTCAAGTGGAGATAGCTCATCAACAAACTTTAGTCGGCTCTAAAATAAAAAGCTGCCTTGAATGACGCTGTGTGCCAGCCAAACGGGGGGATTGTCAATGTCAGCATTGTGACCATGCAGAGGAACGGGACTGACGGTTACCCGGGTGACTTTCTGCGTATAGGAGCCATTTGCAGTCAGTTTTACTTTAGAGTTTACCTCAGCGCTCCTTTTCTCCAGAGTACAGTAAAAGTGTGGTTCAGCAGAGTGAGGATTTACCCTCCATATATCAGAGGAGAAATGCTGTTTCTGCCATCATGGCAAACGCAACATTGACTACAGAGGATCTCTCTCTCTCTCTCTCTCTCTCTCTCTCTCTCTCTCTCTCTCTCTCTCTCTCTCTCTCTCTCTCTCTCTCTCTCTCTCTCTCTCTCTCTCTCTCTCTCTCTCTCTCTCTCTCTCTCTCTCTCTCTCTCTCTCTCTCTCTCTCTCTCTCTCTCTCTCTCTCTCGCTCTCTCTCTCTCTCGCTCTCGCTCTCTCGCTCTCTCTGTTTTTCTGTTTTTCTCAGTTTTTTGTCTCTCTCTTTCTTTCTCCTTCTCTCCCTCTAAAACAAAAATTCTCACCCAATTCAGCTTACAGTGCAACTGGCAACAGCTAATGTCAAGCTCCACCAGGCCTTTGTTAAAGTACTTAATGGTCCAATGCAGCTGTTTTTATCTCAATATCGAATCATTTCTGGGTAACAATGAAGTACATTAGTGTGATTGTTTTCAATTAACCTTTTCACGTGTGAGTTACAAATATCTCTAACGGTCACCCCAGCATGAGTTTTGAGGGTGATGTCAGAATACTCAAGGTATGCTGCCTGCTACTTATCTATAGGCTATGTTTCAACTTGTCAATTTCAAATTACTTTCTAACAAGTTTAATTTTCTAACAACAGTTTGAATTGAGGTGTGTTCCGCCTCCTCATTAATTCACATAAAGTAGCCCATTTCACTGTTGCAGACAATATAAATTTGAGGCATTACTGAGCAGGACAAACTTCTCTCTTCAATGAGAGCCCAAGCACTCCCCCAGTGTTTCCCCAGATCAAGTATGCAGACATTGCGCATCTCCAATCAGAACAGAACTTGCACAAACTTTTCTTCCCGGTACATTTTCCAATAAAAGTAAGTGCCTTATTACGTTATCATTATAGTTTCTGTATATCGTGTTGTCGATTCTACTGTAGCACACCGTATGTACAGTGAGGGAAAAAAGTATTTGATCCCCTGCTGATTTTGTACGTTTGCCCACTGACGATGAAATGACCAGTCTATAATTTTAATGGTAGGTTTATTTGAACAGTGAGAGACAGAATAACAACAACAAAAAATGATTGAGAGGGGGTCAAATACTTCAATCATACTACTAATCAATTTATAACATTTTTGACATGCGTTTTTCTGGATTTTTTTGTTGTTATTCTGTCTCTCACTGTTCAAATAAACCTACCATTAAAATTATAGACTGATCATTTCTTTGTCAGTGGGCAAACATACAAAATCAGCAGGGGATCAAATACGTTTTTCCCTCACTGTAATTCATATTCTGGTTTCTGTCCGACGAGAGTTAGCTAAATATGGCCGCTTGTGTTAGGTCACTCTTTCCTCAATTAGCACTAGTACTAATGTAACCTACATTTTCCAGTTTGGATGAGAATTGTGTTATGCTGTAGCTACTTCTGTGAATGTCTGAACATTGCATCCAAAAATAGACTGCTCACATTGAGGACATAACGTTGGAAAGACTGTGTTTGTGCAAAATGTTTCTGTGAAAAAACTGCTCAAACGCTGACTGTTGCGTCAATCGTAACTGGAAGTTCTAAATAAGTGTTCAAATCACACCGGTTTGAGCGTACACTGCAGGGACCACTGTAGAATAATCACACCCATGTGTTCGTACTTGTCAAAGGGTTAAAATGATCAAAAATAAACAAAAATAGCTTCTTAGCTAAATGCAATTTCTCAAGCACATGATGTCACCAGCCGGTCAAAAAACCCTACCCAGCCAAACAAGCTAAAAGTGCATTATCAGAATTTCACGGTATTATTCCAACCTCATAGTGTGGAAATACAGTGCATTCGGAAAGTATTCAGACCCCTTGACTTTTTCCACATTTTGTTACATCACAGCCTTATTCTAAAATTGATTAAATAGTTTTTTCCTCTCATCAATCTACACACAATACTCCATAATGACAAAGCAAAAACAGGTTTTTAGAAATTTTTGCAAATTCACTAAAAAGACAAAAGTGAAATATCATATTTACATAAGTATTCAGACCCTTTACTCAGAACTTTGTTGAGGCGATAACAGCCTCAAGTCTTCTTGGGTATGATGCTACAAGCTTGGTACACCTGTATTTGGGGAGTTTATCCCATTTTGCTCTGCATATTATCTCAAGCTCTGTCAAGTTGGATGGGAAGTGTGTCTGCACAGCTATTTTCAGGTCTCTCCAGAGATTTTCGATCGAGTTTAAGTCCGGGCTCTGGCTGGGCCTCTCAAAGACATTCAGAGGCTTGTCCTGAAGCCACTCCTGCGTTGTCTTGGCTGTGTGCTTAGGGTCGTTGTCCTGTTGGAAAGTGAACCTTCGCCACAGTCTGAGGTCCTGAACGCTCTGGATCAGGTATTCATCAAGGATCTCTCTGTACTTTGCTCTGTTCATCTTTGCCTCGATCCTGACTAGTCTCCCAGTCCCTGCCGCTGAAAAACATCTTCACAGCAATGCTGCCACCACCATGCTTCACCGTAGGGATGGTGCCAGCTTTCCTCCAGATGTGACGCTTGACATTCAGGCCAAAGTGTTCAATCTTGGTTTCATCAGACCAGAGAATCTTGTTTCTCATGGTCTGAGAGCCCTTTAGGTGCCTTTTGGCAAACTCCAAGTGGGCTGTCATGTGCCTTTTTCTGAGGAGTGGCTTCTGTCTGGCCACTCTATCATAAAGGCCTGATTGGTGGAGTGCTGCAGAGATGGTTGTCCTTCTGGAAGGTTCTCCCATCTCCACAGAGGAACTGTGGAGCGCTGTCAGAGTGACCATCGGGTTCTTGGTCACCTCCCTGACTAAGGCCCTTCTCCCCCTTATATAGACAGGTGTGTGCCTTTCCAAATCATGTCCAATCAATTGAATTTACCACAGGTGGACTCCAATCCAGTTGTAGAAACATCTCAAGGATGATCAATGGAAACAGGATGCACCTGAGCTCAATTTCGAGTCTCATAGCAAAGGGTCTGAATACTTATGTAAATAAGGTATTTCTGTTTTCACTTTGTCATTATGGGGTATTGTGTGTAGATTTTTTTGAATAAGGCTGTGATGTAACTTTTTGAATGTATATAGGCCTATAAAACAAAACTTCAAAGTCAACATCTCAAAGCATTTTTGACACATTTGAGCAGCATACTGTACAAAACGTTTTCCACCAGCAAGTCAAGCTGAGAGTGATTGTGTATTTATTAGGCCGATGTGAAATCATCAACTCGTTTGGGGCTTTTAGTGTTGAGTTAGTAATGATATGAAAGTTGTGTTTATTTTAAATCACATTGTGGGCCGTTGGTTCTGCTCTTGGAGCTTGTGGTCAGCTTCTGAGTCAGGTTCTGTCAGAGGGGACGTTATTACCGCAGAGGTCATCTAAAACACTGAGCACCACACAACCCTGATTGCTAATTGTACAGTCAAAGTGGCGAAACAATCACGGTTCAGATTTGACAACTGCGAGAGAGAAGCCTTGACATCCCATGTCAACCCCCTGTCTATGAGTCATGCGGAGAGTGTACTTTTTCCTGGCGCAGCCCAATTACCCAGAAGTATCCTTAGACCTCTAAATGTAACAACACAAGGGACTGAACACACACAACCACGTGCATACGCACATATAATGCATGGTCTGACCTACCTGAAAACCTCTAATTTATAACATACTGTAAAAGTGTCTTAAGAGACCACAAAGGCATAGACCACAACAGCCATATTAAGACTTTAAGCCATATTAAGCCATATTTTGGCTTTCTTTTAATTACAAAATCTTTATTATCATTAAATATCTATTCATTACCCTTAGTGTCTCAAATCAAAACTGCACTAGTTTACCTTAAATGAAACCAATACATTATTGTGATTAAAATGTAACTCATATTGTCATGATGGATGTGTATTAATAAATTACCCTTGGGCTGCATTCAAGTAATGGAATGGCTATACTAAAAAGATTCAAACATAAGCATTGAGGAATGTTCAGACTAATCATTGATCTGACCTAATCACCATACAATAAATGTATATTACTACAATATTGATGATTGGTCCAATTGACCTACAGTGGGGAAAAAAAGTATTTAGTCAGCCACCAATTGTGCAAGTTCTCCCACTTAAAAAGATGAGAGAGGCCAGTAATTTTCATCATAGGTACACGTCAACTATGACAGACAAAATGAGAATAAAAAATCCAGAAAATCACAATGTAGGATTTTTAATGAATTTAATTGCAAATTATGGTGGAAAATAAGTATTTGGTCAATAACAAAAGTTTCTCAATACTTTGTTATATACCCTTTGTTGGCAATGACACAGGTCAAAAGTTTTCTGTAAGTCGTCACAAGGTTTTCACACACTGTTACTGGTATTTTGGCCCATTCCTCCATGCAGATCTCCTCTAGAGCACAGATGTTTTGGGGCTGTCGCTGGGCAACACAGACTTTCAACTCCCTCCAAAGATTTTCTATGGGGTTGAGATTTGGAGACTGGCTAGGCAACTCCAGGACCTTGAAATGCTTCTTACGAAGCCACTCCTTCGTTGCCCGGGCGGTGTGTTTGGGATCATTGTCATGCTGAAAGACCCAGCCACGTTTCATCTTCAATGCCCTTGCTGATGGAAGGAGGTTTTCACTCAAAATCTCACGATACATGGCCCCATTCATTCTTTCCTTTACACGGATCAGTCGTCCTGGTCCCTTTGCAGAAAAACAGCCCCAAAGCATGATGTTTCCACCCCCATGCTTCACAGTAGGTATGGTGTTCTTTGGATGCAACTCCGCATTCTTTGTCCTCCAAACACGACGAGTTTAGTTTTTACCAAAAAGTTATATTTTGGTTTTATCTGACCATATGACATTCTCCCAATCCTCTTCTGGATAATCCAAATGCACTCTAGCAAACTTCAGACGGGCCTGGACATGTACTGGCTTAAGCAGGGGGACACGTCTGCCACTGCAGGATCTGAGTCCCTGGCGGCGTAGTGTGTTACTGATGGTAGGCTTTGTTACTTTGGTCCCAGCTCTCTGCAGGTCATTCACTAGGTCCCCCCGTGTGGTTCTGGGATTTTTGCTCACCGTTCTTGTGATCATTTTGACCCCACGGGGTGAGATCTTGCGTGGAGCCCCAGATCGAGGGAGATTATCAGTGGTCTTGTATGTCTTCCATTTCCTAATAATTGCTCCCACAGTTGATTTCTTCAAACCAAGCTGCTTACCTATTGCAGATTCAGTCTTCTCAGGCTGGTGCAGGTCTACAATTTTGTTTCTGGTGTCCTTTGACAGCTCTTTGGTCTTGGCCATAGTGGAGTTTGGAGTGTGACTGTTTGAGGTTGTGGACAGGTGTCTTATATACTGATAACAAGTTCAAACAGGTGCCATTAATACAGGTAACGAGTGGAGGACAGAGGAGCCTCTTAAAGAAGAAGTTACAGGTCTGTGAGAGCCAGAAATCTTGCTTGTTTGTAGGTGACCAAATACTTATTTTCCACCATAATTTGCAAATAAATTCATAAAAAATCCTACAATGTGATTTTCTGGAGAACATTTTTTCTCATTTTGTCTGTCATAGTTGACGTGTACCTATGATGAAAATTACAGGCCTCTCTCATCTTTTTAAGTGGGAGAACTTGCACAATTGGTGGCTGACTAAAAACTTTTTTTCCCCACTGCATGTCTTGTGATTTTTTTGGGTCTCACTGTATTTATTGGATGATTATTCACAGTGTGTGCGTCAGCTGAACCAGACAGGGGGATGCTGCTGTTAAGATAGTGATCAAGGCCAGGGGCAGGACTGTGTGTGTGTGTGTTGTCTTTTTTCCAAACCCAGTCATCCATTTGTGACTCATCCCACCAATTAACATGGGATCTGGGCATCCAATGGTGAAACCATGGAAGAGGAAAACACAGCACAGAAAAGCAGCCCTCCCAATAGTGCTCTGGCTCTCTGTCAGGGAACACCGTCAACACCGCCGATTATAAGGCTACAGGTCAAAGGTTAGGAATGCTAGAACGCCTGGGGCACAGAGGACACACACATATATTGGACAGATATAGCACTTACGAGAAAAACGAGAGTCATCAATAATCATGTAAAGAAGAGATTGTCCAATCGCACAGCATATATTTAATAGAAGAGGATGTCACTGTTTCTTATGGATTGGGGACCCCTGTTTGTTGTATAACGCTCTATTTAGAACAGTGGTTAAAATAATTGTGTCTGTTTCCAGACCATGCTCTTATTGACTGTCTAGCCATGCCGTGGACTGTCTAATTGGGCTGTGTGCTGTCACCACCTGGGTACCAGTGTGACTATCATAAACTCATCTCTGCTGTCTGATGAGTTTAGTGGATGCAGGCACGTACACACACACACACAGCCAAAAGAGTGACCACGGTGAACTGATATCCCCTATCGGATGAGTCCCAACACATGTCCCCTCTGCTCTGCCTGTTGTGAACCAAGTCTGTATCACTTCACAGAGGTGGACTCAGACTGTGTCACTGCTTTCATCCTCAACATGCCACATCATGTCACACTGCCATTATTATTCTGTATCACTCCCTGTCCTTTAGGTCAAAGGACTGGGGATGCATCACACATGGCACCCTATTCCCTATTTATTGCACTAGTTTTTAAGAGGGCCCATTGGTCTCTGGTCAAAAGTAGTGCACTATATAGGGAATAGGGTGCCATTTGGAATGCAGCCTCATATGGTACTCCACTTATATGGTATTAACCCCCTTCTCTGGACCTGCTCCTATACAATATCACGTAGATATGACTGACTGTTTCAACTCTATCACTCCATCACTCTCAACCCCTCACACATCTTTCTCCTCTGGTTAGAGAATCATCACCTACCTAATCTGTAAGACATTTCCTATGTCTCAATCCTCTCTAGGTGATAAATGGGTCAGTCCAGAAAAACAGCTGCTGCCCCCGGAAACAAGCACATACACACACATGCACGCATGTACACTCACACATGCACACACACACACATAGACACAAACACGCACGCACACAGACACAAGCATGCACACACACACACAGTGAGAGGATGTAAGGAGAGGCAGCAGGATAGAAACAACACCAGGGACATACAGAGAAAAGCGTATTCCCTGGTTGATTGAGAGTGAGAGGGATAAAAGAGTGCGAGCTTATCCGTCTCTTTCATGTTGCTGGGAGAATAAAGGCCTAATGGATGGCAGGTGTGGAGGCCATACACAAAATGAAGCTGGAACGCAATAGGACCACAGCATGATAATATAGGACATAGTGTCTGTCTGTCTTTTCAAACCTTCCACTCAGGAGAAATAAGGATAGAGATTATGAAAGCTTACTGAAACAATGGATCATACAGTTACTGTAGGATGGACTATTTTGATAAAGGGGTGTTCAAGATACAGGCTTCCTTTTCTCTAATGAACAGCAAGGAACAGGTTCCCGAACAGAATAACCTTTCATTTTACAGCCGGTTAATTACTATGTATTTACTAGGTAAATACATAGTAACAAAAATGAAATACGTAGTAACAATTTAGTCTTAAACGTACTTCCTAGGAACCAAATAAGTAAGTACTCCATTCTTAATTATTAAATACAAAGTTACAAAATGTAATTATATAGGTAAGTACAAGCAAGAAGGTAGGTACAATTAAGTACCAGCTAATTGCTATGCAAATAACTAGTCACACCACTATTTCAATGTAATATATAAGAAACACCAAGGAACATAAAAAGTCACAAAATAATATAGTAACACGTTTTGTCCAAAAGTTAAGGACAAGAACCAGCATATTACTATGTAAATATGTACATTTACATTTACATTTTAGTCATTTAGCAGACGCTCTTATCCAGAGCGACTTACAGTTAGTGAGTGCATACATTATTATATTTTTATTTTTTTCATACTGGCCCCCCGTGGGAATCGAACCCACAACCCTGGCGTTGCAAACGCCATGCTCTACCAACTGAGCTACATCCCTGCCGGCCATTCCCTCCCCTACCCTGAACGACGCTGGGCCAATTGTGCGCCGCCCCATGGGTCTCCCGGTCACGGCCGGCTACGACAGAGCCTGGATGTAGTCACACCAGTCTCTTTTAAAGTAATACCAATGAACATACATGGTCATTTAAAATGTATGACCATGTAATTACTAAAGAAATACCTTCAAGTCTTTCTCTTGTGTTGATATTCTCTCCTGTGGTTTCTATGCATGTTCATAGTAACAGGGCTGTAAAATGAAGTGGTGTCTGTTTCCATGCAGATACAATGTAATTACTTGTGAGGTACCATTGCATAGAACGAAGAGAACAAAGTGATCCAGTTTGTCAAAGTGGAGACATTTACCCTGTTGTTACATGGTACCACCTTCACACTTACAGGGTAAGTAGGAGGTAAGAGGGCTGTAAAATGAAGTGGTGTCTGTTTCCACATAGATACAATGTAGTTACTTGTGAGGTACCACTGCATTGGACAAAGAGAACAAAGTGATCCAGTTTGTCAAGTTGGGGACATTTTCAGAATGAAGACAAACACACAATTCATAGTAAAGTTAATTTAATGAAAATCAACTAAACAAACCTTAGTAGATACACATTTGTACTCACAATCATAAAGAGCTAGCATAACAACAAAAGTGAATAGCATTAATTTATATGTGAATATGTGAAAACAACAAGTTTTTGTATCCACATGACATGAATATAAAGTATACAAATTTGACTGAATAGAATGACTGAATACATTCCAACCACGAGCTAACATAGAAGATTGTTAGCAAAAGCAAATTCACTTGCAGAAATAGCTAGTTATCTGTCTCACCATTTCACTTGACAAAAAAGTGCCACAAAATAACTGTAAACAGAGTATGCGCAAACTATGCATACATGTAATGTTTCCACAAGCATATTACCTCATAGGAAAACAATATCTTAACACTCAAAGGAGCGAGCTAGATACCTTCTGTACAACATTAAGCTAAATTACAACCAAAGCGGGAGCTAGCATTCAATATAATGTCAATGGCATGTGCAGTTTATAAAGTACTAATTTAGCAAAGTACAAGTTATCTGAACACAAGTGTGACACGTGTGTGTAGGGAGTAACTTTTATGTATTTGTCTTCAAAATATCACAACATATTTCAGCATATTGATTATGAATTTGAACATTTAAAAGCAGTGTTTTGACACTCGGCTATAAATAAAATTACATGACAACAGGAAGCAGCAACAGCACCAATGTTTCAGTAATATAAATGGTACTTTTAAGATTATTTTTCAACAGGAATCTACTTAATCAGGTAAAACTACTGAATGAGCCCAAAAATTTGCTATGATTTATTGATTTTGATGATATTAGTGAAATCGTGAAAAAACGTTTTTCTTGCTTACTGTAAGTGTGAAGGTGGTACCATGAAACAACAGGTTAAGATCACGGACAGATTTGCTGTTGTCTTCATGGAATGGAGTCATCCAATGTGGTGGTACTTCACATGTACCTACTTTGTATCTACCTGGAAACAGACACCACTTCATTTTACAGCCATGTTACTAAATACATACCTAAATTACATGGTATGTTTATGTCCACACAATAACAATCATAAAGAGGGATAATTGACCTGCAAGTATCTGGTATCTATAGTATTAACAATGGCTTCATCTTACAGCTGTCTTACCTCCTACATACCCTGTAAGTGTGAAGGTGGTACCATGTAACAAAAGGGTAAGATCATGGACAGATTTGCTGTTGTAGTCATGGGATGGAGTCGTCCAATGCAGTGGTGCCTCACAAGTAACTACATTGTATCTATGTGGAAACAGACACCACTTCATTTTACAGCCCTCTTACTACGAACATGCATGGTAACTAAAGGAAAAGTACATAGAAACAACAGGAGAGAATATCAACACAAGAGGATGACTTGAAGGTATTTATTTTGTAATTACGTGGCAATAAATAATCAATGATGTTTGTTGGTGTTTCCTATGTATTTACCTAGAACAGAGTTTAAACTAAATACATAGTAATTAACGGGCTGTAAAATGAAGTGTTACCCATAATGGTGCTTGGAGTAGTGCCCAGTTAAAGAATGCCCACTGCACCTCCAACACAACATCCAAGCAAACCCAAAGAGCTTGGTGAGTTACAAGCTACATGGGAGTACTTCATAGTCATATGAAGATCTACATAGCAGCTGATAAGCATGATAAAGCATGATAAGCATTTGTGTGTGATGGTGCCGACGGAGAAGGGCAACATCTTACGAGTTCCAACCCGACTTTGCTATTTAGTGACTTTTTTCATGTTAATCTTTACATTTTTTTTAGCAGAAAGTTCATACTATTATCACATATGACCGCCAAGCACTTCTGGACATCAGATCGACAGTTACTAACCTCGATTTTGACTTCTCAGCTCATCTGTTCCCTTGTTCATACTGGACCCCATTCCTTTGTTTCATGGGCTACCAAATCGCTGCAGGCTTAGACGCGATAGACGAGCCGGCATCCTGGTAAGACTGAGACGAAGAGAACATTGTCCGGCACGCCCCTCGGTTCTATTGGCAAATATCCAGTCATTCGAGATAAGATGTATGAGCTTTGTTCGAGAGTCTGGTATCAGAGAGACTTGAAAGCTGCAATATTATACGCCTTATAGAGATGTGGCTGGATGACTCTATGTGCGTATGTCACACTCTGGCTCCAGGACTTGTGTATTTGAGCCAGGGTGTATGTTGTTTTGTTGGGTTTTGGGTGATGTTTTATGGTTGCATGTCTGTCACGTTTATTTCTAGGTGGGGAGTTCTGTTGTGTCTATTTCTAGGTGGTGGTTGTGTTTCCTTGTTTGTATTCAATGACTCCCAATCGGAGGTAACGAGTGTCAGCTGTCGGCTCGTTATCTCTGATTGGGAGCCATATTTAAGATGTAGGTTTTCTTGTGTTAGTTGTGGGTTTTTGTTCTATGTTCAGTCGGTGTACTGAGGACGTTACGGATCGTGTTTTGTTTTGTCGTTATTTCAACATTAAAGTCATGTTCACTCCCAACGCTGCGCTTTGGTCCTACTTTATTGGCGATCGTGACAGAAAAACCCACCAAAACGAGACCAAGCAGCAGTTGGATAACGGGTGGTGGAGCCAGAAGAGTGAAGGTTGGGAGAGGACTATGGAGGCCTGGTCCACCGAGAGGAGAGACCCCCAGAAAATTTTTAGGGGGGGGCTCACGACGTCGGGGCAGAAGGTGTACGGCCCGGAGGAGTGCAAGAGGTTGGCAGATATGGCCGCCAGTTTAAGGGGGCCACTGGTTACGAAGGGGATGGAAAGTGTGGAGGCACGGCGAGAGGTACTGGGGGGTGTTTCCAGTCCGGTCCGGCCCGTTCCTGATCCCCGTGTAGGGCCAGGGGTGTGTGTCCCCAGTGCGGTTCTGCCTGTCCCTGCTCAACGCCCCGAGCCTACGGGGTGCGTCGTCAGCCCTGTCCAGCCAGAGCCGTCCGCCAGACAGGATCAGCCAGAGCCTTCCGCCAGACGGGATCAGCCAGAGCCTTCCGCCAGACGGGATCAGCCAGAGCCTTCCGCCAGACAGGATCAGCCAGAGCCTTCTGCCAGACAGGATCAGCCAGAGCCTTCCGCCAGCCAGGATCCGCCAGAGCCGTCCAGCCATGAGCAGCCAGATCCGTCAGCCGGCCATGAGCAGCCAGATCCGTCAGCCAGCCATGAGCAGCCAGATCCGTCAGCCAGCCATGAGCAGCCAGATCCGTCAGCCAGCCATGAGCAGCCAGATCCGTCAGCCAGCCATGAGCAGCCAGATCCGTCAGCCAGCCATGAGCAGCCAGATCCATCAGCCAGCCATGAGCCGTCCAGCCAGGATCCGCCAGAGCCGTCCAGCCAGGATCCGCCAGAGCCGTCCAGCCGGGATCCGCCAGAGCTGTCCAGCCGGGATCCGCCAGAGCTGTCCAGCCGGGATCCGCCAGAGCCGTCCAGCCGGGATCCGCCAGAGCCGTCCAGCCGGGATCCGCCAGAGCCGTCCAGCCAGGATCCGCCAGAGCCGACCAGCCAGGAGCCACCAGAGCCGTCCAGCCAGTATCCGCCATTCAGCCTGGTACTGCCCCTTAGTCCGGTACTGCCCCTTAGTCCGGTACTTCCCCGTAGTCCGGTGCTGCCCCTTAGTCCGGTGCCGCCCCTTAACCCAGTGGGGTGTAGTTGGGGGGTGGTAATGTGGAGGAGGCTAGGGAAGCGGGTGGTGACTAAGGTGGGATGGGGACCACGACCAGGGGCAGAACCGCCACCGTGGACAGACGCCCACCCAGACCCTCCCCTAGACTGTATGCTGGTGCGCCCGGAGTTCGCACCTTTAGGGGGGGGTACTGTCACACTCTGGCTCCAGGACTTGTGTATTTGAGCCAGGGTGTATGTTGTTTTGTTGGGTTTTGGGTGATGTTTTATGGTTGCATGTCTGTCACGTTTATTTCTAGGTGGGGAGTTCTGTTGTGTCTATTTCTAGGTTGTGGTTGTGTTTCCTTGTTTGTATTCAATGACTCCCAATCGGAGGTAACGAGTGTCAGCTGTCGGCTCGTTATCTCTGATTGGGAGCCATATTTAAGATGTAGGTTTTCTTGTGTTAGTTGTGGGTTTTTGTTCTATGTTCAGTCGGTGTACTGAGGACGTTACGGATCGTGTTTTGTTTTGTCGTTATTTCAACATTAAAGTCATGTTCACTCCCAACGCTGCGCTTTGGTCCTACTTTATTGGCGATCGTGACAGCGTAGTACTACAGTGGTTACTCCATGCAGCGGCACGATTCGAAGAAGGCAGCCTCGGGCAAGTCCAAAGGAGGAGGGTTGTGAAGGAAATCTCAAGCTTTTGCTAACCTGATATAGAATACCTCATGGTAATCTACAGACCCTTTAATCTATGAAGGGAGTTCTTATCATTAATTATCATGGATGTCTACATCCCTCCAAAAGCCAACACCACTTTGGCACTCAACAAACTGTGATGGGGCCATAAACAAACAAGAAACCGCTCACCCAGTCATGTTTCTGGTGGGCGGAGACTTTAAGGCAGGGAGACTTAAAACCTTTCTACCTCACTTTTACCAACACGTCTCCTGCACCACTAGGGGCACTAAAACTCTAGACCACTTATATTCTACCCTCAGAAACCCATACAAGGCCCTGCTTCGTCCTCCCTTCTGACCACGACTCTATTCTCCTTCTTCCTGTTTACAAACAAAATCTCAAACAGGAGGTACCAGTGTGTGTTCCGATGACGCAGACGTGAGGCTATCGGACTGTTTGGCTAGTCCAAACTGGGATATGTTTCGGCATTCATTCGATGGCATTGAGGCTTCATCATTAAGTGCATAGACGACGTCATCCCCAAAGTGACTATACGAACGTATCCAAACCAAAAACGTGTGTAAAACTTTTAAGCAGGTTAACACTCGGAATACCAGGGAGCGTTCTCAAAGCATGTGCAGACATTTTCAATATCTCCTTGTCCCAGGCTGTAAACCCAATATGTTTCAAGATGACCACCATTGTCCCTGTTCCCCAATAGCTCCAAGGTAACCTGCCTAAATGACTATCGCCCTGTAGCACTCACATCTGTAATTATATAGTGTATTGAAAGGCTGGTCATGACACACATCAACACCATCATCCCAGACACCCTGCACCCACTCCAATTCGCATACCGCCCCAACAAATCCGCAAATGACGCAATCTTAAAAGCACTTCACACTGCCCTCTCACACCTGGACAAGAGGAGATATACAGTGCCTTCAAAAAGTATTCGTAACCCTTGACTTATTCCACATTTTGTTGTGTTACAGACTGAATTCAAAATTGATTAAATATATGTTCTTTTCTCACCCATCTACACACAGTACCCCATAATGACAAAGTGAAAATATGTTTTTGAAATGTTTGCAAAGTTATTGAAAATGAAATACAGAGATATTCATTTACATAAGTATTCACACCCCTGAGTCAATACTTTGTAGAAGCACCTTTGGAAACGATTACAGCTGTGAGTCTTTCTGGGTAAGTCTCTGAGACCTTTCCACATCTGGAATGTGCAACGTTTGCCCATTATTATTTTCTAAATTCTTCAAGCTCTGTCAAATTAGTTGTTGATCATTGGTGGACAACCATTTCCAGGTCTTGCCATAGATGTTCAAGTAGATTTAAGTCAAAACTGTAACTCGGCCACTCAGCAACATTCACTGTCATCTTGGTAAGCAACTCCAGTGTAGATTTGGCCTTGTGTTTGTTGGAAATTGTTTAGTGGACTATGAGGTGAAACTGAGTTAATTATCAACATATAGTTAACATTCTTTGTGGCTAACTGAATTGGGTCATTTCACTGTGTGTGTGGGTAAAAGAGGGAAGCTGACCCAGGGTCAAATTGCTTGCTCTTACTTAGATCCATGGTTGTCTTATCATATCAAAGACTGAAACTGGCTTGGGCCATTTGTTTCTATCTTCAAACACAGTGAAAAGAGCCGGGGTTGAACAGAGTTTAAACTAAACATGAGTGTTTTTGCAAGATAAGGATTGATTGATTGTAGTACTATGTGATTCTGAACTTAATGAAAGTCAAATTTAGCCGACCTCAGAGACAAAGGAAGTGGGCAGAGTGATAAAGAGCGGGAAACTGAAGAGGGATGGATTGGAACCTAGGGTGGGGGAAGGAGACTATATAGGTAGGAGGGAGGGAGAGAGAGGGGGCAAATCTGCAGATTGGCCTGGCTTTGTTGACATTATAATAAAGTAATTCTTAATCCCACAAACACTCTGGAAGGACTGATTTGTAATAAAGTATAGTGGTTATTTTCCACAATATAATCTAGTTTATTGTCCTGCTGAAAGGTGAATTCATCTCCCAGTGTCTCGTGGAAAGCAGACTGAACCAGGTTTTCTTCTAGGATTTTGCCTCTGCTTAGCTCTATTCCTTTTCCTGTTTATCCTGAAAACTCCACAGTCCTTAATGATTACAAGCATACCCATAACATGATGCAGCCACCATTATGCTTGAAAATATGGAGAGTGGTACTCAGTAATGTGTTGTATTGGATTTGCCCCAAATATAACACTTTGTTCAGGACAAAAATGTATTTTTTTTGCAGTATTACTTTAGTGCTTTGTTGCAAACAGGATACATGCACGACTCCAACAGTTTGCTGACCACACAACAGTGGTAAGCCTGATCACTGACAGCGATGAGACAGCCTACAGGGAGGAGGTCAGAGACTTAGCAGTGTGGTGCCAGGACAACAACCTCTCCCTCAACTTCAGTAAGACCAAGGAGCTGATTGTGGACTACAGGAGAAAAAGGGGAGAGCACGCCCCCATTCACATCAACAGGGTAGTAGTTGAATGGGTCGAGAGATTCAAGTTTCTTGGCGTCCACATTACTAAGGACTTAACATGGTCCACACACACACAGTCGCGTGAAGAGAGCACAACAGTGCCTCTTTCTCCTCAGGAGGCTGAAAAGAGGCTGAAAATATTTGGCATCGGCCCTCAGATCCTCAAAAAGTTCTACAGCTGAACCATCGAGATCTTCTTGACTGGCTGTATCACCGCTTGGTATGGCCAATGTACCGCCCTCGACAGCAAAGCGCTACAGAGGGTGGTGCAGACAGCCCAGATAGTCTGGATAGTCCTGAATTAATTGTGAATAATGATGAGTGAGAAAGTTACAGATGCACCCAAAAAATGCTTACCTCCCCTGTTATTGTAGTGATGAGGTTAGCATGTCTTGGGGGTTTGATATTTGTGCGTCTGTAACTTTCTCACTCATCATTATTCATGATTAATTCAGGACTATCCATATTCATGGTATCATCTGAATTAATGTAGAAGTGTTTAGAAACTTATTCTATTTTTATTTACAATAAAAGTTACTCGAAAATGACATAATACATTATTTACCATTCACTTCAATTGGGCACAAATAATCTGAAACACAACCAAAACAAACAGAAAATGCATCCAAAAAGTGTGTAGAGTCACAAGCTTGATGTAATCATTGCATGTTATGAATATGGTACCAAATACTAAACGTTTGATTACTTTACTTAATACACATACAGTACAGTGCATTCGGAAAGTATATAGACCCCTTACCTTTTTCCAAATTTTGTTACGTTACAACCCTATTCTAAAATGGATTCAATTGTTTGTTTTTTACACACAATACCCCATAATGACAAAGCAAAAACTGTTGTTTAGAAATTTTAGCAAATGTATTAAAAATAAAAACTGAAATGTAACATTTACATAAGTATTCAGACTCTTTACTCAGTACTTTGTTGTTGAAGCACCTTTGGCAGCGATTACAGCCGCAGTTCTTCTTGGGTATGACACTACAAGCTTGGCATACTTGTATTTGGGGAGTTTCTCCCATTCTTCTCTGCAGATCCTCTCAAGCTCTGTCAGGTTGGATGGGGAGCGTCGCTGCACAGCTATTTTCAGGTCTCTCCAGAGATGTTCGATCGGGTTCAAGTCTGGGCTCTGGCTGGGCCACTCAAGGACATTCAGAGACTTGTCCTGAAGCAATTCCTGCGTTGTCTTGGCTGTGTGCTTAGGGTCATTGTCCTGTTAGAAGGTGAATCTTCGCCCCATTCTGAGGTCCTGGGCGCTCTGGAGCAGGTATTCATCAAGGATCTCTCTGTACTTTGCTCCGTTCATCTTTCCCTCGATCCTGACTAGTCTCCCAGTCCCTGCCGCTGAAAAACATCCCCACAGCATGATGCTGCCACCACCATGCTTCACCGTAGGGATGGTGCCAGGTTTCCTCCAGACGTGACGCTTGGAATTCAGGCCAAAGAGTTCAATCTTGGTTTCATCAGACCAGAGAATCTTGTTTCTCATGGTCTGTGAGTCTTGTTTCTTATGGTCTTCTTATGGTCTCTTGCTCAGTTTGGCCGGGCGGCCAGCTCTTGGAAGAGTCTTGGTGGTTCCAAACTTCTTCCATTTAAGAATGATGGAGGCCACTGTGTCCTTGGGGACCTTCAATGCTACAGAAATGTTTTGGTACCCTTCTCCACGATCTGTGCCTCAACACAATCCTGTCTCCTAGCTCTACGGACAATTCCTTCGACATGACTTGGTTTTTGCTCTGACATGAACTGTCAACTGTGGGATCCTATATATACAGGTGTGTTCCTTTCCAAATCATGTCCAATCAATTGAATTTACCACAGGTGGACTCCAATCAAGTTGTAGAAACATCTCAAGGATGATCAATGGAAACAGGATGCACCTGAGCTCAATTTCGAGTCTCATAGCAAAGGGTCTGAATACTTATGTAAATGTGATATTTCAGTTTTGTTATTTTTTTAAATAAATTAGCAAACATTTCTAAAAACCTGTTTTTGCGTTGTCATTATGGGGTATTGTGTGTAGAAAACTATTTAATCCATTTTAGAATAAGCTGTAATGTAACAAAACGTGGAAAAAGTGCTTTAATTTCTAAACTGTTCACCCGATATGGATGAAAATACCCTAAAATTAAAGTTGACAGTCTGCACTTTAACCTCATAGTCATTGTATAATTTCAAATCCAAAGTGCTGAAGTACACAGCCAAAACAACAAAACATGTACTGTTTCAATAATTGTGGAGCTCACTGTTTACATACTATATACACACACTACACTGACACTCTCACACAAAACCCACACACATTCATATACACTACATTTGCACACAAATACATAACACACATGCATACCGATGCAAAACATACACACACACAAGTTAAACTCATCATATGCTGCTACTACTCTGTTCTTTATTCTTATTATTATCTATCCTAATGCCTGCCTTCATGTACATATCTACCTTAAATACCTCGTACCCCTGCACATTGATCTAGTACTGGTACCCCCTGTACATAGCTCCATTCTTGTATATTTTATAAAAATATATTTTTTTACTCTGCATCGTTGACAAGGGCTCGTAACCAAGCATTTCACGGTAAAGTCTACATCCGTTGTATTCGGCGCATGTGACAAATACAATTTGATTTGATTTGAATTTGATTTTAAAAAAGGAGACAGCAGCGGACTGCATTGGAGAAGCACAGTAACACACTGTCCATGGATTCGCTCTCACCATGAGTTTAGTGCAAGCCATGTGCTTCAGCAATGATCCGGTGAGTGAACTGGAGCAGGGATGAGTGTGATCGCAGATGAGCCAATAAGTGGCAGGATGAGGGTGTGTGTGTTTCCTACCTGGTCGGCAGGAGGGACGAAGGGTGCACTCCTCTGGAGCTGGAGCTGCTTTTCAATGTTGTCCTTCAGACACTGACACACACGCCGCTTCTGGTCAGCAGAGTAGGCTTCCAGACTGAGCAGGCAGTCACACTTCTACACAGCCAGAGAGAGAGACATGGAGACAGAGAGACGGAGAGAGACAGAGAGAAAGACAGAGACAGAGAGTGAGAGAGAGAGAGAGAGAGAGAGAGAGATAGAGGAGAGAGGAGAGAGAGGAGAGAGAGAGAGAAGGGAGAGAGAGGAAAGAGAGTGGGGGAGAGATAAAGGATGAGAGGGGAGAGAGGAGAGAGAGAGAGGGAGAGAGAGGAAAGAGAGAGTGGGGGAGAGAGAAAGGATGAGAGGGGTGGTTATTCTCCTTTCATGCAATACTTCATTCTTCTCTTTGTTGCAGGTTTGACAGTTTGGATGAGAAAAAGGCTTCTTTGTAAATGTGTCTCCATGGTGGCATGACCTCTGTTTTAAGGGGGGGGGGGGGGGGGGGAATGAGAGAGAAAATGAAAGCAAATGAATTAAAGAATGATGGCAAATGAGAACAGCAAGAGAGTGTTGGAGAGGTATCGTGCTTAATGGTTTCAAAGCAAAAGGCAGTGTCTGTCTGTGTGTGTGTGTGCCTGCGCATATATGCCTGTGTGTGTTTGTGTGTGTGTGTGTGTGCGTGTGTGTGGACGTGTTTATGTGTGTGCGTGTGTGTGTGTAATATCCACTTAGTCACAGAGAATTACGCTGACCCACTGGTACAGTCCAGGGCAGTGCTGAGCAGCTTGAGAGAGCAGAGAATGCTTTGAAAGAGGATAAGTACTAACAAAGGAACTTAGCAAGCCAGAAGTGGTATACTGTACTGATGCTGTAGTAACAAACAGTAGTAGCATATTGACTACTGTGCTTGAAATATTAACAACCCCATGGTGTGATATTTGACCATTGTGACTTGGAGCCAGACTTAGATCATGTGATTTGGTCACATCAAGTGAAATAGATCTCCGGTCAAACTGATTAAAATACTTCAAGTTGGGTGCCCCCCAAAGAAAGAACATAAATCAATCCATCCCTTTCATTAATGTTCTGGAGGGTGGAATTGAATGTCCTGTAGTTAACTTCAAGTCGACAGGGATATCGACGTGTAAAGTCTGTTCAAAGGAGATACTCAGAAAACATCAGAGGGAGAGACTAATGGGAATTTTACGCATATTTGCAATGGATGTGCTTTCTTGCTAATGCTGTGGGGATGGAGATATTCATGGAGTCAATGGACTGAATGAAACCGTCAATCAGACTGAGGAAACGTCTTAAAATAGACCTCTGTCAGTTTCACTGGTTCAAGGTTAACATTTATGCTGATGTGTTTAAGTGGTGTGTGTATGTGTACAGTATATAAACTAGGTATACACAATGCTCTAACCTCTTCTATTAACTACAGTGGATCTGTACAAATCAAATCACATTTTATTGGTCACATACACATTTTTAGCAGATGTTATTGCGAGTGTAGCGAAATGCTTGTCGAAATACAAAGACATACTGTAGGGGAGGCACTTTTGGCACTGCCTGTTGACATGAATAGGGTCAATGCATTTTGAGCTGTTGAGACACCCTCGTGTTTTTCTGTGAAACACTTGGAATCATTCCTAAATGGTTCCCTTTTAGCATTTGAATTGGACACTATTCCAAGGATACTGATCAAATCAAATAACCAACCAATACCTTTAGGCAACTCAAAAGTTGTGAATTACACCCACACACTGTTGTTTACGCAGTCTCGATGAGAGGAAAAATTACTTTGATGTCCAGCTTGACCGAGAACCAAACTCTCACAGACAGATGCCTGGCTCAGGTAAGATAATTTCAGTCATATTCATTCCCTGAAGTAAACACAACATAAAATACAAAAAAAACTAGACACTCAGCTGTCTATTTTTTCCATTCACTCAATCTGCTTTCTTCTCTCTGGTGTTTTTGCTTTGTGCCAAGATTTCTTCGACAGTGTGGGTTATTTTTAGAGGTTTTTCCATTTTCTGGAAGTCCTCAGAGATTGACCAGAGTCCTGAAGGATTTTCTTGGAGCTAACGCTGTCCTGGTCTGCGGCGCATCATGATGCTTGCTAGCTCGCTTCCCTGTCACGACATCTGTCATTAAGCGAATAGTTTGGACAAAAACAGACAAATATAACTAAGCCTGGGAATGTCAATACAAGCAAACTAGCAAGGGCAATGATCACAAGTCAGTCATAACATGGCTAATAGGCTAGCTTATCTATTTATGAAGCTATTTATTTAGTAAACTAAAAACATGGAGCCTAACATTAGCTAGCTAGCTAGCTGCTGGGAGGATGTTGTCATTGGACGAGTGGGTGAGTGGCTGACTTTTTCCCCCATATCGTTTTTCTGTGGCTACAGCTAGCGATGCAGGTATCATTTGGTTAGCTAACAAATAATGTGAATCACTTTGCTAGCTGTAGCCAATTCTATATTGCTATAGAATTTTCACAAACGCCTTACTCTACGTCATTCCCAAACATTCTATGAATGTATGAAAATGTGAAAATTACCATATCTAAGTGCTCACTTGTCAGAAAATCTTTTTTTTAAGCATCATATTCTTCCTGGGGGTGTATGTGAACAGATTTGAATAAGATTGCATGTTTCTAAAACACTGTCAGTTCCACTTTAAGTACCTTACTGTGATTGTTTTCAATTAAAATGGTCAAAAATAAACAAAAATATCATCTTAGTAAATAGCAATTTCTCAAGCAAGAATTTTGCTAGGACTGTCTGGGAGTGGTTTGAGAGGGGAGGGAAAAACTGAAAAGTGGTTCCTCATCGAACTTTAAAAGTTAACAAGTAGTCTTTAAACCTCCAAATTCAAGCTTTACCTTTGTTCCACTTGGTCTGTAACAAGTGAAGTGTGCCAATATTGCATGATGCATTCTTGACTAGGCTATTAACGTTAGACAAAATTCAAAAGGCACGTTTTCGCATATATAAAAACATTTCACGTTTTGCTTATCCTTTTCACACACATGCATGTGCTTTTATGGAAAAAAAGAGGTCTATTCAACATGTAAGTTTATCAGACCGTTAAAAAAAGTTGAATGGCCTTATGGTCTTGTCAAATAGCTGTCATGCTCCTCTATCACCAACAATGCCAGGTGGTGTACACGACTAAGGTGGTTTACTCAGATGCTTTGGGGTACAGTAACCGTGGGTGTGAGGCCTCCTCGCATCAAGCTTTTATGTTAAGATTTTTTTAAATGCTGGTCCTCAACGCTCAATTTAAATAATGCATATGTGGAGAAGTAGATGATTATAATAATGCATATAAAACGTTGTACATGTAAGTGCAGTCTACTTGTCTTTGTAATGTAGCCTACATTGTAGTCACGTGTCGGTCAGCAAGAAGCTCCTATATTTAAGCTCCTCATTAAATATATTCGTAAACTTCATTTTCAAGGGTTGGCTGCACTTCCCATCGCAAGACGATTATAGAATAAATGTAATTGTATATGTCTCACCTGGTATTCGAACCCTTGCCGCAAACTGCGAAAAAAGTTAACAGGAGCCATGATTGCTACACTGTGAGCCATTTGTCCTGTAGATTTTTCACACATGTTTTAGTAACTTTGGTCATCACATCGTGCCATTTGACTTCTGTTAAGGACGCTTTCAAGAAAAACTGTTTTATCACGTCCAACTACGTCAACATTTGTAATTGGCTGATGCGGAATATGTTACAGAAAATATTAATGACCAGCTGGTCATGTTAGCATAGCATAAGTGTGCCAGGTTATCTCATGGGAAAAGCTAACATGTAGCGTTCTATCACGTTCAACTATGTTGACAATTCTAATTGGCTGATGCAGATTTTGAGATAGTGAAAACGTTTCTTTAAACTTTTTCAGGAGTTCGCAAGTATAGACCTCACTAGACTATGAGTGGAGTGTTGGCAGATGGTGGCTGATCACAGTCTTGGCAGGCTGGAGTATTTTCGAGGGCAATGCCACAATGGCAGGCAATGTGTGAAGGACAATACCATTGCATCAGCAGCTAGCTAGACCAGGCTCCAAGAATGTTGGCACCCCTTTTCTAGATAAATCGAGCCCAGAAGAACACATGGCAAAATATGCCCCAAATCATTTGTGTAGTGTCTTTACAAAATATATTTGTTACAAAGTGTCTTTAAAACATTCAATCTTGACCGCAAGGCACTACAGAGGGTAGTGCGTACGGCCCAGTACATCACTGGGGCAAAGCTCCCTGCCATCCAGGACCTCTATACCAGGCGGTGTCAGAGGAAGGCCCTCAAAATTGTCAAAGACTCCAGCCACCCTAGTCATAGACTGTTCTCTCTGCTACCACACGGCAAGCGGTACCGGAGTGCCAAGTCTAGGTCCAAAAGACTTCTCAACAGCTTCTACCCCCAAGCCATAAGACTCCTGAACAGCTAATCATGGCTACCCGGACTATTTGCACTGCCCCCCCACCCCATCCTTTTTACGCTGCTGCTACTCTGTTAAGTATTTATGCATAGTCACTTTAACTCTACCCACATGTACATATTACCTCAACTACCTCAACTAGCCGGTGCCCCCGCACATTGACTATGCAACGGTACCCCCCTGTATATATAGCCTCCCTACTGTCACTTTATTTTACTGTATATATAGCCTCCCTACTGTCACTTTATTTTACTTCTGCTCTTTTTTTCTCAACACTTTTTTGTTGATGTTTTATTCTTACTTTTTTGTTTAAAATAAATGCACTGTTGGTTAAGGGCTGTAAGTAAGCATTTCACTGTAATGTCTGCACCTGTTGTATTCGGCGCATGTGACCAATACAATTTGATTTGATTTGATTTGATTTGATTTGATTTGATCTGTTGCAATGGAAAATGACGTTAAAACTAAGATTCCAGATGGAGTGAAAAGACAACAACTTGGACAGAACCCGATCTTCTGTCCAAGAACTTAGAATCCCTGGAGAATGATAACAGATTCATCAAAATCACACAGATTCCAGTGTAGCCAGTCCATAGGGACCACCATGTTAAGGTCATGTTGCTCCTCTTCCATGAGTGGCATCTGATAACTGCCCTGGGGCTCCCCTCCTGAGACCCCTGGCCAGGGTTACAAACGCTTGTCACTGTAGTGGTACCAGTGGCGTAGCACAGTTTCACGGGGCCTTCCTCAATGTTTCCATGGGGCAGAGAGAAAACTGTGCAGTTTTTTAGCTAATTTTCTTCTATTCTACACATTTTGCCATTTTGCCATGGCACCTTGAGGTCGCCTAGGCAGAGAGCTCCTGTACATTTGGTAAATATTTATTATTTATTTGTTTTTCTTTGAATGTTTTTCTTTTTGACTCTGAATAGCTAAATGAGTCAGACAAAAGACGGGGTTACATCTATGTGTTTCCTGCCTGTGAATTTAATGGGAAATCAGCTCTTTCAACATAGCTAGCTCTCAATGCTAGCAAGCTATCTAGTTAGTTAGCTAGTGTGTTTTGATTTGAATACACCACCCTATTTTTAGTTGTTTTTCTACAGTCTCCTGAACCATGAGAAGGACTGCAATGGATGGCGAGCTGGCAGTGATGAATAGATTGCTCAGTCTGAAGATTCCTCTGAAGTCTTGTGCAGGCTGACATCATTGAGTGAGTGCAAACTTAACAATAAACGTCGTCTCGTGCAAGGTAGTCAGACGGCAGGGACAGCGAAGTGCCTGTGAGACGCATTTAATTGTGCTGCCTGCCAGCCACAGGAGGACCTGCTCATCTCCCCCCTGTTGACAAACCCCTCCCTCTGCTCAAGCTATGTGGATCCCTCTCAACTGTCACCCCATCTGTTGGAGGCTTGAAAAACCAACTCTAGCTGACAATTGTCGTAGGCCAGACCTACTCTCTGTTATGTAGCTACATATATATCTTATCTGATGCTTGTTTATTTTTATTTTCAAGCGCTTTGAGATTCTTTCTGTAATGAAAGCGCTATTATTATTATTATTATGAGAATGTTCATATGCTATCTGTTCAATCCACCTATGTGGCCGAACTACAGCGGTGTTTGTCAGACCATGGGACCTCCTGAAAATCAATCCTCTCACAAAAACGTCTGTAGCGTATCAGCTTTCTTATATCTCCTAGATATAGGACAGACACTTCAAAACCTTATTACTTATGATTTATTTTTTGACTGTTTTTTTTTTGCAAATAAGAACAAGTTAAATCATTCTCATTCAAACCCAAACACATACAACCCCCCAGAATCAAGCCTTTAGACATTAATATTAATTATCCTACATTATATTTGTCAAACATGACTGGCATTATGTATATTTCATTAAAAGTCTCATTATGATTTGACTACATTTTCTGGTGCCTCCCTCCTGTCAGCATCGGTCTGGACATGACAGACTGTAGCCAATACATGTAGGCTAATTATTTACTGTATGTACATTTACATACACTTTTGTTTTTCTTAACAGAATAGCTAGTGTTTTTTGGTTTTCAAATCAATTTAATTGGCTATTTTGGTTAATGGCCTTGGTGACCTAGCAAATGGCCTTGGTGCCATGGCAGATTGGGCACCTCTTGAAGGCCAAATGGCCTTGCCCCTAAAATCATGAAATTCCAGCTCTGCTTCTGACATACAACATATGCTTCTGCAAAACAAAACTGAATTGCAGTATAGATAGTAAGTATATCTAAATGTCCATCCAACCTGTTAGGCAGATCTAGCTATTTGCCCAACTCTCTTCAAGTCTTTTAACTCCTATACCTCTACCTAAATGTACATTTGCACGCACACACCCACCATCAAGTGATAACACAAGAGCAAACGAGACAGAATTCAATGAATGGCCACTAGAGCGATGCATGGCAGAGATGGCACCCCTATCAGCCTGCCAGAGGGTATGGCAGTCTAGCATGCCAACAAGAGAGGCAACATAGGTCACTGTATCAATGCTGATAACAAGCTACTGTCTCCTGAGCGCTCCAAATCTGCTGTTCATTGTGATTTAAGCAAAGCAATGGCACCATGCAAAAAGGGGTAATGGCTTTGCAATAAGGGGTTGAATTGGGATAAATTGCTGAAGGTGGACGTGTTCCCATAATTCCTATCCTACTGTGACCGATGCACACTAATGATTAGCGCTATTCTGTCTCGCCCGTGATAATTCAAGTATATGCGTTCTGTGCGCCGGAGTACATTGAAGATCCATTCTGCTTCTCCCTTGGCATGCCTTCCTAGGAATTCCCAGTAGGCCTGAAGTCTGTGAATGAACACAAATCCTTAGTTTATAAAGGCAATACCCCACCCTTGATTGCCAACGAGACGTACTTGGCAGGCGAGACAGAAGAGCGCTAATCATTACACTTTTAGAAAAAAAGTTGCTATCTAGAACCAAAAAGGGTTCTTTGGATGTGCCCATAGAAGAACCCTTTGAAGAACCCCTTTTGATTCCAGGTAGAACTCTTTGGGTTCCATGTAGAACCTTTTCCACAGAGGGTTCTACATGGAAACCAACACAGTTCTACTTGGAACCAAAAAGGGTTCTACCTGGAACCAAAAAGGGTTATCTTATGGTGACAGCTGCAGAACCCTTTTGGAATCCTTTTTCTAAGAGTGTTGTGTCCACCGGTCAAACTAGATTCTACATACACTGAGTGTTCAAAACATTAGGAACACCTCCTCTTTCCATGACATAATATAATAATAATATAATATGCCATTTAGCAGACGCTTTTATCCAAAGCGACTTACAGTCATGCGTGCATACATTATTTTATTTTTGTGTATGGGTGGTCCCGGGGATCAAACCCACTACCTTGGCGTTACAAGCGCCGTGCTCTACCAGCTGAGCTACAGAGGACCACATAGACTGACTGACTGACCAGGTGAATCCAGGTGAAAACAATGATCCCTTATTGTTGTCACCTGTTAAATCCACTTCAATCAGTGTAGATGAAGGGGAGGAGACAGGTTAAAGAAGGATTTTTAAGCTTTGAGACAATTGAGACAATGATTGTGTATGTGTGCCATTCAGAGGGTGAATGGGCAAGACAAAATATTTAAGTGCCATTGAACGAGGTATGGTAGTAGGTGCCAGGTGCACCGGTTTGAGTGTGTCAAGAACTGCAACACTAATGGGGTTCTCACACTCAACTTCCAGTGTGTATCAAGAAGGGTCCCCCACCCAAAGAACATCCAGCCAACTTGACATAACTGTGGGAAGCATTGGAGTCAACATGGGCCAGCATCCCTGTGGAATGCTTTCAACACCTGGTAGTTGAGGCTGTTCTGAGGGCAAAAATATCCCATCACAACTAAAAACACCTGCTCATCAACCAATCAGAGGTCAGCTTTAAGAAACACTCACGTTATCTCCATCCATGATGAGTGTCATTGGGTGTCATGCTCCTCAGAGCTTTGATGCCCGTTTACGTGTCCAGTCCCCATGTAGTAGTGCAGAGGCTCACATAGTCATTGAAGCACAAAATACTGTCACACCCCATCATTCATGAACCACCCAGTGGGACTGAACATGCTATCATAACCTGCCACACTACTACTGTACATCAGTTCCCACGCCGAGCAGTGATAAGCTAGCTTTCTTTACTGTACTGTACTTTACAGCTAAACATGACAACAAGCGACCAGTGAACGAGCAACCGGTAAACAAGATAACATTTATTAAGCTAATGGCCAAGGAGCAGCCTTTTAGCTCCCATTTCACTTGTCCTAACTTGTTGGTCACAAGGGAACAGATGACAAAGTAGATTAGAAAGTAGGCCTACTCTCTGTCTCCTTCCCTCTCCCGCTCCCTTGCTTCGTACTCTCCACCTCAAAGTGATTACGTCATAATCTCCAGTGGGTCCAGACACAGGGTAGATGAGGTTAAAGTTCAGATGATGAAAGAGATGTCTGACTGCGGTGCTGTGGTTCCCATGCCCCGCTACGTAACCGTGTTAGACACACACTTAGAATGGGGTTGCCAGGAAGGGGGTCATGAGGACCCACTACAGGTTCTGGATTAATCCATGTGTACCACATCAATCCAGGATAAACGTCTAGATGCAGTGAACATAGGGATATCAACACCGGACACTTTTAATGGTGGTGTTATACACAAACATGCACGTGCACGCACACACACAAAAAGCTGCAATAGGTTGTTTTTGCTAAATTCATGGTGCAGTTTTTCTGCAGGTGTTTTGTCCCATGATGTGTATTTTGACTGTAATAGTGGGCCCCATATTTCACTGCCATACAGGAGGATAGGTTTGGTTATGGAGTCAAATATTTTTAGCCAGATTTTGATAGGGGAGATACATTTGTATATTGTTTTCTTTATTGAGTTGTATGCTCTCCTTGCTTTCTTTGCCAGTGTTTTGATAGTGGCATCAAACTGCCCCGATGCGCTGATGTTAAGACCGAGATAGGTATAATTAGAGGTGTGGTAAATGTATACCTCTCCTAGGTTGAAGTGGTATTTATTTCCTTAAAGATCCAATGCAGCCTTTTATATCTCAAATCATTTCTGGGTAATAATTAAGTACCTTACTGTGATTGTTTTGTTTATTTTTTAATTATTTATTTATTATTATTTCTTTAGTCATTAAGCAGACGCTCTTATCCAGAGCGACTTACAGGAGCAATTAGGGTTAAGTGCCTCGCTCAAGGGCACATCGACAGATTTTTCACCTAGTCGACTCAGGGATTAGAACCAGCGACCTTTCGGTTACTGGCACAACGCTCTTAACCACTAAGCTACCGGCCGCCCCGGATTTCCATTAAAATGGTCAAAATGAAAAATGTTTTGCTTCTTAGCAAAGAGCAATTCCTGTCTGGGAATTGTCTGAGTGGAGAGGGGAAAACTGAAAACTAGCTGTTATTAGCAGAGAGGTTTGGAACTCACTTTCTTATTGGTCTATTAACTAATTTACCACATAGTGACGTCACAATGGAAAGGCCAAACAAAGCTCCATCCCACCAAAACAAGCTGAAATTTCAGGCAGTCTTTTCAAACAGTTCTTACACTAAAAGGGCATTATCATAATTTATTTCACAGTATTATTCCAACCTCATATTGTGGAAATATATATAAAACACAGAAAGATAACATTTTTGACTGCACTGGGCCTTTAAGATCTGGCTTTCATAATTTTAGTATTGTTCATGTTCACAGTCAGTGCCCAGTTTTGGCAGTAGGCTTCCAACACAGACAGGCTATGCTGTAACCCCTGTTTTGTTGGAGACAACAAGAACAGTTCATCTGCATAGAGAAGGAGATTAATTTCTTTGTTGTCTAGGAGGTGCCCAGGAGCTGTAGATTGCTCTAACTATTTAGCAAATTAATCTATATAGATATTAAACAGTATTGGGCTCTAATTGCTACCCAGGGTGACCCATCGCCCGTGTTTGATAATATTTTTTTTGTGACAAATTTTAACCGATTTATTTTCATTTGATTTAATAACATAGGTCATAGGTTCTTCCTCCAACTCCACTTTGGATGACTTTGAGGAAGAGTCCTTTATGCCAGATGGAATCGAATGCCTACAGTGGGGGAAAAAAGTATTTAGTCAGCCACCAATTGTGCAAGTTCTCCCACTTAAAAAGATGAGAGAGGTCTGTAATTTTCATCATAGGTACACGTCAACTATGACAGACAAAATGAGAATTTTTTTTCCAGAAAATCACATTGTAGGATTTTTTATGAATTTATTTGCAAATTATGGTGGAAAATAAGTATTTGGTCAATAACAAAAGTTTCTCAATACTTTGTTATATACCCTTTGTTGGCAATGACACAGGTCAAACGTTTTCTGTAAGTCTTCACAAGGTTTTCACACACTGTTGCTGGTATTTTGGCCCATTCCTCCATGCAGATCTCCTCTAGAGCACTGATGTTTTGGGGCTGTCGCTGGGCAACACGGACTTTCAACTCCCTCCAAAGATTTTCTATAGGGTTGAGATCGGGAGACTGGCTAGGCTACTCCAGGACCTTGAAATGCTTCTTACGAAGCCACTCCTTCGTTGCCCGGGCGGTGTGTTTGGGATCATTGTCATGCTGAAAGACCCAGCCACGTTTCATCTTCAATGCCCTTGCTGATGGAAGGAGGTTTTCACTCAAAATCTCACGATACATGGCCCCATTCATTCTTTCCTTTACACGGATCAGTCGTCCTGGTCCCTTTGCAGAAAAACAGCCCCAAAGCATGATGTTTCCACCCCCATGCTTCACAGTAGGTATGGTGTTCTTTGGATGCAACTCAGCATTCTTTGTCCTCCAAACACGACGAGTTGAGTTTTTACCAAAAAGTTCTATTTTGGTTTCATCTGACCATATGACATTCTCCCAATCCTCTTCTGGATCATCCAAATGCACTCTAGCAAACTTCAGACGGGCCTGGACATGTACTGGCTTAAGCAGGGGGACACATCTGGCACTGCAGGATTTGAGTCCCTGGCGGCGTAGTGTGTTACTGATGGTAGGCTTTGTTACTTTGGTCCCAGCTCTCTGCAGGTCATTCACTAGGTCCCCCCGTGTGGTTCTGGGATTTTTGCTCACCGTTCTTGTGATCATTTTGACCCCACGGGGTGAGATCTTGCGTGGAGCCCCAGATCGAGGGAGATTATCATTGGTCTTGTATGTCTTCCATTTCCTAATAATTGCTCCCACAGTTGATTTCTTCAAACCAAGCTGCTTACCTATTGCAGATTCAGTCTTCCCAGCCTGGTGCAGGTCTACAATTTTGTTTCTGGTGTCCTTTGACAGCTCTTTGGTCTTGGCCATAGTGGAGTTTGGAGTGTGACTGTTTGAGGTTGTGGACCGGTGTCTTTTATACTGATAACAAGTTCAAACAGGTGCCATTAATACAGGTAACGAGTGGAGGACAGAGGAGCCTCTTAAAGAAGAAGTTACAGGTCTGTGAGAGCCAGAAATCTTGCTTGTTTGTAGGTGACCAAATACTTATTTTCCACCATAATTTGCAAATAAATTCATTAAAAATCCTACAATGTGATTGTCTGGAATTTTTTTTCTCAATTTGTCTGTCATAGTTGACGTGTACCTATGATGAAATTACAGGCCTCTCTCATCTTTTTAAGTGGGAGAACTTGCACAATTGGTGGCTGACTAAATACTTTTTTCCCCACTGTATTTGAAGACAATAAAGCAGGCAAATATTTTAACCTTGGTGAATTGATAAACATGTTTTTTTGATAAGCATGTGAAGGGTGGAGATGTGGTCAGATGTTCTTTGTATCGTTAGGAAGCCAATTTGACATGCACTTAAAACACTGTTTTCATTGAGCAATTCTGTATTCTTGTATTAATTATGCTGCAGAAAACCTTCCCTAGATTACTGGTCACGCACACACCGTGATAACTATTAGGGTCGAATTTGTCTTCACTTCTGAACATGAGCGTTATTATGCCTTTATTCCATATTACTGGAAAGTATTCTACATTCAACACTAGGTTGAAGAGCTTGAGTATGGGTTCCTGCAGCTTAGGGCTGCTTCTCTTCAACAGATACTGTCTGGCCCAAGGGCTTTACCACACTGAGGGCTTTGATTTTCTCTTTCAGCTCTGTTATTGTGATGGGTATATCTAATGGGTTTTGTTGGTCTTTAATTGTTGTAATTTATCAACTAATTTGGTCTGAGTCTGGCATTCTGTATTTTCATATAGTTTTTCAAAGTCGTTTTTCCAGATATTACCATTTCGAATGGGATGTTCTTTTTATTTTGTGAGGTATTAAGCTTGCCCCAAAGTTCCCAAAACAAGTTTTGGTTTATTGCCTCTTCAATTTTTGTAGACAGCTTTTAAAAAATATATACTTTTTATATTGTTTTAGGGCCAGGTGATATTTTATACATCCAACCTGGTCTGTGGTGTTTCTGTGTTTTTGGTTTGACAATTGTCTCAGTTCTTTCCTATCAGTATTACGTTCACTGCCAAACCATTTCTCTTTGGCCATTTTGTTTGTATATGTTTTCCCCACAAGTCTTTTTTTAGACGATTGTTGATGATGTTGCCAGTTT